>NC_133333.1:68313554-68913554 GCF_042186555.1 Aquarana catesbeiana | reverse complement strand
TTAGTGTAGTGTGTCCTCTGCACTGTGTGCACGTAAAGCTACCTGAAGAAAATTAGTGGGGTTCTTCTGATCCTATTAGTAAAGTACCACAGGCAGCTGCAGTATTTACAAGTTAGTGTAGTGTGTCCTCTGCACAGTGTGCACCTAAAGCTACCTGAAAAAATTGGTGGTGTTCTTCAGATCCTTTTAGTATCGCAGGCAGTTGTAGTATTTACAAGCTAGTGTAGTGCGTCTTCTGCACAGTGTGCACCTAAAGCTTCCTGAAGAATATTAGTGGTGTTCTTCTGATCCTATTAGTAAAGTACCACAGACAGTTGCAGTATTTACAAGTTAGTGTAGTGCGTCCTTTGCACAGTGTGCACCTAAAGCTACCTGAAGAAAATTGGTGGTGTTCTTCGGATCCTATTAGTAAAGTACCACAGGCACCTGCTGTATTAACAATCTAGTGTAGTGCGTCCTCTGCACAGTGTGCACCTAAAGCTACCTGAAGATAATTGGTGGTGTTCTTCGGATCCTATTAGTATCGCAGGCAGCTGTAGTATTTAAAAGTTATTGTAGTGCATCCTCTATACAGTGTGCACCTAAAGCTACCTGAAGAATATTAGGGGAGTTCTTCTGATCCTATTAGTACAGTACCGCAGGCAGCTGCAGTATTTACAAGTTAATGTAGTGCGTTCTCTGCACAGTGTGCACCTAAAGCTACATGAAGAAAATTGGTGGTGTTCTTCTGATCCCATTAGTACAGTACCGCAGGCAGCTGCAGTATTTACATGTTAGTGTAGTGCGTCCTCTGAGCAGTGTTCACCTAAAGCTACCTGAAGAAAATTAGTTGTGTTCTTCTGATCCTAATAGTACAATACCACAGGCAGCTGCAGTATTTACAAGTTAGTGTAGTGCTTCTTCGGCACAGTGTGCACCTAAAGCTACCTGAAGAAAATTGGTGGTGTTCTTCTGATCCTATTAGTATCGCAGGCAGCTGCAGTATTTACAAGTTAGTGTAGTGCGTCCTCTGCACAGTGTGCACATAAAGCTACCTTAAGAAAATTAGTGGTGTTCTTCTGATCCTATTAGTACAGTACCGCAGGCAGCTGCAGTTTTTACAAGTTAGTGTAGTGCGTCCTCTCCACAGTGTGCACATAAAGCTACCTGAAGAACATTAGTGGGGTTCTTCTGATCCTATTAGTAAAGTACCATAGGCAGCTGCAGTATTTACAAGTTACTGTAGTGAGTCCTCTGCACAGTGTGCACCTAAAGCTTACTTAAGAATATTAGTGGTGTTCTTCTGATCCTATTAGTATCGCAGGAAGCTGCAGTATTTACAAGTTAGTATAGTGCGTCCTCTGCACAGTGTGCACCTAAAGCTACCTGAAGAAAATTAATGGTGTTCTTCTGGTCCGATTAGTACAGTACCCCAGGCAGCTGCATTATTTACAAGTTAGTGTAGTGCGTCCTCTGAGCAGTGTTCACCTAAAGCTACCTGAAGAAAATTAGTTGTGTTCTTCTGATCCTAATAGTACAATACCACAGGCAGCTGCAGTATTTACAAGTTAGTGTAGTGCTTCCTCGGCACAGTGTGCACCTAAAGCTACCTGAAGAAAATTGGTGGTGTTCTTCTGATCCTATTAGTATCGCAGGCAGCTGCAGTATTTACAAGTTAGTGTAGTGCGTCCTCTCCACAGTGTGCACATAAAGCTACCTGAAGAACATTAGTGGGGTTCTTCTGATCCTATTAGTAAAGTACCATAGGCAGCTGCAGTATTTACAAGTTAGTGTAGTGAGTCCTCTGCACAGTGTGCACCTATAGCTACCTGAAGAAAATTGGTGGTGTTCTTCTGATCCTATTAGTACAGTACCGCAGGCAGCTGCAGTATTTTCAAGTTAGTGTAGTGCGTCCTCTGCACAGTGTGCACCTAAAGCTACCTGAAGAAAATTAGTGGTGTTCTTCAGATCCTATTAGTAAAGTACCACAGGCAGCTGCAGTATTTACAAGCCAGTGTAGTGCGTCCTCTGCACAGTGTGCACCTAAAGCTTACTTAAGAATATTAGTGGTGTTCTTCTGATCCTATTAGTATCGCAGGAAGCTGCAGTATTTACAAGTTAGTATAGTGCGTCCTCTGCACAGTGTGCACCTAAAGCTACCTGAAGAAAATTAATGGTGTTCTTCTGGTCCTATTAGTACAGTACCCCAGGCAGCTGCATTATTTACAAGTTAGTGTAGTGTGTCCTCTGTACAGTGTGCACCTAAAGCTACCTGAAGAAAATTAGTGGTGTTCTTCGGATCCTATTAGTAAAGTACCACAGGCAGCTGCAGTATTTACAAGCCAGTGTAGTGTGTCCTCAGCACAGTGTGCACCTAAAGCTTACTTAAGAATATTAGTGGTGTTCTTCTGATCCTATTAGTATCGCAGGAAGCTGCAGTATTTACAAGTTAGTATAGTGCGTCCTCTGCACAGTGTGCACCTAAAGCTACCTGAAGAAAATTAATGGTGTTCTTCTGGTCCTATTAGTACAGTACCGCAGGCAGTTGCAGTTTTTACAAGTTAGTGTAGTGCGTCCTCTGCACAGTGTGCACATAAAGCTACCTGAAGAAAATTAGTGGTGTTCTTCTGATCCTATTAGAACAGTTCCGAAGTTAGCTGCAGTTTTTACAAGTTAGTGTAGTGCGTCCTCTCCACAGTGTGCACGTAAAGCTACCTGAAGAACATTAGTGGGGTTCTTCTGATCCTATTAATAAAGTACCATAGGCAGCTGCAGTATTTACAAGTTAGTGTAGTGAGTCCTCTGCACAGTGTGCACCTAAAGCTCCCTGAAAAAATTGGTGGTGTTCTTCAGATCCTTTTAGTATCGCAGGCAGTTGTAGTATTTACAAGCTAGTGTAGTGCGTCCTCTCCACAGTGTGCACATAAAGCTACCTGAAGAACATTAGTGGGGTTCTTCTGATCCTATTAGTAAAGTACCATAGGCAGCTGCAGTATTTACAAGTTAGTGTAGTGAGTCCTCTGCACAGTGTGCACCTAAAGCTACCTGAAGAAAATTGGTGGTGTTCTTCTGATCCTATTAGTACAGTACCGCAGGCAGCTGCAGTATTTTCAAGTTAGTGTAGTGTGTCCTCTGCACAGTGTGCACCTAAAGCTACATGAAAAAAATTGGCGGTGTTGTTCTGATTCTATTAGTACAGTACCGCAGGCACCTGCATTATTTACATGTTAGTGTAGTGCGTCCTCTGCACAGTGTGCACCTAAAGTTACCTGAAGAAAATTAGTGGTGTTCTTCTGATCCTATTAGTAAAGTACCACAGGCAGATGCAATATTTACAAGTTAGTGTAGTGCAACCTTTCCACAGTGTGCACCTAAAGCTACCTGAAGAAAATTGGTGGTGTTCTTCGGATCCTATTAGTAAAGTACCACAGGCAGCTGCAGTATTAACAAGCTAGTGTAGTGCGTCCTCTGCACAGTGTGCACCTAAAGCTACCTGAAGATAATTGGTGGTGTTCTTCGGATCCTATTAGTATCGCAGGCAGCTGTAGTATTTAAAAGTTATTGTAGTGCATCCTCTGCACAGTGTGCACCTAAAGCTACCTGAAGAATATCAGGGGAGTTCTTCTGATCCTATTAGTACAGTACCGCAGGCAGCTGCAGTATTTACATGTTAGTGTAATGCGTCCTCTGAGCAGTGTTCACCTAAAGCTACCTGAAGAAAATTAGTGGTGTTCTTCTGATTATAATTAGTACAATACCACAGGCAGCTGCAGCAATTACAAGTTAGTGTAGTGCGTCCTCTCCACAGTATGCACATAAAGCTACCTGAAGAACATTAGTGGGGTTCTTCTGATCCTGTTAGTAAAGTACCATAGGCAGCTGCAGTATTTACAAGTTAGTGTAGTGAGTCCTCTGCACAGTGTGCACCTAAAGCTACCTGAAGAAAATTGGTGGTGTTCTTCTGATCCTATTAGAACAGTACCGCAGGCAGCTGCAGTATTTTCAAGTTAGTGTAATGTGTCCTCTGCACAGTGTGAACCTAAAGCTACATGAAAAAAATTGGCGGTGTTGTTCTGATTCTATTATTACAGTACCGCAGGCAGCTGCATTATTTACAAGTTAATGTAGTGCGTCCTCTGCACAGTGTGCACCTAAAGCTACCTGAAGAAAATTAGTGGTGTTCTTCTGATCCTATTAGTACAGTATCGCAGGCAGCTGCATTATTTACAAGTTAGTGTAGTGCGTCCTCTGCACAGTGTGCACCTAAAGCTACCTGAAGAAAATTAGTGGTGTTCTTCTGATCCTATTAGTACAGTACCCCAGGCAGCTGCATTATTTACAAGTTAGTGTAGTGCGTCCTCTGCACAGTGTGCACCTAAAGCTACCTGAAGAAAATTAGTGGTGTTCTTCTGATCCTATTAGTACAGTACCCCAGGCAGCTGCATTATTTACAAGTTAGTGTAGTGCGTCCTCTGCACAGTGTGCACCTAAAGCTACCTGAAGAAAATTAGTGGTGTTCTTCGGATCCTATTAGTAAAGTACCACAGGAAGCTGCAGTATTTACAAGCCAGTGTAGTGCGTCATCTGCACAGTGTGCACTTAAAGCTTACTTAAGAATATTAGTGGTGTTCTTCTGATCCTATTAGTATCGCAGGAAGCTGCAGTATTTACAAGTTAGTGTAGTGCGTCCTCTGCACAGTGTGCACCTAAAGCTACCTGAAGAAAATTAATGGTGTTCTTCTGATCCTATTAGTACAGTACCGCAGACAGTTGCAGTTTTTACAAGTTAGTGTAGTGCGTCCTCTGCACAGTGTGCACCTAAAGCTACCTGAAGAAAATTAGTGGGGTTCTTCTGTTACTATTAGTAAAGTACCACGGGCAGTTGCAGTATTTACAAGTTAGTATAGTGCGTCCTTTGCACAGTGTGCACCTAAAGCTACCTGAAGAAAATTGGTGGTGTTCTTCGGATCCTATTAGTAAAGTACCACAGACAGCTGCAGTATTTACAAGTTAGTGTAGTGCGTCCTCTGTACAGTGTGCACCTAAAGCTACCTGAAGAAAATTGGTGGTGTTCTTCAGATCATATTAGTATCGCAGGCAGCTGTAGTATTTAAAAGTTATAGTAGTGCATCCTCTGCACAGTGTGCACCTAAAGCCACCTGAAGAATATTATTAGTGTTCTTCTGATCCTATTAGTACAGTACCGCAGGCAGCTGCAGTATTTACAAGTTAGTGTAGTGCGTTCTCTGCACAGTGTGCACCTAAAGCTACATGAAGAAAATTGGTGGTGTTCTTCTGATCCCATTAGTACAGTACCGCAGGCAGCTGCAGTATTTACATGTTAGTGTAGTGCGTCTTCTGAGCAGTGTTCACCTAAAGCTACCTGAAGAAAATTAGTGGTGTTCTAATCCTTTTAGTACAATACCACAGGCAGCTGCAGTATTTACAAGTTAGTGTAGTGCTTCCTCGGCACAGTGTGCACCTAAAGCTACCTGAAGAAAATTGGTGGTGTTCTTCTGATTCTATTAGTATCGCAGGCAGCTGCAGTATTTACAAGTTAGTGTAGTGCGTACTCTGCACAGTGTGCACATAAAGCTACCTGAAGAAAATTAGTGGTGTTCTTCTGATCTTATTAGTACAGTACCGCAGGCAGCTGCAGTTTTTACAAGTTAGTGTAGTGCGTCCTCTCCACAGTGTGCACATAAAGCTACCTGAAGAACATTAGTGGGGTTCTTTTGATCCTATTAGTAAAGTACTATAGGCAGCTGCAGTATTTACAAGTTAGTGTAGTGAGTCCTCTGCACAGTGTGCACCTAAAGCTCCCTGAAGAAAATTGGTGGTGTTCTTCTGATCCCATTAGTACAGTACCGTAGGCAGCTGCAGTATTTTCAAGTTAGTGTAGTGTGTCCTCTGCACAGTGTGCACCTAAAGCTACATGAAAAAAATTGGCGGTGTTGTTCTGATTCTATTAGTACAGTACCGCAGGCAGCTGCAGTATTTTCAAGTTAGTGTAGTGCGTCCTCTGCACAGTGTGCACCTAAAGCTTACTTAAGAATATTTGTGGTGTTCTTCTGATCCTATAAGTATCGCAGGAACCTGCAGTATTTACAAGTTAGTATAGTGCGTCCTCTGCACAGTGTGCACCTAAAGCTACCTGAAAAAAATTAATGGTGTTCTTCTGGTCCTATTAGTACAGTACCGCAGGCAATTGCAGTTTTTACAAGTTAGTGTAGTGCGTCCTCTGCACAGTGTGCACCTAAAACTACCTGAAGAAAATTATTGGGTTTCTTCTGATCCTATTAGTAAAGTACCACGGGCAGTTGCAGTATTTACAAGTTAGTATAGTGCGTCCTTAACACAGTGTGCACCTAAAGCTACCTGAAGAAAATTTGTGGTGTTCTTTGGATCCTATTAGTAAAGTACCACAAGCAGCTGCAGTATTTACAAGTTAGTGTAGTGCGTCCTCTGTACAGTGTGCACCTAAAGCTACCTGAAGAAAATTGGTGGTGTTCTTCGGATCCTATTAGTATCGCAGGCAGCTCTAGTATTTAAAAGTTATTGTAGTGCATCCTCTGCACAGTGTGCACCTAAAGCTACCTGAAGAATATTATTAGTGTTCTTCTGATCCTATTAGTACAGTACCGCAGGCAGCTGCAGTATTTACAAGATAGTGTAGTGCGTCCTCTGCACAGTGTGCACCTTAAGCTACATGAAGAAAATTGGTGGTGTTCTGATCCTATTAGTACAGTACCACAGTCAGATGCAGTATTTACAAGTTAGTGTAGTGCGTCCTGTGCACAGTGTGCACCTAAAGCTACCTGAAGAAAATTTGTGGTGTTCTTCTATTTATATTAGTACAGTAATGCAGGCAGCTGCAGTATTTACAAGTTAGTGTAGTGAGTCCTCTGCACAGTGTGAACCTAAAGCTACCTGAAGAAAATTAGTGGTGTTCTTCTGATCCTAATAAAACATTACCGCAGGCAGCTGCAGAATTTACAAGTTAGTGTAGTGCGTCCTCTGCACAGTGTGCACGTAAAGCTACCTGAAGAAAATTAGTGGTGTTCTTCTGATCCTATTAGTACAGTACCACAGGCAGCTGCAGTTTTTACAAGTTAGTGAAGTGCGTCCTCTCCACAGTGTGCACATAAAGCTACCTGAAGAACATTAGTGGGGTTCTTCTGATCCTATTAGTAAAGTACCATAGGCAGCTGCAGTATTTACAAGTTAGTGTAGTGAGTCCTCTGCACAATGTGCACCTAAAGCTACCTGAAGAAAATTGGTGGTATTCTTCTGATCCTATTAGTAAAGTACCACAGGCAGCTGCAGTATTTACAAGTTAGTGTAGTGCGTCCTCTGCACAGTGTGCACCTAAAGCTACCTTAAAAAATTTGTGATGTTCTTCAGATCCTTTTAGTATCGCAGGCAGTTTTAGTATTTACAAGCTAGTGTAGGGCTTCCTCTGCACAGTGTGCACCTAAACCTACCTGAAGAAAATTAGTGGGGTTCTTATGATCCTATTAGTAAAGTACCACAGGCAGTTGCGGTATTTACAAGTTAGTGTAGTGCGTCCTTTGCACAGTGTGCACCTAAAGCTACCTGAAGAAAATTGGTGGTGTTCTTCGGATCCTATTAGTAAAGTACCACAGGCAGCTGCAGTATTAACAAGCTAGTGTAGTGCGTCCTCTGCACAGTGTGCACCTAAAGCTACCTGAAGATAATTGGTGGTGTTCTTCGGATCCTATTAGTATCGCAGGCAGCTGTAGTATTTAAAAGTTATTGTAGTGCATCCTCTGCACAGTGTGCACCTAAAGCTACCTGAAGAATATTAGGGGAGTTCTTCTGATCCTATTAGTACAGTACCGCAGGCAGCTGCAGTATTTACAAGTTAGTGTAGTGCGTTCTCTGCACAGTGTGCACCTAAAGCTACATGAAGAAAATTGGTGGTGTTCTTCTGATCCCATTAGTACAGTACCGCAGGCAGCTGCAGTATTTACATGTTAGTGTAGTGCGTCCTCTGAGCAGTGTTCACCTAAAGCTACCTGAAGAAAATTAGTGGTGTTCTTCTGATCCTATTAGTACAATACCAAAGGCGGCTGCAGTATTTACAAGTTAGTGTAGTGCTTTCTCAGCACAGTGTGCACCTAAAGCTACCTGAAGAAAATTGGTGGGGTTCTTCTGATCCTATTAGTTTTGCAGGCAGCTGCAGTATTTACAAGTTAGTGTAGTGCGTCCTCTGCACAGTGTGCACATAAAGCTACCTGAAGAAAATTAGTGGTGTTCTTCTGCTCCTATTAGTACAGTACCACAGTCAGATGCAGTATTTACAAGTTAGTGTAGTGCGTCCTGTGCACAGTGTGCACCTAAAGCTACCTGAAGAAAATTAGTGGTGTTCTTCTATTTATATTAGTACAGTAATGCAGGCAGCTGCATTATTTACAAGTTAGTGTAGTGAGTCCTCTGCACAGTGTGAACCTAAAGCTACCTGAAGAAAATTAGTGGTGTTCTTCTGATCCTATTAAAACATTACCGCAGGCAGCTGCAGAATTTACATGTTAGTGTAGTGCGTCCTCTGCACAGTGTGCACGTAAAGCTACCTGAAGAAAATTAGTGGGGTTCTTCTGATCCTATTAGTAAAGTACCACAGGCAGCTGCAGTATTTACAAGTTAGTGTAGTGCGTCCTCTGCACAGTGTGCACCTAAAGCTACCTGAAAAAATTGGTGGTGTTCTTCAGATCCTTTTAGTATCGCAGGCAGTTGTAGTATTTACAAGCTAGTGTAGTGCGTCCTCTGCACAGTGTGCACCTAAAGCTTCCTGAAGAATATTAGTGGTGTTCTTCTGATCCTATTAGTAAAGTACCACAGACAGTTGCAGTATTTACAAGTTAGTGTAGTGCGTCCTTTGCACAGTGTGCACCTAAAGCTACCTGAAGAAAATGGGTGGTGTTCTTCGGATCCTATTAGTAAAGTACCACAGTCAGATGCAGTATTTACAAGTTAGTGTAGTGTGTCCTGTACACAGTGTACACCTAAAGCTACCTGAAGAAAATTAGTGGTGTTCTTCTATTTATATTAGTACAGTAATGCAGGCAGCTGCATTATTTACAAGTTAGTGTAGTGAGTCCTCTGCACAGTGTGAACCTAAAGCTACCTGAAGAAAATTAGTGGTGTTCTTCTGATCCTATTAAAACATTACCGCAGGCAGCTGCAGAATTTACAAGTTAGTGTAGTGCGTCCTCTGCACAGTGTGCATGTAAAGCTACCTGAAGAAAATTAGTGGGGTTCTTCTGATCCTATTAGTAAAGTACCACAGGCAGCTGCAGTATTTACAAGTTAGTGTATTGCGTCCTCTGCACAGTGTGCACCTAAAGCTACCTGAAAAAATTGGTGGTGTTCTTCAGATCCTTTTAGTATCGCAGGCAGTTGTAGTATTTACAAGCTAGTGTAGTGCGTCCTCTGCACAGTGTGCACCTAAAGCTTCCTGAAGAATATTAGTGGTGTTCTTCTGATCCTATTAGTAAAGTACCACAGACAGTTGCAGTATTTACAATTAGTGTAGTGCGTCCTTTGCACAGTGTGCACCTAAAGCTACCTGAAGAAAATGGGTGGTGTTCTTCGGATCCTATTAGTAAAGTACTACAGGCAGCTGCAGTAATAACAAACTAGTGTAGTGCGTCCTCTGCACAGTGTGCACCTAAAGCTACCTGAAGATAATTGGTGGTGTTCTTCGGATCCTATTAGTATCACAGGCAGCTGTAGTATTTAAAAGTTATTGTAGTGCATCCTCTGCACAGTGTGCACCTAAAGCTACCTGAAGAATATTAGGGGAGTTCTTCTGATCCTATTAGTACAGTACTGCAGGCAGCTGCAGTATTTACATGTTAGTGTAGTGCGTCCTCTGAGCAGTGTTCACCTAAAGCTACCTGAAGAAAATTAGTGATGTTCTTCTGATCCTATTAGTACAATACCACAGGCAGCTGCAGTATTTTCAAGTTAGTGTAGTGTGTCCTCTGCACAGTGTGCACCTAAAGCTACATGAAAAAAATTGGCGGTGTTGTTCTGATTCTATTAGTACAGTACCGCAGGCAGCTGCATTATTTACAAGTTAGTGTAGTGCGTCCTCTGCACAGTGTGCACCTAAAGCTACCTGAAGAAAATTAGTGGTGTTCTTCTGATCCTATTAGTACAGTACCCCAGGCAGCTGCATTATTTACAAGTTAGTGTAGTGCGTCCTCTGCACAGTGTGCATCTAAAGCTACCTGAAGAAAATTAGTGGTGTTCTTCGGATCCTATTAGTAAAGTACCACAGGCAGCTGCAGTATTTACAAGCCAGTGTAGTGCGTCCTCTGCACAGTGTGCACCTAAAGCTTACTTAAGAATATTAGTGGTGTTCTTCTGATCCTATTAGTGTCGCAGGAAGCTGCAGTATTTACAAGTTAGTGTAGTGCGTCCTCTGCACAGTGTGCACCTAAAGCTACCTGAAGAAAATTAATGGTGTTCTTCTGATCCTATTAATACAGTACCGCAGGCAGTTGCAGTTTTTACAAGTTAGTGTAGTGCGTCCTCTGCACAGTGTGCACCTAAAGCTACCTGAAGAAAATTAGTGGGGTTCTTCTCTTACTATTAGTAAAGTACACGGGCAGTTGCAGTATTTACAAGTTAGTATAGTGCTTCCTTTGCACAGTGTGCACCTAAAGCTACCTGAAGAAAATTGGTGGTGTTCTTCGGATCCTATTAGTAAAGTACCACAGGCAGCTGCAGTATTTACAAGTTAGTGTAGTGCGTCCTCTGTACAGTGTGCACCTAAAGCTACCTGAAGAAAATTGGTGGTGTTCTTCGGATCCTATTAGTATCGCAGGCAGCTGTAGTATTTAAAAGTTATTGTAGTGCATCCTCTGCACAGTGTGCACCTAAAGCCACCTGAAGAATATTATTAGTGTTCTTCTGATCCTATTAGTACAGTACCACAGTCAGATGCAGTATTTACAAGTTAGTGCAGTGCATCCTGTGCACAGTGTGCACCTAAAGCTACCTGAAGAAAATTAGTGGTGTTCTTCTATTTATATAAGTACAGTAATGCAGGCAGCTGCAGTATTTACAAGTTAGTGTAGTGAGTCCTCTGCACAGTGTGAACCTAAAGCTACCATAAGAAAATTAGTGGTGTTCTTCTGATCCTATTAAAACATTACCGCTGGCAGCTGCAGAATTTACAAGTTAGTTTAGTGTGTCCTCTGCACAATGTGCACGTAAAGCTACCTGAAGAAAATTAGTGGGGTTCTTCTGATCCTATTAGTAAAGTACCACAGGCAGCTGCAGTATTTACAAGTTAGTGTAGTGCGTCCTCTGCACAGTGTGCACCTAAAGCTACCTGAAAAAATTGGTGGTGTTCTTCAGATCCTTTTAGTATCGCAGGCAGTTGTAGTATTTACAAGCTAGTGTAGTGCGTCCTCTGCACAGTGTGCACCTAAAGCTTCCTGAAGAATATTAGTGGTGTTCTTCTGATCCTATTAGTAAAGTACCACAGACAGTTGCAGTATTTACAAGTTAGTGTAGTGCGTCCTTTGCACAGTGTGCACCTAAAGCTACCTGAAGAAAATGGGTGGTGTTCTTCGGATCCTATTAGTAAAGTACCACAGTCAGATGCAGTATTTACATGTTAGTGTAGTGCGTCCTCTGAGCAGTGTTCACCTAAAGCTACCTGAAGAAAATTAGTGATGTTCTTCTGATCCTATTAGTACAATACCACAGGCAGCTGCAGTATTTACAAGTTAGTGTAGTGCTTCCTCGGCACAGTGTGCACCTAAAGCTACCTGAAGAAAATTGGTGGTGTTCTTCTGATCCTATTAGTATCGCAGGCAGCTGCAATATTTACAAGTTAGTGTAGTGCGTCCTCTGCACAGTGTGCACATAAAGCTACCTGAAGAAAATTAGTGGTGTTCTTCTGATCCTATTAGTACAGTACCGCAGGCAGCTGCAGTTTTTACAAGTTAGTGTAGTGTGTCCTCTCCACAGTGTGCACATTAAGCTACCTGAAGAACATTAGTGGGGTTCTTTTGATCCTATTAGTTAAGTACCATAGGCAGCTGCAGTATTTTCAAGTTAGTGTAGTGTGTCCTCTGCACAGTGTGCACCTAAAGCTACATGAAAAAAATTGGCGGTGTTGTTCTGATTCTATTAGTACAGTACCGCAGGCAGCTGCATTATTTACAAGTTAGTGTAGTGCGTCCTCTGCACAGTGTGCACCTAAAGATACCTGAAGAAAATTAGTGGTGTTCTTCGGATCCTATTAGTAAAGTACCACAGGCAGCTGCAGTATTTACAAGCCAGTGTAGTGCGTCCTCTGCACAGTGTGCACCTAAAGCTTACTTAAGAATATTCGTGGTGTTCTTCTGATCCTATTAGTATCGCAGGAATCTGCAGTATTTACAAGTTAGTGTAGTGCGTCCTCTGCACAGTGTGCACCTAAAGCTACCTGAAGAAAATTAATGGTGTTCTTCTGATCCTATTAATACAGTACCGCAGGCAGTTGCAGTTTTAACAAGTTAGTGTAGTGCGTCCTCTGCACAGTGTGCACCTAAAGCTACCTGAAGAAAATTAGTGGGGTTCTTCCCTTACTATTAGTAAAGTACACGGGCAGTTGCAGTATTTACAAGTTAGTATAGTGCTTCCTTTGCACAGTGTGCACCTAAAGCTACCTGAAGAAAATTGGTGGTGTTCTTCGGATCCTATTAGTAAAGTACCACAGGCAGCTGCAGTATTTACAAGTTAGTGTAGTGCGTCCTCTGTACAGTGTGCACCTAAAGCTGCCTGAAGAAAATTGGTGGTGTTCTTCGGATCCTATTAGTATCGCAGGCAGCTGTAGTATTTAAAAGTTATTGTAGTGCATCCTCTGCACAGTGTGCACCTAAAGCCACCTGAAGAATATTATTAGTGTTCTTCTGATCCTATTAGTACAGTACCGCAGGCAGCTGCAGTATTTACAAGTTGGTGTAGTGCGTCCTCTGCACAGTGTGCACCTTAAGCTACATGAAGAAAATTGGTGGTGTTCTTCTGATCCTATTAGTACAGTACCACAGTCAGATGCAGTATTTACAAGTTAGTGCAGTGCATCCTGTGCACAGTGTGCACCTAAAGCTACCTGAAGAAAATTAGTGGTGTTCTTCTATTTATATTAGTACAGTAATGCAGGCAGCTGCAGTATTTACAAGTTAGTGTAGTGAGTCCTCTGCACAGTGTGAACCTAAAGCTACCTGAAGAAAATTAGTGGTGTTCTTCTGATCCTATTAAAACATTACCGCTGGCAGCTGCAGAATTTACAAGTTAGTTTAGTGTGTCCTCTGCACAGTGTGCACGTAAAGCTACCTGAAGAAAATTAGTGGGGTTCTTCTGATCCTATTAGTAAAGTACCACAGGCAGCTGCAGTATTTACAAGTTAGTGTAGTGCGTCCTCTGCACAGTGTGCACCTAAAGCTACCTGAAAAAATTGGTGGTGTTCTTCAGATCCTTTTAGTATCGCAGGCAGTTGTAGTATTTACAAGCTAGTGTAGTGCGTCCTCTGCACAGTGTGCACCTAAAGCTTCCTGAAGAATATTAGTGGTGTTCTTCTGATCCTATTAGTAAAGTACCACAGACAGTTGCAGTATTTACAAGTTAGTGTAGTGCGTCCTTTGCACAGTGTGCACCTAAAGCTACCTGAAGAAAATGGGTGGTGTTCTTCGGATCCTATTAGTAAAGTACCACAGTCAGATGCAGTATTTACATGTTAGTGTAGTGCGTCCTCTGAGCAGTGTTCACCTAAAGCTACCTGAAGAAAATTAGTGATGTTCTTCTGATCCTATTTGTACAATACCACAGGCAGCTGCAGTATTTACAAGTTAGTGTAGTGCTTCCTCGGCACAGTGTGCACCTAAAGCTACCTGAAGAAAATTGGTGGTGTTCTTCTGATCCTATTAGTATCGCAGGCAGCTGCAATATTTACAAGTTAGTGTAGTGTTTCCTCTCCACAGTGTGCACATTAAGCTACCTGAAGAACATTAGTGGGGTTCTTTTGATCCTATTAGTTAAGTACCATAGGCAGCTGCAGTATTTTCAAGTTAGTGTAGTGTGTCCTCTGCACAGTGTGCACCTAAAGCTACATGAAAAAAATTGGCGGTGTTGTTCTGATTCTATTAGTACAGTACCGCAGGCAGCTGCATTATTTACAAGTTAGTGTAGTGCGTCCTCTGCACAGTGTGCACCTAAAGCTACCTGAAGAAAATTAGTGGTGTTCTTCTGATCCTATTAGTAAAGTACCACAGACAGTTGCAGTATTTACAAGTTAGTGTAGTGCGTCCTTTGCACAGTGTGCACCTAAAGCTACCTGAAGAAAATGGGTGGTGTTCTTCGGATCCTATTAGTAAAGTACCACAGTCAGATGCAGTATTTACATGTTAGTGTAGTGCGTCCTCTGAGCAGTGTTCACCTAAAGCTACCTGAAGAAAATTAGTGATGTTCTTCTGATCCTATTAGTACAATACCACAGGCAGCTGCAGTATTTACAAGTTAGTGTAGTGCTTCCTCGGCACAGTGTGCACCTAAAGCTACCTGAAGAAAATTGGTGGTGTTCTTCTGATCCTATTAGTATCGCAGGCAGCTGCAATATTTACAAGTTAGTGTAGTGCGTCCTCTGCACAGTGTGCACATAAAGCTACCTGAAGAAAATTAGTGGTGTTCTTCTGATCCTATTAGTACAGTACCGCAGGCAGCTGCAGTTTTTACAAGTTAGTGTAGTGTGTCCTCTCCACAGTGTGCACATTAAGCTACCTGAAGAACATTAGTGGGGTTCTTTTGATCCTATTAGTTAAGTACCATAGGCAGCTGCAGTATTTTCAAGTTAGTGTAGTGTGTCCTCTGCACAGTGTGCACCTAAAGCTACATGAAAAAAATTGGCGGTGTTGTTCTGATTCTATTAGTACAGTACCCCAGGCAGCTGCATTATTTACAAGTTAGTGTAGTGCGTCCTCTGCACAGTGTGCATCTAAAGCTACCTGAAGAAAATTAGTGGTGTTCTTCGGATCCTATTAGTAAAGTACCACAGGCAGCTGCAGTATTTACAAGCCAGTGTAGTGCGTCCTCTGCACAGTGTGCACCTAAAGCTTACTTAAGAATATTCGTGGTGTTCTTCTGATCCTATTAGTATCGCAGGAAGCTGCAGTATTTACAAGTTAGTGTAGTGCGTCCTCTGCACAGTGTGCACCTAAAGCTACCTGAAGAAAATTAGTGGTGTTCTTCTGATCCTATTAGTACAGTATCGCAGGCAGCTGCATTATTTACAAGTTAGAGTAGTGCGTCCTCTGCACAGTGTGCACCTAAAGCTACCTGAAGAAAATTAGTGGTGTTCTTCTGATCCTATTAGTACAGTACCCCAGGCAGCTGCAGTATTTACAAGTTAGTATAGTGCTTCCTTTGCACAGTGTGCACCTAAAGCTACCTGAAGAAAATTGGTGGTGTTCTTCGGATCCTATTAGTAAAGTACCACAGGCAGCTGCAGTATTTACAAGTTAGTGTAGTGCGTCCTCTGTACAGTGTGCACCTAAAGCTACCTGAAGAAAATTGGTGGTGTTCTTTGGATCCTATTAGTATCGCAGGCAGCTGTAGTATTTAAAAGTTATTGTAGTGCATCCTCTGCACAGTGTGCACCTAAAGCCACCTGAAGAATATTATTAGTGTTCTTCTGATCCTATTAGTACAGTACCGCAGGCAGCTGCAGGATTTACAAGTTAGTGTAGTGCGTCCTCTGCACAGTGTGCACCTTAAGCTACATGAAGAAAATTGGTGGTGTTCTTCTGATCCTATTAGTACAGTACCACAGTCAGATGCAGTATTTATAAGTTAGTGCAGTGCATCCTGTGCACAGTGTGCACCTAAAGCTACCTGAAGAAAATTAGTGGTGTTCTTCTATTTATATTAGTACAGTAATGCAGGCAGCTGCAGTATTTACAAGTTAGTGTAGTGAGTCCTCTGCACCGTGTGAACCTAAAGCTACCTGAAGAAAATTAGTGGTGTTCTTCTGATCCTATTAAAACATTACCGCTGGCAGCTGCAGAATTTACAAGTTAGTTTAGTGTGTCCTCTGCACAGTGTGCACGTAAAGCTACCTGAAGAAAATTAGTGGGGTTCTTCTGATCCTATTAGTAAAGTACCACAGGCAGCTGCAGTATTTACAAGTTAGTGTAGTGCGTCCTCTGCACAGTGTGCACCTAAAGCTACCTGAAAAAATTGGTGGTGTTCTTCAGATCCTTTTAGTATCGCAGGCAGTTGTAGTATTTACAAGCTAGTTTAGTGCGTCCTCTGCACAGTGTGCACCTAAAGCTTCCTGAAGAATAGGGATGAGCCGAACACCCCCCTGTTCGGTTCGCACCAGAACATGCGAACAGGAAAAAAGTTCGTTCGAACATGCGAACACCGTTAAAGTCTATGGGACACGAACATGAATAATCAAAAGTGCTAATTTTCAAGGCTTATATGCAAGTTATTGTCATAAAAAGTGTTTGGGGACCTGGGTCCTGCCCCAGGGGACATGGATCAATGCAAAAAAAAGTTTTAAAAACGGCCGTTTTTTCAGGAGCAGTGATTTTAATAATGCTTAAAGTCAAACAATAAAAGTGTAATATCCCTTTAAATTTCGTACCTGGGGGGTGTCTATAGTGTGCCTGTAAAGGGGCGCATGTTTCCTGTGTTTAGAACAGTCTGACAGCAAAATGACATTTTGAAGGAAAAAACTCATTTAAAACTACCCGCGGCTATTGCATTGCCGACAATACACATAGAAGTTCATTGATAAAAAACGGCATGGGAATTCCCCAAAGGGGAACCCCGAACCAAAATTAAAAAAAAAAAATGACGTGGGGGTCCCCCTAAATTCCATACCAGGCCCTTCAGGTCTGGTATGGATATTAAGGGGAACCCCAGCCAAAATTAAAAAAAAAAATGACGTGGGGTTCCCCCTAAATTCCATACCAGACCCTTCAGGTCTGGTATGGATTTTAAGGGGAACCCCGCGCCAAAAAAAAAAAAAAAAAAAACGGCGTGGGGTCCCCCCAAAAATCCATACCAGACCCTTATCCGAGCACGCAACCTGGCAGGCCGCAGGAAAAGAGGGGGGGACGAGAGTGCGGCCCCCCCTCCCTCCTGAACCGTACCAGGCCACATGCCCTCAACATTGGGAGGGTGCTTTGGGGTAGCCCCCCAAAACACCTTGTCCCCATGTTGATGAGGACAAGGGCCTCATCCCCACAACCCTGGCCGGTGGTTGTGGGGGTCTGCGGGCGGGGGGCTTATCGGAATCTGGAAGCCCCCTTTAACAAGGTGACCCCCAGATCCCGGCCCCCCCCCCTGTGTGAAATGGTAAGGGGGTACATAAGTACCCCTACCATTTCACGAAAAAAGTGTCAAAAATGTTAAAAATGACAAGAGACAGTTTTTGACAATTCCTTTATTTAAATGCTTCTTCTTTCTTCTATCTTGCTTCATCTTCTGGTTCTTCTGGCTCTTCTGGTTCTTCTGGTTCTTCCTCCGGCGTTCTCGTCCAGCATCTCCTCCGCGGCGTCTTCTGTCTTCTTCTCCTCGGGCCGCTCCGCACCCATGGCATGGGGGGGAGGCTCCCGCTCTTCTCTTCTTCTCTTCTTCTCTTCTTCTTTTCTTCTTTTCTTCTTTTCTTCTCTTCTTCTTCATTTTCTTCTCCGGGCCGCTCCGCAATCCATGCTGGCATGGAGGGAGGCTCCCGCTGTGTGACGGCGCTCCTCGTCTGACAGTTCTTAAATAACAGAGGGGGGCGGGGCCACCCGGTGACCCCGCCCCCCTCTGACGCACGGTGACTTGACGGGACTTCCCTGTGACGTCACGGGGAATGCCACAGGGAAGTCCCGTCAAGTCACCGTGCGTCAGAGGGGGGCGGGGTCACCGGGTGGCCCCGCCCCCCTCTGTTATTTAAGAACTGTCAGACGAGGAGCGCCGTCACACAGCGGGAGCCTCCCTCCATGCCAGCATGGATTGCGGAGCGGCCCGGAGAAGAAAATGAATAGGAAGAAGAGAAGAAGAGAAGAAAAGAAGAAAAGAAGAAAAGAAGAGAAGATCGGGAGCCTCCCCCCCATGCCATGGGTGCGGAGCGGCCCGAGGAGAAGAAGACAGAAGACGCCGCGGAGGAGATGCTGGACGAGAACGCCGGAGGAAGAACCAGAAGAACCAGAAGAGCCAGAAGAACCAGAAGATGAAGCAAGATAGAAGAAAGAAGAAGCATTTAAATAAAGGAATTGTCAAAAACTGTCTCTTGTCATTTTTAACATTTTTGACACTTTTTTCGTGAAATGGTAGGGGTACTTATGTACCCCCTTACCATTTCACACAGGGGGGGGGCCGGGATCTGGGGGTCACCTTGTTAAAGGGGGCTTCCAGATTCCGATAAGCCCCCCGCCCGCAGACCCCCACAACCACCGGCCAGGGTTGTGGGGATGAGGCCCTTGTCCTCATCAACATGGGGACAAGGTGTTTTGGGGGGCTACCCCAAAGCACCCTCCCAATGTTGAGGGCATGTGGCCTGGTACGGTTCAGGAGGGAGGGGGGGCCGCACTCTTGTCCCCCCCTCTTTTCCTGCGGCCTGCCAGGTTGCGTGCTCGGATAAGGGTCTGGTATGGATTTTTGGGGGGACCCCACGCCGTTTTTTTTTTTTTTTTTTTGGCGCGGGGTTCCCCTTAAAATCCATACCAGACCTGAAGGGTCTGGTATGGAATTTAGGGGGAACCCCACGTCATTTTTTTTTTTAAATTTTGGCCGGGGTTCCCCTTAATATCCATACCAGACCTGAAGGGCCTGGTATGGAATTTAGGGGGACCCCCACGTCATTTTTTTTTTTTAATTTTGGTTCGGGGTTCCCCTTTGGGGAATTCCCATGCCGTTTTTATCAATGAACTTCTATGTGTATTGTCGGCAATGCAATAGCCGCGGGTAGTTTTAAATGAGTTTTTTCCTTCAAAATGTCATTTTGCTGTCAGACTGTTCTAAACACAGGAAACATGCGCCCCTTTACAGGCACACTATAGACACCCCCCAGGTACGAAATTTAAAGGGATATTACACTTTTATTGATTGACTTTAAGTATTATTAAAATCACTGCTCCTGAAAAAACGGCCGTTTTTAAAACTTTTTTTTGCATTGATCCATGTCCCCTGGGGCAGGACCCAGGTCCCCAAACACTTTTTATGACAATAACTTGCATATTAGCCTTTAAAATTAGCACTTTTGATTTCTCCCATAGACTTTTAAAGGGTGTTCCGCGGCATTCGAATTTGCCGCGAACACCCCAAATTGTTCGCTGTTCGGTGAACTTGCGAACAGCCAATGTTCGAGTCGAACATGAGTTCGACTCGAACTCGAAGCTCATCCCTACTGAAGAATATTAGTGGTGTTCTTCTGATCATATTAGTAAAGTACCACAGACAGTTGCAGTATTTACAAGTTAGTGTAGTGCGTCCTTTGCACAGTGTGCACCTAAAGCTACCTGAAGAAAATGGGTGGTGTTCTTCGGATCCTATTAGTAAAGTACCACAGTCAGATGCAGTATTTACATGTTAGTGTAGTGCGTCCTCTGAGCAGTGTTCACCTAAAGCTACCTGAAGAAAATTAGTGATGTTCTTCTGATCCTATTAGTACAATACCACAGGCAGCTGCAGTATTTACAAGTTAGTGTAGTGCTTCCTCGGCACAGTGTGCAGATAAAGCTACCTGAAGAAAATTGGTGGTGTTCTTCTGATCCTATTAGTATTGCAGGCAGCTGCAATATTTACAAGTTAGTGTAGTGCGTCCTCTGCACAGTGTGCAGATAAAGCTACCTGAAGAAAATTAGTGGTGTTCTTCTGATCCTATTAGTACAGTACCGCAGGCAGCAGCAGTTTTTACAAGTTAGTGTAGTGCGTCCTCTCCACAGTGTGCACATTAAGCTACCTGAAGAACATTAGTGGGGTTCTTTTGATCCTATTAGTAAAGTACCATAGGCAGCTGCAGTATTTTCAAGTTAGTGTAGTGTGTCCTCTGCACAGTGTGCACCTAAAGCTACATGAAAAAAATTGGCGGTGTTGTTCTGATTCTATTAGTACAGTACCGCAGGCAGCTGCATTATTTACAAGTTAGTGTAGTGCGTCCTCTGCACAGTGTGCACCTAAAGCTACCTGAAGAAAATTAGTGGTGTTCTTCTGATCCTATTAGTACAGTATCGCAGGCAGCTGCATTATTTACAAGTTAGAGTAGTGCGTCCTCTGCACAGTGTGCACCTTAAGCTACCTGAAGAAAATTAGTGGTGTTCTTCTGATCCTATTAGTACAGTACCCCAGGCAGCTGCATTATTTACAAGTTAGTGTAGTGCGTCCTCTGCACAGTGTGCATCTAAAGCTACCTGAAGAAAATTAGTGGTGTTCTTCGGATCCTATTAGTAAAGTACCACAGGCAGCTGCAGTATTTACAAGCCAGTGTAGTGCGTCCTCTGCACAGTGTGCACCTAAAGCTTACTTAAGAATATTAGTGGTGTTCTTCTGATCCTATTAGTATCGCAGGAAGCTGCAGTATTTACAAGTTAGTGTAGTGCGTCCTCTGCACAGTGTGCACCTAAAGCTACCTGAAGAAAATTAGTGGTGTTCTTCTATTTATATTAGTACAGTAATGAAGGCAGCTGCAGTATTTACAAGTTAGTGTAGTGTGTCCTCTGCACAGTGTGCACGTAAAGCTACCTGAAGAAAATTAGTGGGGTTCTTCTGATCCTATTAGTAAAGTACCACAGGCAGCTGCAGTATTTACAAGTTAGTGTAGTGCGTCCTCTGCACAGTGTGCACCTAAAGCTACCTGAAAAAATTGGTGGTGTTCTTCAGATCCTTTTAGTATCGCAGGCAGCTGCAGTATTTACAAGTTATTGTAGTGAGTCCTCGGCACAGTGTGCACCTATAGCTACCTGAAGAGAATTGGTGGTGTTCTTCTGATCCTATTAGTACAGTACCTATCAGGCTCCTACTTACCAGACCGGTAAGTCCTGTCGGGCAGAGAGTAGGCTCCCTTACCCTCCGACTATCGGCCCCCTGGTAGAGTAAACAGGGGGTGCGACAGTATGGCTGTCCTGGTATTGCAGTCCGGGTGTAACAGGGTTAACAGCTGGAAAGACTGGAGTAGGCTGGAGCACCTTCACTGAGCAGAGCAGGCTGGTGTGGACAACAGGCAGGAAGTCTGCAGACAGGCTGATAGGATCCCAGGAGCAGGCAGATGGATGGTCAGGAGGCAGGCCGGGTTTGGCAACAGGCAGACGGCAGAGGTACAGTGGAACAGGCAAGCAGATGGTCAGACAAGCAAAGGTCGGTGCAGGCAGAGTTCAGAGAGAGGTCGGGGGACAAGGCCGGGTCAACAGGTATAGCAGGAACAGACAAGGCACACGGTCAGGCTCTGGAACGACTAGCTGTTGATTAGGCAGCACTGGTCACCAGAACTCACTGGCTTAAATAGGGCTTTTGGCGCCAAACGACGTGCACGCACGCGCCCCGGCACACACAGGCACGCGCGCCCGCCAACGCCCGCGCGCGCGCCCCCGCACACCGGCGTGCACAGTGGAACGATCCTGGACACACACACCGGCGCCGCGAGGAGCCCGCACGGCGAGGTCCGCAGGAACGCGCGCGCCAACGCGCGCCGACGCACCCTGACGCACACCACCGCGGGCGCCCCGCCTGCCGAGGTAAGGACCCTGATAGTGCCCCCCCCTCAAGGGCAGCCTCCGGATGCCCAACTGGGCCAGCCTGGGTGTATGGGAGTTCTTGAAGGCTCGTAGCAATTCGTTGGCATGTAGGTTACCTTCGGGTTCCCAAGAATTATCCTCGGGTCCATACCCTTTCCACTTAATGAGGTACTGGAGCTGATTCTGCCTCTTCCTACAATCCAAGATTGCCTCGACTTCGAACTCCTCCTCATTGTTGACCAAAACAGCCTCCGGTGGCTTGGCCTTACGGTCAGGAAAAGGATCGTGGATAACTGGTTTCAGTAACGAAACGTGGAAGACCGGGTGGATTCTAAGGGACTCTGGCAGACTAAGTTCAAAGGCAACATCATTCACCTTTCTTTTCACCCGAAACGGGCCCAGGAACTTAGGTCCCAACTTCTTGGAGGGACAAGCCAACTTTAGGTTAGTTGTAGAGAGCCACACTTGGTTGCCAGGCTCAAGGACGAGTTCTCCTCGCCTTTTCTTGTCGAACATCCTCTTGAAGGAAGCCTGGGATTGGGCCATGGTTTCCTGCAAGATCTTACAGTTACTAGAAAAGAACTCCATTGTTTCCGTTACTGCGGGTAGAGAACATTCCGGGATAGAACTGGGAAGGAAAGAAGGGTTGAATCCATAATTCGCAAAGAAAGGAGTCTGGTTGATGGCAGAGTGTAGGGAGTTGTTATATGAGAATTCCGCGACTGGTAATAAGGACACCCAGTCGTCTTGCGTAAATACAGAAAAACAACGGAGGTATTGCTCCAGCGTCTGGTTAGTTCTTTCTGTCTGGCCGTTCGTCTGAGGGTGGTAGGCCGAGGAGAACGCCAATTCAATTTCCAAAGCGGCACACAGTGCTCTCCAAAACCGGGAGGTAAATTGAACACCCCGGTCGGATACAATATTCGCGGGCACCCCATGTAACCTTACTACTTCCTTGACGAATATCTTCGCCGTTTCTACGGCTGTGGGAGTACCCTTCATAGGGATGAAGTGTGCCATCTTGGATAGCCTATCGATCACCACAAAGATGGTTGAGAAACCTTCAGAGGGGGGTAACTCCACAATGAAGTCCATTGATAGCATTCTCCAAGGTCTGTCAGGAATCGGTAAGGGTCTCAATAAACCCCAGGCCTTTGAGCGGTTGCATTTATTCCGGGCACAAGTGCGGCAAGAACCCACATACCTCTTACAGTCCTCCAGGAGACAAGGCCACCAAAAGGTGCGTAGCACCAATTCTGAGGTTTTCCGGGCTCCGAAGTGACCCGCCAGCTTGTGGTCATGACATAGTTCCAGTACCAGTACCCTACATCTTTCAGGTACAAAAATCTTGCCTTCATGCCAGAGCAACCCATCGCTTAAACTGGTTCCAGTAGGTGGAGGAATTTCAGAGGAGGCCTGTTTAATCCTGGAAATTAAATCTCCCTGGAGAAGTAAGAAACTACCTGCAGGCAAAATAGTATCAGGAGGAGTACTTTCCTTGGAGTCGTGAAACATTCGTGATAGGGCATCAGGTTTTCCATTCTTGGATCCGGGCCTGTACGTGATATGAAAGGAGAAGCGGGAAAAAAAAAGTGCCCATCTAGCCTGTCGTGGTCTGAGTCGCTTGGCTGCTCTTAGGTATTCCAAGTTCTTGTGGTCGGTAAAGATGAGAACCGGATGTACCGCACCCTCTAGTAGATAGCGCCATTCTTCCAAAGCCGCTTTGATGGCAAACAGTTCCTGGTCTCCGACATCATAATTTTTCTCAGATGACGAGAGTTTACGGGAAAAGAATGCTACAGGAAACAAGAGGGCCTTGGGGCCCTGACGTTGAGAAAGTACTGCCCCCACTGCGATCTCAGAAGCATCCACTTCCAGCACAAACGGTAACGCAGGGTCCGGGTGCTTGAGAATAGAAGCAGAAGTAAACAGTCCCTTTAATTTCTCGAACGCTGCCTGTGCTCGGGACGACCAACAGAATCGTGCCCCCTGTCTAGTAAGTTCCGTTATTGGTGCAATGATCTTAGAGAAGTCTTTAATAAATTTCCTGTAGAAGTTGGAAAATCCTACGAAACGTTGGACCCCTTTCTTGTCTGTAGGAGCAGGCCAGTCCAGGATGGCCGATACTTTTTGTGGGTCCATCTTGATTCCTTCAACAGAAATAATGAGTCCCAAGAACTGGAGCCGGACGAGAACATTCCTGACGTGCCTGCGATGATCCGCCAAAGAAGAGGAGAAGATGAGTATGTCGTCCAGATAAACGATGACGTAGAGGTCCAGGATATCTCTAAAGATGTCGTTCACAAAGTGCTGGAACGTAGCTGGGGCAATACAAAGACCGAAGGGCATGACCTGGTACTCGAAATGCCCGAAACGAGTGCGAAACGCATTTTTCCACTCGTCACCCTCTCGGATGCGGATTAGGTTGTAAGCACCCCGGAGATCCAATTTAGTAAAGATTCTGGCAGTGCCCAGCCTTTGGAATAACTCAGGTACCAGAGGGAGCGGGTAGCGTTATCTTATTCAATTCGCGGTAATCAATACATGGCCGCAGGGAATGATCCTTCTTTTCCACAAAAAATAAGCCAGCACCGGCCGGGGAGGTGGACGGGCGGATACATTTCTTTTTCAGATTTTCATCTAAGTACTGCTTCAGGGTGCCCAGCTCCTGCTCAGTCAGGGGGAAGATCCGGCCAAAAGGTACCTCGGTTCCAGGAAGCAATTCGATCGGGCAGTCGTAGGGCCTGTGTGGGGGTAGCAATTCTGCCCCCTTTTTGCTAAACACATCCGCAAAGTCTCGGTAAGGCTCAGGGATAGCTTGAAGCAGATCAACATCTGGATGTAGACAGAGGAGTTGGGTAACCTCACGGCCTGTCCCTTGCATACAGTGTTGAAGACAATATCCAGAGAGGAACTCGACATTACCTGAAGCCCAGTTGATTTGGGGGTTGTGCACCTGTAGCCAAGGTATTCCAAGAATGACTGGAAAGAGGGGGGACGAGATGGCGTCCAGACAGAGATATTCATGGTGTTGCTGGCCCATGATGGCTTCTAAGGGGACGGTCTCCTGAGTGACCGGGCCGGAGCGGAGAGCAGGACCGTCAGCAAGATGAACAGCAAGGCTTTGAGTTTTGGTTTGGAGAGGAATGGCGTGTTGAGAGGCAAAGGTCCGGTCGATAAAACAGCTGCAGGCTCCAGAATCAATGATAGCTGGGACTTGGATGGCCTTTCCGGGAAGCTGTAAAGTGACAGAAATGGTTAGGTGCGTGCCCATAGTGGGTACAATAGTAGCACAGGTACGAACATCAGAACGACACTTACGCATCTTGTTGGGGCAACCGCTGGCGTAGTGCCCCGATTCCCCGCAGTAGAGGCAGAGGTTGTGTGCCCGCCTACGTGTCTTCTCCTCTGGGGTCAAAGAAGGATGGAATAGACCAAGCTGCATTGGTTCAGGAGCATCATAGGTCGAGGCAGGTGGTGGAGCGGGAGATCTGCTGGGAGGACAGGGTACTTGTGGAATCATCCAGGTGGGACGAAAGGTACTGGTGGTTCTTTCAGTACGTCGTTCTCGCAGTCTATGGTCTATTTGGATGGACAGATTGATAAGCTCTTCCAAGGTCTGTGGTACCCCTACTCGTGCCAACTCATCTTTGAGGGGTTCTGACAACCCCATCCTGAACTGATGGCGCAACGCAGCGTCATTCCACGCCGTGTCAGAACTCCAGCGTCTGAACTCGACGGCATAGTCTTCAGCTGCTCGACGGCCTTGACGAAGGGCCTGTAAGGTGGCTTCCGCGGTGGCAGTGAGCTGGGGGTCTTCGTATAGTTGGGACATGGCTCCAAAGAAGGCCTCCAGACTATCCAAGGCGACTGATTTTTGCTCCAAGAGTCGGTGGGCCCATGTTTGTGGTTCACCAGAAAGTAAGGAAATAACAAAGCCCACCTTAGTGGCTTCCAGGGAGAACGTGCGTGGCAGTAGGGCGAAGTAAAGGTTGCAAGCATTCCGGAAGGCACGATACCTACTTCGGTCTCCGAGAAATCTTTCGGGTACTGGTACTTTTGGCTCAGGAGGTAACATGACCACAGAAGGTGTTGAGGTGGCTGCTGCGGACCCTGGTGGACCGGAAGGTGCGGACAAGGCCTGTACACGTTCTTCCAAGCTGGAATATCCCTCTTGTAGGCTTTTCACAGCCTGGGTTAGACCCGCCAGATGTCGGCAAAGTTCATCCATGGGGGAGGCCCCCTGCCCGGACTCGGTCATGGCTGCCTAATACTATCAGGCTCCTACTTACCAGACCGGCGAGTCCTGTCGGGCAGAGAGTAGGCTCCCTTACCCTCCGACTATCGGCCCCCTGGTAGAGTAAACAGGGGGTGCGACAGTACGGAGTGGTATGAAGGCCTGTATGGCTGTCCTGGTATTGCAGTCCGGGTGTAACAGGGTTAACAGCTGGAAAGACTGGAGTAGGCTGGAGCACCTTCACTGAGCAGAGCAGGCTGGTGTGGACAACAGGCAGGAAGTCTGCAGACAGGCTGATAGGATCCCAGGGAGCAGGCAGATGGATGGTCAGGAGGCAGGCCGGGTTTGGCAACAGGCAGACGGCAGAGGTACAGTGGAACAGGCAAGCGGATGGTCAGACAAGCAAAGGTCGGTGCAGGCAGAGTTCAGAGAGAGGTCGGGGGACAAGGCCGGGTCAACAGGTATAGCAGGAACAGACAAGGTACACGGTCAGGCTCTGGAACGACTAGCTGTTGATTAGGCAGCACTGGTCACCAGAACTCACTGGCTTAAATAGGGCTTTTGGCGCCAAACGACGTGCACGCGCGCGCCCCGGCACACACAGGCACGCGCGCCCGCCAACGCCCGCGCGCGCGCCCCCGCACACCGGCGTGCACAGTGGAACGATCCTGGACACACACACCGGCGCCGCGAGGAGCCCGCACGGCGAGGTCCGCAGGAACGCGCGCACCAACGCGCGCCGACGCACCCTGATGCACACCACCGCGGGCGCCCCGCCTGCCGAGGTAAGGACCCTGACAGTACCGCAGGCAGCTGCAGTATTTTCAAGTTAGTGTAGTGTGTCCTCTGCACAGTGTGCACCTAAAGCTACATGAAAAAAATTGGCGGTGTTGTTCTGATTCTATTAGTACAGTACCGCAGGCAGCTGCATTATTTACAAGTTAGTGTAGTGTGTCCTCTGCACAATGTGCACCTAAAGCTACCTGAAGAAAATTAGTGGTGTTCTTCTGATCCTATTAGTACAGTATCGCAGGCAGCTGCATTATTTACAAGTTAGTGTAGTGCGTCCTCTGCACAGTGTGCACCTAAAGCTACCTGAAGAAAATTAGTGGTGTTCTTCTGATCCTATTAGTACAGTACCCCAGGCAGCTGCATTATTTACAAGTTAGTGTAGTGCGTCCTCTGCACAGTGTGCACCTAAAGCTACCTGAATAAAATTAGTGGTGTTCTTCGGATCCTATTAGTAAAGTACCACAGGCAGCTGCAGTATTTACAAGCCAGTGTAGTGCGTCCTCTACACAGTGTGCACCTAAAGCTTACTTAAGAATATTAGTGGTGTTCTTCTGATCCTATTAGTATCGCAGGAAGCTGCAGTATTTACAAGTTAGTATAGTGCGTCCTCTGCACAGTGTGCACCTGAAGCTACCTGAAGAAAATTAATGGTGTTCTTCTGGTCCTATTAGTACAGTACCGCAGGCAGTTGCAGTTTTTACAAGTTAATGTAGTGCGTCCTCTGCACAGTGTGCACCTAAAGCTACCTGAAGAAAATTAGTGGGTTTCTTCTGTTACTATTAGTAAAGTACACGGGCAGTTGCAGTATTTACCAGTTAGTATAGTGCGTCCTTTGCACAGTGTGCACCTAAAGCTACCTGAAGAAAATTGGTGGTGTTCTTCGGATCCTATTAGTAAAGTACCACAGGCAGCTGCAGTATTTACAAGTTAGTGTAGTGCGTCCACTGTACAGTGTGCACCTAAAGCTACCTGAAGAAAATTGGTGGTGTTCTTCGGATCCTATTAGTATCGCAGGCAGCTGTAGTATTTAAAAGTTATTGTAGTGCATCCTCTGCACAGTGTGCACCTAAAGCCACCTGAAGAATATTATTAGTGTTCTTCTGATCCTATTAGTACAGTACCGCAGGCAGCTGCAGTATTTACAAGTTAGTGTAGTGCATCCTCTGCACAGTGTGCACCTTAAGCTACATGAAGAAAATTGGTGGTGTTCTTCTGATCCTATTAGTACAGTACCACAGTCAGATGCAGTATTTGCAAGTTAGTGTAGTGCGTCCTGTGCACAGTGTGCACCTAAAGCTACCTGAAGAAAATTAGTGGTGTTCTTCTATTTATATTAGTACAGTAATGCAGGCAGCTGCAGTATTTACAAGCTAGTGTAGTGAGTCCTCTGCACAGTGTGAACCTAAAGCTACCTGAAGAAAATTAGTGGTGTTCTTCTGATCCTATTAAAACATTACCGCAGGCAGCTGCAGAATTTACAAGTTAGTGTAGTGCGTCCTCTGCACAGTGTGCACGAAAAGCTACCTGAAGAAAATTAGTGGGGTTCTTCTGATCCTATTAGTAAAGTACCACAGGCAGCTGCAGTATTTACAAGTTAGTGTAGTGCGACCTGTGCACAGTGTGCACCTAAAGCTACCTGAAAAAATTGGTGGTGTTCTTCAGATCCTTTTAGTATCGCAGGCAGTTGTAGTATTTACAAGCTAGTGTAGTGCGTCCTCTGCACAGTGTGCACCTAAAGCTTCCTGAAGAATATTAGTGGTGTTCTTCTGATCCTATTAGTAAAGTACCACAGGCAGTTGCAGTATTTACAAGTTAGTGTAGTGCATCCTTTGCACAGTGTGCACCTAAAGCTACCTGAAGAAAATTGGTGGTGTTCTTCGGATCCTATTAGTAAAGTACCACAGGCAGCTGCAGTATTAACAAGCTAGTGTAGTGCGTCCTCTGCACAGTGTGCACCTAAAGCTACCTGAAGATAATTGGTGGTGTTCTTCGGATCCTATTAGTACCGCAGGCAGCTGTAGTATTTAAAAGTTATTGTAGTGCATCCTCTGAGCAGTGTTCACCTAAAGCTACCTGAAGAAAATTAGTGGTGTTCTTCTGATCCCATTAGTACAGTACCGCAGGCAGCTGCAGTATTTACATGTTAGTGTAGTGCATCCTCTGAGCAGTGTTCACCTAAAGCTACCTGAAGAAAATTAGTGGTGTTCTTCTGATCCTATTAGTACAATACCACAGGCAGCTGCAGTATTTACAAGTTAGTGTAGTGCTTCCTCGGCACAGTGCGCACGCCGCCCGTGGGGAACGCCCACGTAACCCCACTGCCAGACCGAGGATGGTAAGACACACGCATCACGCAAGTGACGCCACGAGTGACGTCACACGTGAAGCGGGAGGCATGGCGCCGATGCACTGTGTGCGCCAAGAACAACCCCCCCGATGTCCAAACGCCCGCCCAGAGAGGGCGGAGGGAGGGACAATGGGGGGAAGGCACGCAGAGCGCATCGCAGCTCCCAATAGTGAACAAATAATAGCCATGGATGACAACCAGCCACATAGCAAACACAGACCCATGTCACGCGGCAAAACTGCTGGGCATAAGACCAAACACAACATGGTTGTGTTCAGAGTTTCCAATCAGGCCAAGACGTGATGCATGGTCAGTCCTGGACTCTGAACCTAACACTGGGCAGTAAGGGGACATTACTAACCCTGTATGGCTACCTCCATCCCTATTGTCAGAAAAAAAGTGAAGGGGGAATTGGGACTTTAAATGAGGCTCATATGCAGTGTGCCTCCATCCCTAATGCAAAGACTTTGAAAAAAAGGGGGAAGTTGGGACTTTGAATGAGGCAGTCAACATTGTGAAGGTATGTTGAATAAAAGTACAACTTTATTAATCATGAGTCAATGATACATCTAAAAAACAATAACCACATACAGGAAAAACATTATAGTAAATGTGATTCTCAAAATATTGACCCGCACATAAATATGCGCGCTTACAATAAAGGCATCAAGGGTACAGCAGTGCATACCAAACAAGCGCCACATAGTGGTCTGAATAAAGAGGTCATGGCATCCAATGAATTAATATATAGGATCAGAAGAACACCACCAATTTTCTTCAGGTAGCTTTAGGTGCACACAGTGCATCGGCGCCACGCCTCCCGCTTCACGCATGACGTCACTCGTGGCGTCACTTGCGTGATGCGTGTGTCTTACCATCCTCAGTCTGGCAGTGGGGTTACGTGGGCGTTCCCCGCGGGCGGCGTGCGCCGCCTACGTCGGGCGCCGCCTACGTCGGGCGCCGCCTACGTCGGGATGCCGTTCCCCCTTCTCTGCCAGATCCAGCGTGACGCTGGTGGCGGACGGTGTGCGCATGCCGTGGGCGGCTATAAACGGCCCCCCCAGTCACAGTCCAGACGCCATACTCTCTGCAAGGCCAGATTTCTGCTCCACACCTCTGCCAGAACTTTAGGATGCCACTTGCAGGTTAATATAGACTCTTACTCTGAGTAACTTCAATCCGCCTGGATTAATCATTCCTGGCGGATTTGTTGTATGATACTATGACACTCTAAATATATACACATATTTTCTTCTAGATCCCTCGTGGCTACCCACTTCTGTGCATTTTTTGGTCCTATTAAGAACTTCAGCTATCTGTGTCTGGTGTCTGTGTTTGGGGAGGTTCTGTGTGTGCGCCCTGCTAGCGTGCGGCCCCAGGCCACCTCAGCTCCCATGATGGGCAAAGATTTGCGACCTTGGGTGTACACCTGTCACATTTTTCTCGCAGTATCTCCATGTAAGTATGTAAAGGGGGCCCCATTTGCCCCACCATGAACTTAAGACATCGCACTATGATCAGACCCCTCAAGTTATTATTTTTTGTATTTTGTAGATGTCCCACCAGCACATGCCCCTGATGAGTGTTCCTATTACATGAAATGCGTCGGGCAACAGGGATAGAGATACATATGTTAATTGTTTACTTTTCAACTTAAACTTTATCCATCATGGTCTTTATGGTTTTAGATATTTTATTGCTGCAATGCTGTTCAGATTTCCTATGTATATATATTAATCCATTGGATGCCATGACCTCTTTATTTAGACCACTATGTGGTGCTTGTTTGGTATGCACTGCTGTACCCTTGATGCCTGTATTGTAAGCGTGCATATTTATGTGCGGGTCAATATTTTGAGAATCACATTTACTATAATGTCTTTCCTGTATGTGGTTATTGTTTTTTTAGATGTATCATGGACTCATGATTAACAAAGTTGTACTTTTATTCAACATACCTTCACAATGTTGACTGCCTCATTCAAAGTCCCAACTTCCCCCTTTTTTTCAAAGTCTCTGCACAGTGTGCACCTAAAGCTTCCTGAAGAATATTAGTGGTGTTCTTCTGATTCTGTTAGTACAGTATCGCAGTCAGCTGCAGTTTTTACAAGTTACTGTAGTGCGTCCTTTGCACAGTGTGCACCTAAACCTACCTGAAGAAAATTAGTGGGGTTCTTCTGATCCTATTAGTAAAGTACCACAGGCAGTTGCAGTATTAACAAGCTAGTGTAGTGCGTCCTCTGCACAGTGTGCACCTAAAGCTACCTGAAGATAATTGGTGGTGTTCTTCGGATCCTATTAGTATCGTAGGCAGCTATAGTGTTTAAAAGTTATTGTAATGCATCCTCTGCACAGTGTGCACCTAAAGCTACCTGAAGAATATTAGGGGAGTTCTTCTGATCCTATTAGTACAGTACCGCAGGCAGCTGCAGTATTTACAAGTTAGTGTAGTGCGTTCTCTGCACAGAGTGCACCTAAAGCTACATGAAGAAAATTGGTGGTGTTCTTCTGATCCCATTAGTACAGTACCGCAGGCAGCTGCAGTATTTACATATTAGTGTAGTGCGTTCTCTGAGCAGTGTTCACCTAAAGATACGTGAAGAAAATTAGTGGTGTTCTTCTGATCCTATTAGTATCACAGGCAGCTGCAGTATTTACAAGTTAGTGTAGTGCGTCCCCTGCACAGTGTGCACATAAAGCTACCTGAAGAAAATTAGTGGTGTTCTTCTGATCCTATTAGTACAGTACCGCAGGTAGCTGCAGTTTTTACAAGTTAGTGTAGTGCGTCCTCTCCACAGTGTGCACATAAAGCTACCTGAAGAACATTAGTGGGGTTCTTCTGATCCTATTAGTAAAGTAAAGTAAAGTAAAGTACCATAGGCAGCTGCAGTATGCAGTATTTACAAGTTAGTGTAGTGAGTCCTCTGCACAGTGTGCACCTAAAGCTACCTGAAGAAAATTGGTGGTGTTCTTCTGATCCTATTAGTACAGTACCGCAGGCAGCTGCAGTATTTACAAGCCAGTGTAGTGTCTCCTCTGCACAGTGTGCACCTAAAGCTTACTTAAGAATATTAGTGGTGTTCTTCTGATCCTATTAGTATCGCAGGAAGCTGTAGTATTTACAAGTTTGTGTAGTGCGTCCTCTGCACAGTGTGCACCTAAAGCTACCTGAAGAAAATTAATGGTGTTCTTCTGATCCTATTAGTACAGTACCGCAGGCAGTTGCAGTTTTTACAAGTTAGTGTAGTGCGTCCTCTGCACAGTGTGCACCTAAAGCTACCTGAAGAAAATTAGTGGGGTTCTTCTGATCCTACTAGTAAAGTACCACAGGCAGCTGCAGTATTTACAAGTTAGTGTAGTGCGTCCTCTGTACAGTGTGCACCTAAAGCTACCTGAAGAAAATTGGTGATGTTCTTCGGATCCTATTAGTATCGCAGGCAGCTGTAGTATTTAAAAGTTATTGTAGTGCATCCTCTGCACAGTGTGCACCGAAAGCCACCTGAAGAATATTATTAGTGTTCTTCTGATCCTATTAGTACAGTACCGCAGGCAGCTGCAGTATTTACAAGTTAGTGTAGTGCGTCCTCTGCACAGTGTGCACCTTAAGCTACATGAAGAAAATTGGTGCTGTTCTTCTGATCCTATTAGTACAGTACCACAGTCAGATGCAGTATTTACAAGTTAGTGTAGTGCGTACTGTGCACAGTGTGCACCTAAAGCTACCTGAAGAAAATTAGTGGTGTTCTTCTATTTATATTAGTACAGTAATGCAGGCAGCTGCAGTATTTACAAGTTAGTGTAGTGAGTCCTCTGCACAGTGTGAACCTAAAGCTACCTGAAGAAAATTAGTGGTGTTCTTCTGATCCTATTAAAACATTACTGCAGGCAGCAGCAGAATTTACAAGTTAGTGTAGTGCGTCCTCTGCACAGTGTGCACGTAAAGCTACCTGAAGAAAATTAGTGGGGTTCTTCTGATCCTATTAGTAAAGTACCACAGGCAGCTGCAGTATTTACAAGTTAGTGTAGTGCGTCCTCTGCACATTGTGCACCTAAAGCTGCCTGAAAAAATTGGTGGTGTTCTTCAGATCCTTTTAGTATCGCAGGCAGTTGTAGTATTTACAAGCTAGTGTAGTGCTTCCTCTGCACACTGTACACCTAAACCTACCTGAAGAAAATTAGTGGGGTTCTTCTGATCCTATTAGTAAAGTACCACAGGCAGTTGCAGTATTTACATGTTAGTGTAGTGCGTCCTCTGAGCAGTGTTCACCTAAAGCTACCTGAAGAAAATTAATGGTGTTCTTCTGATCCTATTAGTACAATACCAAAGGCAGCTGCAGTATTTACAAGTTAGTGTAGTGCTTTCTCGGCACAGTGTGCACCTAAAGCTACCTGAAGAAAATTGGTGGTGTTCTTCTGATCCTATTAGTTTTGCAGACAGCTGCAGTATTTACCAGTTAGTGTAGTGCGTCCTCTGCACAGTGTGCACATAAAGCTACCTGAAGAAAATTAGTGGTGTTCTTCTGATCCTATTAGTACAGTACCACAGTCAGATGCAGTATTTACAAGTTAGTGTAGTGCGTCCTGTGCACAGTGTGCACCTAAAGCTACCTGAAGAAAATTAGTGGTGTTCTTCTATTTATATTAGTACAGTAATGCAGGCAGCTGCATTATTTACAAGCCAGTGTAGTGCGTCCTCTGCACAGTGTGCACCTAAAGCTTCCTGAAGAATATTAGTGGTGTTCTTCTGATTCTGTTAGTACAGTATCGCAGGCAGCTGCAGTTTTTACAAGGTAGTGTAGTGTGTCCTCTGCACAGTGTGCACCTAAACCTACCTGAAGAAAATTAGTGGGGTTCTTCTGATCCTATTAGTAAAGTACCACAGGCAGTTGCAGTATTTACAAGTTAGTGTAGTGCGTCCTTTGCACATTGTGCACCTAAAGCTTCCTGAAGAAAATTGGTGGTGTTCTTCGGATCCTATTAGTATCGCAGGCAGCTGTAGTATTTAAAAGTTATTGTAGTGCATCCACTGCACAGTGTGCACCTAAAGCTACCTGAAGAATATTAGGGGAGTTCTTCTGATCCTATTAGTACAGTACCGCAGGCAGCTGCAGTATTTACAAGTTAGTGTAGTGAGTCCTCTGCACAGTGTGAACCTAACGCTACGTTAAAAAAATTAGTGATGTTCTTCTGATCCTATTAAAACATTACCGCAGGCAGCTGCATAATTTACAAGTTAGTGTAGTGCGTCCTCTGCACAGTGTGCACATAAAGCTACCAGAAGAAAATTAGTGGGGTCTTCTGATCCTATTAGTAAAGTACCACAGGCAGCTGCAGTATTTCCAAGTTAGTGTAGTGAGTCCTCTGCACAGTGTGCACCTAAAGCTAACTGAAAAAATTGGTGGTGTTCTTCGGATCCTATTAGTATCGCAGGCAGCTGTAGTATTTAAAAGTTATTGTAGTGCATCCTCTGCACAGTGTGCACCTAAAGCTACCTGAAGAATATTAGGGGAGTTCTTCTGATCCTATTAGTACAGTACCGCAGGCAGCTGCAGTGTTTACAAGTTAGTGTAGTGAGTCCTCTGCACAGTGTGAACCTAAAGCTACGTTAAAAAAATTAGTGGTGTTCTTCTGATCCTATTAAAACATTACCGCAGGCAGCTGCAGAATTTATAAGTTAGTGTAGTGCGTCCTCTGCACAGTGTGCACGTAAAGCTACCTGAAGAAAATTAGTGGGGTTCTTCTGATCCTATTAGTAAAGTACCACAGGCAGCTGCAGTATTTCCAAGTTAGTGTAGTGAGTCCTCTGCACAGTGTGCACCTAAAGCTACCTGAAAAAATTGGTGGTGTTCTTCAGATCCTTTTAGTATCGCAGGCAGTTGTAGTATTTACAAGCTAGTGTAGTGCGTCCTCTGCACAGCATGCACCTAAAGCTTCCAGAAGAATATTAGTGGTGTTCTTCTGATTCTGTTAGTACAGTATCGCAGGCAGCTGCAGTTTTTACAAGGTAGTGTAGTGCGTCCTCTGCACAGTGTGCACCTAAACCTACCTGAAGAAAATTAGTGGGGTTCTTCTGATCCTATTAGTAAAGTACCACAGGCAGTTGCAGTATTCACAAGTTAGTGTAGTGCGTCCTTTGCACAGTGTGCACCTAAAGCTTCCTGAAGAAAATTGGTGGTGTTCTTCGGATCCTATTAGTATCGCAGGCAGCTGTAGTATTTAAAAGTTATTGTAGTGCATCCACTGCACAGTGTGCACCTAAAGCTACCTGAAGAATATTAGGGGAGTTCTTCTGATCCTATTAGTACAGTACCGCAGGCAGCTGCAGTATTTATGAGTTAGTGTAGTGAGTCCTCTGCACAGTGTGAACCTAAAGCTACGTTAAAAAAATTATTGATGTTCTTCTGATCCTATTAAAACATTACCGCAGGCAGCTGCAGAATTTACAAGTTAGTGTAGTGCGTCCTCTGCACAGTGTGCACGTAAAGCTACCTGAAGAAAATTAGTGGGGTTCTTCTGATCCTATTAGTAAAGTACCAAAGGCAGCTTCAGTATTTCCAAGTTAGTGTAGTGAGTCCTCTGCACAGTGTGCACCTAAAGCTACCTGAAAAAATTGGTGGTGTTCTTCGGATCCTATTAGAATCGCAGGCAGCTGTAGTATTTAAAAGTTATTGTAGTGCATCCTCTGCACAGTGTGCACCTAAAGCTACCTGAAGAATATTAGGGGAGTTCTTCTGATCCTATTAGTACAGTACCGCAGGCAGCTGCAGTGTTTACAAGTTAGTGTAGTGAGTCCTCTGCACAGTGTGAACCTAAAGCTACGTTAAAAAAATTAGTGGTGTTCTTCTGATCCTATTAAAATATTACCGCAGGCAGCTGCAGAATTTACAAGTTAGTGTAGTGGCAGCTGCAGTATTTCCAAGTTAGTGTAGTGAGTCCTCTGCACAGCGTGCACCTAAAGCTACCTGAAAAAATTGGTGGTGTTCTTCGGATCCTATTAGTATCGCAGGCAGCTGTAGTATTTAAAAGTTATTGTAGTGCATCCTCTGCACAGTGTGCACCTAAAGCTACCTGAACAATATTAGGGGAGTTCTTCTGATCCTATTAGTACAGTACCGCAGGCAGCTGCAGTAATTACAAGTTAGTGTAGTGCGTTCTCTGCACAGTGTGCACCTAAAGCTACATGAAGAAAATTGGTGGTGTTCTTCTGATCCCATTAGTACAGTACAGCAGGCAGCTGCAGTATTTACATGTTAGTGTAGTGCGTCCTCTGAGCAGTGTGCACCTAAAGCTACCTGAAGAAAATTAGTGGGGTTCTTCTGATCCTATTAGTACAGTATCGCAGGCAGCTGCAATATTTACAAGTTAGTGTAATGCGTCCTCTGTCGAGTGTGCACCAAAGCAACCTGAAGAATATTAGTGGTGTTCTTCTGATCCTATTAGTACAGTAACGCAGGCAGCTGCAGTATTTACAAGTTAGTGTACTGTGTCCTCTCCACGGTGTGCACCTAAAGCTACCTCAAGAAAATTGGTGGTGTTCTTCTGATCCTATTAGTATCGCAGGAAGCTGCAGTATTTACAAGTTAGTGTAGTGCGTCCTCAACACAGTGTGCACATAAAGCTACCTGAAGAAAATTAGTGGTGTTCTTCTGATCCTATAAGTACAGTTCCGCAGGCAGCTGCAGTTTTTACAAGTTAGTGTAGTGCGTCCTCTCCACAGTGTGCACATAAAGCTACCTGAAGAACATTAGTGGGGTTCTTCTGATCCTATTAGTAAAGTACCATAGGCAGCTGCAGTATTTACAAGTTAGTGTAGTGTCTCCTCTGCACAGTGTGCACCTAAAGCTACCGGAAGAAAATTGGTGGTGTTCTTCTGATCCTATTAATACAGTACCGCAGGCAGCTGCAGTATTTTCAAGTTAGTGTAGTGTGTCCTCTGCACAGTGTGCACCTAAAGTTACACGAAAAAAATTGGTGGTGTTCTTCTGATCCTATTAGTACAGTCACGGAGGCAGCTGCATTATTTACAAGTTAGTGTAGTGCGTCCTCAGCACAGTGTGCACCTAAAGCTACCTGAAGAAAATTAGTGGTGTTCTTCTGATCCTATTAATACAGTACCACAGGCAGCTGCAGTTTTTACAAGTTAGTGTAGTGCGTCCTCTGCACAGTGTGCACCTAAAACTACCTGAAGAAAATTAATGGGGTACTTTTAATCCTATTAGTAAAGTACCACAGGCAGCTGCAGTATTTACAAGTTAGTGTAGTGTGTCCTCTGAACAGTGTACACCTAAAGCTACCTGAAGAAAATTGGTGGTGTTCTTCGGATCCTATTAGTATCGCAGGCAGCTGTATTATTTAAAAGTTATTGTAGTGCATCCTCTGCACAGTGTGCACCTAAAGCCACCTGAAGAATATTATTAGTGTTCTTCTGATCCTATTAGTACAGTACCGAAGGCAGCTGCAGTATTTACAAGTTAGTGTAGTGCATCCTCTGCACAGTGTGCACCTTAAGCTACATGAAGAAAATTGGTGGTGTTCTTCTGATCCTATTAGTACAGTACCGTAGTCAGATGCAGTATTCACAAGTTAGTGTAGTGCGTACTGCGCACAGTGTGCACCTAAAGCTACCTGAAGAAAATTAGTGGTGTTCTTCTATTTATATTAGTACAGTAATGCAGGCAGCTGCAGTATTTACAAGTTAGTGTAGTGAGTCCTCTGCACGGTGTGAACCTAAAGCTACCTGAAGAAAATTAGTGGTGTTCTTCTGATCCCATTAGTACAGTACCGCAGGCAGCTGCAGTATTTACATGTTAGTGTAGTGCGTCCTCTGAGCAGTGTTCACCTAAAGCTACCTGAAGAAAATTAGTGGTGTTCTTCTGATCCTATTAGTACAGTACCGCAGGCAGCTGCAGTATTTACAAGTTAGTGTAGTGCGTCCTCTGCAGAGTGTGCATCTAAAGCTACCCTTAAGAAAATTGGTTGTGTTCTTCGGATCCTATTAGTATCGCAGGCAGCTGTAGTTTTTACAAGTTAGTTTAGTGCGTCCTCTGCACAGTGTGCACCTAAAGCTACCTGAGGAAAATTAGTGGTGTTCTTCTGATCCTATTAGTACAGTACCGCAGGCAGCTGCAGTATTTGCAAGCTAGTGTAGTGCATCCTCTGCACAGTGTGCACCTAAAGCTACTTGAAGAAACTTAGTGGTTTTCTTTTGATCCTATTAGTACAGTACCACAGGCAGCTGCAGTAATTACAAGTTAGTGTATTGCATCCTCTGCACAGTGTGCACCTAAAGCTACCTGAAGAAAATTGGAGGTGTTCTTCTGATCCTATTAGTATCGCAGGCATCTGTAGTATTTACAAGTTAGTGTAGTGCTTCCTCTACACAGTGTGCACCTAAAGCTATCTGAAGAAAATTAGTGGTGTTATTATCATCCTATTAGTACAGTAACGCAGGCAGTTGCAGTATTTACAAGTTAGTGTAGTGCGTCCTCTAAACAGTGTGCACCTAAAGCTACCTGTAGAAAATTAGTGGTGTTCTTCTGATCCTATTTGTACAGTAACACAGGCAGCTGCAGTACTTTCAAGTTAGTGTAGTGCGTCCTCTGCACAGTGTGCACCTAAAGCTACCTGAAGAAAATTGGTGGTGTTTTTCTGATCCTATTAGTATCACAGGCAGCTGTAGTATTTGCAAGTTAGTGTAGTGAGTCCTCTGCACAGTGTGCACCTAAGGCTACCTGTAGAAAATTAGTGGTGTTCTTCTGATCCTATTAGAACAGTACCGCAGGCAGCTGCAGTATTTACAAGTTAGTGTAGTTCATCCTCTGCACAGTGTGCACCTAAAGCCAACTGGGGAAAATTAGGATCTGTAGAACACCACTTTTAGTACAGTACCACAGGCAGCTGCAATATTTACAAGTTAGTGTAGTGCGTCCTCTGCACAGTGTGCATCCAAAGCTACCTGAAGAAAATTGGTGGTGTTCTTCGGATCCTTTTAGTATCGCAGGCAGCTGTAGTATTTACAAGTTAGTGTAGTGCGTCCTCTGCACAGTGTGCACCTAAAGCTACCTGAAGAAAATTAGTGGTGTTCTTCTGATCCTATTAGTACAGTACCGCGGGCAGCTGCAGTATTTACAAGTTAGTATGGTGCATCCTCTGCACAGTGTGCACCTAAAATTACCTGAAGAAATTTAGTGGTGTTCTTTTTATCCTATTAGTACAGTACCGCTGGCAGCTGCAGTATTTACAAGTTAGTGGAGTGCATCCTCTGCACAGTGCGCACCTAAAGCTACCTGAAGAAAATTGGTGGTGTTCTTCTGATCCTATTAGTATCGCAGGCATCTGTAGTATTTACAAGTTAGTGTAGTGCATCTTCTGCAAAGTGTGCACCTAAAGCTACCTGAAGAAAATTGGTGGTGTTCTTCTGATCCTATTAGTATCGCAGGCAGCTGTAGTATTTACAAGTTAGTGTAGTGCGTCTTCTGCACAGTGTGCACCTAAGGCTACCTGAAGAAAATTAGTGGTGTTCTGATCCTATTAGTACAGTACCCCTGGCAGCTGCAGTATTTACAAGTTAGTATAGTGCGTCCTCTGCACAGTGTGTACCTAAAGCTACCTGAAGAAAATTGGTTGTGTTCTTCAGATCCTATTAGTATCGCAGGCAGCTGTAGTATTTACAAGTTAGTGTAGTGCGTCCTTTACACAGTGTGCACCTACAGCTACCTGAAGAATATTAGTGGTGTTCTTCTGATCCTATTAGTACAGTACCGCAGGCATCTGCAGTATTTGCAAGTTAGTGTAGTGCATCCTCTGCACAGTGTGCACCTAAAGCTACCTGAAGAAAATTAGTGGTGTTCTTCTGATCCTATTAGTACAGTAACGCAGGCAGCTGCAGTACTTACAAGTTAGTGTAGTGCGTCCTCTGCACAGTGTGCACCTAAGGCTACATGAAGAAAATTGGTGGTGTTTTTCTGATCCTATTAGTATCGCAGGCAGCTGTAGTATTTACAAGTCAGTGTAGTGAGTCCTCTGCATATGTCAGGGAAATAGGCTAGCAAACCAGCACAGGCAAGGTCGCGCTAACGCGCATCAACGCACACGGGTGTGCAATGTTTCTACTAGGCGGACGAATGCTTGTGCGTAGCAACGTCACGCTGGTGCGATCGCATGAACGGAACGGTGTGCGTACGACGTGATACTGTGCCTTGTCTATTTAAACCTTCCACTGACAGTGCCACATTGCTGGATTATCGTCAGCTCTTTCTGTGTTCCTGTGATTGTGATTCCTGTTGTCTTGACTTCCTGTGTACCGACTCGGCTTGTTATCGACTCCTCTGTACCTCCTGGCTTACCCTCCGGCTTGCTTCTGACTTTCCCTGCCTGCTTCCTGCATCTGATCCCGGCTTGGCTAAACGGACTCCGCATTCCTCTGTCTCCTGTACCTGGACTTATTGCTTTGATTCCCGGACTGCTTACTGTGTTTGACCCCCTGGCCTGGCTTCGGATTTTCCTATTGGACTACCATTGGTCCCCTCCTTGGACCCTAAGCACGTTGCCTCTACGGACTTTTTCTATTAAGCCACCAACACCGGCTCCTACTTCCAGGCAACCCGTGCTTCTGTGAACACCACATCCCTGTGCCATCTTCAGGGTTGTGCTGCACTCGGCCGCAAGGGGAGCCCTCTCAGCAACTCGGTCTCCTACCAAGGTCCTGACAGTATAATCCAGCCATGTCAGAGACCGACGGAGGTGACTCCCCGATGGAGGCCATTCTTCAGCAAATCACGGCCTTTACCCCAGTCCTTCATCAGCTTCAGGAGGAATACTCCGGGTTGGAGGAATGTCTGCAGCACCTACCCGAGTCATCCTCCTCCTCGGTTCAAGGTCCACCCCCAGCGGCAACTGCTGGGATCATGGTCCCTTCAGAACCACGTGTCCCAACGCCAGAATGTTTCCGTGGCGATCGAAGAAAATTTAGGTCCTTTAAAAACTCCTGCTACTTATACTACGACTTGCAACCACAGACTTTTTTTAGTGAAACAGTCAAGGTGGGGTTCACTATCTCCCTATTGCGTGGTGAGCCGCAGACCTGGGCCCATGGCCTGTTGGAACACAGCAGCCCCTCCATCAACACTATGGACAAGTTCTTTGAAGTCATGGCTCGGTTATATGATGATCCCCTACGGGTAGCCACTGCCGAAGCAACTCTACATTCCCTCCGTCAGGGTCAGCGCCCTGCAGAGGACTATACAGTGGAGTTCCGCACATGGTCCATAGATTCTGGTTGGAATGAGGTAGCATTAAAATACCAATATCGAATGGTGTTATCAGAGGCCCTCAAGGATGAGTTAGCCAGGTTACAGGTTCCGGCCACACTTGAAGATCTCATCCAGTTAACTATTCAGCTTGACAGACTTTTACGGGAACGTCAGGGTGAACGTGATCAGGCCTCTTGCTCCACTCGGAACCTGCCCCGAGTTCAGTCTGCATCAGCTCCCTTACAAGTCGGCATGTTCTGTCCAGCATTAACTCCTGGGGTGAGACTTTATCGCCGGCAGGCAAAACTTTGCTTCTACTGCGGGGAATCAGGACATTTCATAGATTACTGCCCCATAAGACCAAGAAAACCGACCCTCCGTACTCACCTTCAAATATCCAGGTCTTCCTCTGCCCATATCTCACTTCCTGTTACATTGCTAGTGGCAGGTAAGTAGATCCACCTCCAAGCAATACTGGATTCCGGGGCGTGTAGTTGTTTCTTGGACTTGGCCTTGGCTAAAGATCTAGCTATTCCGCTGAACTATAAGGAACAGAGACTAACAGTCCATCTATCTGACGGCTCCTTGCCAAGCTCGGGTCATGTCACCCAGGAAACCGTACCTATCCTTACCACTACCAATTCTGGTCATCAGGAATTTCTCAGATTTGATGTCTTAAGTTCCCCTATGTTCCCGGTCATCCTAGGAATCCCATGGCTACAAGCACACAATCCTCAGATTGATTGGTCCAAGAAGGAGGTACTCCTTACATCTCCCTATTGCCAACAACATTGTTTGACCCCCAAATGCCAGGACTTTTCCAGTTGCCTGACTGTACAATCCACACCGAGTCCGGATCCTAATGTACCAGCAGCTTACTTGGAATTTCTTGATGTCTTCGATAAAAAGAAAGCAGACACCTTACCGCCACACCGTCCTTACGACTGCCCCATCGAGTTACTACCAGGAGCTACTATTCCCTTTGGTCGTATATTCTCCCTCTCCGAGACTGAGCTTGAGACCTTGAGACAATATATTGATGAAAATCTTGAAAAAGGTTTTATCCGTCCTTCTTCTTCCCCTGCCGGTGCCGGAATTTTCTTCGTTGAGAAGAAGGATAAGACACTGAGACCATGTGTGGACTACAGGGAGTTAAACAAAATTACCCTTAAGAACCGCTACCCACTCCCGCTCATCCCTGAGCTTTTTCAAAGGTTCCACACAGCACGCATCTTTACCAAACTCGATCTCCGTGGTGCCTATAATCTCATCCGGATCCAAGAGGGGGACGAGTGGAAAACGGCTTTCAGAACAAGATTTAGACATTTTGAGTACCTAGTCATGCCGTTTGGGTTGTGCAATGCCCCGGCGACCTTTCAGCATTTCATAAATGACATCTTCCGGGAACATTTAGATCATTTTGTTGTTGTCTACCTTGACGACATTCTTATTTTTTCTGCCACTCTGGAACTCCATAGAATACACGTGAAGAAGGTACTGTGCATCCTCAGAACCCATGGGTTATTCGTCAAATCTGAAAAGTGCGATTTCGAAAAAACTTCAATTCAATTCTTGGGTCTTATCATCACCACAGGTGGAATCACCATGGATCCTCAAAAAGTAAAGTCCATCCTTGATTGGCCGGCCCCTTCTGACAGGAAGGGTGTACAGAGATTCATTGGCTTTGCCAACTTCTACAGAAGATTTATAAAGAATTTCTCCACCATTGTAGCACCTATTACTCAGACAACCCGCCAACATACCAAGTTTCAGTGGTCAGCAGCGGCGCAGTCCGCCTTCGATCTGCTTAAGACCTTCTTCACTTCTGCCCCAATTCTGCAACACCCTGACCCTGCTCTACCCTACGTCCTGGAGGTCGACGCCTCAGAAGTTGCCACAGGGGCGATTCTATCCCAGCGTCAGGGTCCCAAAGCATTGCTGCATCCCGTGGCCTTTTCCTCACGGAAAATGAGCCCTATAGAGAGGAATTACGATGTGGGGGATTGGGAACTTTTGGCAATCAAGACAGCTCTCGAGGAATGGAGGTATCTCCTGGAAGGTGCCACTCATCCCATCCTGATTTTTACGGACCACAAGAACTTGGAATATCTCCGTACGGCCAAACGCCTAAGACCCCGACAGGCTCGATGGGCTCTATTTTTCTCTCGGTTTAATTTTCACTTAACCTATTGCCCAGGGTCGAAGAATGGAAAGGCGGATCCCTTATCCCGGATGTTTCCAGACACTCCCGAAGAGATTGCACCTAGTACGATTTTGTCTCCCCAAAACTTTCTACTGATCCAACCCGACCTAAGATCCTCTATTGAGCAGGCCTCTAGTCAGTGTACTGAAGCGGAAGTCTCCTCCCTGAGAAGCCACGAGGGACTCCTATGGCACCAAGATAAAATTTTCGTTCCCCAGCAAGCCAGATTACAAGTATTGAAGACCTTTCATGACCATCAGCTAGCTGGTCATTTTGGGGTCCGAAAAACAACTGAGCTAGTTCAGCGGTCCCTATGGTGGCCTACTTTGAAACTTGATTGTAAAACCTACGTCAGCTCCTGTATCATCGGCCAACGGAACAAAGGATCCAACGCCAGGTCTTGGGGCTTGTTAAGACCATTGCCAGTCCCAGAACAACCATGGAAGAAGATTTCCATGGACTTTATCATGGATTTACCACCCTCAGAAGAATTTACTACCATCTTGGTGGTAGTAGACCGCCTGTCCAAAATGGCGCATTTTTTGCCTATGAAAGGTACTCCCTCTGCCTTGGATACAGCAAAAATCTTTATTAAGGAAATTGTTCGACTACACGGATTACCAAATAACATCGTATCAGATATGGGGGTACAATTTACTTCTAGGTTTTGGAGAGACCTCTGCAAATTACTGTCTATTGAAATGTGTTTGTCCACAGCTTACCACCCGCAGAGTAACGGTCAGACCGAAAGGACCAACCAAACGCTGGAACAGTATCTGCGGTGCTTCTGTTCTTTTTCTCAAGACGACTGGATTCAACTATTACCTTGTGCAGAATTTGCTTATAATAACTCAATACACACTTCTACCAACCAATCACCCTTCTGGGCGAATTACGGCTTCCACCCCTCATTCTTACCCAATGTCATTCCGGAATGTTCAGTCCCGGCGGATCAGGACAGAGTGGATTTCATCCATACTAATTATCAGACACTCCAGGATACCATAAAGAAGGCCCAAGAAGAATATAAGAAGCAATACTATAGGAAGAGAAGAGCGAACCCTACCTTTAAGATAGGGGACAAGGTCTGGCTCTCATCTATAAATCTCAAGCTACCATGCCCATCTCGGAAATTGGGACCCAAGTTCCTGGGTCCTTTCGAGATCAAATGCAAAATCAACCCTGTAGCCTTTGAACTCACTTTACCCGAATCTTTCAAAATCCATCCTATTTTTCATGTGTCACTTCTTAAACATGTTGTTTCTAGTCCTTTTCCAGGGAGAGAAGAAGTGCCCCCACCTCCGGTCAAGGTTGGAGATGAAGCAGAATTTGAAGTTGAATCTATCCTTGACTGTCGTCGGAGAGGTAGGACAATTCAATTTCTAATCAAGTGGAAGGTGTATTCTGCAGAAGAGAACTCTTGGGAGCCTGCAAGTTATGTACACGCTGCTAGCCTAATACAGAGATTTCGCAGTAGGTACCCCGAAAAATGGGCACGTTTAGGCATCCGGAGGCTGCCTCTTGGGGGGGCACTGTCAGGGAAATAGGCTGGCAAACCAGCAAAGGCAAGGTCGCGCTAACGAGCATCAACGCACACGGGTGTGCAATGTTTCTACTAGGCGGATGCCTGGCGCCACATTCAGAAAAATGCACGTGCGTAGCAACGTCGCGATGGTGGGAACGCACGAACGGAACGGTGTGCGTACGACGTGATACTGTGCCTTGTCTATTTAAACCTTCCACTGACAGTGCCACATTGCTGGATTATCGTGAGCTCTTCCTGTGTTCCTGTGATGGTGATTCCTGTTGTCTTGACTTCCTGTGTACCGACCCGGCTTGTTATCGACTCCTCTGTACCTCCTGGCTTACCCTACGGCTTGCTTCTGACTTTCCCTGCCTGCTTCCTGCATCTGATCCCGGCTTGGCTAAACGGACTCCGCATTCCTCTGTCTCCTGTACCTGGACTTGTTGCTTTGATTCCCGGACTGCTTACTGTGTTTGACCCCCTGGCCTGGCTTCGGATTTTCCTATTGGACTACCATTGGTCCCCTCCTTGGACCCTAAGCACGTTGCCTCTATGGACTTTCTCTATTAAGCACCAACACCGGCTCCTACTTCCAGGCAACCCGTGCTTCTGTGAAAACCACATCCCTGTGCCATCTTCAGGTTTGTGCTGCACTCGGCCGCAAGGGGAGTCCTCTCAGCAACTCGGTCTCCTACCAAGGTCCTGACAACACAGTGTACTACCTGTAGAAAATTAGTAGTGTTTTTCTGATCCTATTAGAACAGTACCGCAGGCAGCTGCAGTATTTACAAGTTAGTGTAGTTCATCCTCTGCACAGTGTGCACCTAAAGATACCTGAGGAAAATTAGGATCTGTAGAACACCACTTTTAGTACAGTACCACAGGCAGCTGCAGTAGTTACAAGTTAGTGTAGTGCTTCCTCTGTACAGTGTGCATCTAAAGCTACCTGAAGAAAATTGGTGGTGTTCTTCGGATCCTATTAGTATCGCAGGCAGCTGTAGTATTTACAAGTAAGTGTAGTGCGTCCTCTGCACAATGTGCACCTAAAGCTACCTGAAGAAAATTAGTGGTGCTCTTCTGATCCTATTAGTACAGTACCGCAGGCAGCTGCAGTATTTACAAGTTAGTGTGGTGCATCCTCTGCACAGTGTGCACCTAAAGCTACCTGAAGAAAATGAGTGGTGTTCTTTTTATCCTATTAGTACAGTACTGCAGGCAGCTGCAGTATTTACAAGTGTAGTGGATCCTCTGCACAGTGCGCACCTTAAGCTACCTGAAGAAAATTAGTGGTCTTCTGATCCTATTAGTATCGCAGGCATCTATAGTATTTACAAGTTAGTGTAGTGCGTCCTCTGCACAGTGTGCAGCTAAGGCTACCGGAATAAAATTGGTGGTGTTCTTCTGATCCTATTAGTTTCGCAGGCAGCTGTAGTATTTACAAGTTAGTGTAGTGCGTCTTTTACACAGTGTGCACCTACTGCTACCTGAAGAATATTAGTGGTGTTCTTCTGATCCTATTAGTACAGTACCATAGGCAGCTGCAGTATTTACAAGTTAGTGTAGTGCGTCCTCTGCACAGTGTGCACCTAATGCTATCTGAAGAAAATTAGTGGTGTTCTTCTGATCCTATTAGTACAGTACTGCAGGCAGCTGCAATATTTAGAAGTTAGTGTAGTGCATCGTTTATACAGTGTGCACCTACAGCTACCTGAAGAATATTAGTGGTGTTCTTCTGATCCTATTAGTATCGCAGGCAGCTGTAGTATTTACAAGTTAGTGTAGTGGGTCCTCTGCACAGTGTGCACCTAAAGCTACCTGAGGAAAATTAGGATATGTAGAACACCACTATTAGTACAGTACCGCAGGCAGCTGTAGTATTTACAAGTTAGTGTAGTGTGTCCTGTGCACCGTGTGCATCTAAAGCTACCTGAAGAAAATTGGTGGTGTTCTTCGGATCCTATTAGTATCGCAGGCAGCTGTATTATTTAGAAGTTAGTGTAGTGCGTCCTCTGCACAATGTGCACCTAAAGCTAATGAAGAAAATTAGTGGTGTTCTTCTGATCCTATTAGTACAGTACCACAGGCAGCTGCAGTATTTACAAGTTAGTGTGGTGCATCCTCTGCACAGTGTGCACCTAAAGCTACCTGAAGAAAATTAGTGGTGTTCTTTTTATCCTATTAGTACAGTACTGCAGGCAGCTGCAGTATTTACAAGTTAGTGTAGTGCATCCTCTGCACAGTGCGCACCTTAAGCTACCTGAAGAAAATTGGTGGTGTTCTTCTGATCCTATTAGTATCGCAGGCATCTGTAGTATTTACAAGTTAGTGTAGTGCATACTCTGCACAGTGTGCACCTAAAGCTACCTGAGGAAAATTAGTGGTGTTATTCTGATACTATTAGTACAGTAACGCAGGCAGTGGCAGTATTTACAAGTTAGTGTAGTGCGTCCTCTAAACAGTGTGCACCTAAAGCTACCTGAAGAAAATTAGTGGTGTTCTTTTGATCCTATTAGTACAGTACCACAGGCAGCTGCAGTATTTACAGGTTAGTGTAGTGCATCGTTTATACAGTGTGCACCTACAGCTACCTGAAGAATATTAGTGGTGTTCTTCTGATCCTATTAGTATCGCAGGCAGCTGTAGTATTGACAAGTTAGTGTAGTCAGTCCTCTGCACAGTGTGCACCTAAAGCTACCTGAGGAAAATTAGGATATATAGAACACCACTATTAGTACAGTACCACAGGCAGCTGCAGTATTTACAAGTTAGTGTAGTGTGTCCTCTGCACAGTGTGCATCTAAAGCTACCTGAAGAAAATTGGTGGTGTTCTTCGGATCCTATTAGTATCACAGGCAGCTGTAGTATTTACAAGTTAGTGTAGTGCGTCCTCTGCACAATGTGCACCTAAAGCTACCTGAAGAAAATTAGTGGTGCTCTTCTGATCCTATTAGTACAGTACTGCAGGCAGCTGCAGTATTTACAAGTTAGTGTTGTGCATCCTCTGCACAGTGTGCACCTAAAGCTACCTGAAGAAAATTAGTGGTGTTCTTTTTATCCTATTAGTACAGTACTGCAGGCAGCTGCAGTATTTACAAGTGTAGTGGATCCTCTGCACAGTGCGCACCTTAAGCTACCTGAAAAAAATTAGTGGTCTTCTGATCCTATTAGTATCGCAGGCATCTGTAGTATTTACAAGTTAGTGTAGTGCGTCCTCTGCACAGTGTGCAGCTAAGGCTACCGGAATAAAATTGGTGGTGTTCTTCTGATCCTATTAGTTTCGCAGGCAGCTGTAGTATTTACAAGTTAGTGTAGTGCGTCTTTTACACAGTGTGCACCTACAGCTACCTGAAGAATATTAGTGGTGTTCTTCTGATCCTATTAGTACAGTACCATAGGCAGCTGCAGTATTTACAAGTTAGTGTGGTGCATCCTCTGCACAGTGTGCACCTAATGCTACCTGAAGAAAATTGGTGGTGTTCTTCTGATCCTATTAGTTTCGCAGGCAGCTGTAGTATTTACAAGTTAGTGTAGTGCGTCTTTTACACAGTGTGCACCTACAGCTACCTGAAGAATATTAGTGGTGTTCTTCTGATCCTATTAGTACAGTACCGCAGGCATCTGCAGTATTTGCAAGTTAGTGTAGTGCATCCTCAGCACAGTGTGCACCTAAAGCTGCCTGAAGAAAATTAGTGGTGTTCTTCTGATCCTATTAGTACAGTAATGCAGGTATCTGCAGTATTTGTAAGTTAGTGTAGTTCATCCTCTGCACAATGTGCACGTAAAGCTACCTGAGGAAAATTAGGATCTGTAGAACACCACTTTTAGTACAGTAATACAGGCAGCTGCAGTATTTACAAGTCAGTGTAGTGCGTCCTCTGCACAGTGTGCATCTAAAGCTACCTGAAGAAAATTGGTGGTGTTCTTCGGATCCTATTAGTATCGCAGGCAGCTGTAGTATTTACAAGTTAGTGTAGTGCGTCCTCTGCACAATGTGCACCTAAAGCTACCTGAAGGAAATTAGTGGTGCACTTCTGATCCTATTAGTACAGTACCGCAGGCAGCTGCAGTATTTACAAGTTAGTGCTGTGCATCCTCTGCACAGTGTGCACCTAAAGCTACCTGAAGAAAATTAGTGGTGTTCTTCTGATCCTATTAGTATCGCAGGCATCTGTAGTATTTACAAGTTAGTGTAGTGCGTCCTCTGCACAGTGTGCAGCTAAGGCTACCGGAATAAAATTAGTGGTGTTCTTCTGATCCTATTAGTACAGTACCATAGGCAGCTGCAGTATTTACAAGTTAGTGTGGTGCATCCTTTGCACAGTGTGCACCTAAAGATACCTGAAGAAAATGAGTGGTGTTCTTCTGATCCTATTAGTACAGTACCGCAGGCAGCTGCAGTATTTACAAGTTAGTGTAGTGCATCCTCTACACAGTGTGCACCTAAAGCTACCTGAAGAAAATTAGTGGTGTTCTTCTGATCCTATTAGTACAGTACCACAGGCAGCTGCAGTAATTACAAGTTAGTGTATTGCATCCTCTGCACAGTGTGCACCTAAAGCTACCTGAAGAAAATTGGTGGTGTTCTTCTGATCCTATTAGTATCGCAGGCATCTGTAGTATTTACATGTTAGTATAGTGCGTCCTCTGCACAGTGTGCACCTAAAGCTACCTGAAGAAAATTGGTGGTGTTCTTCGGATCCTATTAGTACAGTAACGCAGGCAGCTGCAGTATTTACAAGTTAGTGGAGTGCGTCCTCTGCACAGTGTGCAGCTAAGGCTACCGGAATAAAATTAGTGGTGTTCTTCTGATCCTATTAGTACAGTACCATAGGCAGCTGCAGTATTTACAAGTTAGTGTGGTGCATCCTCTGCACAGTGTGCACCTAATGCTTCCTGAAGAAAATTGGTGGTGTTCTTCTGATCCTATTAGTATCGCAGGCAGCTGTAGTATTTACAAGTCAGTGTAGTGCGTCTTTTACACAGTGTGCACCTACAGCTACTTGAAGAATATTAGTGGTGTTCTTCTGATCCTATTAGTACAGTACCGCAGGCATCTGCAGTATTTGCAAGTTAGTGTAGTGCGTCCTCAGCACAGTGTGCACCTAAAGCTACCTGAAGAAAATTAGTGGTGTTCTTCTGATCCTATTAGTACAGTAACGCAGGCATCTGCAGTATTTGCAAGTTAGTGTAGTGCGTCCTCTGCACAGTGTGCACCTAAAGCTACATGAAGAAAATTGGTGGTGTTTTTCTGATCCTATTAGTATTGCAGGCAGCTGTAGTATTTACAAGTCAGTGTAGTGAGTCCTCTGCACAGTGTACACCTAAGGCTACCTGTAGAAAATTAGTAGTGTTCTTCTGATCCTATTAGAACAGTACCGCAGGCAGCTGCAGTATTTACAAGTTAGTGAAGTTCATCCTCTGCACAGTGTGCACCTAAAGCTACCTGAGGAAAATTAGGATCTGTAGAACACCACTTTTAGTACAGTAATACAGGCAGCTGCAGTATTTACAAGTCAGTGTAGTGCGTCCTCTGCACAGTGTGCATCTAAAGCTACCTGAAGAAAATTGGTGGTGTTCTTCGGATCCTATTAGTATCGCAGGCAGCTTTAGTTTTTACAAGTTAGTGTAGTGTGTCTTCTGCACAGTGTGCACCTAAAGCTACCTGAAGAAAATGAGTGCTGTTCTTCTGATCCTATTAGTACAGTACCGCAGGCAGCTGCAGTATTTACAAGTTAGGGTGGTGCATCTTCTGCACAGTGTGCACCTAAAGCTACCTGAAGAAAATGAGTGGTGTTCTTCTGATCCTATTAGTACAGTACCGCAGGCAGCTGCAGTATTTACAAGTTAGTGTAGTGCGTCCTATAAACAGTGTGCACCTAAAGCTACCTGAAGAAAATTAATGGTGTTCTTCTGATCCTATTAGTACAGTACCACAGGCAGCTGCAGTAATTACAAGTTAGTGTTTTGCATCCTTTGCACAGTGTGCACCTAAAGATACCTGAAGAAAATGAGTGGTGTTCTTCTGATCCTATTAGTACAGTACCGCAGGCAGCTGCAGTATTTACAAGTTAGTGTAGTGCGTCCTCTACACAGTGTGCACCTAAAGCTAGCTGAAGAAAATTAGTGGTGTTCTTCTGATCCTATTAGTACAGTACCACAGGCAGCTGCAGTAATTACAAGTTAGTGTATTGCATCCTCTGCACAGTGTGCACCTAAAGCTACCTGAAGAAAATTGGTGGTGTTCTTCTGATCCTATTAGTATCGCAGGCATCTGTAGTATTTACATGTTAGTGTAGTGCGTCCTCTGCACAGTGTGCACCTAAGGCTACCTGAAGAAAATTAGTGGTGTTCTTCTGATCCTATTAGTACAGTACCGCCGGTAGCTGCAGTATTTACAAGCTAGTGTAGTGCGTCCTCTGCACAGTGTGCACCTAAAGCTACCTGAAGAAAATTGGTGGTGTTCTTCGGATCCTATTAGTACAGTAACGCAGGCAGCTGCAGTATTTACAAGTTAGTGGAGTGCGTCCTCTGCACAGTGTGCACCTAAAGCTACCTGAAGAAAATTAGTGGTGTTCTTCTGATCCTATTAGTACAGTATTGCAGGCATCTGTAGTATTTACAAGTTAGTGTAGTGCATCTTCTGCAGAGTGTGCACCTAAAGCTACCTGAAGAAAATTGGTGGTGTTCTTCTGATCCTATTACTATCGTAGGCAGCTGTAGTATTTACAAGTTAGTGTAGTGCGTCTTCTGCACAGTGTGCACCTAAGGCTAAGGCTGAAGAAAATTTGTGGTGTTCTGATCCTATTAGTACAGTACCCCTGGCAGCTGCAGTATTTACAAGTTAGTATAGTGCGTCCTCTGCACAGTGTGTACCTAAAGCTACCTGAAGAAAATTGGTTGTGTTCTTCGGATCCTATTAGTATCGCAGGCAGCTGTAGTATTTACAAGTTAGTGTAGTGCGTCCTCTGCACAGTGTGCACCTAAAGCTACATGAAGAAAATTGGTGGTGTTTTTCTGATCCTATTAGTATCGCAGGCAGCTGTAGTATTTACAAGTCAGTGTAGTGAGTCCTCTGCACTTTGTGCACCTAAGGCTACCTGTAGAAAATTAGTAGTGTTCTTCTAATCCTATTAGAACAGTACCACAGGCAGCTGCAGTATTTACAAGTTAGTATAGTTCATCCTCTGCACAGTGTGCACCTAAAACTACCTGAGAAAAATTGGATATGTAGTACACCACTTTTAGTACAGTAATACAGGCAGCTGCAGTATGTACAAGTTAGTGTAGTGCGTCCTCTGCACAGTGTGCATCTAAAGCTACCTGAAGAAAGTTGGTGGTGTTCTTCGGATCCTATTAATATTGCAGGCAGCTGTAGTTTTTACAAGTTAGTGTAGTGTGTCCTCTGCACAGTGTGCACCTAATGCTACCTGAAGAAAATGAGTGCTGTTCTTCTGATCCTATTAGTACAGTACCGCAGGCAGCTGCAGTATTTACAAGTTGGTGTGGTGCATCCTCTGCACATTGTGCACCTAAAGCTACCTGAAGAAAATTAGTGGTGTTCTTCTGATCCTATTAGTACAGTACCACAGGCAGCTGCAGTAATTACAAGTTAGTGTATTGCATCCTCTTCACAGTGTGCACCTAAAGATACCTGAAGAAAATGAGTGGTGTTCTTCTGATCCTATTAGTGCAGTACCGCAGGCAGCTGCAGTATTTACAAGTTAGTGTAGTGCATCCTCTACACAGTGTGCACCTAAAGCTAACTGAAGAAAATTAGTGGTGTTCTTCTGATCCTATTAGTACAGTAACACAGGCAGCTGCAGTAATTACAAGTTAGTGTATTGCATCCTCTGCACAGTGTGCACCTAAAGCTACCTGAAGAAAATTGGTGGTGTTCTTCTGATCCTATTAGTATCGCAGGCATCTGTAGTATTTACAAGTTAGTGTAGTGCGTCCTCTGCACAGTGTGCACCTAAGGCTACCTGAAGAAAATTAGTGGTGTTCTTCTGATCCTATTAGTACAGTACCGCCGGTAGCTGCAGTATTTACAAGCTAGTGTAGTGCGTCCTCTGCACAGTGTGCACCTAAAGCTACCTGAAGAAAATTGGTGGTGTTCTTCGGATCCTATTAGTACAGTAATGCAGGCAGCTGCAGTATTTACAAGTTAGTGGAGTGCGTCCTCTGCACAGTGTGCAGCTAAGGCTACCGGAATAAAATTAGTGGTGTTCTTCTGATCCTATTAGTACAGTACCATAGGCAGCTGCAGTATTTACAAGTTAGTGTGGTGCATCCTCTGCACAGTGTGCACCTAATGCTACCTGAAGAAAATTGGTGGTGTTCTTCTGATCCTATTAGTATCGCAGGGAGCTGTAGTATTTACAAGTTAGTGTAGTGCGTCTTTTACACAGTGTGCACCTACAGCTGCTTGAAGAATATTAGTGGTGTTCTTCTGATCCTATTAGTACAGTACCGCAGGCATCTGCAGTATTTGCAAGTTAGTGTAGTGCGTCCTCAGCACAATGTGCACCTAAAGCTACCTGAAGAAAATTAGTGGTGTTCTTCTGATCCTATTAGTACAGTAACGCAGGCATCTGCAGTATTAGGAAGTTAGTGTAGTGCGTCCTCTGCACAGTGTGCACCTAAAGCTACCTGAAGAAAATTGGTGGTGTTTTTCTGATCCTATTAGTATTGCAGGCAGCTGTAGTATTTACAAGTCAGTGTAGTGAGTCCTCTGCACAGTGTACACCTAAGGCTACCTGTAGAAAATTAGTAGTGTTCTTCTGATCCTATTAGAACAGTACCGCAGGCAGCTGCAGTATTTACAAGTTAGTGAAGTTCATCCTCTGCACAGTGTGCACCTAAAGCTACCTGAGGAAAATTAGGATCTGTAGAACACCACTTTTAGTACAGTAATACAGGCAGCTGCAGTATTTACAAGTCAGTGTAGTGCGTCCTCTGCACAGTGTGCATCTAAAGCTACCTGAAGAAAATTGGTGGTGTTCTTCGGATCCTATTAGTATCGCAGACAGCTGTAGTTTTTACAAGTTAGTGTAGTGTGTCCTCTGCACAGTGTGCACCTAAAGCTACCTGAAGAAAATGAGTGCTGTTCTTCTGATCCTATTAGTACAGTACCGCAGGCAGCTGCAGTATTTACAAGTTAGTGTGGTGCATCTTCTGCACAGTGTGCACCTAAAGCTACCTGAAGAAAATGAGTGGTGTTCTTCTGATCCTATTAGTACAGTACCGCAGGCAGCTGCAGTATTTACAAGTTAGTGTAGTGCGTCCTATAAACAGTGTGCACCTAAAGCTACCTGAAGAAAATTAGTGGTGTTCTTCTGATCCTATTAGTACAGTACCGCAGGCAGCTGCAGTATTTACAAGTTAGTGTAGTGCATCCTCTACACAGTGTGCACCTAAAGCTACCTGAAGAAAATTAGTGGTGTTCTTCTGATCCTATTAGTACAGTAACACAGGCAGCTGCAGTAATTACAAGTTAGTGTATTGCATCCTCTGCACAGTGTGCACCTAAAGCAACCTGAAGAAAATTGGTGGTGTTCTTCTGATCCTATTAGTATCGCAGGCAGCTGTAGTATTTACAAGTTAGTGTAGTGCGTCCTCTGCACAGTGTACACCTAAGGTTACCTGAAGAAAATTAGTGGTGTTATTCTGATCCTATTAGTACAGTATCGCCGGTAGCTGCAGTATTTACAAGCTAGTGTAGTGCGTCCTCTGCACAGTGTGCACCTAAAGCTACCTGAAGAAAATTGGTGGTGTTCTTCGGATCCTATTAGTACAGTAATGCAGGCAGCTGCAGTATTTACAAGTTAGTGGAGTGCGTCCTCTGCACAGTGTGCACCTAAAGCTAAATGAAGAAAATTAGTGGTGTTCTTCTGATCCTATTAGTACAGTATTGCAGGCATCTGTAGTATTTACAAGTTAGTGTAGTGCATCTTCTGCAGAGTGTGCACCTAAAGCTACCTGAAGAAAATTAGTGGGGTTCTTCTGATCCTATTAGTAAAGTACCATGGGCAGTTGCAGTATTTACAAGTTAGTATAGTGCGTCCTTTGCACAGTGTGCACCTAAAGCTACCTGAAGAAAATTGGTGGTGTTCTTCGGATCCTATTAGTAAAGTACCACAGGCAGCTGCAGTATTTACAAGTTAGTGTAGTGCGTCCTCTGTACAGTGTGCACCTAAAGCTACCTGAAGAAAATTGGTGGTGTTCTTCGGATCCTATTAGTATCGCAGGCAGCTGTAGTATTTAAAAGTTATTGTAGTGCATCCTCTGCACAGTGTGCACCTAAAGCCACCTGAAGAATATTATTAGTGTTCTTCTGATCCTATTAGTACAGTACCACAGTCAGATGCAGTATTTACAAGTTAGTGTAGTGCGTCCTGTGCACAATGTGCACCTAAAGCTACTTGAAGAAAATTAGTGGTGTTCTTCTGATCCTATTAAAACATTACCGCAGGCAGCTGCAGAATTTACAAGTTAGTGTAGTGCGTCCTCTGCACAGTGTGCACGTAAAGCTACCTGAAGAAAATTAGTGGGGTTCTTCTGATCCTATTAGTAAAGTACCACAGGCAGCTGCAGTATTTACAAGTTAGTGTAGTGCGTCCTCTGCACAGTGTGCACCTAAAGCTACCTGAAAAAATTGGTGGTGTTCTTCAGATCCTTTTAGTATCGCAGGCAGTTGTAGTATTTACAAGCTAGTGTAGTGCGTCCTCTGCACAGTGTGCACCTAAAGCTACCTGAAGAAAATTAGTGGTGTTCTTCTGATCCTATTAGTACCGCAGGGAGCTGTAGTATTTACAAGTTAGTGTAGTGCGTCTTTTACACAGTGTGCACCTACAGCTGCTTGAAGAATATTAGTGGTGTTCTTCTGATCCTATTAGTACAGTACCGCAGGCATCTGCAGTATTTGCAAGTTAGTGTAGTGCGTCCTCAGCACAATGTGCACCTAAAGCTACCTGAAGAAAATTAGTGGTGTTCTTCTGATCCTATTAGTACCGCAGGGAGCTGTAGTATTTACAAGTCAGTGTAGTGAGTCCTCTGCACAGTGTACACCTAAGGCTACCTGTAGAAAATTAGTAGTGTTCTTCTGATCCTATTAGAACAGTACCGCAGGCAGCTGCAGTATTTACAAGTTAGTGAAGTTCATCCTCTGCACAGTGTGCACCTAAAGCTACCTGAGGAAAATTAGGATCTGTAGAACACCACTTTTAGGACAGTAATACAGGCAGCTGCAGTATTTACAAGTCAGTGTAGTGCGTCCTCTGCACAGTGTGCATCTAAAGCTACCTGAAGAAAATTGGTGGTGTTCTTCGGATCCTATTAGTATCGCAGACAGCTGTAGTTTTTACAAGTTAGTGTAGTGTGTCCTCTGCACAGTGTGCACCTAAAGCTACCTGAAGAAAATGAGTGCTGTTCTTCTGATCCTATTAGTACAGTACCGCAGGCAGCTGCAGTATTTACAAGTTAGTGTGGTGCATCTTCTGCACAGTGTGCACCTAAAGCTACCTGAAGAAAATGAGTGGTGTTCTTCTGATCCTATTAGTACAGTACCGCAGGCAGCTGCAGTATTTACAAGTTAGTGTAGTGCGTCCTATAAACAGTGTGCACCTAAAGCTACCTGAAGAAAATTAGTGGTGTTCTTCTGATCCTATTAGTACAGTACCGCAGGCAGCTGCAGTATTTACAAGTTAGTGTAGTGCATCCTCTACACAGTGTGCACCTAAAGCTACCTGAAGAAAATTAGTGGTGTTCTTCTGATCCTATTAGTACAGTAACACAGGCAGCTGCAGTAATTACAAGTTAGTGTATTGCATCCTCTGCACAGTGTGCACCTAAAGCAACCTGAAGAAAATTGGTGGTGTTCTTCTGATCCTATTAGTATCGCAGGCAGCTGTAGTATTTACAAGTTAGTGTAGTGCGTCCTCTGCACAGTGTACACCTAAGGTTACCTGAAGAAAATTAGTGGTGTTATTCTGATCCTATTAGTACAGTATCGCCGGTAGCTGCAGTATTTACAAGCTAGTGTAGTGCGTCCTCTGCACAGTGTGCACCTAAAGCTACCTGAAGAAAATTGGTGGTGTTCTTCGGATCCTATTAGTACAGTAATGCAGGCAGCTGCAGTATTTACAAGTTAGTGGAGTGCGTCCTCTGCACAGTGTGCACCTAAAGCTAAATGAAGAAAATTAGTGGTGTTCTTCTGATCCTATTAGTACAGTATTGCAGGCATCTGTAGTATTTACAAGTTAGTGTAGTGCATCTTCTGCAGAGTGTGCACCTAAAGCTACCTGAAGAAAATTAGTGGGGTTCTTCTGATCCTATTAGTAAAGTACCATGGGCAGTTGCAGTATTTACAAGTTAGTATAGTGCGTCCTTTGCACAGTGTGCACCTAAAGCTACCTGAAGAAAATTGGTGGTGTTCTTCGGATCCTATTAGTAAAGTACCACAGGCAGCTGCAGTATTTACAAGTTAGTGTAGTGCGTCCTCTGTACAGTGTGCACCTAAAGCTACCTGAAGAAAATTGGTGGTGTTCTTCGGATCCTATTAGTATCGCAGGCAGCTGTAGTATTTAAAAGTTATTGTAGTGCATCCTCTGCACAGTGTGCACCTAAAGCCACCTGAAGAATATTATTAGTGTTCTTCTGATCCTATTAGTACAGTACCACAGTCAGATGCAGTATTTACAAGTTAGTGTAGTTCGTCCTGTGCACAATGTGCACCTAAAGCTACTTGAAGAAAATTAGTGGTGTTCTTCTGATCCTATTAAAACATTACCGCAGGCAGCTGCAGAATTTACAAGTTAGTGTAGTGCGTCCTCTGCACAGTGTGCACGTAAAGCTACCTGAAGAAAATTAGTGGGGTTCTTCTGATCCTATTAGTAAAGTACCACAGGCAGCTGCAGTATTTACAAGTTAGTGTAGTGCGTCCTCTGCACAGTGTGCACCTAAAGCTACCTGAAAAAATTGGTGGTGTTCTTCAGATCCTTTTAGTATCGCAGGCAGTTGAAGTATTTACAAGCTAGTGTAGTGCGTCCTCTGCACAGTGTGCACCTAAAGCTACCTGAAGAAAATTAGTGGTGTTCTTCTGATCCTATTAGTATCGCAGGCAGCTGCAGTATTTACAAGTTAGTGTAGTGCGTCCTCTGCACAGTGTGCACATAAAGCTACCTGAAGAAAATTAGTGGTGTTCTTCTGATCCTATTAGTACAGTACCGCAGGCAGCTGCAGTTTTTACAAGTTAGTGTAGTGCGTCCTCTCCACAGTGTGCACATAAAGCTACCTGAAGAACATTAGTGGGGTTCTTCTGATACTATTAGTAAAGTACCATAGGCAGCTGCAGTATTTACAAGTTAGTGTAGTGAGTCCTCTGCACAGTGTGCACCTAAAGCTACCTGAAGAAAATTGGTGGTGTTCTTCTGATCCTATTAGTACAGTACCGCAGGCAGCTGCAGTATTTTTAAGTTAGTGTAGTGTGTCCTCTGCACAGTGTGAACCTAAAGCTACATGAAAAAAATTGGCGGTGTTGTTCTGATTCTATTAGTACAGTACCGCAGGCAGCTGTATTATTTACAAGTTAGTGTAGTGCGTCCTGTGCACAGTGTGCACCTAAAGCTACCTGAAGAAAATTAGTGGTGTTCTTCTGATCCTATTAGTACAGTATCGCAGGCAGCTGCATTATTTACAAGTTAGTGTAGTGCGTCCTCTGCACAGTGTGCACCTAAAGCTACCTGAAGAAAATTAGTGGTGTTCTTCGGATCCTATCAGTAAAGTACCACAGGCAGCTGCAGTATTTACAAGCCAGTGTAGTGTCTCCTCTGCACAGTGTGCACCTAAAGCTTACTTAAGAATATTAGTGGTGTTCTTCTGATCCTATTAGTATCGCAGGAAGCTGCAGTATTTACAAGTTAGTGTAGTGCATCCTCTGCACAGTGTGCACCTAAAGCTACCTGAAGAAAATTAATGGTGTTCTTCTGATCCTATTAGTACAGTACCACAGGCAGTTGCAGTTTTTACAAGTTAGTGTAGTGCGTCCTCTGCACAGTGTGCACCTAAAACTACCTGAAGAAAATTAGTGGGGTTCTTCTGATCCTATTAGTAAAGTACCACGGGCAGTTGCAGTATTTACAAGTTAGTATAGTGCGTCCTTTGCACAGTGTGCACCTAAAGCTACCTGAAGAAAATTGGTGGTGTTCTTCGGATCCTATTAGTAAAGTACCACAGGCAGCTGCAATATTTACAAGTTAGTGTAGTGCGTCCTCTGTACAGTGTGCACCTAAAGCTACCTGAAGAAAATTGGTGGTGTTCTTCGGATCCTATTAGTATCGCAGGCAGCTGTAGTATTTAAAAGTTATTGTAGTGCATCCTCTGCACAGTGTGCACCTAAAGCCACCTGAAGAATATTATTAGTGTTCTTCTGATCCTATTAGTACAGTACCACAGGCAGCTGCAGTATTTACAAGTTAGTGTAGTGCGTCCTCTGCACAGTGTGCACCTTAAGCTACATGAAGAAAATTGGTGGTGTTCTTCTGATCCTATTAGTACAGTACCACAGTCAGATTCAGTATTTACAAGTTAGTGTAGTGCGTCCTGTGCACAGTGTGAACCTAAAGCTACCTGAAGAAAATTAGTGGTGTTCTTCTATTTATATTAGTACAGTAATGCAGGCAGCTGCAGTTTTTACAAGTTAGTGTAGTGAGTCCTCTGCACAGTGTGAACCTAAAGCTACCTGAAGAAAATTAGTGGTGTTCTTCTGATCCTATTAAAACATTACCACAGGCAGCTGCAGAATTTACAAGTTAGTGTAGTGCGTCCTCTGCACAGTGTGCACGTAAAGCTACCTGAAGAAAATTAGTGGGGTTCTTCTGATCCTATTAGTAAAGTACCACAGGCAGCTGCAGTATTTACAAGTTTGTGTAGTGCGTCCTCTGCACAGTGTGCACCTAAAGCTACCTGAAAAAATTGGTGGTGTTCTTCAGATCCTTTTAGTATCGCAGGCAGTTGTAGTATTTACAAGCTAGTGTAGTGAGTCCTCTGCATAGTGTGCACCTAAAGCTTCCTGAAGAATATTAGTGGTGTTCTTCTGATCCTAGTAGTAAAGTACCACAGACAGTTGCAGTATTTACAAGTTAGTGTAGTGCGTCCTTTGCACAGTGGGCACCTAAAGCTACCTGAAGAAAATTGGTGGTGTTCTTCGGATCCTATTAGTAAAGTACCACAGACAGTTGCAGTATTTACAAGTTAGTGTAGTGCGTCCTTTGCACAGTGGGCACCTAAAGCTACCTGAAGAAAATTGGTGGTGTTCTTCGGATCCTATTAGTAAAGTACCACAGGCAGCTGCAGTATTAACAAGCTAGTGTAGTGCGTCCTCTGCACAGTGTGCACCTAAAGCTACCTGAAGATAATTGGTGGTGTTCTTCGGATCCTATTAGTATCGCAGGCAGCTGTAGTATTTAAAAGTTATTGTAGTGCATCCTCTGCACAGTGTGCACCTAAAGCTACCTGAAGAATATTAGGGGAGTTCTTCTGATCCTATTAGTACAGTACCGCAGGCAGCTGCAGTATTTACAAGTTAGTGTAGTGCGTTCTCTGCACAGTGTGCACCTAAAGCTACATGAAGAAAATTGGTGGTGTTCTTCTGATCCCATTAGTACAGTACCACAGGGAGCTGTAGTATTTACATGTTAGTGTAGTGCGTCCTCTGAGCAGTGTTCACCTAAAGCTACCTGAAGAAAATTAGTGGTGTTCTTCTGATCCTATTAGTACAATACCACAGGCAGCTGCAGTATTTACAAGTTAGTGTAGTGCGTCCTCTGCACAGTGTGCACCTAAAGCTACCTGAAGAAAATTATTGGTGTTCTTCGGATCCTATTAGTTAAGTACCACAGGCAGCTGCAGTATTTACAAGCCAGTGTAGTGTCTCCTCTGCACAGTGTGCACCTAAAGCTTACTTAAGAATATTAGTGGTGTTCTTCTGATCCTATTAGTATCGTAAGAAGCTGCAGTATTTAGAAGTTAGTGTAGTGTGTCCTCTGCACAGTGTGCACCTAAAGCTACCTGAAGAAAATTAATGGTGTTCTTCTGATCCTATTAGTACAGTACCGCAGGCAGTTGCAGTTTTTACAAGTTAGTGTAGTGCGTGCTCTGCACAGTGTGCACCTAAAGCTACCTGAAGAAAATTAGTGGGGTTCTTCTGATCCTATTAGTAAAGTACCACGGGCAGTTGCAGTATTTACAAGTTAGTATAGTGCGTCCTTTGCACAGTGTGCACCTAAAGCTACCTGAAGAAAATTGGTGGTGTTCTTCGGATCCTATTAGTAAAGTACCACAGGCAGCTGCAGTATTTAAAAGTTAGTGTAGTGCCTCCTCTGTACAGTGTGCACCTAAAGCTACCTGAAGAAAATTGGTGGTGTTCTTCGGATCCTATTAGTATCGCAGGCAGCTGTAGTATTTAAAAGTTATTGTAGTGCATCCTCTGCACAGTGTGCACCTAAAGCCACCTGAAGAATATTATTAGTGTTCTTCTGATCCTATTAGTACAGTACCGCAGGCAGCTGCAGTATTTACAAGTTAGTGTAGTGCGTCCTCTGCACAGTGTGCACCTTAAGCTACATGAAGAAAATTGGTGATGTTCTTCTGATCCTATTAGTACAGTACCACAGTCAGATGCAGTATTTACAAGTTAGTGTAGTGCGTACTGTGCACAGTGTGCACCTAAAGCTACCTGAAAAAATTGGTGGTGTTCTTCAGATCCTTTTAGTATCGCAGGCAGTTGAAGTATTTACAAGCTAGTGTAGTGCGTCCTCTGCACAGTGTGCACCTAAAGCTACCTGAAGAAAATTAGTGGTGTTCTTCTGATCCTATTAGTATCGCAGGCAGCTGCAGTATTTACAAGTTAGTGTAGTGCGTCCTCTGCACAGTGTGCACATAAAGCTACCTGAAGAAAATTAGTGGTGTTCTTCTGATCCTATTAGTACAGTACCGCAGGCAGCTGCAGTTTTTACAAGTTAGTGTAGTGCGTCCTCTCCACAGTGTGCACATAAAGCTACCTGAAGAACATTAGTGGGGTTCTTCTGATACTATTAGTAAAGTACCATAGGCAGCTGCAGTATTTACAAGTTAGTGTAGTGAGTCCTCTGCACAGTGTGCACCTAAAGCTACCTGAAGAAAATTGGTGGTGTTCTTCTGATCCTATTAGTACAGTACCGCAGGCAGCTGCAGTATTTTTAAGTTAGTGTAGTGTGTCCTCTGCACAGTGTGAACCTAAAGCTACATGAAAAAAATTGGCGGTGTTGTTCTGATTCTATTAGTACAGTACCGCAGGCAGCTGTATTATTTACAAGTTAGTGTAGTGCGTCCTGTGCACAGTGTGCACCTAAAGCTACCTGAAGAAAATTAGTGGTGTTCTTCTGATCCTATTAGTACAGTATCGCAGGCAGCTGCATTATTTACAAGTTAGTGTAGTGCGTCCTCTGCACAGTGTGCACCTAAAGCTACCTGAAGAAAATTAGTGGTGTTCTTCGGATCCTATCAGTAAAGTACCACAGGCAGCTGCAGTATTTACAAGCCAGTGTAGTGTCTCCTCTGCACAGTGTGCACCTAAAGCTTACTTAAGAATATTAGTGGTGTTCTTCTGATCCTATTAGTATCGCAGGAAGCTGCAGTATTTACAAGTTAGTGTAGTGCATCCTCTGCACAGTGTGCACCTAAAGCTACCTGAAGAAAATTAATGGTGTTCTTCTGATCCTATTAGTACAGTACCACAGGCAGTTGCAGTTTTTACAAGTTAGTGTAGTGCGTCCTCTGCACAGTGTGCACCTAAAACTACCTGAAGAAAATTAGTGGGGTTCTTCTGATCCTATTAGTAAAGTACCACGGGCAGTTGCAGTATTTACAAGTTAGTATAGTGCGTCCTTTGCACAGTGTGCACCTAAAGCTACCTGAAGAAAATTGGTGGTGTTCTTCGGATCCTATTAGTAAAGTACCACAGGCAGCTGCAATATTTACAAGTTAGTGTAGTGCGTCCTCTGTACAGTGTGCACCTAAAGCTACCTGAAGAAAATTGGTGGTGTTCTTCGGATCCTATTAGTATCGCAGGCAGCTGTAGTATTTAAAAGTTATTGTAGTGCATCCTCTGCACAGTGTGCACCTAAAGCCACCTGAAGAATATTATTAGTGTTCTTCTGATCCTATTAGTACAGTACCACAGGCAGCTGCAGTATTTACAAGTTAGTGTAGTGCGTCCTCTGCACAGTGTGCACCTTAAGCTACATGAAGAAAATTGGTGGTGTTCTTCTGATCCTATTAGTACAGTACCACAGTCAGATTCAGTATTTACAAGTTAGTGTAGTGCGTCCTGTGCACAGTGTGAACCTAAAGCTACCTGAAGAAAATTAGTGGTGTTCTTCTATTTATATTAGTACAGTAATGCAGGCAGCTGCAGTTTTTACAAGTTAGTGTAGTGAGTCCTCTGCACAGTGTGAACCTAAAGCTACCTGAAGAAAATTAGTGGTGTTCTTCTGATCCTATTAAAACATTACCACAGGCAGCTGCAGAATTTACAAGTTAGTGTAGTGCGTCCTCTGCACAGTGTGCACGTAAAGCTACCTGAAGAAAATTAGTGGGGTTCTTCTGATCCTATTAGTAAAGTACCACAGGCAGCTGCAGTATTTACAAGTTTGTGTAGTGCGTCCTCTGCACAGTGTGCACCTAAAGCTACCTGAAAAAATTGGTGGTGTTCTTCAGATCCTTTTAGTATCGCAGGCAGTTGTAGTATTTACAAGCTAGTGTAGTGAGTCCTCTGCATAGTGTGCACCTAAAGCTTCCTGAAGAATATTAGTGGTGTTCTTCTGATCCTAGTAGTAAAGTACCACAGACAGTTGCAGTATTTACAAGTTAGTGTAGTGCGTCCTTTGCACAGTGGGCACCTAAAGCTACCTGAAGAAAATTGGTGGTGTTCTTCGGATCCTATTAGTAAAGTACCACAGACAGTTGCAGTATTTACAAGTTAGTGTAGTGCGTCCTTTGCACAGTGGGCACCTAAAGCTACCTGAAGAAAATTGGTGGTGTTCTTCGGATCCTATTAGTAAAGTACCACAGGCAGCTGCAGTATTAACAAGCTAGTGTAGTGCGTCCTCTGCACAGTGTGCACCTAAAGCTACCTGAAGATAATTGGTGGTGTTCTTCGGATCCTATTAGTATCGCAGGCAGCTGTAGTATTTAAAAGTTATTGTAGTGCATCCTCTGCACAGTGTGCACCTAAAGCTACCTGAAGAATATTAGGGGAGTTCTTCTGATCCTATTAGTACAGTACCGCAGGCAGCTGCAGTATTTACAAGTTAGTGTAGTGCGTTCTCTGCACAGTGTGCACCTAAAGCTACATGAAGAAAATTGGTGGTGTTCTTCTGATCCCATTAGTACAGTACCACAGGGAGCTGTAGTATTTACATGTTAGTGTAGTGCGTCCTCTGAGCAGTGTTCACCTAAAGCTACCTGAAGAAAATTAGTGGTGTTCTTCTGATCCTATTAGTACAATACCACAGGCAGCTGCAGTATTTACAAGTTAGTGTAGTGCGTCCTCTGCACAGTGTGCACCTAAAGCTACCTGAAGAAAATTATTGGTGTTCTTCGGATCCTATTAGTTAAGTACCACAGGCAGCTGCAGTATTTACAAGCCAGTGTAGTGTCTCCTCTGCACAGTGTGCACCTAAAGCTTACTTAAGAATATTAGTGGTGTTCTTCTGATCCTATTAGTATCGTAAGAAGCTGCAGTATTTAGAAGTTAGTGTAGTGTGTCCTCTGCACAGTGTGCACCTAAAGCTACCTGAAGAAAATTAATGGTGTTCTTCTGATCCTATTAGTACAGTACCGCAGGCAGTTGCAGTTTTTACAAGTTAGTGTAGTGCGTGCTCTGCACAGTGTGCACCTAAAGCTACCTGAAGAAAATTAGTGGGGTTCTTCTGATCCTATTAGTAAAGTACCACGGGCAGTTGCAGTATTTACAAGTTAGTATAGTGCGTCCTTTGCACAGTGTGCACCTAAAGCTACCTGAAGAAAATTGGTGGTGTTCTTCGGATCCTATTAGTAAAGTACCACAGGCAGCTGCAGTATTTAAAAGTTAGTGTAGTGCCTCCTCTGTACAGTGTGCACCTAAAGCTACCTGAAGAAAATTGGTGGTGTTCTTCGGATCCTATTAGTATCGCAGGCAGCTGTAGTATTTAAAAGTTATTGTAGTGCATCCTCTGCACAGTGTGCACCTAAAGCCACCTGAAGAATATTATTAGTGTTCTTCTGATCCTATTAGTACAGTACCGCAGGCAGCTGCAGTATTTACAAGTTAGTGTAGTGCGTCCTCTGCACAGTGTGCACCTTAAGCTACATGAAGAAAATTGGTGATGTTCTTCTGATCCTATTAGTACAGTACCACAGTCAGATGCAGTATTTACAAGTTAGTGTAGTGCGTACTGTGCACAGTGTGCACCTAAAGCTACCTGAAGAAAATTAGTGGTGTTCTTCTATTTATATTAGTACAGTAATGCAGGCAGCGGCAGTATTTACAAGTTAGTGTAGTGAGTCCTCTTCACAGTGTGAACCTAAAGCTACCTGAAGAAAATTAGTGGTGTTCTTCTGATCCTATTAAAACATTACCGCAGGCAGCTGCAGAATTTACAAGTTAGTGTAGTGCGTCCTCTGCACAGTGTGCACGTAAAGCTACCTGAAGAAAATTAGTGGGGTTCTTCTGATCCTATTAGTAAAGTACCACAGGCAGCTGCAGTATTTACAAGTTAGTGTAGTGCGTCCTCTGCACAGTGTGCACCTAAAGCTACCTGAAAAAATTGATGGTGTTCTTCAGATCCTTTTAGTATCGCAGGCAGTTGTAGTATTTACAAGCTAGTGTAGTGCGTCCTCTGCACAGTGTGCACCTAAAGCTTCCTGAAGAATATTAGTGGTGTTCTTCTGATTCTGTTAGTACAGTATCGCAGGCAGCTGCAGTTTTTACAAGTTAGTGTAGTGCGTCCTCTGCACAGTGTGCACCTAAACCTACCTGAAGAAAATTAGTGGGGTTCTTCTGATCCTATTAGTAAAGTACCACAGGCAGTTGCAGTATTTACAAGTTAGAGTAAAGCGTCCTTTGCACAGTGTGCACCTAAAGCTACCTGAAGAAAATTGGTGGTGTTCTTTGGATCCTATTAGTAAAGTACCACAGGCAGCTGCAGTATTAACAAGCTAGTGTAGTGCGTCCTCTGCACAGTGTGCACCTAAAGCTACCTGAAGATAATTGGTGGTGTTCTTCGGATCCTATTAGTATCGCAGGCAGCTGTAGTATTTAAAAGTTATTGTAGTGCATCCTCTGCACAGTGTGCACCTAAAGCTACCTGAAGAATATTAGGGGAGTTCTTCTGATCCTATTAGTACAGTACCTCAGGCAGCTGCAGTATTTACAAGTTAGTGTAGTGCGTTCTCTGCACAGTGTGCACCTAAAGCTACATGAAGAAAATTGGTGGTGTTCTTCTGATCCCATTAGTACAGTACCGCAGGCAGCTGCAGTATTTACATGTTAGTGTAGTGCGTCCTCTGAGCAGTGTTCACCTAAAGCTACCTGAAGAAAATTAGTGGTGTTCTTCTGATCCTATTAGTACAATACCACAGGCAGCTGCAGTATTTACAAGTTAGTGTAGTGCTTCCTCGGCACAGTTTGCACCTAAAGCTACCTAAAGAAAATTGGTGGTGTTCTTCTGATCCTATTAGTTTTGCAGGCAGCTGCAGTATTTACAAGTTAGTGTAGTGCGTCCTCTGCACAGTTGGCACATAAAGCTACCTGAAGAAAATTGGTGGTGTTCTTCTGATCCTATTAGTACAGTACGGCAGGCAGCTGCAGTTTTTACAAGTTAGTGTAGTGCGTCCTCAACACAGTGTGCACATAAAGCTACCTGAAGAACATTAGTGGGGTTCTTCTGATCCTATTAGTAAAGTACCATAGGCAGCTGCAGTATTTACAAGTTAGTGTAGTGAGTCCTCTGCACAGTGTGCACCTAAAGCTACCTGAAGAAAATTGGTGGTGTTCTTCTGATCGTATTAGTACAGTACCGCAGGCAGCTGCAGTATTTTCAAGTTAGTGTAGTGTGTCCTCTGCACAGTGTGCACCTAAAGTTACATGAAAAAAATTGGTGGTGTTCTTCTGATCCTATTAGTACAGTAACGGAGGCAGCTGCATTATTTACAAGTTAGTGTAGTGCGTCCTCTACACAGTGTGCACCTAAAGCTACCTGAAGAAAATTAGTGGTGTTCTTCTGATCCTATTAGTACAGTACCACAGGCATCTGCAGTTTTTACAAGTTAGTGTAGTGCGTCCTCTGCACAGTGTGCACCTAAAACTACCTTAAGAAAATTAGTGGGGTACTTCTAATCCTATTAGTAAAGTACCACAGGCAGCTGCAGTATTTACAAGTTAGTGTAGTGCGTCCTCTGAACAGTGTGCACCTAAAGCTACCTGAAGAAAATTGGTGGTGTTCTTCGGATCCTATTAGTATCGCAGGCAGCTGTAGTATTTAAAAGTTATTGTAGTGCATCCTCTGCACAGTGTGCACCTAAAGCCACCTGAAGAATATTATTAGTGTTCTTCTGATCCTATTAGTACAGTACCGCAGGCAGCTGCAGTAGTTACAAGATAGTGTAGTTCATCCTCTGCACAGTGTGCACCTTAAGCTACATGAAGAAAATTGGTGGTGTTCTTCTGATCCTATTAGTACAGTACCGTAGTCAGATGCAGTATTTACAAGTTAGTGTAGTGCGTACTGTGCACAGTGTGCACCTAAAGCTACCTGAAGAAAATTAGTGGTGTTCTTCTATTTATATTAGTACAGTAATGCAGGCAGCTGCAGTATTTACAAGTTAGTGTAGTGAGTCCTCTGCACAGTGTGAACCTAAAGCTACCTGAAGAAAATTAGTAGGGTTCTTCTGATCCTATTAGTAAAGTACCACAGGCAGCTGCAGTATTTACAAGTTAGTGTAGTGCGTCCTCTGCACAGTGTGCACCAAAAGCTACATGAAAAATTTGGTGGTGTTCTTCAGATCCTTTTAGTATCGCATACAGTTGTAGTATTTACAAGCTAGTGTAGTGCGTCCTCTGCACAGTGTTCACCTAAAGCTTCCTGAAGAATATTAGTGGTGTTCTTCTGATTCTGTTAGTACAGTATTGCACACAGCTGCAGTATTTACAAGTTAGTGTAGTACGTCATTTGCACAGTGTGCACCTAAAGCTATCTGAAGAAAATTGGTGGTGTTCTTCGCATCCTATTAGTAAAGTACCACAGGCAGCTGCAGTATTTACAAGCTAGTGTAGTGCGTCCTCTGCACAGTGTGCACCTAAAGCTACCTGAAGATAATTGGTGGTGTTCTTCGGATCCTATTAGTATCGCAGGCAGCTGTAGTATTTAAAAGTTATTGTAGTGCATCCTCTGAACAGTGTGCACCTAAAGCTACTTGAAGAATATTAGGGGAGTTCTTCTGATCCTATTAGTACAATACCACAGGCAGCTGCAGTATTTACAAGTTAGTGTAGTGCTTCCTCGGCACAGTGTGCACCTAAGGCTACCTGAAGAAAATTGGTGGTGTTCTTCTGATCCTATTAGTATCGCAGGCAGCTGCAGTATTTACAAGTTAGTGTAGTGCGTCCTCTGCACAGTGTGCACATAAAGCTACCTGAAGAAAATTGGTGGTTTTCTTCTGATCCTATTAGTACAGTAACGCAGGCAGCTGCAGTATTTTCAAGTTAGTGTATAGTTTGTCCTCTGCACAGTGTGCACCTAAAGCTACATGAAAAAAATTGGCGGTGTTGTTCTGATTCTATTAGTACAGTACAGCAGGCAACTGCATTATTTACAAGTTAGTGTAGTGCGTCCTCTGCACAGTGTGAACCTAAAGCTACCTGAAGAAAATTAGTGGTGTTCTTCTGATCCTATTAGTACAGTATCGCAGGCAGCTGCATTATTTACAAGTTAGTGTAGTGCGTCCTCTGCACAGTGTGCACCTAAAGCTACCTGAAGTAAACTAGTGGTGTTCTTCTGATCCTATTAGTACAGTACCCCAGGCAGCTGCAGTTTTTACAAGTTAGTGTACTGTGTCCTCTGCACAGTGTGCACCTAAAGCTACATGAAGAAAATTGGTGGTGTTCTTCTGATCCCATTAGTACAGTACAGCAGGCAGCTGCAGTATTTACATGTTAGTGTAGTGCGTCCTCTGAGCAGTGTGCACCTAAAGCTACCTGAAGAAAATTAGTGGGGTTCTTCTGATCCTATTAGTACAGTATCGTAGGCAGCTGCAATATTTACAAGTTAGTGTAGTGTGTCCTCTGTCGAGTGTGCACCAAAGCAACCTGAAGAATGTTAGTTTTGTTCTTCTGATCCTATTAGTACAGTAATGCAGGCAGCTGCAGTATTTACAAGTTAGTGTACTGTGTCCTCTCCACAGTGTGCACCTAAAGCTACCTCAAGAAAATTGGTGGTGTTCTTCTGATCCTATTGGTATCGCAGGAAGCTGCAGTATTTACAAGTTAGTGTAGTGCGTCCTCAACACAGTGTGCACATAAAGCTACCTGAAGAAAATTAGTGGTGTTCTTCTGATCCTATTAGTACAGTTCCGCAGGCAGCTGCAGTTTTTACAAGTTAGTGTAGTGCGTCCTCTCCACAGTGTGCACATAAAGCTACCTGAAGAACATTAGTGGGGTTCTTCTGATCCTATTAGTAAAGTACCATAGGCAGCTGCAGTATTTACAAGTTAGTGTAGTGTCTCCTTTGCACAGTGTGCACCTAAAGCTACCTGAAGAAAATTGGTGGTGTTCTTCTGATCCTATTAGTACAGTATCGCAGGCAGCAGCAGTATTTTCAAGTTAGTGTAGTGTGTCCTCTGCACAGTGTGCACCTAAAGTTACATGAAAAAAATTGGTGGTGTTCTTCTGATCCTATTAGTACAGTACCACAGGCAGCTGCAGTTTTTACAAGTTAGTGTAGTGCGTCCTCTGCACAGTGTGCACCTAAAACTACCTGAAGAAAATTAGTGGGGTACTTCTAATCCTATTAGTAAAGTACCACAGGCAGCTGCAGTATTTACAAGTTAGTGTAGTGCGTCCTCTGAACAGTGTGCACCTAAAGCTACCTGAAGAAAATTGGTGGTGTTCCTCGGATCCTATTAGTATTGCAGGCAGCTGTAGTATTTAAAAGTTATTGTAGTGCATCCTCTGCACAGTGTGCACCTATAGCCACCTGAAGAATATTTTTAGTGTTCTTCTGATCCTATTAGTACAGTACCGCAGGCAGCTGCAGTATATACAAGTTAGTGTAGTGCATCCTCTGCACAGTGTGCACCTTAAGCTACATGAAGAAAATTGAGGGTGTTCTTCTGATCCTATTAGTACAGTACCGTAGTCAGATGCAGTATTTACAAGTTAGTGTAGTGCGTACTGTGCACAGTGTGAACCTAAAGCTACCTGAACAAAATTAGTGGTGTTCTTCTATTTATATTAGTACAGTAATGCAGGCAGCTGCAGTATTTACAAGTTAGTGTAGTGAGTCCTCTGCACAGTGTGAACCTAAAGCTACCTGAAGAAAATTAGTGGTGTTCTTCTGATCCCATTAGTACAGTACCGCAGGCAGCTGCAGTATTTACATGTTAGTGTAGTGCGTCCTCTGAGCAGTGTTCACCTAAAGCTACCTGAAGAAAATTATTGGTGTTCTTCTGATCCTATTAGTACAATACCACAGGCAGCTGCAGTATTTACAAGTTAGTGTAGTGCTTCCTCGGCACAGTGTGCACCTAAATCTACCTGAAGAAAATTGGTCGTGTTCTTCTGATCCTATTAGTATCGCAGGCAGCTGCAGTATTTACAAGTTAGTGTAGTGCGTCCTCTGCACAGTGTGCACATAAAGCTACCTGAAGAAAATTAGTGGTGTTCTTCTGATCCTATTAGTACAGTACCGCAGGCAGCTGCAGTTTTTACAAGTTAGTGTAGTGCGTCCTCTCCACAGTGTGCACATAAATCTACCTGAAGAACATTAGTGGGGTTCTTCTGATACTATTAGTAAAGTACCATAGGCAGCTGCAGTATTTACAAGTTAGTGTAGTGAGTCCTCTGCACAGTGTGCACCTAAAGCTACCTGAAGAAAATTGGTGGTGTTCTTCTGATCCTATTAGTACAGTAACGCAGGCAGCTGCAGTATTTTCAATTAGTGTAGTGTGTCCTCTGCACAGTGTGCACCTAAAGCTACATGAAAAAAATTGGTGGTGTTGTTCTGATTCTATTAGTACAGTACCGCAGGCAGCTGCATTATTTACAAGTTAGTGTAGTGCGTCCTCTGCACAGTGTGCACCTAAAGCTACCTGAAGAAAATTAGTGGTGTTCTTCTGATCCTATTAGTAAAGCAACAAAGGCAGCTGCAGTATTTACAAGCCAGTGTAGTGTGTCCTCTGCACAGTGTGCACCTAAAGGTTACTTAAGAATATTAGTGGTGTTCTTCTGATCCTATTAGTATCGCAGGAAGCTGCAGTATTTACAAGTTAGCGTAGTGCGTCCTCTGCACAGTGTGCACCTTAAGCTACATGAAGAAAATTGATGGTGTTCTTCTGATCCTATTAGTACAGTACCGTAGTCAGATGCAGTATTTACAAGTTAGTGTAGTGCGTACTGTGCACAGTGTGAACCTAAAGCTACCTGAAGAAAATTAGTGGTGTTCTTCTATTTATATTAGTACAGTAATGCAGGCAGCTGCAGTATTTACAAGTTAGTGTAGTGAGTCCTCTGCACAGTGTGAACCTAAAGCTACCTGAAGAAAATTAGTGGTGTTCTTCTGATCCCATTAGTACAGTACCGCAGGCAGCTGCAGTATTTACATGTTAGTGTAGTGCGTCCTCTGAGCAGTGTTCACCTAAAGCTACCTGAAGAAAATTATTGGTGTTCTTCTGATCCTATTAGTACAATACCACAGGCAGCTGCAGTATTTACAAGTTAGTGTAGTGCTTCCTCGGCACAGTGTGCACCTAAAGCTACCTGAAGAAAATTGGTCGTGTTCTTCTGATCCTATTAGTATCGCAGGCAGCTGCAGTATTTACAAGTTAGTGTAGTGCGTCCTCTGCACAGTGTGCACATAAAGCTACCTGAAGAAAATTAGTGGTGTTCTTCTGATCCTATTAGTACAGTACCGCAGGCAGCTGCAGTTTTTACAAGTTAGTGTAGTGCGTCCTCTCCACAGTGTGCACATAAATCTACCTGAAGAACATTAGTGGGGTTCTTCTGATACTATTAGTAAAGTACCATAGGCAGCTGCAGTATTTACAAGTTAGTGTAGTGAGTCCTCTGCACAGTGTGCACCTAAAGCTACCTGAAGAAAATTGGTGGTGTTCTTCTGATCCTATTAGTACAGTAACGCAGGCAGCTGCAGTATTTTCAATTAGTGTAGTGTGTCCTCTGCACAGTGTGCACCTAAAGCTACATGAAAAAAATTGGTGGTGTTGTTCTGATTCAATTAGTACAGTACCGCAGGCAGCTGCATTATTTACAAGTTAGTGTAGTGCGTCCTCTGCACAGTGTGCACCTAAAGCTACCTGAAGAAAATTAGTGGTGTTCTTCTGATCCTATTAGTAAAGCAACAAAGGCAGCTGCAGTATTTACAAGCCAGTGTAGTGTGTCCTCTGCACAGTGTGCACCTAAAGGTTACTTAAGAATATTAGTGGTGTTCTTCTGATCCTACTAGTATCGCAGGAAGCTGCAGTATTTACAAGTTAGCGTAGTGCGTCCTCTGCACAGTGTGCACCTAAAGCTACCTGAAGAAAATTAGTGGGGTTCTTCAAATCCTATTAGTACAGTACCGCAGGCAGTTGCAGTTTTTACAAGTTAGTGTAGTGCGTCCTCTGCACAGTGTGCACCTAAAGCTACCTGAAGAAAATTAGTGGGGTTCTTCTGATCCTATTAGTAAAGTACCACGGGCAGTTGCAGTATTTACAAGTTAGTATAGTGCATCCTTTGCACAGTGTGCACCTAAAGCTACCTGAAGAAAATTGGTGGTGTTCTTCGGATCCTATTAGTAAAGTACCACAGGCAGCTGCAGTATTTACAAGTTAGTGTAGTGCGTCCTCTGTACAGTGTGCACCTAAAGCTACCTGAAGAAAATTGGTGGTGTTTTTCGGATCCTATTAGCATCGCAGGCAGCTGTAGTATTTAAAAGTTATTGTAGTGCATCCTCTACACAGTGTGCACCTAAAGCCACCTGAAGAATATTATTAGTGTTCTTCTGATCCTATTAGTACTGTACCGCAGGCAGTTGCAGTATTTACAAGTTAGTGTAGTGCGACCTCAGCACAGTGTGCACCTTAAGCTACAGGAAGAAAATTGGTGGTGTTCTTCTGATCCTATTAGCACAGTACCACAGTCAGATGCAGTATTTACAAGTTAGTGTAGTGCGTCCTGTGCACAGTGTGCACCTAAAGCTACCTGAAGAAAATTAGTGGTGTTCTTCTATTTATATTAGTACAGTAATGCAGGCAGCTGCAGTATTTACAAGTTAGTGTAGTGCATCCTCTGCACAGTGTGCACGTAAAGCTACCTGAAGAAAATTAGTGGGGTTCTTCTGATCCTATTAGTAAAGTACCACAGGCAGCTGCAGTATTTACAAGTTAGTGTAGTGCGTCCTCTGCACAGTGTGCACCTAAAGCTACCTGAAAAAATTGGTGGTGTTCTTCAGATCCTTTAGTATCGCAGGCAGTTGTAGTATTTACAAGCTAGTGTAGTGCGTCCTCTGCACAGTGTGCACCTAAAGCTTCCTGAAGAATATTAGTGGTGTTCTTCTGATCCTATTAGTAAAGCACCACAGACAGTTGCAGTATTCACAAGTTAGTGTAGTGCGTCCTTTGCACAGTGTGCACCTAAAGCTACCTGAAGAAAATTGGTGGTGTTCTTCGGATCCTATTAGTAAAGTACCACAGGCAGCTGCAGTATTAACAAGCTAGTGTAGTGCGTCCTCTGCACAGTGTGCACCTAAAGCTACCTGAAGATAATTGGTGGTGTTCTTCGGATCCTATTAGTATCGTAGGCAGCTGTAGTATTTAAAAGTTATTGTATTGCATCCTCTGCACAGTGTGCACCTAAAGCTACCTGAAGAATATTAGGGGAGTTCTTCTGATCCTATTAGTATAGTACCGCAGGCAGCTGCAGTATTTACAAGTTAGTGTAGTGCGTTCTCTGCACAGTGTGCACCTAAAGCTACATGAAGAAAATTGGTGGTGTTCTTCTGATCCCATTAGTACAGTACCGCAGGCAGCTGCAGTATTTACATGTTAGTGTAGTGCGTCCTCTGAGCAGTGTTCACCTAAAGCTACCTGAAGAAAATTAGTGGTGTTCTTCTGATCCTATTAGTACAATACCACAGGCAGCTGCAGTATTTACAAGTTAGTGTAGTGCTTCCTCGGCACAGTGTGCACCTAAAGCTACCTGAAGAAAATTGGTGGTGTTCTTCTGATCCTATTAGTATCGCAGGCAGCTGCAGTATTTACATGTTAGTGTAGTGCGTCCTCTGCACAGTGTGCACATAAAGCTACCTGAAGAAAATTAGTGGTGTTCTTCTGATCCTATTAGTACAGTACCACAGGCAGCTGCAGTTTTTACAAGTTAGTGTAGTGCGTCCTCTCCACAGTGTGCACATAAAGCTACCTGAAGAACATTAGTGGGGTTCTTTTGATCCTATTAGTAAAGTACCATTGGCAGCTGCAGTATTTAAAAGTTAGTGTAGTGTGTCCTCTGCACAGTGTGCACCTAAAGCTACCTGAAGAATATTAGGGGAGTTCTTCTCATCCTATTAGTACAGTACCGCAGGCAGCTGCAGTATTTTCAATTAGTGTAGTGTGTCCTCTGCACAGTGTGCACCTAAAGCTACATGAAAAAAATTGGTGGTGTTGTTCTGATTCTATTAGTACAGTACCGCAGGCAGCTGCATTATTTACAAGTTAGCGTAGTGCGTCCTCTGCACAGTGTGCACCTAAAGCTACCTGAAGAAAATTAGTGGTGTTCTTCTGATCCTATTAGTACAGTATCGCAGGCAGCTGCATTATTTACAAGTTAGTGTCGTGTGTTCTCTGCACAGTGTGCACCTAAAGCTACCTGAAGAAAATTAGTGGTGTTCTTCTGATCCTATTAGTACAGAACCCCAGGCACCTGCATTATTTACAAGTTAGTGTAGTGCGTCCTCTGCACAGTGTGCACCTAAAGCTACCTGAAGAAAATTAGTGGTGTTCTTCGGATCCTATTAGTAAAGCACCAAAGGCAGCTGCAGTATTTACAAGCCAGTGTAGTGTGTCCTCTGCACAGTGTGCACCTAAAGGTTACTTAAGAATATTAGTGGTGTTCTTCTGATCCTATTAGTATCGCAGGAAGCTGCAGTATTTACAAGTTAGTGTAGTGCATCCTCTGCACAGTGTTCACCTAAAGCTACCTGAAGAAAATTAGTGGGGTTCTTCTGATCCTATTAGTACAGTACCGCAGGCAGTTGCAGTTTTTACAAGTTAGTGTAGTGCGTCCTCTGCACAGTGTGCACCTAAAGCTACCTGAAGAAAACTAGTGGGGTTCTTCTGATCCTATTAGCAAAGTACCACGGGCAGTTGCAGTATTTACAAGTTAGTATAGTGCATCCTTTGCACAGTGTGCACCTAAAGCTACCTGAAGAAAATTGGTGGTGTTCTTCGGATCCTATTAGTAAAGTACCACAGGCAGCTGCAGTATTTACAAGTTAGTGTAGTGCGTCCTCTGTACAGTGTGCACCTAAAGCTACCTGAAGAAAATTGGTGGTGTTTTTCGGATCCTATTAGCATCGCAGGCAGCTGTAGTATTTAAAAGTTATTGTAGTGCATCCTCTACACAGTGTGCACCTAAAGCCACCTGAAGAATATTATTAGTGTTCTTCTGATCCTATTAGTACTGTACCGCAGGCTGCTGCAGTATTTACAAGTTAGTGTAGTGCGACCTCAGCACAGTGTGCACCTTAAGCTACATGAAGAAAATTGGTGGTGTTCTTCTGATCCTATTAACACAGTAACACAGTCAGATGCAGTATTTACAAGTTAGTGTAGTGTGTCCTGTGCACAGTGTGCACCTAAAGCTACCTGAAGAAAATTAGTGGTGTTCTTCTATTTATATTAGTACAGTAATGCAGGCAGCTGCAGTATTTACAAGTTAGTGTAGTGCGTCCTCTGCACAGTGTGCACGTAAAGCTACCTGAAGAAAATTAGTGGGGTTCTTCTGATCCTATTAGTAAAGTACCACAGGCAGCTGCAGTATTTACAAGTTAGTGTAGTGCGTCCTCTGCACAGTGTGCACCTAATGCTACCTGAAAAAATTGGTGGTGTTCTTCAGATCCTTTAGTATCGCAGGCAGTTGTAGTATTTACAAGCTAGTGTAGTGCGTCCTCTGCACAGTGTGCACCTAAAGCTTCCTGAAGAATATTAGTGGTGTTCTTCTGATCCTATTAGTAAAGCATCACAGACAGTTGCAGTATTCACAAGTTAGTGTAGTGCGTCCTTTGCACAGTGTGCACCTAAAGCTACCTGAAGAAAATTGGTGGTGTTCTTCGGATCCTATTAGTATCGCAGGAAGCTGTAGTATTTAAAAGGTATTGTAGTGCATCCTCTGCACAGTGTGCACCTAAAGCCACCTAAAGAATATTATTAGTGTTCTTCTGATCCTATTAGTACAGTACCGCAGGCAGCTGCAGTATTTACAAGTTAGTGTAGTGCGTCCTTTGCACAGTGTGCACCTAAAGCTACATGAAGAAAATTGGTGGTGTTCTTCGGATCCTATTAGTATCGCAGGCAGCTGTAGTATTTAAAAGTTATTGTAGTGCGTCCTCTGCACAGTGTGCATCTAAAGCTACCTGAAGAAAATTAGTGGTGTTCTTCGGATCCTATTAGTAAAGTACCACAGGCAGCTGCAGTATTTACAAGCCAGTGTAGTGCGTCCTCTGCACAGTGTTTACCTAAAGCTTACTTAAGAATATTAGTGGTGTTCTTCTGATCCTATTATTATCGCAGGAAGCTGCAGTATTTAAAAGTTAGTGTAGTGCGTCCTCTGCACAGTGTGCACCTAAAGCTACCTGAAGAAAATTAATGGTGTTCTTCTGATCCTATTAGTAAAGTACACGGGCGTTTGCAGTATTTACAAGTTAGTATAGTGCGTTCTTTGCACAGTGTGCACCTAAAGCTACCTGAAGAAAATTGGTGGTGTTCTTCGGATCCTATTAGTAAAGTACCACAGGCAGCTGCAGTATTTACAAGTTAGTGTAGTGCGTCCTCTGTACAGTGTGCACCTAAAGCTACCTGAAGAAAATTGGTGGTGTTCTTCGGATCCTATTAGTATCGCAGGCAGCTGTAGTATTTAAAAGGTATTGTAGTGCATCCTCTGCACAGTGTGCACCTAAAGCCACCTAAAGAATATTATTAGTGTTCTTCTGATCCTATTAGTACAGTACCGCAGGCAGCTGCAGTATTTACAAGTTAGTGTAGTGCGTCCTTTGCACAGTGTGCACCTAAAGCTACATAAAGAAAATTGGTGGTGTTCTTCTGATCCCATTAGTACAGTACCGCAGGCAGCTGCAGTATTTACATGTTAGTGTAGTGCGTCCTCTGAGCAGTGTTCACCTAAAGCTACCTGAAGAAAATTAGTGGTGTTCTTCTGATCCTATTAGTACAATACCACAGGCAGCTGCAGTATTTACAAGTTAGTGTAGTGCTTCCTCGGCACAGTGTGCACCTAAAGCTACCTGAAGAAAATTGGTGGTGTTCTTCTGATCCTATTAGTACAGTACCGCAGGCAGCTGCAGTATTTTCAAGTTAGTGTAGTGTGTCCTCTGCACAGTGTGCACCTAAATCTACATGAAAAAAATTGGTGGTGTTGTTCTGATTCTATTAGTACAGTACCGCAGGCAGCTGCATTATTTACAAGTTAGTGTAGTGCGTCCTCTGCACAGTGTGCACCTAAAGCTACCTTAAGAAAATTAGTGGTGTTCTTCTGATGCTATTAGTACAGTATCGGAGGCAGCTGCATTATTTACAAGTTAGTGTAGTGTGTCCTCTGCACAGTGTGCACCTAAAGCTACCTGAAGAAAATTAGTGCTGTTCTTCGGATCCTATTAGTAAAGTACCACAGGCAGCTGCAGTATTTACAAGCCAGTGTAGTGCGTCCTCTGCACAGTGTGCACCTAAAGCTTACTTAAGAATATTAGTGGTGTTCCTCTGATCCTATTAGTATCGAAGGAAGCTGCAGTATTTACAAGTTAGTATAGTGCGTCCTCTGCACAGTGTGCACCTAAAGCTACCTGAAGAAAATTAATGGTGTTCTTCTGATCCTATTAGTACAGTACCGCAGGCAGTTGCAGTTTTTACAAGTTAGTGTAGTGCGTCCTCTGCACAGTATGCACCTAAAGCTACCTGAAGAAAATTAGTGGGGTCCTTCTATTACTATTAGTAAAGTACACGGGCAGTTGCAGTATTTACAAGTTAGTATAGTGCGTCCTTTGCACAGTGTGCACCTAAAGCTACCTGAAGAAAATTGGTGGTGTTCTTCGGATCCTATTAGTAAAGTACCACAGGCAGCTGCAGTATTTACAAGTTAGTGTAGTGCGTCCTCTGTACAGTGTGCACCTAAAGCTACCTGAAGAAAATTGGTGGTGTTCTTCGGATCCTATTAGTATCGCAGGCAGCTGTAGTATTCTAAAGTTATTGTAGTGCATACTCTGCACAGTGTGCACCTAAAGCCACCTGAAGAATATTATTAGTGTTCTTCTGATCCTATTAGTACAGTACCGCAGGCAGCTGCAGTATTTACAAGTTAGTGTAGTGCGTCCTCTGCACAGTGTGCACCTTAAGCTACATGAAGAAAATTGGTGGTGTTCTTCTGATCTTATTAGTACAGTACCACAGTCAGATGCAGTATTTACAAGTTAGTGTAGTGCGTCCTGTGCACAGTGTGCACCTAAAGCTACCTGAAGAAAATTAGTGGTGTTCTATTTATATTAGTACAGTAATGCAGGCAGCTGCAGTATTTACAAGTTAGTTTAGTGAGTCCTCTGCACAGTGTGCACCTAAAGCTACCTGAAGAAAATTACTGGTGTTCTTCGGATCTTATTAGTAAAGTACCACAGGAAGCTGCAGTATTTACAAGCCAGTGTAGTGCGTCCTCTGCACAGTGTGCACCTAAAGCTTACTTACGAATATTAGTGGTGTTCTTCTGATCCTATTAGTATCGCAGGAAGCTGCAGTACTTACAAGTTAGTGTAGTGCGTCCTCTGCACAGTGTGCACCTAAAGCTACCCGAAGAAAATTAATGGTGTTCTTCTGATTCTATTAGTACAGTACCGCAGGCAGTTGCAGTTTTTACAAGTTAGTGTAGTGCGTCCTCTGCACAGTGTGCACCTAAAGCTACCTAAAGAAAATTAGTGGGGTTCTTCTGTTACTATTAGTAAAGTACCACAGGCAGCTGCAGTATTTACAAGTTAGCGTAGTGAGTCCTCTGCACAGTGTGAACCTAAAGCTACCTGAAGAAAATTAGTGGTGTTCTTCTGATCCTATTAAAACATTACCGCATGTAGCTGCAGAATTTACAAGTTAGTGTAGTGCGTCCTCTGCACAGTGTGCACGTAAAGCTACCTGAAGAAAATTGGTGGTGTTCTTCGGATCCTATTAGTATCGCAGGCAGCTGTAGTATTTAAAAGTTATTGTAGTGCATCCTCTGCACAGTGTGCACCTATTGCCACCTGAAGAATATTATTAGTGTTCTTCTGATCCTATTAGTACAGTACCGCAGGCAGCTGCAGTATTTACAAGTTAGTGTAGTGCGTCCTCTGCACAGTGTGCACCTTAAGCTACATGAAGAAAATTGGTGGTATTCTTCTGATCCTATTAGTACAGTACCACAGTCAGATGCAGTATTTACAAGTCAGTGTAGTGCGTCCAGTGCACAGTGTGCACCTAAAGCTGCCTGAATAAAATTAGTGGTGTTCTTCTGATTCTATTAGTACAGTACCACAGGCAGCTGCATTATTTACAAGTTAGTGTAGTGCGTCCTCTGCACAGTGTGCACCTAAAGCTACATGAAGAAAATTGGTGGAGTTCTTCTGATCCTATTAGTACAGTACCGCAGGCAGCTGCAGTATTTACAAGTTAGTGTAGTGCGTTCTCTGCACAGTGTGCACCTAAAGCTACATGAAGAAAATTGGTGGTGTTCTTCTGATCCCATTAGTACAGTACAGCAGGCAGCTGCAGTATTTACATGTTAGTGTAGTGCGTCCTCTGAGCAGTGTTCACCTAAAGCTAACTGAAGAAAATTAGTGGTGTTCTTCTGATCCTATTAGTACAATACCACAGGCAGCTGCAGTATTTACAAGTTAGTGTAGTGCTTCCTCGGCACAGTGTGCACCTAAAGCTACCTGAAGAAAATTGGTGGTGTTCTTCTGATCCTATTATTATCGCAGGCAGCTGCAATGTTTACAAGTTAGTGTAGTGCGTCCTCTGCACAGTGTGCACATAAAGCTACCTGAAGAAAATTAGTGGTGTTCTTCTGATCCTATTAAGACAGTACTGCAGGCAGCTGCAGTATTTTCAAGTTAGTGTAGTGTGTCCTCTGCACAGTGTGCACCTAAAGCCACATGAAAAAAATTGGCGGTGTTGTTCTGATTCTATTAGTACAGTACCGCAGGCAGCTGCATTGTTTACAAGTTAGTGTAGTGAGTCCTCTGCACAGTGTGCACCTAAAGCTACCTGAAGAAAATTAGTGGTGTTCTTCTGATCCTATTAGTACAGTATTGCAGGCAGCTGCATTATTTACAAGTTAGTGTAGTGCGTCCTCTGCACAGTGTGCACCTAAAGCTACCTGAAGAAAATTAGTGGTGTTCTTCTGATCCTATTAGTAAAGTACCACAGGCAGCTGCAGTATTTACAAGCCAGTGTAGTGCGTCCTCTGCACAGTGTGCACCTAAAGCTTACTTAAGAATATTAGTGGTGTTCTTCTGATCCTATTAGTATCGCAGGAAGCTGCAGTATTTACAAGTTAGTGTAGTGCGTCCTCTGCACAGTGTGCACCTAAAGCTACCTGAAGAAAATTAATGGTGTTTTTCTGATCCTATTAGTACAGTACCGCAGGCAGTTGCAGTTTTTACAAGTTAGTGTAGTGCGTCCTGTGCACAGTGTGCACCTAAAGCTACCTGAAGAAAATTAGTGGTGTTCTTCTGATCCTATTAGTACAGTATCGCAGGCAGCTGCATTATTTACAAGTTAGTGTAGTGCGTCCTCTGCACAGTGTGCACCTAAAGCTACCTGAAGAAAATTAGTGGTGTTCTTCTGATCCTATTAGTACAGTACCCCAGGCAGCTGCAGACTTTACAAGTTAGTGTAGTGCATCCTCTGCACAGTGTGCACGTAAAGCTACCTGAAGAAAATTGGTGGTGTTCTTCGGATCCTATTAGTAAAGTACCACAGGCAGCTGCAGTATTTACAAGTTAGTTTAGTGCATCCTCTGTACAGTGTGCACCTAAAGCTACCTGAAGATAATTAGTGGGGTTCTTCTGTTACTATTAGTAAAGTACACGGGCAGTTGCAGTATTTACAAGTTAGTATAGTGCGTCCTTTGCACAGTGTGCACCTAAAGCTACCTGAAGAAAATTGGTGGTGTTCTTCGGATCCTATTAGTAAAGTACCACAGGCAGCTGCAGTATTTACAAGTTAGTGTAGTGCGTCCTCTGTACAGTGTGCACCTAAAGCTACCTGAAGAAAATTGGTGGTGTTCTTCAGATCCTATTAGTAAAGTACCACAGGCAGTTGCAGTATTTACAAGTTAGTGTAGTGCGTCCTCTGTACAGTGTGCACCTAAAGCTACCTGAAGAAAATTGGTGGTGTTCTTCGGATCCTATTAGTATCGCAGGCAGCTGTAGTATTTAAAAGTTATTGTAGTGCATCCTCTGCACAGTGTGCACCTAAAGCCACCTGAAGAATATTATTAGTGTTCTTCTGATCCTATTAGTACAGTACCGCAGGCAGCTGCAGTATTTACAAGTTAGTGTAGTGCGTCCTCTGCACAGTGTGCACCTTAAGCTACATGAAGAAAATTGGTGGTGTTCTTCTGATCCTATTAGTACAGTACCACAGTCAGATGCAGTATTTACAAGTTAGTGTAGTGCGTCCTGTGCACAGTGTGCACCTAAAGCTACCTGAAGAAAATTAGTGGTGTTCTATTTATATTAGTACAGTAATGCAGGCAGCTGCAGTATTTACAAGTTAGTTTAGTGAGTCCTCTGCACAGTGTGCACCTAAAGCTACCTGAAGAAAATTAGTGGTGTTCTTCGGATCTTATTAGTAAAGTACCACACGAAGCTGCAGTATTTACAAGCCAGTGTAGTGCGTCCTCTGCACAGTGTGCACCTAAAGCTTACTTAAGAATATTAGTGGTGTTCTTCAGATCCTTTTAGTATCGCAGGCAGTTGTAGTATTTACAAGCTAGTGTAGTGCGTCCTCTGCACAGTGTGAACCTAAAGCTTCCTGAAGAATATTAGTGGTGTTCTTCTGATCCTATTAGTAAAGTACCACAGGCAGTTGCAGTATTTACAAGTTAGTGTAGTGCGTCCTTTGCACAGTGTGCACCTAAAGCTACCTGAAGATAATTGGTGGTGTTCTTCGGATCCTATTAGTATCGCAGGCAGCTGTAGTATTTAAAAGTTATTGTAGTGCGTTCTCTGCACAGTGTGCACCTAAAGCTACATGAAGAAAATTGGTGGAGTTCTTCTGATCCTATTAGTACAGTACCGCAGGCAGCTGCAGTATTTACAAGTTAGTGTAGTGCGTTCTCTGCACAGTGTGCACCTAAAGCTACATGAAGAAAATTGGTGGTGTTCTTCTGATCCCATTAGTACAGTACAGCAGGCAGCTGCAGTATTTACATGTTAGTGTAGTGCGTCCTCTGAGCACTGTTCACCTAAAGCTAACTGAAGAAAATTAGTGGTGTTCTTCTGATCCTATTAGTACAATACCACAGGCAGCTGCAGTATTTACAAGTTAGTGTAGTGCTTCCTCGGCACAGTGTGCACCTAAAGCTACCTGAAGAAAATTGGTGGTGTTCTTCTGATCCTATTAGTATCGCAGGCAGCTGCAATGTTTACAAGTTAGTGTAGTGCGTCCTCTGCACAGTGTGCACATAAAGCTACCTGAAGAAAATTAGTGGTGTTCTTCTGATCCTATTAAGACAGTACCGCAGGCAGCTGCAGTTTTTACAAGTTAGTGTAGTGTGTCCTCTCCACAGTGTGCACATAAAGCTACCTGAAGAAAATTAGTGGTGTTTTTTTGATCCTATTAGTAAAGTACCATAGGCAGCTGCAGTATTTTCAAGTTAGTGTAGTGTGTCCTCTGCACAGTGTGCACCTAAAGCCACATGAAAAAAATTGGCGGTGTTGTTCTGATTCTATTAGTACAGTACCGCAGGCAGCTGCATTATTTACAAGTTAGTGTAGTGAGTCCTCTGCACAGTGTGCACCTAAAGCTACCTGAAGAAAATTAGTGGTGTTCTTCTGATCCTATTAGTACAGTATCGCAGGCAGCTGCATTATTTACAAGTTAGTGTAGTGCGTCCTCTGCACAGTGTGCACCTAAAGCTACCTGAAGAAAATTAGTGGTGTTCTTCTGATCCTATTAGTAAAGTACCACAGGCAGCTGCAGTATTTACAAGCCAGTGTAGTGCGTCCTCTGCACAGTGTGCACCTAAAGCTTACTTAAGAATATTAGTGGTGTTCTTCTGATCCTATTAGTATCGCAGGAAGCTGCAGTATTTACAAGTTAGTGTAGTGCGTCCTCTGCACAGTGTGCACCTAAAGCTACTTTAAGAAAATTAGTGGTGTTCTTCTGATTCTATTAGTACAGTACCGCAGGCAGTTGCAGTTTTTACAAGTTAGTGTAGTGCGTCCTCTGCACAGTGTGCACCTAAAGCTACCTGAAGAAAATTAGTGGGGTTCTTCTGTTACTATTAGTAAAGTACCACAGGCAGCTGCAGTATTTACAAGTTAGTGTAGTGAGTCCTCTGCACAGTGTGAACCTAAAGCTACCTGAAGAAAATTAGTGGTGTTCTTCTGATCCTATTAAAACATTACCGCAGGTAGCTGCAGAATTTACAAGTTAGTTTAGTGCGTCCTCTGCACAGTGTGCACATGAAGCTACCTGAAGAAAATTGGTGGTGTTCTTCGGATCCTATTAGTAAAGTACCACAGGCAGCTGCAGTATTTACAAGTTAGTGTAGTGCGTCCTCTGTACAGTGTGCACCTAAAGCTACCTGAAGAAAATTGGTGGTGTTCTTCGGATCCTATTAGTATCGCAGGCAGCTGTAGTATTTAAAAGTTATTGTAGTGCATCCTCTGCACAGTGTGCACCTAAAGCCACCTGAAGAATATTATTAGTGTTCTTCTGATCCTATTAGTACAGTACCAAGGCAGCTGCAGTATTTACAAGTTAGTGTAGTGCGTCCTCTGCACAGTGTGCATCTTAAGCTACATGAAGAAAATTGGTGGTATTCTTCTGATCCTATTAGTACAGTACCACAGTCAGATGCAGTATTTACAAGTTAGTGTAGTGCGTCCTGTGCACAGTGTGCACCTAAAGCTGCCTGAAGAAAATTAGTGGTGTTCTTCTGATCCTATTAGTACAGTATCGCAGGCAGCTGCATTATTTACAAGTTAGTGTAGTGCGTCCTCTGCACAGTGTGCACCTAAAGCTACCTGAAAAAATTGGTGGTGTTCTTCAGATCCTTTTAGTATCGCAGGCAGTTGTAGTATTTACAAGCTAGTGTAGTGCGTCCTCTGCACAGTGTGCACCTAAAGCTTCCTGAAGAAAATTAGTGGTGTTCTTCTGATCCTATTAGTACAGTACCCCAGGCAGCTGCAGTTTTTACAAGTTAGTGTAGTGCGTCCTCTGAACTGTGTGCACCTAAAGCTACCTGCAGAAAATTGGTGGTCTTCTTCGGATCCTATTAGTATCGAAGGCAGCTGTAGTATTTAAAAGTTATTGTAGTGCATCCTCTGCACAGTGTGCACCTATAGCTACCTGAAGAATATTATTAGTGTTCTTCTGATCCTATTAGTACAGTATCGCAGGCAGCTGCATGATTTACAAGTTAGTGTAGTGCGTCCTCTGCACAGTGTGCACCTAAAGCTACCTGAAGAAAATTAGTGGTGTTCTTCTGATCCTATTAGTACAGTACCCCAGGCAGCTGCAGTTTTTACAAGTTAGTGTAGTGCGTCCTCTGAACTGTGTGCACCTAAAGCTACCTGCAGAAAATTGGTGGTCTTCTTCGGATCCTATTAGTATCGAAGGCAGCTGTAGTATTTAAAAGTTATTGTAGTGCATCCTCTGCACAGTGTGCACCTATAGCTACCTGAAGAATATTATTAGTGTTCTTCTGATCCTATTAGTACAGTACCACAGGCAGCTGCAGTATTTACAATTTAGTGTAGTGCGTCCTCTGCACAGTGTGCACCTTAAGCTACATGAAGAAAATTGGTGGTGTTCTTCTGATCCTATTAGTACAGTACCGCAGTCAGATGCAGTATTTACAAGTTAGTGTAGTGCGTACTGTGCACAGTGTGCACCTAAAGCTACCTGAAGAAAATTAGTGATGTTCTTCTATTTATATTAGTACAGTAATGGAGGCAGCTGCAGTATTTACAAGTTAGTGTAGTAAGTCCTCTGCACAGTGTGAACCTAAAGCTATATGAAGATAATTAGTGGTGTTTTTCTGATCCTATTAAAACAATACCGCAGGCAGCTGCAGAATTTACAAGTTAGTGTAGTGCGTCCTTTGAGCAGTGTTCAACTAAAGCTACCTGAAGAAAATTAGTGGTGTTCTTCTGATCCTATTATTACAATACCACAGGCAGCTGCAGTATTTACAAGTTAGTATAGTGCGTCCTCTGCACAGTGTGCACCTAAAGCTACCTCAAGAAAGTTGGTGGTGTTCTTCTGATCCTATTAGTATCACAGGAAGCTGCAGTATTTACAAGTTAGTGTAGTGCGTTATCTGCACCGTGTGCACCTAAAGCTATCTGAAGAAAATTAGTGGTGTTCTTCTGATCCTATTAGTACAGTACCGCAGGCAGCTGCAGTATTTACATGTTAGTGTATTGCGTCCTCTGAGCAGTGTGCACCTAAAGCTTCCTAAAGAAAATTAGTGGTGTTCTTCTGATCCTATTTGTACAGTACCAAAGGCAATTGCCGTTTTTACAAGTTAGTGTAGTGCGTCCTCTGCACAATGTGCACCTAAAGCTACCTGAAGAAAATAAGTGGGGTTCTTCTATTCATTTTAGAAAAGTACCACAGGCTGCTGCAGTATTTACAAGTTAGTGTAGTGCGTCTTTTGCACAGTGTGCACCTAAAGCTACCTGAAGAAAATTAAGGGTGTTCTTCTGATCCTATAAGTACAGTACCGCAGGCAGCTGCAGTTTTTACAAGTTAGTGTAGTGCGTCCTCTCCACAGTGTGCACATAAAGCTACCTAAAGAACATTAGTGGGGTTCTTATGATCCTATTAGTAAAGTACCAAAGGCAGCTGCAGTATTTAAAAGTTAGTGTAGTAAGTCCTCTGCACAGTGTGCACCTAAAGCTACCTGAAGAAAATTGGTGGTGTTCTTCTGATTTTATTAGTACAGTACCGCAGGCAGCTGCAGTATTTTCAAGTTAGTGTAGTGTGTCCTCTGCACAGTGTGCACCTAAAGCTACATTAAAAAAAATTGGCGGTGTTCTTCTGATTCTATTAGTACAGTACCGCAGGCAGCTGCATTATTTACTAGTTAGTGTAGTGCGTCCTCTGCACAGTGTGCACCTAAAGCTACCTGAAGAAAATTAGTGGTGTTCTTCTGATCCTATTAGTACAGTATCGCAGGCAGCTGCATGATTTACAAGTTAGTGTAGTGCGTCCTCTGCACAGTGTGCACCTAAAGCTACCTGAAGAAAATTAGTGGTGTTCTTCTGATCCTATTAGTACAGTACCCCAGGCAACTGCAGTTTTTACAAGTTAGTGTAGTGCGTCCTCTGAACAGTGTGCACCTAAAGCTACCTGCAGAAAATTGGTGGTCTTCTTTGGATCCTATTAGTATCGAAGGCAGCTGTAGTATTTAAAAGTTATTGTAGTGCATCCTCTGCACAGTGTGCACCTATAGCTACCTGAAGAATATTATTAGTGTTCTTCTGATCCTATTAGTACAGTACCACAGGCAGCTGCAGTATTTACAATTTAGTGTAGTGCGTCCTCTGCACAGTGTGCACCTTAAGCTACATGAAGAAAATTGGTGGTGTTCTTCTGATCCTATTAGTACAGTACCGCAGTCAGATGCAGTATTTACAAGTTAGTGTAGTGCGTACTGTGCACAGTGTGCACCTAAAGCTACCTGAAGAAAATTAGTGATGTTCTTCTATTTATATTAGTACAGTAATGGAGGCAGCTGCAGTATTTACAAGTTAGTGTAGTAAGTCCTCTGCACAGTGTGAACCTAAAGCTATATGAAGATAATTAGTGGTGTTTTTCTGATCCTATTAAAACAATACCGCAGGCAGCTGCAGAATTTACAAGTTAGTGTAGTGCGTCCTTTGAGCAGTGTTCAACTAAAGCTACCTGAAGAAAATTAGTGGTGTTCTTCTGATCCTATTAGTACAGTAACACAGGCAGCTGCAGTACTTACAAGTTAGTGTAGTGCGTCCTCTGCACAGTGTGCACCTAAAGCTACATGAAGAAAATTGGTGGTGTTTTTCTGATCCTATTAGTATCGCAGGCAGCTGTAGTATTTACAAGTCAGTGTAGTGAGTCCTCTGCACATGTCAGGGAAATAGGCTAGCAAACCAGCACAGGCAAGGTCGCGCTAACGCGCATCAACGCACACGGGTGTGCAATGTTTCTGCTAGGCGGACGAATGCTTGTGCGTAGCAACGTCACGCTGGTGCGATCGCATGAACGGAACGGTGTCCGTACGACGTGATACTGTGCCTTGTCTATTTAAACCTTCCACTGACAGTGCCACATTGCTGGATTATCGTCAGCTCTTTCTGTGTTCCTGTGATTGTGATTCCTGTTGTCTTGACTTCCTGTGTACCGACCCGGCTTGTTATCGACTCCTCTGTACCTCCTGGCTTACCCTCCGGCTTGCTTCTGACTTTCCCTGCCTGCTTCCTGCATCTGATCCCGGCTTGGCTAAACGGACTCCGCATTCCTCTGTCTCCTGTACCTGGACTTGTTGCTTTGATTCCCGGACTGCTTACTGTGTTTGACCCCCTGGCCTGGCTTCGGATTTTCCTATTGGACTACCATTGGTCCCCTCCTTGGACCCTAAGCACATTGTCTCTTCGGACTTTCTCTATTAAGCCACCAACACCGGCTCCTACTTCCAGGCAACCCGTGCTTCTGTGAGCACCACATCCCTGTGCCATCTTCAGGGTTGTGCTGCACTCGGCCGCAAGGGGAGCCCTCTCAGCAACTCGGTCTCCTACCAAGGTCCTGACAACACAGTGTGCTACCTGTAGAAAATTAGTAGTGTTCTTCTGATCCTATTAGAACAGTACCGCAGGCAGCTGCAGTATTTACAAGTTAGTGTAGTTCATCCTCTGCACAGTGTGCACCTAAAGCTACCTGAGGAAAATTAGGATCTGTAGAACACCACTTTTAGTACAGTACCACAGGCAGCTGCAGTAGTTACAAGTTAGTGTAGTGCTTCCTCTGTACAATGTGCATCTAAAGCTACCTGAAGAAAATTTTTGGTGTTCTTCGGATCCTATTAGTATCGCAGGTAGCTGTAGTTTTTACAAGTTAGTGTAGTGTGTCCTCTGCACAGTGTGCACCTAAAGCTACCTGAAGAAAATGAGTGCTGTTCTTCTGATCCTATTAGTACAGTACCGCAGGCAGCTGCAGTATTTACAAGTTGGTGTGGGGCATCCTCTGCACAGTGTGCACCTAAAACTACCTGAAGAAAATGAGTGGTGTTCTTCTGATCCTATTAGTACAGTACCGCAGGCAGCTGCAGTATTTACAAGTTAGTGTAATGCGTCCTCTACACAGTGTGCACCTAAAGCTATCTGAAGAAAATGAGTGGTGTTCTTCTGATCCTATTAGTACAGTACCACAGGCAGCTGCAGTAATTACAAGTTAGTGTATTGCATCCTCTGCACAGTGTGCACCTAAAGCTACCTGAAGAAAATTGGTGGTGTTCTTCTGATCCTATTAGTATCGCAGGCATCTGTAGTATTTACAAGTTAGTGTAGTGCGTCCTCTGCACAGTGTGCACCTAAGGCTACCTGAAGAAAATTAGTGGTGTTCTTCTGATCCTATTAGTACAGTACCGCCGGTAGCTGCAGTATTTACAAGCTAGTGTAGTGCGTCCTCTGCATAGTGTGCACCTAAAGCTACCTGAAGAAAATTGGTGAAGTTCTTCGGAGCCTATTAGTACAGTAAAGCAGGCAGCTGCAGTATTTACAAGTTAGTGGAGTGCGTCCTCTTCACAGTGTGCACCTAAAGCTACCTGAAGAAAACTAGTGGTGTTCTTCTGATCCTATTAGTATAATACCACAGGCAGCTGCAGTATTTACAAGTTAGTGTAGTGCTTCCTCGGCACAGTGTGCACCTAAAGCTACCTGAAGAAAATTGGTGGTGTTCTTCTGATCCTACTAGTATCGCAGGCAGCTGCAGTATTTACAAGTTAGTGTAGTGCGTCCTCTGCACAGTGTGCACATAAAGCTACCTGAAGAAAATTAGTGGTGTTCTTCTGATTATATTAGTACAGTATTGCAAGCATCTGTAGTATTTACAAGTTAGTGTAGTGCATCTTCTGCAGAGTGTGCTCCTAAAGCTACCTGAAGAAAATTGGTGGTGTTCTTCTGATCCTATTAGTACAGTACCCCTGGCAGCTGCAGTATTTACAAGTTAGTATAGTGCGTCCTCTGCACAGTGTGTACCTAAAGCTACCTGAAGAAAATTGGTTGTGTTCTTCGGATCCTATTAGTATCGCAGGCAGCTGTAGTATTTACAAGTTAGTGAAGTGCATCCTTTACACAGTGTGCACCTACAGCTACATGAAGAATATTAGTGGTGTTCTTCTGATCCTATTAGTACAGTACCGCAGGCATCTGCAGTACTTGCAAGTTAGTGTAGTGCATCCTCTGCACAGTGTGCACCTAAAGCTACCTGAAGAAAATTAGTGGTGTTCTTCTGATCCTATTAGTACAGTAACGCAAGCAGCTGCAGTACTTACAAGTTAGTGTAGTGCGTCCTCTGCACAGTGCGCACCTAAAGCTAAATGAAGAAAATTGGTGGTGTTTTTCTGATCCTATTAGTATCGCAGGCAGCTGTAGTATTTACAAGACAGTGTAGTGAGTCCTCTGCACAGTGTGCACCTAAGGCTACCTGTAGAAAATTAGTAGTGTTCTTCTGATCCTATTAGAACAGTACCACAGGCAGCTGCAGTATTTACAAGTTAGTGTAGTTCATCCTCTGCACAGTGTGCACCTAAAGCTACCTGAGAAAAATTAGGATCTGTAGAACACCACTTTTAGTACAGTAATACAGGCAGCTGCAGTATTTACAAGTTAGTGTAGTGCGTCCTCTGCACAGTGTGCATCTAAAGCTACCTGAAGAAAATTGGTGGTGTTCTTCTGATCGTATTAGTACAGTAACGCAGGCAGCTGCAGTATTTACAAGTTAGTGTAGTTCATCCTCTGCACAGTGTGCACCTAAAGCTACCTGAGAAAAATTAGGATCTGTAGAACACCACTTTTAGTACAGTAATACAGGCAGCTGCAGTATTTACAAGTTAGTGTAGTGCGTCCTCTGCACAGTGTGCATCTAAAGCTACCTGAAGAAAATTGGTGGTGTTCTTCTGATCGTATTAGTACAGTAACGCAGGCAGCTGCAGTATTTACAAGTTAGTGTAGTGCATACTCTGCACAGTGTGCACCTAAAGCTATCTGAAGAAAATTAGTGGTGTTCTTCTGATCGTATTAGTACAGTAACGCAGGCAGCTGCAGTATTTACAAGTTAGTGTAGTGCATACTCTGCATAGTGTGCACCTAAAGCTACCTGAGGAAAATTAGTGGTGTTCTTCTGATCCTATTAGTACAGTACCGCAGGCAGCTGCAGAATTTACAAGTTGGTGTAGTGCATCGTTTATACAGTATGCACCTACAGCTACCTGAAGAATATTAGTGGTGTTCTTCTGATCCTATTAGTATCGCAGGCAGCTGTAGTATTTACAAGTTAGTGTAGTGGGTCCTCTGCACAGTGTGCACCTAAAGCTACCTGAGGAAAATTAGGATAAGTAGAACACCACTATTAGTACAGTACCGCACGCAGCTGCAGTATTTACAAGTTAGTGTAGTGCATACTCTGCACAGTGTGCACCTAAAGCTATCTGAGGAAAATTAGTGGTGTTATTCTGATACTATTAGTACAGTAACGCAGGCAGCTGCAGTATTTACAAGTTAGTGTAGTGCATTCTCTAAAAAGTGTGCACCTAAAGCTACCTGAAGAAAAATCTGATCCTATTAGTACAGTACCACAGGCAGCTGCAGTATTTACAAGTTAGTGTAGTGCGTCCTCTGCACAGTGTGCACCTAATGCTATCTGAAGAAAATTAGTGGTGTTCTTCTGATCCTATTAGTACAGTACTGCAGGCAGCTGCAGTATTTACAAGTTAGTGTAGTGCATCGTTTATACAGTGTGCACCTACAGCTACCTGAAGAATATTAGTGGTGTTCTTCTGATCCTATTAGTATCGCAGGCAGCTGTAGTATTTACAAGTTAGTGTAGTGGGTCCTCTGCACAGTGTGCACCTAAAGCTACCTGAGGAAAATTAGGATATGTAGAACACCACTATTAGTACAGTACCGCAGGCAGCTGTAGTATTTACAAGTTAGTGTAGTGTGTCCTGTGCACAGTGTGCATCTAAAGCTACCTGAAGAAATTTGGTGGTGTTCTTCGGATCCTATTAGTATCGCAGGCAGCTGTATTATTTAGAAGTTAGTGTAGTGCGTCCTCTGCACAATGTGCACCTAAAGCTACCTGAAGAAAATTAGTGGTGTTCTTCTGATCCTATTAGTACAGTACCACAGGCAGCTGCAGTATTTACAAGTTAGTGTGGTGCATCCTCTGCACAGTGTGCACCTAAAGCTACCTGAAGAAAATTAGTGGTGTTCTTTTTATCCTTTTAGTACAGTACTGCAGGCAGCTGCAATATTTACAAGTTAGTGTAGTGCATCCTCTGCACAGTGCGCACCTTAAGCTACCTGAAGAAAATTGGTGGTGTTCTTCTGATCCTATTAGTATCGCAGGCATCTGTAGTATTTACAAGTTAGTGTAGTGCATACTCTGCACAGTGTGCACCTAAAGCTACCTGAGGAAAATTAGTGGTGTTATTCTGATACTATTAGTACAGTAATGCAGGCAGTGGCAGTATTTACAAGTTAGTGTAGTGCGTCCTCTAAACAGTGTGCACCTAAAGCTACCTGAAGAAAATTAGTGGTGTTCTTTTGATCCTATTAGTACAGTACCACAGGCAGCTGCAGTATTTACAAGTTAGTGTAGTGCGTCCTCTGCACAGTGTGCACCTAATGCTATCTGAAGAAAATTAGTGGTGTTCTTCTGATCCTATTAGTATAGTACCGCAGGCAGCTGCAGTATTTACAGGTTAGTGTAGTGCATCGTTTATACAGTGTGCACCTACAGCTACCTGAAGAATATTAGTGGTGTTCTTCTGATTCTATTAGTATCGCAGGCAGCTGTAGTATTGACAAGTTAGTGTAGTCAGTCCTCTGCACAGTGTGCACCTAAAGCTACATGAGGAAAATTAGGATATGTAGAACACCACTATTAGTACAGTACCACAGGCAGCTGCAGTATTTACAAGTTAGCGTAGTGTGTCCTCTGCACAGTGTGCATCTAAAGCTACCTGAAGAAAATTGGTGGTGTTCTTCGGATCCTATTAGTATCGCAGGCAGCTGTAGTATTTACAAGTTAGTGTAGTGCGTCCTCTGCACAATGTGCACCTAAAGCTACCTGAAGAAAATTAGTGGTGCTCTTCTGATCCTATTAGTACAGTACTGCAGGCAGCTGCAGTATTTACAAGTTAGTGTTGTGCATCCTCTGCACAGTGTGCACCTAAAGCTACCTGAAGAAAATTAGTGGTGTTCTTTTTATCCTATTAGTACAGTACTGCAGGCAGCTGCAGTATTTACAAGTGTAGTGGATCCTCTGCACAGTGCGCACCTTAAGCTACCTGAAGAAAATTAGTGGTCTTCTGATCCTATTAGTATCGCAGGCATCTGTAGTATTTACAAGTTAGTGTAGTGCGTCCTCTGCACAGTGTGCAGCTAAGGCTACCGGAATAAAATTGGTGGTGTTCTTCTGATCCTATTAGTTTCGCAGGCAGCTGTAGTATTTACAAGTTAGTATAGTGCGTCTTTTACACAGTGTGCACCTACAGCTACCTGAAGAATATTAGTGGTGTTCTTCTGATCCTATTAGTACAGTACCATAGGCAGCTGCAGTATTTTCAAGTTAGTGTGGTGCATCCTCTGCACAGTGTGCACCTAATGCTACCTGAAGAAAATTGGTGGTGTTCTTCTGATCCTATTAGTTTCGCAGGCAGCTGTAGTATATACAAGTTAGTGTAGTGCGTCTTTTACACAGTGTGCACCTACAGCTACCTGAAGAATATTAGTGGTGTTCTTCTGTTCCTATTAGTACAGTACCGCAGGCATCTGCAGTATTTGCAAGTTAGTGTAGTGCGTCCTCAGCACAGTGTGCACCTAAAGCTACCTGAAGAAAATTAGTGGTGTTCTTCTGATCCTATTAGTACAGTAACGCAGGTATCTGCAGTATTTGCAAGTTAGTGTAGTGCGTCCTCTGCACAGTGTGCACCTAAAGCTACATGAAGAAAATTGATGGTGTTTTTCTGATCCTATTAGTATCGCAGGCAGCTGTAGTATTTACAAGTCAGTGTAATGAGTCCTCGGCACAGTGTGCACCTAAAGCTACCTGTAGAAAATTAGTAGTGTTCTTCTGATCCTATTAGAACAGTACCGCAGGCAGCTGCAGTATTTACAAGTTAGTGTAGTTCATCCTCTGCACAATGTGCACCTAAAGCTACCTGAGGAAAATTAGGATCTGTAGAACACCACTTTTAGTACAGTAATGCAGGCAGCTGCAGTATTTACAAGTCAGTGTAGTGCGTCCTCTGCACAGTGTGCATCTAAAGCTACCTGAAGAAAATTAGTGGTGTTCTTCTGATCCTATTAGTATCGCAGGCATCTGTAGTATGTACAAGTTAGTGTAGTGCGTCCTCTGCACAGTGTGCAGCTAAGGCTACTGGAATAAAATTAGTGGTGTTCTTCTGATCCTATTAGTACAGTACCATAGGCAGCTGCAGTATTTACAAGTTAGTGTGGTGCATCCTCTTCACAGTGTGCACCTAATGCTACCTGAAGAAAATTGGTGGTGTTCTTCTGATCCTATTAGTACAGTACCACAGGCAGCTGCAGTAATTACAAGTTAGTGTATTGCATCCTTTGCACAGTGTGCACCTAAAGATACCTGAAGAAAATGAGTGGTGTTCTTCTGATCCTATTAGTACAGTACCGCAGGCAGCTGCAGTATTTACAAGTTAGTGTAGTGCGTCCTCTACACAGTGTGCACCTAAAGCTACCTGAAGAAAATTAGTGGTGTTCTTCTGATCCTATTAGTACAGTACCACAGGCAGCTGCAGTAATTACAAGTTAGTGTATTGCATCCTCTGCACAGTGTGCACCTAAAGCTACCTGAAGAAAATTGGTGGTGTTCTTCTGATCCTATTAGTATCGCAGGCATCTGTAGTATTTACATGTTAGTGTAGTGCGTCCTCTGTACAGTGTGCACCTAAGGCTACCTGAAGAAAATTAGTGGCGTTCTTCTGGTCCTATTAGTACAGTACCGCCGGTAGCTGCAGTATTTACAAGCTAGTGTAGTGCGTCCTCTGCACAGTGTGCACCTAAAGCTACCTGAAGAAAATTGGTGGTGTTCTTCGGATCCTATTAGTACAGTAACGCAGGCAGCTGCAGTATTTACAAGTTAGTGTGGTGCATCCTCTGCACAGTGTGCACCTAATGCTACCTGAAGAAAATTGGTGGTGTTCTTCTGATCCTATTAGTATCGCAGGCAGCTGTAGTATTTACAAGTTAGTGTAGTGCGTCTTTTACACAGTGTGCACCTACAGCTACTTGAAGAATATTAGTGGTGTTCTTCTGATCCTATTAGTACAGTACCGTAAGCATCTGCAGTATTTGCAAGTTAGTGTAGTGCGTCCTCAGCACAGTGTGCACCTAAAGCTACCTTAAGAAAATTAGTGGTGTTCTTCTGATCCTATTAGAACAGTACCGCAGGCAGCTGCAGTATTTACAAGTTAGTGAAGTTCATCCTCTGCACAGTGTGCACCTAAAGCTACCTGAGGAAAATTAGGATCTGTAGAACACCACTTTTAGTACAGTAATACAGGCAGCTGCAGTATTTACAAGTCAGTGTAGTGCGTCCTCTGCACAGTGTGCATCTAAAGCTACCTGAAGAAAATTGGTGGTGTTCTTCGGATCCTATTAGTATCGCAGGCAGCTGTAGTTTTTACAAGTTAGTGTAGTGTGTCCTCTGCACAGTGTGCACCTAAAGCTACCTGAAGAAAATGAGTGCTGTTCTTCTGATCCTATTAGTACAGTACCGCAGGCAGCTGCAGTATTTACAAGTTAGTGTGGTGCATCTTCTGCACAGTGTGCACCTAAAGCTACCTGAAGAAAATGAGTGGTGTTCTTCTGATCCTATTTGTACAGTACCGCAGGCAGCTGCAGTATTTACAAGTTAGTGTGGTGCGTCCTATAAACAGTGTGCACCTAAAGCTACCTGAAGAAAATTAGTGGTGTTCTTCTGATCCTTTTAGTACAGTACCACAGGCAGCTGCAGTAATTAGAAGTTAGTGTATTGCATCCTTTGCACAGTGTGCACCTAAAGATACCTGAAGAAAATGAGTGGTGTTCTTCTGATCCTATTAGTACAGTACCGCAGGCAGCTGCAGTATTTACAAGTTAGTGTAGTGCGTCCTCTACACAGTGTGCACCTAAAGCTACCTGAAGAAAATTAGTGGTGTTCTTCTGATCCTATTAGTACAGTACCACAGGCAGCTGCAGTAATTACAAGTTAGTGTATTGCATCCTCTGCACAGTGTGCACCTAAACCTACCTGAAGAAAATTGGTGGTGTTCTTCTGATCCTATTAGTATCGCAGGCATCTGTAGTATTTACATGTTAGTGTAGTGCGTCCTCTGCACAGTGTGCACCTAAGGCTACCTGAAGAAAATTAGTGGTGTTCTTCTGATCCTATTAGTACAGTACCGCCGGTAGCTGCAGTATTTACAAGCTAGTGTAGTGCGTCCTCTGCACAGTGTGCACCTAAAGCTACCTAAAGAAAATTGGTGGTGTTCTTCGGATCCTATTAGTACAGTAACGCAGGCAGCTGCAGTATTTACAAGTTAGTGGAGTGCGTCCTCTGCACAGTGTGCACCTAAAGCTACCTGAAGAAAATTGGTGGTGTTCTTCTGATCCTATTAGTATCGTAGGCAGCTGTAGTATTTACAAGTTAGTGTAGTGCGTCTTCTGCACAGTGTGCACCTAAGGCTAAGGCTGAAGAAAATTTGTGGTGTTCTGATCCTATTAGTACAGTACCCCTGGCAGCTGCAGTATTTACAAGTTAGTATAGTGCGTCCTCTGCACAGTGTGTACCTAAAGCTACCTGAAGAAAATTGGTTGTGTTCTTCGGATCCTATTAGTATCGCAGGCAGCTGTAGTATTTACAAGTTAGTGTAGTGCGTCCTCTGCACAGTGTGCACCTAAAGCTACATGAAGAAAATTGGTGGTGTTTTTCTGATCCTATTAGTATCGCAGGCAGCTGTAGTATTTACAAGTCAGTGTAGTGAGTCCTCTGCACTTTGTGCACTTAAGGCTACCTGTAGAAAATTAGTAGTGTTCTTCTGATCCTATTAGAACAGTACCACAGGCAGCTGCAGTATTTACAAGTTAGTGTAGTTCATTCTCTGCACAGTGTGCACCTAAAGCTACCTGAGAAAAATTAGGATCTGTAGTACACCACTTTTAGTACAGTAATACAGGCAGCTGCAGTATGTACAAGTTAGTGTAGTGCGTCCTCTGCACAGTGTGCACCTTAAGCTACATGAAGAAAATTGGTGGTGTTCTTCTGATCCTATTAAAACATTACCGCTGGCAGCTGCAGAATTTACAAGTTAGTTTAGTGTGTCCTCTGCACAGTGTGCACGTAAAGCTACCTGAAGAAAATTAGTGGGGTTCTTCTGATCCTATTAGTAAAGTACCACAGGCAGCTGCAGTATTTACAAGTTAGTGTAGTGCGTCCTCTGCACAGTGTGCACCTAAAGCTACCTGAAAAAATTGGTGGTGTTCTTCAGATCCTTTTAGTATCGCAGGCAGTTGTAGTATTTACAAGCTAGTGTAGTGCGTCCTCTGCACAGTGTGCACCTAAAGCTTCCTGAAGAATATTAGTGGTGTTCTTCTGATCCTATTAGTAAAGTACCACAGACAGTTGCAGTATTTACAAGTTAGTGTAGTGCGTCCTTTGCACAGTGTGCACCTAAAGCTACCTGAAGAAAATGGGTGGTGTTCTTCGGATCCTATTAGTAAAGTACCACAGTCAGATGCAGTATTTACATGTTAGTGTAGTGCGTCCTCTGAGCAGTGTTCACCTAAAGCTACCTGAAGAAAATGAGTGATGTTCTTCTGATCCTATTAGTACAATACCACAGGCAGCTGCAGTATTTACAAGTTAGTGTAGTGCTTCCTCGGCACAGTGTGCACCTAAAGCTACCTGAAGAAAATTGGTGGTGTTCTTCTGATCCTATTAGTATCGCAGGCAGCTGCAATATTTACAAGTTAGTGTAGTGCGTCCTCTGCACAGTGTGCACATAAAGCTACCTGAAGAAAATTAGTGGTGTTCTTCTGATCCTATTAGTACAGTACCGCAGGCAGCTGCAGTTTTTACAAGTTAGTGTAGTGCGTCCTCTCCACAGTGTGCACATTAAGCTACCTGAAGAACATTAGTGGGGTTCTTTTGATCCTATTAGTAAAGTACCATAGGCAGCTGCAGTATTTTCAAGTTAGTGTAGTGTGTCCTCTGCACAGTGTGCACCTAAAGCTACATGAAAAAAATTGGTGGTGTTGTTCTGATTCTATTAGTACAGTACCGCAGGCAGCTGCATTATTTACAAGTTAGTGTAGTGCATCCTCTGCACAGTGTGCACCTAAAGCTACCTGAAGAAAATTAGTGGTGTTCTTCTGATCCTATTAGTACAGTATCGCAGGCAACTGCATTATTTACAAGTTAGAGTAGTGCGTCCTCTGCACAGTGTGCACCTAAAGCTATATGAAGAAAATTAGTGGTGTTCTTCTGATCCTATTAGTACAGTACCCCAGGCAGCTGCATTATTTACAAGTTAGTGTAGTGCGTCCTCTGCACAGTGTGCATCTAAAGCTACCTGAAGAAAATTAGTGGTGTTCTTCGGATCCTATTAGTAAAGTACCACAGGCAGCTGCAGTATTTACAAGCCAGTGTAGTGCGTCCTCTGCACAGTGTGCACCTAAAGCTTACTTAAGAATATTAGTGGTGTTCTTCTGATCTTATTAGTATCGCAGGAAGCTGCAGTATTTACAAGGTAGTGTAGTGCGTCCTCTGCACAGTGTGCACCTAAAGCTACCTGAAGAAAATTAGTGGTGTTCTTCGGATCCTATTAGTAAAGTACCACAGGCAGCTGCAGTATTTCCAAGTTAGTGTAGTGAGTCCTCTGCACAGTGTTCACCTAAAGCTACCTGAAAAAATTGGTGGTGTTCTTCGGATCCTATTAGTATCGCAGGCAGCTGTAGTATTTAAAAGTTATTGTAGTGCATCCTCTGCACAGTGTGCACCTAAAGCTACCTGAAGAATATTAGGGGAGTTCTTCTGATCCTATTACTACAGTACCGCAGGCAGCTGCAGTATTTACAAGTTAGTGTAGTGAGTCCTCTGCACAGTGTGAACCTAAAGCTACGTTAAAAAAATTAGTGGTGTTCTTCTGATCCTATTAAAACATTACCGCAGGCAGCTGCAGAATTTACAAGTTAGTGTGGTGCGTCCTCTGCACAGTGTGCACTTAAAGCTACCTGAAAAAATTGGTGGTGTTCTTCAGATCCTTTTAGTATCGCAGGCAGTTGTAGTATTTACAAGCTAGTGTAGTGTGTCCTCTGCACAGTGTGCACCTAAAGCTTCCAGAAGAATATTAGTGGTGTTCTTCTGATTCTGTTAGTACAGTATCGCTGGCAGCTGCAGTTTTTAAAAGGTAGTGTAGTGCGTCCTCGGCACAGTGTGCACCTAAACCTACCTGAAGAAAATTAGTGGGGTTCTTCTGATCCTATTAGTAAAGTACAACAGGCAGTTGCAGTATTTACAAGTTAGTGTAGTGCGTCCTTTGCACAGTGTGCACCTAAAGCTTCCTGAAGAAAAATTGGTGGTGTTCTTCGGATCCTATTAGTATCGCAGGCAGCTGTAGTATTTAAAAGTTATTGTAGTGCATCCTCTGCACAGTGTGCACCTAAAGCTACCTGAACAATATTAGGGGAGTTCTTCTAATCCTATTAGTACAGTACTGCAGGCAGCTGCACTATTTACAAGTTAGTTTAGTGCGTTCTCTGCACAGTGTGCACCTAAAGCTACATGAAGAAAATTGGTGGTGTTCTTCTGATCCCATTAGTACAGTACCGCAGGCAGCTGCAGTATTTACATGTTAGTGTAGTGCGTCCTCTCCACAGTGTGCACATAAAGCTAGCTGAAGAACATTAGTGGGGTTCTTATGATCCTATTAGTTTTGCAGGCAGCTGCAGTATTTACAAGTTAGTGTAGTGCGTCCTCTGCACAGTGTGCACATAAAGCTACCTGAAGAAAATTAAGGGTGTTCTTCTGATCCTATAAGTACAGTACCGCAGGCAGCTACAGTTTTTACGTAGTGCGTCCTCTCCACAGTGTGCACATAAAGCTACCTGAAGAACATTAGTGGGGTTCTTATGATCCTATTAGTAAAGTACCATAGGCAGCTGCAGTATTTAAAAGTTAGTGTAGTAAGTCCTCTGCACAGTGTGCACCTAAAGCTACCTGAAGAAAATTGGTGGTGTTCTTCTGATTTTATTAGTACAGTAACGCAGGCAGCTGAATTATTTACAAATTAGTGTAGTGCATACTCTGCACAGTGTGCACCTAAAGCTATTTGAAGAAAATTAGTGGTGTTATTCTCATCCTATTAGTACAGTAATGCAGGCAGCTGCAGTATTTACAAGTTAGTGTAGTGCATCATTTATACAGTGTGCACATACAGCTACCTGAAGAATATTAGTGGTGTTCTTCTGATCCTATTAGTACAGTACCGCAGGCAGCTGCAGTATTTACAAGTTAGTGTAGCGCATCCTCTGGACAGTGTGCACCTAAAGCTACCTGAAGAAACTTAGTGGTGTTCTTCTGATCCTATTAGTACAGTACAACAGGCAGCTGCAGTAATTACAAGTTAGTGTATTGCGTCCTCTGCACAGTGTGCACCTAAAGCTACCTGAAGAAAATTGGTGGTGTTCTTCTGATCCTATTAGTATTGCAGGCATCTGTAGTATTTACAAGTTAGTGTAGTGCATCCCCTGCACAGTGTGCACCTAAGGCTACCTGAAGAAAATTAGTGTTCTTCTGATCCTATTAGTATCGCAGGCAGCTTCAGTATTTACAAGTTAGTGTAGTGCGTCCCCTGCACAGTGTGCACCTAAAGCTACCTGAAGAAAATTAGTGGTGTTCTTCTGATCCAACTGGTACATTACCGCAGGCAGCTACAGTATTTACAAGTTAGTGTAGTGCTTCCTCTACACGGTGTGCAAATAAAGCTATCTGAAGAAAATTAGTGGTTTTATTATCATCCTATTAGTACAGTAACGCAGGCAGCTGCAGTATTTATAAGTTAGTGTGGTGCATCCTCTGCACAGTGTGCACCTAAAGCTACCCGAAGAAAATTAGTGTTTTTCTTTTTATCCTATTAGTACAGTACCACAGGCAGCTGCAGTATTTACAAGTTAGTGGAGTGCATCCTCTGCACAGTGCGCACCTAAAGCTACCTGAAGAAAATTGGTGGTGTTCTTCTGATCCTATTAGTATCGCAGGCATCTGTAGGATTTACAAGTTAGTGTAGGGCAACCTCTGCAGAATGTGCACCTAAAGCTACCTGAAGAAAATTAGTGGTGTTCTTCTGATCCTATTAGAACAGTACAGCAGGCAGCTACAGTATTTACAAGTTATTGTAGTTCATCCTCTGCACAGTGTGCACCTAAAGCTACCTGGAGAAAATTAGGATCTGTAGAATACCACTTTTAGTACAGTACCTCAGGCAGCTGCAGTATTTACAAGTTAGTGTAGTGCGTCCTCTGCACAGTGTGCATCTAAAGCTACCTGAAGAAAATTGGTGGTGTTCTTCGGATCCTATTAGTATCGCAGGCAGCTGTAGTTTTTACAAGTTAGTGTAGTGCGTCCTCTGCACAGTGTGCATCTAAAGCTACCTGAAGAAAATGAGTGCTGTTCTTTTGATCCTATTAGTACAGTACCGCAGGCAGCTGCAGTATTTACAAGTTAGTGTAGTGCATCCTCTGCACAGTGTGCACCTAAAGCTACCTGAAGAAAATGAGTGGTGTTCTTCTGATCCTATTAGTACAGTACCGCAGGCAGCTGCAGTATTTACAAGTTAGTGTAGTGCGTCCTCTGCACAGTGTGCACCTAAAGCTACCTGAAGAAAATTAGTGGTGTTCTTCTGATCGTATTAGTACAGTACCACAGGCAGCTGCAGTAATTACAAGTTAGTGTATTGCATCCTCTGCACAGTGTGCACCTAAAGCTACCTGAAGAAAATTGGTGGTGTTCTTCTGATCCTATTAGTATCGCAGGCATCTGTAGTATTTACAAGTTAGTGTAGTGCGTCCTCTGCACAGTGTGCACCTAAGGCTACCTGAAGAAAATTAGTGGTGTTCTTCTGATCCTATTAGTACAGTAACGCAGGCAGCTGCAGTATTTATGAGCTAGTATAGTGCATCCTCTGAACAGTGTGCACCTAAAGCTATCTGAAGAAAATTGGTGGTGTTCTTCGGATCCTATTACTATCGCAGGCAGCTGTAGAATTTACAAGTTAGTGTAGTGCATCCTCTACACAGTGTGCACCTAAAGCTACCTGAAGAAAATTAGTGGTGTTCTTCTGATTCTATTAGTACAGTACTGCAGGCAGCTTCAGTATTTACAAGCTAGTGTAGTGGTTCCACTGCACAGTGTGCACCTAAAGCTACCTGAGGAAAATTAGTGGTGTTCATCTGATCCTATTAGTACAGTACTGCAGGCAGCTGCAGTATTTACAAGTTAGTGTAGTGCGTCTTCTGCACAGTGTGCACCTAAAGCTACCTGAAGAAAATTGGTGGTGTTCTTCTGATCGTATTAGTACAGTAACGCAGGCACCTGCAGTATTTATAAGTTAGTGTAGTGCATACTCTGCACAGTGTGCACCTAAAGCTGCCTGAGAAAAATTAGTGGTGTTATTCTGATACTATTAGTACAGTAACGCAGGCAGCTGCAGTATTTACAAATTAGTGTAGTGCGTCCTCTAAACAGTGTGCACCTACAGCTACCTGAAGAAAATTAGTGGTGTTCTTCTGATCCTATTAGTATCGCAGGCAGCTGTAGAATTTACAAGTTAGTGTAGTGCAGCCTCTAAACAGTGTGCACCTAAAGCTACCTGAAGAAAATTAGTGGTGTTCTTCTGATCCTATTAGTACAGTACCAATGGCAGCTGTAGTATTTACAAGTTAGTGTAGTGCGTCCTCTGCACAGTGTCCACCTAAGGCTACCTGAAGAAAATTAGTGGTGTTCTTCTGATCCTATTAGTACAATACCGCAGGCATCTGCAGTATTTCCAAGTTAGTGTAGTGTATCGTTTATACAGTGTGCAACTACAGCTACCTGAAGAATATTAGTGGTGTTCTTCTGATCCTATTAGTATCGCAGGCAGCTGTAGTATTTACAAGTTAGTGTAGTGCGTCCCCTCTGCACAGTATGCACCTAAAGCTACCTGAGGAAAATTAGGATATGTAGAACAACACTATTAGTACAGTATCGCAGACAGCTGTAGTATTTACAAGTTAGTGTAGTGTGTCCTCTAAACAGTGTGCACCTAAAGCTACCTGAAGAAAATTAGTGGTGTTCTTCTGATCCTATTAGTACAGTACCGCAGGCAGCTGCAGTATTTACAAGTTGGTTTAGTGTGTTCTCTGCACAGTGTGCAGCTAAGGCTACCTGAAGAAAATTAGTGGTGTTCTTCTGATCCTACTAGTACAGTAAAGCAGGCAGCTGAATTATTTACAAGTTAGTGTAGTGCGTCCTCTGCTCAGTGTGCACTTAAAGCTACATGAAGAAAATTGGTTGTGTTCTTCTGATCCTATTAGTACAGTACCGCAGGCAGCTGCAGTATTTACAAGTCAGTGTAGTGTGTCCTCTAAACAGTGTGCACCTAAAGCTACCTGAAGAAAATTAGTGGTGTTCTTCTGAGCCTCTTAGTACAGTTCCACAGGCAGCTGTAGTATTTACAAGTTAGTGTAGTGCATCCTCTGCACAGTGTGCACCTAAAGCTACCTGAAGAAAATTGGTGGTGTTCTTCTGATCCTATTAGTATCGCAGGCAGCTGCAGTATTTACAAGTTAGTGTAGTGCGTCCCCTGCACAGTGTGCACCTAAAGCTACCTTAGGAAAATTAGTCGTGTTCTTCTGATCCTATTAATCCAGTAACGCAAGCAGCTGCAGTATATACAAGTTAGTGTAGTGCATACTCTGCACAGTGTGCACCTAAAGCTATCTGAAGAAAATTAGTGGTGTTCTTCTGATCCTATTAGTACAGTAATGCAGGCAACTGCAGTATTTACAAGTTATTGCATAATTTATACAGTGTGCACCTACAGATACCTGAAGAAAATTAGTGGTGTTCTTCTGATCCTATTAGTATCACAGGCAGCTGTAGTATTTACAAGTTAGTGTAGTGCATCCTCTGCACAGTGTGCACCTAAAGCTACCTGAGGAAAATTAGGATATATAGAACACCATAATTAGTACAGTACTGCAGACAGCTGCAGTATTTACAAGTTAGTGTAGTGCATCATTTATACAGTGTGAACCTACAGCTACCTGAAGAATATTAGTGGTGTTCTTCTGATCCTATTAGTAAAGTAACGCAGGCAGCTGCAGTATTTACAAGTTAGTGTAGTGCGTCCTCTGCACAGTGTGCACCTAAAGCTACCTGAAGAAAATTGGTGGTGTTCTTCTGATCTTATTAGTATCGCAGGCAGCTGTAGTATTTACAAGTTAGTGTAGTGTGTCCTCTGCACAGTGTGCACCTAGAGCTACCTAAAGAAAATTAGTGGTTTTCTTCTGATCCTATTAGTACAGTACCGAAGGTAGCTACAGTATTTACAAGTTAGTGTGGTGCATCCTCTGCACAGTGTGCAAATAAAGCTACCTGAAGAAAATTAGTGGTGTTCTTTTTATACTATTAGTAGAGTACCGCAGGCAGCTGCAGTATTTACAAGTTAGTGTAGTGCATCCTCTGCACAGTGCGCACCTAAAGCTACCTGAAGAAAATTGGTGGTGTTCTTCTGATCCTATTAGTATCGCAGGCATCTGTAGTATTTACAAGTTAGTGTAGTGCGTCCTCTGCACAGTGTGCAGCTAAGTCTACCTGAAGAAAATAATTGCTGTTCTTCTGATCCTATTAGTACAGTAAAGCAGGAAGCTGCCTTATTTACAAGTTAGTGTAGTGCGTCCTCTGCACAGTGTGCACCTAAAGCTATCTGAAGAAAATTGGTGGTGTTCTTCTGATCCTATTAGTATAGTACCTCAGGCAGCTGCAGTATTTAAAAGTCAGTGTAGTGTGTCCTCTAAACAGTGTGCACCTAAAGCTACCTGAAGAATATTAGTGGTGTTCTGATCATATTAGTACAGTGCTGCAGGCAGCTGCAATATTTTCAAGTTAGTATAGTGCATCCTCGGCACAGTGTGCACCTAAAGCTACCTGAAGAAAATTAGTGGAGTTCTTCTGATCGTATTAGTACAGTACCGAAGACAACTGCAGTATTTACAAGTTAGTGTAGTGCATCCTCTACACAATGTGCACCTAAGGCTACCTGATGAAAATTAGTGGTGTTCTTCTGATCCTAGTCTGTTTCCCCGAAAATAAGACCTAGCGTGATTGTCGGTGATGGCTGCAATAAAAGCCCTACCTACCAAATAAGCCCTAGTTAAACTCCTTGTAGGTCTTATTTTCACGCTAGGTGTTATTTTCGGGGAAACAGGCTATTAGTACAGTACCGCAGGCAGCTGCAGTATTTACAAGCTAGTGTAGTGCGTCCTCTGCACAGTGTGCACCTAAATTACCTGAGGAAAATTAGTGGTGTCCTTCTGATCCTATTAGTACAGTACTGCAGGCAGCTGCAGTAATTAGAAGTTAGTGTAGTGCGTCCTCTGCACAGTGTGCACCTAAAGCTACCTGAAGAAAAATAGTGGTGTTCCTCTGATCCTATTAGTACAGTAACGCAGGCAGCTGCAGTATTTACAAGTTAGTGGAGTGCATCCTCTGCACAGTGTGCACCTAAAGCTACCTGAAGAAAATTGGTGGTGATCTTCTGATCCTATTAGTATCGCAGGCAGCTGCAGTATTTACAAGTTAGTGTAGTGCGTCCCCTGCACAGTGTGCACCTAAAGCTACCTTAGGAAAATTAGTCGTGTTCTTCTGATCCTATTAATCCAGTAACGCAGGCAGCTGCAGTATATATAAGTTAGTGTAGTGCATACTCTGCACAGTGTGCACCTAAAGCTATCTGAAGAAAATTAGTGGTGTTCTTCTGATCCTATTAGTACAGTAATGCAGGCAACTGCAGTATTTACAAGTTATTGCATAATTTATACAGTGTGCACCTACAGATACCTGAAGAAAATTAGTGGTGTTCTTCTGATCCAATTGGTACAGTTCCGCAGGCAGCTGCAGTATTTACAAGTTAGTGCAGTATACTTCCTCTACACAGTGTGCACCTTAAGCTACCTGAGGAAAATTAGTGATGTTCTTCTCATCCTATTAGTACAGTAACGCAGGCAGCTGAATTATTTACAAATTAGTGTAGTGCATACTCTGCACAGTGTGCACCTAAAGCTATTTGAAGAAAATTAGTGGTGTTATTCTCATCCTGTTAGTACAGTAATGCAGGCAGCTGCAGTATTTACAAGTTAGTGTAGTGCATCATTTATACAGTGTGCACATACAGCTACCTGAAGAATATTAGTGGTGTTCTTCTGATCCTATTAGTACAGTACCGCAGGCAGCTGCAGTATTTACAAGTTAGTGTAGCGCATCCTCTGGACAGTGTGCACCTAAAGCTACCTGAAGAAACTTAGTGGTGTTCTTCTGATCCTATTAGTACAGTACAACAGGCAGCTGCAGTAATTACAAGTTAGTGTATTGCGTCCTCTGCACAGTGTGCACCTAAAGCTACCTGAAGAAAATTGGTGGTGTTCTTCTGATCCTATTAGTATTGCAGGCATCTGTAGTATTTACAAGTTAGTGTAGTGCATCCCCTGCACAGTGTGCACCTAAGGCTACCTGAAGAAAATTAGTGTTCTTCTGATCCTATTAGTATCGCAGGCAGCTTCAGTATTTACAAGTTAGTGTAGTGCGTCCCCTGCACAGTGTGCACCTAAAGCTACCTGAAGAAAATTAGTGGTGTTCTTCTGATCCAACTGGTACATTACCGCAGGCAGCTACAGTATTTACAAGTTAGTGTAGTGCTTCCTCTACACGGTGTGCAAATAAAGCTATCTGAAGAAAATTAGTGGTTTTATTATCATCCTATTAGTACAGTAACGCAGGCAGCTGCAGTATTTATAAGTTAGTGTGGTGCATCCTCTGCACAGTGTGCACCTAAAGCTACCCGAAGAAAATTAGTGTTTTTCTTTTTATCCTATTAGTACAGTACCACAGGCAGCTGCAGTATTTACAAGTTAGTGGAGTGCATCCTCTGCACAGTGCGCACCTAAAGCTACCTGAAGAAAATTGGTGGTGTTCTTCTGATCCTATTAGTATCGCAGGCATCTGTAGGATTTACAAGTTAGTGTAGGGCAACCTCTGCAGAATGTGCACCTAAAGCTACCTGAAGAAAATTAGTGGTGTTCTTCTGATCCTATTAGAACAGTACAGCAGGCAGCTACAGTATTTACAAGTTATTGTAGTTCATCCTCTGCACAGTGTGCACCTAAAGCTACCTGGAGAAAATTAGGATCTGTAGAATACCACTTTTAGTACAGTACCTCAGGCAGCTGCAGTATTTACAAGTTAGTGTAGTGCGTCCTCTGCACAGTGTGCATCTAAAGCTACCTGAAGAAAATTGGTGGTGTTCTTCGGATCCTATTAGTATCGCAGGCAGCTGTAGTTTTTACAAGTTAGTGTAGTGCGTCCTCTGCACAGTGTGCATCTAAAGCTACCTGAAGAAAATGAGTGCTGTTCTTTTGATCCTATTAGTACAGTACCGCAGGCAGCTGCAGTATTTACAAGTTAGTGTAGTGCATCCTCTGCACAGTGTGCACCTAAAGCTACCTGAAGAAAATGAGTGGTGTTCTTCTGATCCTATTAGTACAGTACCGCAGGCAGCTGCAGTATTTACAAGTTAGTGTAGTGCGTCCTCTGCACAGTGTGCACCTAAAGCTACCTGAAGAAAATTAGTGGTGTTCTTCTGATCGTATTAGTACAGTACCACAGGCAGCTGCAGTAATTACAAGTTAGTGTATTGCATCCTCTGCACAGTGTGCACCTAAAGCTACCTGAAGAAAATTGGTGGTGTTCTTCTGATCCTATTAGTATCGCAGGCATCTGTAGTATTTACAAGTTAGTGTAGTGCGTCCTCTGCACAGTGTGCACCTAAGGCTACCTGAAGAAAATTAGTGGTGTTCTTCTGATCCTATTAGTACAGTAACGCAGGCAGCTGCAGTATTTATGAGCTAGTATAGTGCATCCTCTGAACAGTGTGCACCTAAAGCTATCTGAAGAAAATTGGTGGTGTTCTTCGGATCCTATTACTATCGCAGGCAGCTGTAGAATTTACAAGTTAGTGTAGTGCATCCTCTACACAGTGTGCACCTAAAGCTACCTGAAGAAAATTAGTGGTGTTCTTCTGATTCTATTAGTACAGTACTGCAGGCAGCTTCAGTATTTACAAGCTAGTGTAGTGGTTCCACTGCACAGTGTGCACCTAAAGCTACCTGAGGAAAATTAGTGGTGTTCATCTGATCCTATTAGTACAGTACTGCAGGCAGCTGCAGTATTTACAAGTTAGTGTAGTGCGTCTTCTGCACAGTGTGCACCTAAAGCTACCTGAAGAAAATTGGTGGTGTTCTTCTGATCGTATTAGTACAGTAACGCAGGCACCTGCAGTATTTATAAGTTAGTGTAGTGCATACTCTGCACAGTGTGCACCTAAAGCTGCCTGAGAAAAATTAGTGGTGTTATTCTGATACTATTAGTACAGTAACGCAGGCAGCTGCAGTATTTACAAATTAGTGTAGTGCGTCCTCTAAACAGTGTGCACCTACAGCTACCTGAAGAAAATTAGTGGTGTTCTTCTGATCCTATTAGTATCGCAGGCAGCTGTAGAATTTACAAGTTAGTGTAGTGCAGCCTCTAAACAGTGTGCACCTAAAGCTACCTGAAGAAAATTAGTGGTGTTCTTCTGATCCTATTAGTACAGTACCAATGGCAGCTGTAGTATTTACAAGTTAGTGTAGTGCGTCCTCTGCACAGTGTCCACCTAAGGCTACCTGAAGAAAATTAGTGGTGTTCTTCTGATCCTATTAGTACAATACCGCAGGCATCTGCAGTATTTACAAGTTAGTGTAGTGTATCGTTTATACAGTGTGCAACTACAGCTACCTGAAGAATATTAGTGGTGTTCTTCTGATCCTATTAGTATCGCAGGCAGCTGTAGTATTTACAAGTTAGTGTAGTGCGTCCCCTCTGCACAGTATGCACCTAAAGCTACCTGAGGAAAATTAGGATATGTAGAACAACACTATTAGTACAGTATCGCAGACAGCTGTAGTATTTACAAGTTAGTGTAGTGTGTCCTCTAAACAGTGTGCACCTAAAGCTACCTGAAGAAAATTAGTGGTGTTCTTCTGATCCTATTAGTACAGTACCGCAGGCAGCTGCAGTATTTACAAGTTGGTTTAGTGTGTTCTCTGCACAGTGTGCAGCTAAGGCTACCTGAAGAAAATTAGTGGTGTTCTTCTGATCCTACTAGTACAGTAAAGCAGGCAGCTGAATTATTTACAAGTTAGTGTAGTGCGTCCTCTGCTCAGTGTGCACTTAAAGCTACATGAAGAAAATTGGTTGTGTTCTTCTGATCCTATTAGTACAGTACCGCAGGCAGCTGCAGTATTTACAAGTCAGTGTAGTGTGTCCTCTAAACAGTGTGCACCTAAAGCTACCTGAAGAAAATTAGTGGTGTTCTTCTGAGCCTCTTAGTACAGTTCCACAGGCAGCTGTAGTATTTACAAGTTAGTGTAGTGCATCCTCTGCACAGTGTGCACCTAAAGCTACCTGAAGAAAATTGGTGGTGTTCTTCTGATCCTATTAGTATCGCAGGCAGCTGCAGTATTTACAAGTTAGTGTAGTGCGTCCCCTGCACAGTGTGCACCTAAAGCTACCTTAGGAAAATTAGTCGTGTTCTTCTGATCCTATTAATCCAGTAACGCAAGCAGCTGCAGTATATACAAGTTAGTGTAGTGCATACTCTGCACAGTGTGCACCTAAAGCTATCTGAAGAAAATTAGTGGTGTTCTTCTGATCCTATTAGTACAGTAATGCAGGCAACTGCAGTATTTACAAGTTATTGCATAATTTATACAGTGTGCACCTACAGATACCTGAAGAAAATTAGTGGTGTTCTTCTGATCCAATTGGTACAGTTCCGCAGGCAGCTGCAGTATTTACAAGTTAGTGCAGTATACTTCCTCTACACAGTGTGCACCTTAAGCTACCTGAGGAAAATTAGTGATGTTCTTCTCATCCTATTAGTACAGTAACGCAGGCAGCTGAATTATTTACAAATTAGTGTAGTGCATACTCTGCACAGTGTGCACCTAAAGCTATTTGAAGAAAATTAGTGGTGTTATTCTCATCCTATTAGTACAGTAATGCAGGCAGCTGCAGTATTTACAAGTTAGTGTAGTGCATCATTTATACAGTGTGCACATACAGCTACCTGAAGAATATTAGTGGTGTTCTTCTGATCCTATTAGTACAGTACCGCAGGCAGCTGCAGTATTTACAAGTTAGTGTAGCGCATCCTCTGGACAGTGTGCACCTAAAGCTACCTGAAGAAACTTAGTGGTGTTCTTCTGATCCTATTAGTACAGTACAACAGGCAGCTGCAGTAATTACAAGTTAGTGTATTGCGTCCTCTGCACAGTGTGCACCTAAAGCTACCTGAAGAAAATTGGTGGTGTTCTTCTGATCCTATTAGTATTGCAGGCATCTGTAGTATTTACAAGTTAGTGTAGTGCATCCCCTGCACAGTGTGCACCTAAGGCTACCTGAAGAAAATTAGTGTTCTTCTGATCCTATTAGTATCGCAGGCAGCTTCAGTATTTACAAGTTAGTGTAGTGCGTCCCCTGCACAGTGTGCACCTAAAGCTACCTGAAGAAAATTAGTGGTGTTCTTCTGATCCAACTGGTACATTACCGCAGGCAGCTGCAGTATTTACAAGTTAGTGGAGTGCATCCTCTGCACAGTGCGCACCTAAAGCTACCTGAAGAAAATTGGTGGTGTTCTTCTGATCCTATTAGTATCGCAGGCATCTGTAGGATTTACAAGTTAGTGTAGGGCAACCTCTGCAGAATGTGCACCTAAAGCTACCTGAAGAAAATTGGTGGTGTTCTTCTGATACTATTAGTATCGCGGGCAGCTGTAGTATTTACACGTTAGTGTAGAGCATCTTCTGCACAGTGTGCACCTAAGGCTACCTATAGAAAATTAGTGGTGTTCTTCTGATCCTATTAGAACAGTACAGCAGGCAGCTACAGTATTTACAAGTTATTGTAGTTCATCCTCTGCACAGTGTGCACCTAAAGCTACCTGGAGAAAATTAGGATCTGTAGAATACCACTTTTAGTACAGTACCTCAGGCAGCTGCAGTATTTACAAGTTAGTGTAGTGCGTCCTCTGCACAGTGTGCATCTAAAGCTACCTGAAGAAAATTGGTGGTGTTCTTCGGATCCTATTAGTATCGCAGGCAGCTGTAGTTTTTACAAGTTAGTGTAGTGCGTCCTCTGCACAGTGTGCATCTAAAGCTACCTGAAGAAAATGAGTGCTGTTCTTTTGATCCTATTAGTACAGTACCGCAGGCAGCTGCAGTATTTACAAGTTAGTGTGGTGCATCCTCTGCACAGTGTGCACCTAAAGCTACCTGAAGAAAATGAGTGGTGTTCTTCTGATCCTATTAGTACAGTACCGCAGGCAGCTGCAGTATTTACAAGTTAGTGTAGTGCGTCCTCTGCACAGTGTGCACCTAAAGCTACCTGAAGAAAATTGGTGGTGTTCTTCTGATCCTATTAGTATCGCAGGCATCTGTAGGATTTACAAGTTAGTGTAGGGCAACCTCTGCAGAATGTGCACCTAAAGCTACCTGAAGAAAATTGGTGGTGTTCTTCTGATACTATTAGTATCGCGGGCAGCTGTAGTATTTACACGTTAGTGTAGAGCATCTTCTGCACAGTGTGCACCTAAGGCTACCTGTAGAAAATTAGTGGTGTTCTTCTGATCCTATTAGAACAGTACAGCAGGCAGCTACAGTATTTACAAGTTATTGTAGTTCATCCTCTGCACAGTGTGCACCTAAAGCTACCTGGAGAAAATTAGGATCTGTAGAATACCACTTTTAGTACAGTACCTCAGGCAGCTGCAGTATTTACAAGTTAGTGTAGTGCGTCCTCTGCACAGTGTGCATCTAAAGCTACCTGAAGAAAATTGGTGGTGTTCTTTGGATCCTATTAGTATCGCAGGCAGCTGTAGTTTTTACAAGTTAGTGTAGTGCGTCCTCTGCACAGTGTGCATCTAAAGCTACCTGAAGAAAATGAGTGCTGTTCTTTTGATCCTATTAGTACAGTACCGCAGGCAGCTGCAGTATTTACAAGTTAGTGTGGTGCATCCTCTGCACAGTGTGCACCTAAAGCTACCTGAAGAAAATGAGTGGTGTTCTTCTGATCCTATTAGTACAGTACCGCAGGCAGCTGCAGTATTTACAAGTTAGTGTAGTGCGTCCTCTGCACAGTGTGCACCTAAAGCTACCTGAAGAAAATTAGTGGTGTTCTTCTGATCGTATTAGTACAGTACCACAGGCAGCTGCAGTAATTACAAGTTAGTGTATTGCATCCTCTGCACAGTGTGCACCTAAAGCTACCTGAAGAAAATTGGTGGTGGTCTTCTGATCCTATTAGTATCGCAGGCATCTGTAGTATTTACAAGTTAGTGTAGTGCGTCCTCTGCACAGTGTGCACCTAAGGCTACCTGAAGAAAATTAGTGGTGTTCTTCTGATCCTATTAGTACAGTACCGCAGGCAGCTGCAGTATTTATGAGCTAGTATAGTGCATCCTCTGAACAGTGTGCACCTAAAGCTATCTGAAGAAAATTGGTGGTGTTCTTCGGATCCTATTACTATCGCAGGCAGCTGTAGAATTTACAAGTTAGTGTAGTGCATCCTCTACACAGTGTGCACCTAAAGCTACCTGAAGAAAATTAGTGGTGTTCTTCTGATCCTATTAGTACAGTACTGCAGGCAGCTTCAGTATTTACAAGCTAGTGTAGTGGTTCCACTGCACAGTGTGCACCTAAAGCTACCTGAGGAAAATTAGTGGTGTTCATCTGATCCTATTAGTACAGTACTGCAGGCAGCTGCAGTATTTACAAGTTAGTGTAGTGCGTCTTCTGCACAGTGTGCACCTAAAGCTACGTGAAGAAAATTGGTGGTGTTCTTCTGATCGTATTAGTACAGTAACGCAGGCACCTGCAGTATTTATAAGTTAGTGTAGTGCATACTCTGCACAGTGTGCACCTAAAGCTGCCTGATAAAAATTAGTGGTGTTATTCTGATACTATTAGTACAGTAACGCAGGCAGCTGCAGTATTTACAAATTAGTGTAGTGCGTCCTCTAAACAGTGTGCACCTACAGCTACCTGAAGAAAATTAGTGGTGTTCTTCTGATCCTATTAGTATCGCAGGCAGCTGTAGAATTTACAAGTTAGTGTAGTGCAGCCTCTAAACAGTGTGCACCTAAAGCTACCTGAAGAAAATTAGTGGTGTTCTTCTGATCCTATTAGTACAGTACCAATGGCAGCTGTAGTATTTACAAGTTAGTGTAGTGCGTCCTCTGCACAGTGTCCACCTAAGGCTACCTGAAGAAAATTAGTGGTGTTCTTCTGATCCTATTAGTACAATACCGCAGGCAGCTGCAGTATTTACAAGTTAGTGTAGTGTATCGTTTATACAGTGTGCAACTACAGCTACCTGAAGAATATTAGTGGTGTTCTTCTGATCCTATTAGTATCGCAGGCAGCTGTAGTATTTACAAGTTAGTGTAGTGCGTCCCCTCTGCACAGTATGCACCTAAAGCTACCTGAGGAAAATTAGGATATGTAGAACAACACTATTAGTACAGTATCGCAGACAGCTGTAGTATTTACAAGTTAGTGTAGTGTGTCCTCTGCACAGTGTGCACCTAAAGCTACCTGAAGAAAATTAGTGGTGTTCTTCTGATCCTATTAGTACAGTACCGCAGGCAGCTGCAGTATTTACAAGTTGGTTTAGTGCGTTCTCTGCACAGTGTGCAGCTAAGGCTACCTGAAGAAAATTAGTGGTGTTCTTCTGATCCTACTAGTACAGTAAAGCAGGCAGCTGAATTATTTACAAGTTAGTGTAGTGCGTCCTCTGCTCAGTGTGCACTTAAAGCTACATGAAGAAAATTGGTTGTGTTCTTCTGATCCTATTAGTACAGTACCGCAGGCAGCTGCAGTATTTACAAGTCAGTGTAGTGTGTCCTCTAAACAGTGTGCACCTAAAGCTACCTGAAGAAAATTAGTGGTGTTCTTCTGAGCCTCTTAGTACAGTTCCACAGGCAGCTGTAGTATTTACAGGTTAGTGTAGTGCATCCTCTGCACAGTGTGCACCTAAAGCTACCTGAAGAAAATTGGTGGTGTTCTTCTGATCCTATTAGTATCACAGGCATCTGTAGTATTTACAAGTGTGCACCTAAGGCTACCTGAGGAAAATTAGTGGTGTTCCTCTGATCCTATTAGTACAGTACCGCAGGCAGCTGCAGTATTTACAAGCTAGTGTAGTGCGTCCTCTGCTCAGTGTGCACCTAAAGCTACCTGAAGAAAATTGGTGGTGTTCTTCGGATCCTAATAGTATCGCAGGCAGCTGTAGAATTTACAAGTTAGTGTACTGCATCCTCTACACAGTGTGCAACCTGAAGAAAACTGGTGGTGTTCTTCTGATCCTATTAGTATCGCAGGCATCTGTAGTATTGACAAGTTAGTGTAGAGCGTCCTCTGCACAGTGTGCAGCTAAAGCTTCCTGAAGAAAATTAGTGGTGTTCTTCTGATCCTATTAGTACAGTACCGCAGGCAGCTGCAGTATTTACAAGTTAGTGTGGTGCATCCTCTGCACAGTGTGCAACCTGAAGAAAACTGGTGGTGTTCTTCTGATCCTAATAGTATCGCAGGCAGCTGTAGAATTTACAAGTTAGTGTACTGCATCCTCTACACAGTGTGCAACCTGAAGAAAAAAGGTGGTGTTCTTCTGATCCTATTAGTATCGCAGGCATCTGTAGTATTGACAAGTTAGTGTAGTGCGTCTTCTGCACAGTGTGCACCTAAAGCTACCTGAAGAAAAATAGTGTTGTTCTTCTGATCCTATTAGTATTGCAGGCAGCTGTAGAATTTACAAGTTAGTGTAGTGCATCCTCTACACAGTGTGCACATAAAGCTACCTGAGGAAAATTACTGGTGTTGTTCTTCTGATCCTATTGGTACAGTAACGCAGGCAGCTGCAGTATTTACAAGTTAGTGTAGTGCATCCTCTAAAGAGTGTGCACCTAAAGCTCCCTGAAGAAAATTAGTGGTGTTCTTCTGATCCTATTAGTACAGTACCAATGGCAGCTGCAGTATTTACAAGTTAGTGTAGTGCGTCCTCTGCACAGTGTGCATGTAAAGCTACCTGAAGAAAATTAGTGGTGTTCTTCTGATCGTATTAGTACAGTAACGCAGGCACCTGCAGTATTTACAAGTTAGTGTAGTGCATACTCTGCACAGTGTGCACCTAAAGCTACCTGAGGAAAATTAGTGGTGTTATTCTCATACTATTAGTACAGTAACGCAGGCAGCTGCAGTATTTACAAGTTAGTGTAGTGCATCCTCTAAACAGTGTGCATTTAAAGCTACCTGAAGAACATTAGTGGTGTTCTTCTGATCCTATTAGTACAGTACCAATGGCAGCTGTAGTATTTACAAGTTAGTGTAGTGCGTCCTCTGCACAGTGTGCACCTAATGCTACCTGAAGAAAATTGGTGGTGTTCTTCTGATCCTATTAGTACAATACCGCAGGCAGCTGCAGTATTTACAAGTTAGTGTAGTGTATATTTTATACAGTGTGCACCTACAGCTACCTGAAGAATATTAGTGGTGTTCCTCTGATCCTATTAGTATCGCAGGCAGCTGTAGTATTTACAAGTTAGTGTAGTGCATCCTCTGCACAGTGTGCACCTAAAGCTACATGAAGAAAATTGGTGGTGTTTTTCTGATCCTATTAGTATCGCAGGCAACTGTAGTATTTACAAGTTAGTGTAGTGAGTCCTCTGCACAGTGTGCACCTAAAACTACCTGAGGAAAATTAGGATCTGTAGAACACCACTTTTAGTACAGTACCACAGGCAGCTGCAGTATTTACAAGTTAGTGTGGTGCATCCTCTGCACAGTGTGCACCTAAAGCTAACTGAAGAAAATGAGTGGTGTTCTTCTGATCCTATTACTACAGTATCACAGGCAGCTGCAGTATTTACAAGCTAGTGTATTGCGTCCTCTGCACAATGTGCACCTAAAGCTACCTGAAGAAAATTAGTGGTGTTCTTCTGATCCTATTAGTACAGTACTGCAGGCAGCTGCAGTATTTACAAGCTAGTGTAGTGGTTCCACTGCACAGTGTGCACCTAAAGCTACCTGAGGAAAATTAGTGGTGTTCATCTGATCCTATTAGTACAGTACTGCAGGCAGCTGCAGTATTTACAAGTTAGTGTAGTGCGTCTTCTGCACAGTGTGCACCTAAAGCTACCTGAAGAAAATTGGTGGTGTTCTTCTGATCGTATTAGTACAGTAACGCAGGCACCTGCAGTATTTAAAAGTTAGTGTAGTGCATACTCTGCACAGTGTGCACCTAAAGCTACCTGAGAAAAATTAGTGGTGTTATTCTGATACTATTAGTATAGTAACGCAGGCAGCTGCAGTATTTACAAATTAGTGTAGTGCGTCCTCTAAACAGTGTGCACCTAAAGCTACCTGAAGAAAATTAGTGGTGTTCTTCTGATCCTATTAGTATCGCAGGCAGCTGTAGAATTTACAAGTTAGTGTAGTGCATCCTCTACACAGTGTGCACCTAAAGCTACCTGAAGAAAATTAGTGGTGTTCTTCTGAGCCTCTTAGTAGAGTTCTACAGGCAGCTGCAGTATTTACAAGTTAGTGTGGTGCATCCTCTGCACAGTGTGCACCTAAAGCTACCTGAAGAAAATTGGTGGTGTTCATCTGATCCTATTAGTACAGTACTGCAGGCAGCTGCAGTATTTACAAGTTAGTGTAGTGCGTCTTCTGCACAGTGTGCACCTAAAGCTACCTGAGGAAAAATAGTGGTGTTCTTCTGATCCTATTAGTATTGCAGGCAGCTGTAGAATTTAGAAGTTAGTGCAGTGCATCCTCTACACAGTGTGCACCTAAAGCTACCTGAAGAAAATTAGTGGTGTTCTTCTGATCCTATTAGTACAGTAACGCAGGCAGCTGCAGTATTTACAAGTTAGTGTAGTGCATACTCTGCACAGTGTGCACATAAAGCTACCTGAGGAAAATTACTGGTGTTATTCTGCTACTATTAGTACAGTAACGCAGGCAGCTGCAGTATTTACAAGTTAGTGTAGTGAATCCTCTAAAGAGTGTGCACCTAAAGCTACCTGAAGAAAATTAGTGGTGTTCTTCTGATCCTATTAGTACAGTACCAATGGCAGCTGTAGTATTTACAAGTTAGTGTAGTGCGTCCTCTGCACAGTGTGCACCTAAGGCTACCTGAAGAAAATTAGTGGTGTTCTTCTGATCCTATTAGTACAATACCGCAGGCAGCTGCAGTATTTACAAGTTAGTGTAGTGTATTGTTTATACAGTGTGCACCTACAGCTACCTGAAGAATATTAGTGGTGTTCTTCTGATCCTATTAGTATCGCAGGCAGCTGCAGTATTTACAAGTTAGTGTAGTGCATCCTCTGCACAGTGTGCACGTAAAGCTACCTGAAGAAAATTAGTGGTGTTCTTCTGATCGTATTAGTACAGTAACGCAGGCAGCTGCAGTATTTACAAGTTAGTGTAGTGCATCCTCTAAACAGTGTGCATCTAAAGCTACCTGAAGAACATTAGTGGTGTTCTTCTGATCCTATTAGTACAGTACCAATGGCAGCTGTAGTATTTACAAGTTAGTGTAGTGCGTCCTCTGCACAGTGTGCACCTAAGGCTACCTGAAGAAAATTAGAGGTGTTCTTCTGATCCTATTAGTACAATACCGCAGGCAGCTGCAGTATTTACAAGTTAGTGTAGTGTATTGTTTATACAGTGTGCACCTACAGCTACCTGAAGAATATTAGTGGTGTTCCTCTAATCCTATTAGTATCGCAGGCAGCTGTAGTATTTACAAGTTAGTGTAGTGCATCCTCTGCACAGTGTGCACCTAAAGCTACATGAAGAAAATTGGTGGTGTTTTTCTGATCCTATTAGTATCGCAGGCAGCTGTAGTATTTACAAGTTAGTGTAGTGTGTCCTCTGCACAGTGTGCACCTAAAGCTACCTGAGGAAAATTAGGATCTGTAGAACACCACTTTTAGTACAGTACCACAGGCAGCTGCAGTATTTACAAGTTAGTGTGGTGCATCCTCTGCACAGTGTGCACCTAAAGCTACCTGAAGAAAATGAGTGGTGGTCTTCTGATCCTATTAGTACAGTACCGCAGGCAGCTGCAGTATTTACAAGTTAATTTAGTGATTCCTCTACACAGTGTGCACCTAAAGCTACCTGAAGAAAATTAGTGGTGTTCTTCTGATCCTATTACTACAGTACCACAGGCAGCTGCAGTATTTACAAGCTAGTGTATTGCGTCCTCTGCACAATGTGCACCTAAAGCTACCTGAAGAAAATTAGTGGTGTTCTTCTGATCCTATTAGTACAGTACTGCAGGCAGCTGCAGTATTTACAAGCTAGTGTAGTGGTTCCACTGCACAGTGTGCACCTAAAGCTACCTGAGGAAAATTAGTGGTGTTCATCTGATCCTACTAGTACAGTACTGCAGGCAGCTGCAGTATTTACAAGTTAGTGTAGTGCATACTCTGCACAGTGTGCACCTAAAGCTACCTGAGAAAAATTAGTGGTGTTATTCTGATACTATTAGTACAGTAACGCAGGCAGCTGCAGTATTTACAAATTAGTGTAGTGCGTCCTCTAAACAGTGTGCACCTAAAGCTATCTGAAGAAAATTAGTGGTGTTCTTCTGATCCTATTAGTATCGCAGGCAGCTGTAGAATTTACAAGTTAGTGTAGTGCATCCTCTACACAGTGTGCACCTAAAGCTACCTGAAGAAAATTAGTGGTGTTCTTCTGATCGTATTAGTACAGTAACGCAGGCAGCTGCAGTATTTACAAGTTAGTGTAGTGCATACTCTGCACAGTGTGCACCTAAAACTACCTGAGGAAAATTACTGGTGTTATTCTGGTACTATTAGTACAGTAACGCATGTAGCTGCAGTATTTACAAGTTAGTGTAGTGCATCCTCTAAACAGTGTGCACCTAAAGCTACCTGAAGAAAATTAGTGGTGTTCTTCTGATCCTATTAGTACAGTACCAATGGCAGCTGTAGTATTTACAAGTTAGTGTAGTGCGTCCTCTGCACAGTGTGCACCTAAGGCTGCCTGAAGAAAATTAGTGGTGTTCTTCTGATCCTATTAGTACAGTACCAATGGCAGCTGTAGTATTTACAAGTTAGTGTAGCGTGTCCTCTGCACAGTGTGCACCTAAAGCTACCTGAAGAAAATTGGTAGTGTTCTTCGGATCCTATTAGTATCGCAGGCAGCTGTAGAATTTACAAGTTAGTGTACTGCATCCTCTACACAGTGTGCACCTAAAGCAACCTGAAGAAAACTGGTGGTGTTCTTCTGATCCTATTAGTATCGCAGGCATCTGTAGTATTGACAAGTTAGTGTAGTGCGTCCTCTGCACGGTGTGCAGCTAAGGCTACCTGAAGAAAATTAGTGGTGTTCTTCTGATCCTATTAGTACAGTACTGCAGGCAGCTGCAGTATTTACAGGTTAGTGTAGTGTGTCTTCTGCACAGTGTGCACCTAAAGCTACCTGAAGAAAAATAGTGGTGTTCTTCTGATCCTATTAGTATTGCAGGCAGCTGTAGAATTTACAAGTTAGTGTAGTGCATCCTCTACACAGTGTGCACCTAAAGCTACCTGAAGAAAATTAGTGGTGTTCTTCTGATCCTATTAGTACAGTACCAATGGCAGCTGTAGTATTTACAAGTTAGTGTAGTGCGTCCTCTGCACAGTATGCACCTAAGGCTACCTGAAGAAAATTAGTGGTGTTCTTCTGATCCTATTAGTACAATACCGCAGGCAGCTGCAGTATTTACAAGTTAGAGTAGTGTATTGTTTATACAGTGTGCACCTACAGCTACCTGAAGAATATTAGTGGTGTTCTTCTGATCCTATTAGTATCGCAGGCAGCTGTAGTATTTACAAGTTAGTGTAGTGCGTCCCCTCTGCACAGTATGCACCTAAAGCTACCTGAGGAAAATTAGGAAATGTAGAACACCACTATTAATACAGTATCGCAGACAGCTGTAGTATTTACAAGTTAGTGTAGTGTGTCCTCTGCACAGTGTGCACCTAAAGCTACCTGAAGAAAATTAGTGGTGTTCTTCTGATCCTATTAGTACAGTACCGCAGGCAGCTGCAGTATTTACAAGTTAGTTTAGTGCGTTCTCTGCACAGTGTGCAGCTAAGGCTACCTGAAGAAAATTAGTGGTGTTCTTCTGATCCTACTAGTACAGTAAAGCAGGCAGCTGAATTATTTACAAGTTAGTGTAGTGCGTCCTCTGCACAGTGTGCACCTAAGACAACCTGAGAAAAATTAGTGGTGTTCCTCTGATCCTATTAGTACAGTACCGCAGGCAGCTGCAGTATTTACAAGCTAGTGTAGTGCGTCCTCTGCACAGTGTGCACCTTAAGCTACCTGAAGAAAATTGGTGGTGTTCTTCGGATCCTATTAGTATCGCAGGCAGCTGTAGAATTTACAAGTTAGTGTACTGCATCCTCTACAGTGTGCACCTAAAGCAACCTGAAGAAAACTGGTGGTGTTCTTCTGATCCTATTAGTATTGCAGGCATCTGTAGTATTGAAAAGTTAGTGTAGTGCGTCCTCTGCACAGTGTGCAGCTAAGGCTACCTGAAGAAAATTAATGGTGTTCTTCTGATCCTATTAGTACAGTACAGCAGGCAGCTGCAGTATTTACAAGTTAGTGTGGTGCATCCTCTGCACAGTGTGCACCTAAAGCTACCTGAAGAAAATTGGTGGTGTTCTTCTGATCCTATTTGTACAGTACTGCAGGCAGCTGCAGTATTTACAAGTTAGTGTAGTGCGTCTTCTGCACAGTGTGCACCTAAAGCTAACTGAAGAAAAATAGTGGTGTTCTTCTGATCCTATTAGTATTGCAGGAAGCTGTAGAATTTACAAGTTAGTGTAGTGCATCCTCTACACAGTGTGAACCTAAAGCTACCTGAAGAAAATTAGAGGTGTTCTTCTGATCGTATTAGTACAGTAACGCAGGCAGCTGCAGTATTTACAAGTTAGTGTAGTGCATACTCTGCACAGTGTGCACCTAAAGCTACCTGAGGAAAATTAGTGGTGTTATTCTGCTACTATTAGTACAGTAACGCAGGCAGCTGTAGTATTTACAAGTTAGTGTAGTGCGTCCTCTGCACAGTGTGCACCTAAGGCTACCTGAAGAAAATTAGTGGTGTTCTTCTGATCCTATTAGTACAATACCGCAGGCAGCTGCAGTATTTACAAGTTAGTGTAGTTCATTCTCTGCACAGTGTGCACCTAAATTTACCTGAGGAAAATTAGGATCTGTAGAACACCACTTTTAGTACAGTACCACAGGCAGCTGCAGTATTTACAAGTTAGTGTAGTCCATCCTCTGCACATTGTGCATCTAAAGCTACCTGAAGACATTTGGTGGTGTTCTTCGGATCCTATTAGTATCGCAGGCAGCTGTAGTTTTTACAAATTAGTGTAGTGCGTCCTCTGCACAGTGTGCATCAAAAGCTAACTGAAGAAAATTAGTGGTGTTCTTCTGATCCTATTAGTACAGTACCGCAGGCAGCTGCAGTATTTACAAGTTAGTGTAGTGCGTCCTCTGCAGAGTGTGCATCTAAAGCTACCTGAAGAAAATTGGTGGTGTTCTTCGGATCCTATTAGTATCGCAGGCAGCTGTAGTTTTTACAAGTTAGTGTAGTGCGTCCTCTGCACAGTGTGCACCTAAAGCTACCTGAGGAAAATTAGTGGTGTTCTTCTGATCCTATTAGTACAGTACCGCAGGCAGCTGCAGTATTTGCAAGCTAGTGTAGTGCATCCTCTGCACAGTGTGCACCTAAAGCTACCTGAAGAAACTTAGTGGTGTTCTTTTGATACTATTAGTACAGTACCACAGGCAGCTGCAGTAATTACAAGTTAGTGTATTGCATCCTCTGCACAGTGTGCACCTAAAGCTACCTGAAGAAAATTGGAGGTGTTCTACTGATCCTATTAGTATCGCAGGCATCTGTAGTATTTACAATTTAGTGTAGTGCGTCCTCTGCACAGTGTGCACCTAAGGCTACCTGAAGAAAATTAGTGGTGTTCTTCTGATCCTATTAGTACAGTACCGCAGGCAGCTGCAGTATTTACAAGCTAGTGTAGTGCGTCCTCTGCACAGTGTGCACCTAAAGCAACCTGAAGAAAATTAGTGTTCTTCTGTTCCTATTAGTATCGCAGGCAGCTGCAGCATTTACAAGTTAGTGTACTGCGTCCCCTGCACAGTGTGCCCCTAAAGCTACCTGAAGAAAATTAGTGGTGTTCTTCTGATCCAACTGGTACAGTACTGCAGGCAGCTGCAGTATTTACAAGTTAGTGTAGTGCTTCCTCTACTCAGTGTGCACCTAAAGCAACCTGAAGAAAATTGGTGGTGTTTTTCTGATGCTATTAGTATCGGAGGCAGCTGTAGTATTTACAAGTTTTTGTAGTGAGTCCTATGCACAGTGTGCACCTAAGGCTACCTGTAGAAAATTAGTTGTGTTCTTCTGATCCTATTAGAATAGTACCGCAGCAGCTACAGTATTAACAAGTTAGTGTAGTTCATCCTCTGCACAGTGTGCATTTAAAGCTACCTGGGGAAAATTAGGATCTGTAGAGCATCACTTTTAGTACAGTACCACAGGCAGCTGCAGTATTTAAAAGTTAGTGTAGTGCGTCCTCTGCACAGTGTGCATCTAAAGATACCTGAAGAAAATTGGTGGTGGTCTTCAGATCCTATTAGTATCGCAGGCAGCTGTAGTATTTACAAGTTAGTGTAGTGCGTCCTCTGCACAGTGTGCACATAAAGCTACCTGAAGAAAATTAGTGGTGTTCTTCTGATCCTATTAGTACAGTATCACATGCAGCTGCAGTATTTACAAGTTAGTGGAGTGTATCTTCTGCACAGTGTGCACCTAAAGCTAACTGAAGAAAAATAGTGGTGTTCTTCTGATCCTATTAGTATTGCAGGAAGCTGTAGAATTTACAAGTTAGTGTAGTGCATCCTCTACACAGTGTGAACCTAAAGCTACCTGAAGAAAATTAGAGGTGTTCTTCTGATCGTATTAGTACAGTAACGCAGGCAGCTGCAGTATTTACAAGTTAGTGTAGTGCATACTCTGCACAGTGTGCACCTAAAGCTACCTGAGGAAAATTAGTGGTGTTATTCTGCTACTATTAGTACAGTAACGCAGGCAGCTGTAGTATTTACAAGTTAGTGTAGTGCCTCCTCTGCACAGTGTGCACCTAAGGCTACCTGAAGAAAATTAGTGGTGTTCTTCTGATCCTATTAGTACAATACCGCAGGCAGCTGCAGTATTTACAAGTTAGTGTAGTTCATTCTCTGCACAGTGTGCACCTAAATTTACCTGAGGAAAATTAGGATCTGTAGAACACCACTTTTAGTACAGTACCACAGGCAGCTGCAGTATTTACAAGTTAGTGTAGTCCATCCTCTGCACATTGTGCATCTAAAGCTACCTGAAGACATTTGGTGGTGTTCTTCGGATCCTATTAGTATCGCAGGCAGCTGTAGTTTTTACAAATTAGTGTAGTGCGTCCTCTGCACAGTGTGCATCAAAAGCTAACTGAAGAAAATTAGTGGTGTTCTTCTGATCCTATTAGTACAGTACCGCAGGCAGCTGCAGTATTTACAAGTTAGTGTAGTGCGTCCTCTGCAGAGTGTGCATCTAAAGCTACCTGAAGAAAATTGGTGGTGTTCTTCGGATCCTATTAGTATCGCAGGCAGCTGTAGTTTTTACAAGTTAGTGTAGTGCGTCCTCTGCACAGTGTGCACCTAAAGCTACCTGAGGAAAATTAGTGGTGTTCTTCTGATCCTATTAGTACAGTACCGCAGGCAGCTGCAGTATTTGCAAGCTAGTGTAGTGCATCCTCTGCACAGTGTGCACCTAAAGCTACCTGAAGAAACTTAGTGGTGTTCTTTTGATACTATTAGTACAGTACCACAGGCAGCTGCAGTAATTACAAGTTAGTGTATTGCATCCTCTGCACAGTGTGCACCTAAAGCTACCTGAAGAAAATTGGAGGTGTTCTACTGATCCTATTAGTATCGCAGGCATCTGTAGTATTTACAATTTAGTGTAGTGCGTCCTCTGCACAGTGTGCACCTAAGGCTACCTGAAGAAAATTAGTGGTGTTCTTCTGATCCTATTAGTACAGTACCGCAGGCAGCTGCAGTATTTACAAGCTAGTGTAGTGCGTCCTCTGCACAGTGTGCACCTAAAGCAACCTGAAGAAAATTAGTGTTCTTCTGATCCTATTAGTATCGCAGGCAGCTGCAGCATTTACAAGTTAGTGTACTGCGTCCCCTGCACAGTGTGCCCCTAAAGCTACCTGAAGAAAATTAGTGGTGTTCTTCTGATCCAACTGGTACAGTACTGCAGGCAGCTGCAGTATTTACAAGTTAGTGTAGTGCTTCCTCTACTCAGTGTGCACCTAAAGCAACCTGAAGAAAATTGGTGGTGTTTTTCTGATGCTATTAGTATCGGAGGCAGCTGTAGTATTTACAAGTTTTTGTAGTGAGTCCTATGCACAGTGTGCACCTAAGGCTACCTGTAGAAAATTAGTTGTGTTCTTCTGATCCTATTAGAATAGTACCGCAGCAGCTACAGTATTAACAAGTTAGTGTAGTTCATCCTCTGCACAGTGTGCATTTAAAGCTACCTGGGGAAAATTAGGATCTGTAGAGCATCACTTTTAGTACAGTACCACAGGCAGCTGCAGTATTTAAAAGTTAGTGTAGTGCGTCCTCTGCACAGTGTGCATCTAAAGATACCTGAAGAAAATTGGTGGTGGTCTTCAGATCCTATTAGTATCGCAGGCAGCTGTAGTATTTACAAGTTAGTGTAGTGCGTCCTCTGCACAGTGTGCACATACAGCTACCTGAAGAAAATTAGTGGTGTTCTTCTGATCCTATTAGTACAGTATCACATGCAGCTGCAGTATTTACAAGTTAGTGGAGTGTATCTTCTGCACAGTGTGCACCTAAAGCTAACTGAAGAAAAATAGTGGTGTTCTTCTGATCCTATTAGTATTGCAGGAAGCTGTAGAATTTACAAGTTAGTGTAGTGCATCCTCTACACAGTGTGAACCTAAAGCTACCTGAAGAAAATTAGAGGTGTTCTTCTGATCGTATTAGTACAGTAACGCAGGCAGCTGCAGTATTTACAAGTTAGTGTAGTGCATACTCTGCACAGTGTGCACCTAAAGCTACCTGAGGAAAATTAGTGGTGTTATTCTGCTACTATTAGTACAGTAACGCAGGCAGCTGTAGTATTTACAAGTTAGTGTAGTGCCTCCTCTGCACAGTGTGCACCTAAGGCTACCTGAAGAAAATTAGTGGTGTTCTTCTGATCCTATTAGTACAATACCGCAGGCAGCTGCAGTATTTACAAGTTAGTGTAGTTCATTCTCTGCACAGTGTGCACCTAAATTTACCTGAGGAAAATTAGGATCTGTAGAACACCACTTTTAGTACAGTACCACAGGCAGCTGCAGTATTTACAAGTTAGTGTAGTCCATCCTCTGCACATTGTGCATCTAAAGCTACCTGAAGACATTTGGTGGTGTTCTTCGAATCCTATTAGTATCGCAGGCAGCTGTAGTTTTTACAAATTAGTGTAGTGCGTCCTCTGCACAGTGTGCATCAAAAGCTAACTGAAGAAAATTAGTGGTGTTCTTCTGATCCTATTAGTACAGTACCGCAGGCAGCTGCAGTATTTACAAGTTAGTGTAGTGCGTCCTCTGCAGAGTGTGCATCTAAAGCTACCTGAAGAAAATTGGTGGTGTTCTTCGGATCCTATTAGTATCGCAGGCAGCTGTAGTTTTTACAAGTTAGTGTAGTGCGTCCTCTGCACAGTGTGCACCTAAAGCTACCTGAGGAAAATTAGTGGTGTTCTTCTGATCCTATTAGTACAGTACCGCAGGCAGCTGCAGTATTTGCAAGCTAGTGTAGTGCATCCTCTGCACAGTGTGCACCTAAAGCTACCTGAAGAAACTTAGTGGTGTTCTTTTGATACTATTAGTACAGTACCACAGGCAGCTGCAGTAATTACAAGTTAGTGTATTGCATCCTCTGCACAGTGTGCACCTAAAGCTACCTGAAGAAAATTGGAGGTGTTCTACTGATCCTATTAGTATCGCAGGCATCTGTAGTATTTACAATTTAGTGTAGTGCGTCCTCTGCACAGTGTGCACCTAAGGCTACCTGAAGAAAATTAGTGGTGTTCTTCTGATCCTATTAGTACAGTACCGCAGGCAGCTGCAGTATTTACAAGCTAGTGTAGTGCGTCCTCTGCACAGTGTGCACCTAAAGCAACCTGAAGAAAATTAGTGTTCTTCTGATCCTATTAGTATCGCAGGCAGCTGCAGCATTTACAAGTTAGTGTACTGCGTCCCCTGCACAGTGTGCCCCTAAAGCTACCTGAAGAAAATTAGTGGTGTTCTTCTGATCCAACTGGTACAGTACTGCAGGCAGCTGCAGTATTTACAAGTTAGTGTAGTGCTTCCTCTACTCAGTGTGCACCTAAAGCAACCTGAAGAAAATTGGTGGTGTTTTTCTGATGCTATTAGTATCGGAGGCAGCTGTAGTATTTACAAGTTTTTGTAGTGAGTCCTATGCACAGTGTGCACCTAAGGCTACCTGTAGAAAATTAGTTGTGTTCTTCTGATCCTATTAGAATAGTACCGCAGCAGCTACAGTATTAACAAGTTAGTGTAGTTCATCCTCTGCACAGTGTGCATTTAAAGCTACCTGGGGAAAATTAGGATCTGTAGAGCATCACTTTTAGTACAGTACCACAGGCAGCTGCAGTATTTAAAAGTTAGTGTAGTGCGTCCTCTGCACAGTGTGCGTCTAAAGATACCTGAAGAAAATTGGTGGTGGTCTTCAGATCCTATTAGTATCGCAGGCAGCTGTAGTATTTACAAGTTAGTGTAGTGCGTCCTCTGCACAGTGTGCACATAAAGCTACCTGAAGAAAATTAGTGGTGTTCTTCTGATCCTATTAGTACAGTATCACATGCAGCTGCAGTATTTACAAGTTAGTGGAGTGTATCTTCTGCACAGTGTGCAACTAAAGCTACCTGAAGAAAATTGGTGGTGTTCTTCCAATCCTATTAGTATCGCAGGCATCTGTAGGATTTACAAGTTAGTGTAGTGCAACTTCTGCAGAGTGTGCACCTAAAGCTACCTGAAGAAAATTGGTGGTGTTCTTCTGATCCTATTAGTATCGCAGGCAGCTGTAGTATTTACAAGTTAGTGTAGTGCGTCTTCTGCACAGTGTGCACCTAAGGCTACCTGTAGAAAATTAGTGGTGTTCTTCTGATCCTATTAGAACAGTACCGCAGGCAGCTGCAGTATTTACAAGTAAGTGTAGTTCATCCTCTGCACAGTGTGCACCTAAAGCTACCTGAAGAAAATTAGGATCTGTAGAACACCACTTTTAGCACAGTACCTCAGACAGCTGCAGTATTTACAAGTTAGTGTAGTGCGTCCTCTGCACAGTCTGCATCTAAAGCTACCTGAAGAAAATTGGTGGTGTTCTTCGGATCCTATTAGTATCGCAGGCAGCTGTAGTTTTTACAAGTTAGTGTAGTGCGTCCTCTGCACAGTGTGCACCTAAAGCTACCTGAAGAAAATGAGTGCTGTTCTTCTGATCCTATTAGTACAGTACCACAGGCAGCTGTAGTATTTACAAGTTAGTGTGGTGCAACCCTTGCACAGTGTGCACCTAAAGCTACCTGAAGAAAATGAGTGTTGTTCTTCTGATCCTATTAGTACAGAATCGCAGGCAGCTGCAGTATTTACAAGTTAGTGTAGTGCGTCTTCTGCACAGTGTGCACCTAAGGCTACCTGAAGAAAATTTGTGGTGTTCTGATCCTATTAGTACAGTACACCCAGCAGCTGCAGTATTTAAATAGACAATACTTTCGCGCCTTTGGTAAAAAATAAAAAAATAAAAAATAAAAAAAAATTACAAAGTATATAATGAGTGAATTGGTGAGTGGAAAACCACACACTCAAAAAGCCACAAATACAAGCTGCTCCCCTTAATTTGAATGGAACAATCAAATAAGTAATGGTGTGTAATAGGGGGCGCTAGAGACCTAACAAACATATGCTTCTGCCATTAAGTGCACTCACTAACCAAATCAGTCTCAGTGAACTGGGTGGTGCTGATTGTGCTAAACTAGTGATACCACAAACACATGATTTATGCTACAAAAATAATATAAAATACAATGAAAAAATAATAATAATTAAAGAATCCAGTGAAAAGAATTTTTTGAACAAAATTAGTGCAAGTGAAATGAATAAATCGTGATGTCTAATAGTCCCAATCCATTGAAGAGATCAGAGCAAAGCAGTTGAAACCAACATCACAGCAGACACATGGATCCTCACAAATGCAACAATTTAAGCGTTGATATAAAGGTTCCGTCACCCAAGAGGAAAAACACCTGAAGGTAATAGATATCTGCTTACCAGATACCAATGACTTCTTTAACTAAAAAGAAAGTCATTAGTGCTTGTACAGGATTGTGCCTGTTCACATGAAGGCTGGAAGGCTGGATGGTACTTTAGGCATTGAACCCTCCCGTCCCATTCATTCAGGATAGGAAATATGAGAAACAAAAAGGAATCCTCATAGCGTAAAACCGTTTAATATATAAAATTAGAGAACAATAAAATAGCCAAATGGCCTCTTACATTGGACGGTGCCTACCCGGCACTGGGACTGCTCGCATGTCAGGGTGAGTAGAGTCAGGAACCCTTCGCATCACATCGCACATGCGGCGTGCGTTCCACTCCGTGCGTCTAGCTAACCAGCTAATCCGGAAGTAGGTGGGACGAATCTGGACATGTGACCACGTACCGCTCCGACGTACGTTTCGTTTGTGAACGTCATCAGGGAAGCGTGCAGTATTTACAAGTTAGTGTAGTGCGTCCTCTGCACAGTGTGCACCTGATGCTAGCTGAAGAAAATTGGTTGTGTTCTTCGGATCCTATTAGTATTGCAGGCAGCTGTAGTATTTACAAGTTAGTGTAGTGCATCCTCTGCACAGTGTGCACCTAAAGCTACCTGAAGAAAATGAGTGGTGTTCTTCTGATCCTATTAGTACAGTACCGCAGGCAGCTGCAGTATTTACAAGTTAATGTAGTGATTCCTCTACACAGTGTGCACCTAAAGCTACCTGAAGAAAATTAGTGGTGCTCTTCTGATCCTATTAGAACAGTACCGCAGGCAGCTGCAGTATTTACAAGTTAGTGTAGTTCATTCTCTGCACAGTGTGCACCTAAATTTACCTGAGGAAAATTAGGATCTGTAGAACACCACTTTTAGTACAGTACCACAGGCAGCTGCAGTATTTACAAGTTAGTGTAGTCCATCCTCTGCACATTGTGCATCTAAAGCTACCTGAAGACATTTGGTGGTGTTCTTTGGATCCTATTAGTATCGCAGGCAGCTGTAGTTTTTACAAATTAGTGTAGTGCGTCCTCTGCACAGTGTGCATCAAAAGCTAGTGTAGTGTTAGTGTAGTGCGTCCTCTGCACAGTGTGCACCCAAAGCTACCTGAAGAAAATTAGTGGTGTTCTTCTGATCCAACTGGTACAGTAGCGCAGGCAGCTGCAGTATTTACAAGTTAGTGTAGTGCTTCCTCTACACAGTGTGCACCTAAAGCTATCTGAAGAAAATTAGTGGTGTTATTATCATCCTATTAGTACAGTAACGCAGGCAGTTGCAGTATTTACAAGTTAGTGTAGTGCGTCCTCTAAACAGTGTGCACCTAAAGCTACCTGAAGAAAATTAGTGGTGTTCTTCTGATCCTATTAGTACAGTAACGCAGGCAGCTGCAGTACTTTCAAGTTAGTGTAGTGCGTCCTCTGCACAGTGTGCACCTAAAGCTACATGAAGAAAATTGGTGGTGCTTTTCTGATCCTATTAGTATCGCAGGCAGCTGTAGTATTTACAGGTTAGTGTAGTGAGTCCTCTGCACAGTGTGCACCTAAGGCTACCTGTAGAAAATTAGTGGTGTTCTTCTGATCCTATTAGAACAGTACCGCAGGCAGCTGCAGTATTTACAAGTTAGTGTAGTTCATCCTCTGCACAGTGTGCACCTAAAGCCAACTGGGGAAAATTAAGATCTGTAGAACACCACTTTTAGTACAGTACCACACGCAGCTGCAATATTTACAAGTTAGTGTAGTGCGTCCTCTGCACAGTGTGCATCTAAAGCTACCTGAAGAAAATTGGTGGTGTTCTTCGGATCCTTTTAGTATCACAGGCAGCTGTAGTATTTACAAGTTAGTGTAGTGCGTCCTCTGCACAGTGTGCACCTAAAGCTACCTGAAGAAAATTAGTGGTGTTCTTCTGATCCTATTAGTACAGTACCGCAGGCAGCTGCAGTATTTACAAGTTAGTATGGTGCATCCTCTGCACAGTGTGCACCTAAAGCTACCTGAAGAAAATTAGTGGTGTTCTTTTTATCCTATTAGTACAGTACCGCAGGCAGCTGCAGTATTTAAAAGTTAGTGGAGTGCATCCTCTGCACAGTACGCACCTAAAGCTACCTGAAGAAAATTAGTGGTGTTCTTCTGATCCTATTAGTACAGTACCGCAGGCAGCTGCAGTATTTACAAGTTAGTGGAGTGCATCCTCTGCACAGTGCGCACCTAAAGCTACCTGAAGAAAATTGGTGGTGTTCTTCTGATCCTATTAGTATCGCAGGCATCTGTAGTATTTACAAGTTAGTGTAGTGCATCTTCTGCAAAGTGTGCACCTAAAGCTACCTGAAGAAAATTGGTGGTGTTCTTCTGATCCTATTAGTATCGCAGGCAGCTGTAGTATTTACAAGTTAGTGTAGTGCGTCTTCTGCACAGTGTGCACCTAAGGCTACCTGAAGAAAATTAGTGGTGTTCTGATCCTATTAGTACAGTACCCCTGGCAGCTGCAGTATTTACAAGTTAGTATAGTACGTCCTCTGCACAGTGTACCTAAAGCTACCTGAAGAAAATTGGTGGTGTTTTTCTGATCCTATTAGTATCACAGGCAGCTGTATTATTTACAAGTCAGTGTAGTGAGTCCTCTGCACATGTCAGGGAAATAGGCTAGCAAACCAGCACAGGCAAGGTTGCGCTAACGCGCATCAACGCACACGGGTGTGCAATGTTTCTACTAGGCGGACGAATGCTTCTGCGTAGCAACGTCACGCTGGTGCGAACGCATGAACGGAACGGTGTGCATACGACGTGATAATGTGCATTGTCTATTTAAACCTTCCACTGACAGTGCCACATTGCTGGATTATCGTCAGCTCTTCCTGTGTTCCTGTGATTGTGATTCCTGTTGTCTTGACTTCCTGTGTACCGACCCGGCTTGTTATCAACTCCTCTGTACCTCCTGGCTTACCCTCCGGCTTGCTTCTGACTTTCCCTGCCTGCTTCCTGCAGCTGATCCCGGCCTGGCTAAACGGACTCTGCATTCCTCTGTCTCCTGTACCTGGACTTGTTGCTTTGATTCCCGGACTGCTTACTGTGTTTGACCCCCTGGCCTGGCTTCGGATTTTCCTGTTGGACTACCATTTGCCCCCTCCTTGGACCCTAAGCACGTTGCCTCTACGGACTTTCTCTATTAAGCCACCAACACCGGCTCCTACTTCCAGGCAACTCGTGCTTCTGTGAGCACCATATCCCTGTGCCATCTTCAGGGTTGTGCTGCACTCGGCCGCAAGGGGAGCCCTCTCAGCAACTCGGTCTCCTACCAAGGTCCTGACAGCACAGTGTGCACCTAAGGCTACCTGTAGAAAATTATTAGTGTTCTTCTGATCCTATTAGAACAGTACCGCAGGCAGCTGCAGTATTTACAAGTTAGTGTAGTTCATCCTCTGCATAGTGTGCACCTAAAGCTACCTGAGGAAAATTAGGATCTGTAGAACACCACTTTTAGTACAGTACCACAGGCAGCTGCAGTATTTACAAGTTAGTGTAGTGCTTCCTCTGTACAGTGTGCATCTAAAACTACCTGAAGAAAATTGGTGGTGTTCTTCGGATCCTATTAGTATCGCAGGCAGCTGTAGTTTTTACAAGTTAGTGTAGTGTGTCCTCTGCACAGTGTGCACCTAAAGCTACCTGAAGAAAATGAGTGCTGTTTTTCTGATCCTATTAGTACAGTACCGCAGGCAGCTGCAGTATTTACAAGTTAGTGTGGTGCATGCTCTGCACAGTGTGCACCTAAAGCTACCTGAAGAAAATGAGTGGTGTTCTTCTGATCCTATTACTACAGTACCGCAGGCAGCTGCAGTATGTACAAGTTAGTGTAGTGCGTCCTCTACACAGTGTGCACCTAAAGCTATCTGAAGAAAATTAGTGGTGTTCTTCTGATCCTATTAGTACAGTACCACAGGCAGCTGAAGTAATTACAAGTTAGTCTATTGCATCCTCTGCACAGTGTGCACCTAAAGCTACCTGAAGAAAATTGGTGGTGTTCTTCTGATCCTATTAGTATCGCAGGCATCTGTAGTATTTACAAGTTAGTGTAGTGCGTCCTCTGCACAGTGTGCACCTAAGGCTACCTGAAGAAAATTAGTGGTGTTCTTCTGATCCTATTAGTACAGTACCGCCGGTAGCTGCAGTATTTACAAGCTAGTGTAGTGCGTCCTCTGCACAGTGTGCACCTAAAGCTACCTGAAGAAAATTGGTGGTGTTCTTCGGATCCTATTAGTACAGTAACGCAGGCAGCTGCAGTATTTACAAGTTAGTGGAGTGTGTCCTCTGCACAGTGTGCACCTAAAGATACCTGAAGAAAATTAGTGGTGTTCTTCTGATCCTATTAGTACAGTATTACAGGCATCTGTAGTATTTACAAGTTAGTGTAGAGCACCTTCTGCAGAGTGTGCTCCTAAAACTACCTGAAGAAAATTGGTGGTGTTCTTCTGATCCTATTAGTATCGTAGGCAGCTGTAGTATTTACAAGTTAGTGTAGTGCGTCTTCTGCACAGTGTGCACCTAAGGCTACCTGAAGAAAATTAGTGGTGTTCTGATCCTATTAGTACAGTACCCCTAGCAGCTGCAGTATTTACAAGTTAGTATAGTGCGTCCTCTGCACAGTGTGTACCTAAAGCTACCTGAAGAAAATTGGTTGTGTTCTTCGGATCCTATTAGTATTGCAGGCAGCTGTAGTATTTACAAGTTAGTGTAGTGCGTCCTTTACACAGTGTGCACCTACAGCTACATGAAGAATATTAGTGGTGTTCTTCTGATCCTATTAGTACAGTACCGCAGGCATCTGCAGTACTTGCAAGTTAGTGTAGTGCATCCTCTGCACAGTGTGCACCTAAAGCTACCTGAAGAAAATTAGTGGTGTTCTTCTGATCCTATTAGTACAGTAACGCAGGCAGCTGCAGTACTTACACGTTAGTGTAGTGCGTCCTCTGCACAGTGTGCATCTAAAGCTACCTGAAGAAAATTGGTGGTGTTCTTCTGATCGTATTAGTACAGTAACGCAGGCAGCTGCAGTATTTACAAGTTAGTGTAGTGCATACTCTGCACAGTGTGCACCTAAAGCTATCTGAAGAAAATTAGTGGTGTTCTTCTGATCGTAATAGTACAGTAACGCAGGCAGCTGCAGTATTTACAAGTTAGTGTATTGCATACTCTGCACAGTGTGCACATAAAGCTACCTGAGGAAAATTAGTGGTGTTATTCTGATACTATTAGTACAGTAACGCAGGCAGCTGCAGTATTTACAAGTTAGTGTAGTGCGTCCTCTAAACAGTGTGCACCTACAGCTACCTGAAGAAAAATCTGATCCTATTAGTACAGTACCACAGGCAGCTGCAGTATTTACAAGATAGTGTAGTGCGTCCTCTGCACAGTGTGCACCTAATGCTATCTGAAGAAAATTAGTGGTGTTCTTCTGATCCTATTAGTACAGTACTGCAGGCAGCTGCAGTATTTACAAGTTAGTGTAGTGCATCGTTTATACAGTGTGCACCTACAGCTACCTGAAGAATATTAGTGGTGTTCTTCTGATCCTATTAGTATCGCAGGCAGCTGTAGTATTTACAAGTTAGTGTAGTGGGTCCTCTGCACAGTGTGCACCTAAAGCTACCTGAGGAAAATTAGGATCTGTAGAACACCACTATTAGTACAGTAATACAGGCGGCTGCAGTATTTACAAGTTAGTGTAGTGCGTCCTCTGCACAATGTGCATCTAAAGCTATCTGAAGAAAATTAGTGGTGTTCTTCTGATTGTATTAGTACAGTAACGCAGGCTGCTGCAGTATTTACAAGTTAGTGTAGTGCATACTCTGCACAGTGTGCACCTAAAGCTATCTGAAGAAAATTAGTGGTGTTCTTCTGATTGTATTAGTACAGTAACGCAGGCAGCTGCAGTATTTACAAGTTAGTGTAGTGCATACTCTGCACAGTGTGCACCTAAAGCTACCTGAGGAAAATTAGTGGTGTTATTCTGATTGTATTAGTACAGTAACGCAGGCAGCTGCAGTATTTACAAGTTAGTGTAGTGCATACTCTGCACAGTGTGCACCTAAAGCTACCTGAGGAAAATTAGTTTTGTTATTCTGATACTATTAGTACAGTAACGCAGGCAGCGGCAGTATTTACAAGTTAGTGTAGTGCGTCCTCTAAACAGTGTGCACCTAAAGCTACCTGAAGAAAATTAGTGGTTTTCTTCTGATCCTATTAGTACAGTACCACAGGCAGCTGCAGTATTTACAAGTTAGTGTAGTGCATCGTTTATACAGTGTGCACCTACAGCTACCTGAAGAATATTAGTGGTGTTCTTCTGATCCTATTAGTATCGCAGGCAGCTGTAGTATTTACAAGTTAGTGTAGTGGGTCCTCTGCACAGTGTGCACCTAAAGCTACCTGAGGAAAATTAGGATATGTAGAACAACACTATTAGTACAGTACCACAGGCAGCTGCAGTATTTACAAGTTAGTGTAGTGTGTCCTCTGCACAGTGTGCATCTAAAGCTACCTGAAGAAAATTGGTGGTGTTCTTCGGATCCTATTAGTATTGCAGGCAGCTGTAGTATTTACAAGTTAGTGTAGTGCGTCCTCTGCACAATGTGCACCTAAAGCTACCTGAAGAAAATTAGTGGTGCTCTTCTGATCCTATTAGTACAGTACCATAGGCAACTGCAGTATTTACAAGTTAGTGTGGTGCATCCTCTGCACAGTGTGCACCTAATGCTACCTGAAGAAAATTGGTGGTGTTCTTCTGATCCTATTAGTATCGCAGGCAGCTGTAGTATTTATAAGTTAGTGTAGTGCGTCTTTTACACATTGTGCACCTACAGCTACCTGAAGAATATTAGTGGTGTTCTTCTGATCCTATTAGTACAGTGACGCAGGCATCTGCAGTATTTGCAAGTTAGTGTAGTGCGTCCTCTGCACAGTGTGCACCTAAAGCTACATGAAGAAAATTAGTGGTGTTCTTCTGATCCTATTAGTACAGTACCATACGCAGCTGCAGTATTTACAAGTTAGTGTGGTGCATCCTCTGCACAGTGTGCACCTAAAGCTACCTGAGAAAAATTAGGATCTGTAGAACACCACTTTTAGTACAGTAATACAGGCGGCTGCAGTATTTACAAGTTAGTGTAGTGCGTCCTCTGCACAATGTGCATCTAAAGCTATCTGAAGAAAATTAGTGGTGTTCTTCTGATTGTATTAGTACAGTAACGCAGGCAGCTGCAGTATTTACAAGTTAGTGTAGTGCATACTCTGCACAGTGTGCACCTAAAGCTATCTGAAGAAAATTAGTGGTGTTCTTCTGATTGTATTAGTACAGTAACACAGGCAGCTGCAGTATTTACAAGGTAGTGTAGTGCATACTCTGCACAGTGTGCACCTAAAGCTACCTGAGGAAAATTAGTGGTGTTATTCTGATTGTATTAGTACAGTAACGCAGGCAGCTGCAGTATTTACAAGTTAGTGTAGTGCATACTCTGCACAGTGTGCACCTAAAGCTACCTGAGGAAAATTAGTTTTGTTATTCTGATACTATTAGTACAGTAACGCAGGCAGCGGCAGTATTTACAAGTTAGTGTAGTGCGTCCTCTAAACAGTGTGCACCTAAAGCTACCTGAAGAAAATTAGTGGTTTTCTTCTGATCCTATTAGTACAGTACCACAGGCAGCTGCAGTATTTACAAGTTAGTGTAGTGCATCGTTTATACAGTGTGCACCTACAGCTACCTGAAGAATATTAGTGGTGTTCTTCTGATCCTATTAGTATCGCAGGCAGCTGTAGTATTTACAAGTTAGTGTAGTGGGTCCTCTGCACAGTGTGCACCTAAAGCTACCTGAGGAAAATTAGGATATGTAGAACAACACTATTAGTACAGTACCACAGGCAGCTGCAGTATTTACCAGTTAGTGTAGTGTGTCCTCTGCACAGTGTGCATCTAAAGCTACCTGAAGAAAATTGGTGGTGTTCTTCGGATCCTATTAGTATTGCAGGCAGCTGTAGTATTTACAAGTTAGTGTAGTGCGTCCTCTGCACAATGTGCACCTAAAGCTACGTGAAGAAAATTAGTGGTGCTCTTCTGATCCTATTAGTACAGTACCATAGGCAACTGCAGTATTTACAAGTTAGTGTGGTGCATCCTCTGCACAGTGTGCACCTAATGCTACCTGAAGAAAATTGGTGGTGTTCTTCTGATCCTATTAGTATCGCAGGCAGCTGTAGTATTTATAAGTTAGTGTAGTGCGTCTTTTACACATTGTGCACCTACAGCTACCTGAAGAATATTAATGGTGTTCTTCTGATCCTATTAGTACAGTAACGCAGGCATCTGCAGTATTTGCAAGTTAGTGTAGTGCGTCCTCAGCACAGTGTGCACCTAAAGCTACCTGAAGAAAATTAGTGGTGTTCTTCTGATCCTATTAGTACAGTAACGCAGGTATCTGCAGTATTTGCAAGTTAGTGTAGTGCGTCCTCTGCACAGTGTGCACCTAAAGCTACATGAAGAAAATTGGTGGTGTTTTTCTGATCCTATTAGTATCGCAGGCAGCTGTAGTATTTACAAGTCAGTGTATTGAGTCCTCTGCACAGTGTGCACCAAAGGCTAACTGTAGAAAATTAGTAGTGTTCTTCTGATCCTATTAGAACAGTACCGCAGGCAGCTGCAGTATTTACAAGTTAGTGTAGTTCATCCTCTGCACAGTGTGCACCTAAAGCTACCTGAGGAAAATTAGGATCTGTAGAACACCACTTTTAGTACAGTAATACAGGCAGCTGCAGTATTTACAAGTCAGTGTAGTGCGTCCTCTGCACAGTGTGCATCTAAAGCTACCTGAAGAAAATTGGTGGTGTTCTTCGGATCCTATTAGTATCGCAGGCAGCTGTAGTTTTTACAAGTTAGTGTAGTGTGTCCTCTGCACAGTGTGCACCTAAAGCTACCTGAAGAAAATGAGTGCTGTTCTTCTGATCCTATTAGTACAGTACCGCAGGCAGCTGCAGTATTTACAAGTTAGTGTGGTGCATCTTCTGCACAGTGTGCACCTAAAGCTACCTGAAGAAAATGAGTGGTGTTCTTCTGATCCTATTAGTACAGTACCGCAGGCAGCTGCAGTATTTACAAGTTAGTGTAGTGCGTCCTCTACACAGTGTGCACCTAAAGCTACCTGAAGAAAATTAGTGGTGTTCTTCTGATCCTATTAGTACAGTACCACAGGCAGCTGCAGTAATTACAAGTTAGTGTATTGCATCCTCTTCACAGTGTGCACCTAAAGATACCTGAAGAAAATGAGTGGTGTTCTTCTGATCCTATTAGTACAGTACCGCAAGCAGCTGCAGTATGTACAAGTTAGTGTAGTGCCTCCTCTGCACAGTGTGCACCTAAAGCTACCTGAAGAAAATTAGTGGTGTTCTTCTGATCCTATTAGTACAGTATTGCAGGCATCTGTAGTATTTACAAGTTAGTGTAGTGCATCTTCTGCAGAGTGTGCACCTAAAGCTACCTGAAGAAAATTGGTGGTGTTCTTCTGATCCTATTAGTATCGTAGGCAGCTGTAGTATTTACAAGTTAGTGTAGTGCGTCTTCTGCACAGTGTGCACCAACGGCTAAGGCTGAAGAAAATTAGTGGTGTTCTGATCCTATTAGTACAGTACCCCTGGCAGCTGCAGTATTTACAAGTTAGTATAGTGCGTCCTCTGCACAGTGTGTACCTAAAGCTACCTGAAGAAAATTGGTTGTGTTCTTCGGATCCTATTAGTATCGCAGGCAGTTGTAGTATTTACAAGTTAGTGTAGTGCATCCTTTACACAGTGTGCACCTACAGCTACATGAAGAATATTAGTGGTGTTCTTCTGATCCTATTAGTACAGTACCGCAGGCATCTGCAGTATTTGCAAGTTAGTGTAGTGCGTCCTCTGCACAGTGTGCACCTAAAGCTACCTGAAGAAAATTGGTGGTGTTCTTCTGATCCTATTAGTAAAGTACCACAGGCAGCTGCAGTATTTACAAGTTAGTGTAGTGCGTCCTCTGTACATTGTGCACCTAAAGCTACCTGAAGAAAATTGGTGGTGTTCTTCGGATCCTATTAGTATCGCAGGCAGCTGTAGTATTTAAAAGTTATTCTAGTGCATCCTCTGCACAGTGTGCACCTAAAGCCACCTGAAGAATATTATTAGTGTTCTTCTGATCCTATTAGTACAGTACCGCAGGCAGCTGCAGTATTTACAAGTTAGTGTAATGCGTCCTCTGCACAGTGTGCACCTTAAGCTACATGAAGAAAATTGGTGGTGTTCTTCTGATCCTATTAGTACAGTACCACAGTCAGATGCAGTATTTACAAGTTAGTGTAGTGCGTCCTGTGCACAGTGTGCACCTAAAGCTACCTGAAGAAAATTAGTGGTGTTCTTCTATTTATATTAGTACAGTAATGCAGGCAGCTGCAGTATTTACAAGTTAGTGTAGTGAGTACTCTGCACAGTGTGAACCTAAAGCTACCTGAAGAAAATTAGTGGTGTTCTTCTGATCTTTTTAAAACATTACCGCAGGCAGCTGCAGAATTTACAAGTTAGTGTAGTGCGTCCTCTGCACAGTGTGCACCTAAAGCTACCTGAAGAAAATTAGTGGGGTTCTTCTGATCCTATTAGTAAAGTACCACAGGCAGCTGCAGTATTTACAAGTTAGTGTAGTGCGTCCTTTGCACAGTGTGCACCTAAAGCTACCTGAAAAAATTGGTGGTGTTCTTCAGATCCTTTTAGTATCGGAGGCAGTTGTAGTATTTACAAGCTAATGTAGTGCGTCCTCTGCACAGTGTGCACCTAAAGCTTCCTGAAGAATATTAGTGGTGTTCTTCAAATGCTATTAGTAAAGTACCACAGACAGTTGCAGTATTTACAAGTTAGTGTAGTGCGTCCTTTGCAGAGTGTGCACCTAAAGCTACCTGAAGATAATTGGTGGTGTTCTTCTGATCCCATTAGTACGGTACCGCAGGCAGCTGCAGTATTTACATGTTAGTGTAGTGCGTCCTCTGAGCAGTGTTCACCTAAATCTACCTGAAGAAAATTAGTGGTGTTCTTCTGATCCTATTAGTACAATACCACAGGCAGCTGCAGTATTTACAAGTTAGTGCAGTGCTTCCTCGGCACAGTGTGCACCTAAAGCTACCTGAAGAAAATTGGTGGTGTTCTTCTGATCCTATTAGTATCGCAGGCAGCTGCAGTATTTACAAGTTAGTGTAGTGCGTCCTCTGCACAGTGTGCACATAAAGCTACCTGAAGAAAATTAGTGGTGTTCTTCTGATCCTATTAGTACAGTACCGCAGGCAGCTGCAGTATTTACATGTTAGTGTAGTGCGTCCTCTGAGCAGTGTTCACCTAAAGCTACCTGAAGAAAATTAGTGGTGTTCTTCTGATCCTATTAGTACAATACCACAGGCAGCTGCAGTATTTACAAGTTAGTGTAGTGCTTCCTCGGCACAGTGTGCACCTAAAGCTACCTGAAGAAAATTGGTGGTGTTCTTCTGATCCTATTAGTATCGCAGGCAGCTGCAGTATTTACAAGTTAGTGTAGTGCGTCCTCTGCACAGTGTGCACATAAAGCTACCTGAAGAAAATTAGTGGTGTTCTTCTGATCCTATTAGTACAGTACCGCAGGCAGCTGCAGTTTTTACAAGTTAGTGTAGTGCGTCCTCTCCACAGTGTGCACATAAAGCTACCTGAAGAAAATTGGTGGGGTTCTTCTGATCCTATTAGTACAGTACCGCAGGCAGCTGCATTATTTACAAGTTAGTGTAGTGCGTCCTCTGCACAGTGTGCACCTAAAGCTACCTGAAGAAAATTAGTGGTGTTCTTCTGATCCTATTAGTACAGTATCGCAGGCAGCTGCATTATTTACAAGTTAGTGTAGTGCGTCCTCTGCACAGTGTGCACCTAAAGCTACCTGAAGAAAATTAGTGGGGTTCTTCTGTTACTATTAGTAAAGTACCACAGGCAGTTGCAGTATTTACAAGTTAGTATAGTGCGTCCCTTGCACAGTGTGCACCTAAAGCTACCTGAAGAAAATTGGTGGTATTCTTCGGATCCTATTAGTAAAGTACCACAGGCAGCAGCAGTATTTACAAGTTAGTGTAGTGCATCCTCTGTACAGTGTGCAAATAAAGCTACCGGAAGAAAATTGGTGGTGTTCTTCAGATCCTATTAGTATCGCAGGCAGCTGTAGTATTTAAAAGTTATTGAAGTGCATCCTCTGCACAGTGTGCACCTAAAGCCACCTGAAGAATATTATTAGTGTTCTTCTGATCCTATTAGTACAGTGCCGCAGGCAGCTGCAGTATTTACAAGTTAGTGTAGTGCATCCTCTTCACAGTGTGCACCTTAAGTTACATGAAGAAAATTGGTGGTGTTCTTCTGATCCTATTAGTACAGTACCACAGTCAGATCCAGTATTTACAAGTTAGTGTAGTGCGTCCTGTGCACAGTGTGCACCTAAAGCTACCTGAAGAAAATTAGTGGTGTTCTTCTATTTATATTAGTACAGTAATGCAGGCAGCTGCAGTATTTACAAGTTAGTGTAGTGAGTCCTCTGCACAGTGTGAACCTAAAGCTACCTGAAGAAAATTAGTGGTGTTCTTCTGATCCTATTAGTACAGTACCACAGGCAGCTGCAGTAATTACAAGTTAGTGTATTGCATCCTCTGCACAGTGTGCACCTAAAGCTACCTGAAGAAAATTGGTGGTGTTCTTCTGATCCTATTAGTATCGCAGGCATCTGTAGTATTTACAAGTTAGTGTAGTGCGTCCTCTGCACAGTGTGCACCTAAGGCTACCTGAAGAAAATTAGTGGTGTTCTTCTGATCCTATTAGTACAGTACCGCCAGTAGCTGCAGTATTTACAAGCTAGTGTAGTGCGTCCTCTGCACAGTGTGCACCTAAAGCTACCTGAATTAAATTGGTGGTGTTCTTCGGATCCTATTAGTACAGTAACGCAGGCAGCTGCAGTATTAAAAAGTTAGTGGAGTGCGTCCTCTGCACAGTGTGCACCTAAAGCTACCTGAAGAAAATTAGTGGTGTTCTTCTGATCCTATTAGTACAGTATTGCAGGCATCTGAAGTATTTACAAGTTAGTGTAGTGCATCTTCTGCAGAGTGTGCACCTAAAGCTACCTGAAGAAAATTAGTGGGGTTCTTCTGATCCTATTAGTAAAGTACCACAGGCAGCTGCAGTATTTACAAGTTAGTGTAGAGCGTCCTCTGTACAGTGTGCACCTAAAGCTACCTGAAGAAAATTGGTGGTGTTCTTCGGATCCTATTAGTATCGCAGGCAGCTGTAGTATTTAAAAGTTATTGTAGTGCATCCTCTGCACAGTGTGCACCTAAAGCCACCTGAAGAATATTATTAGTGTTCTTCTGATCCTATTAGTACAGTACTGCAGGCAGCTGCAGTATTTACAAGTTAGTGTAGTGCGTCCTCTGCACAGTGTGCACCTTAAGCTACATGAAGAAAATTGGTGGTGTTCTTCTGATCCTATTAGTACAGTACCGCAGTCAGATGCAGTATTTACAAGTTAGTGTAGTGCATCCTGTGCACAGTGTGCACCTAAAGCTACCTGAAGAAAATTAGTGGTGTTCTTCTATTTATATTAGTACAGTAATGCAGGCAGCTGCAGTATTTACAAGTTAGTGTAGTGAGTCCTCTGCACAGTGTGAACCTAAAGCTACCTGAAGAAAATTAGTGGTGTTCTTCTGATCCTATTAAAACATTACCGCAGGCAGCTGCAGAATTTACAAGTTAGTGTAGTGCGTCCTCTGCACAGTGTGCACCTAAAGCTACCTGAAGAAAATTAGTGGGGTTCTTCTGATCCTATTAGTAAAGTACCACAGGTAGCTGCAGTATTTACAAGTTAGTGTAGTGCGTCCTCTGCACAGTGTGCACCTAAAGCTACCTGAAAAAAATGGTGGTGTTCTTCAGATCCTTTTAGTATCACAGGCAGTTGTAGTATTTACAAGCTAGTGTATTGCGTCCTCTGCACAGTGTGCACCTAAAGCTTCCTGAAGAATATTAGTGGTGTTCTTCTGATCCTATTAGTAAAGTACCACAGGCAGTTGCAGTATTTACAAGTTACTGTAGTGCGTCCTTTGCACAGTGTGCACCTAAAGCTACCTGAAGAAAATTGGTGGTGTTCTTCGGATCCTATTAGTAAAGTACCACAGGCAGCTGCAGTATTAACAAGCTAGTGTAGTGCGTCCTCTGCACAGTGTGCACCTAAAGCTACCTGAAGATAATTGGTGGTGTTCTTCGGATCCTATTAGTATCGCAGGCAGCTGTAGTATTTAAAAGTTATTGTAGTGCATCCTCTGCACAGTGTGCACCTAAAGCTACCTGAAGAATATTAGGGGAGTTCTTCTGATCCTATTAGTACAGTACCGCAGGCAGCTGCAGTATTTACAAGTTAGTGTAGTGCGTTCTCTGCACAGTGTGCACCTAAAGCTACATGAAGAAAATTGGTGGTGTTCTTCTGATCCATTAGTACAGTACCGCAGGCAGCTGCAGTTTTTACAAGTTAGAGTAGTGCGTCCTCTCCACAGTGTGCACATAAAGCTACCTGAAGAAAATTGGTGGGGTTCTTCTGATCCTATTAGTACAGTACCACAGGCAGCTGCAGTATTTACAAGTTAGTGTAGTGTGTCCTCTGCACAGTGTGAACCTAAAGCTACTTGAAGAAAATTAGTTGTGTTCTTCTGATCCTATTAGTACAGTACCCCAGGCAGCTGCATTATTTACAAGTTAGTGTAGTGCGTCCTCTGCACAGTGTGCACCTAAAGCTACCTGAAGAAAATTAGTGGTGTTCTTCGGATCCTATTAGTAAAGTACCACAGGAAGCTGCAGTATTTACAAGCCAGTGTAGTGCGTCCTCTGCACAGTTTGCACCTAAAGCTTACTTAAGAATATTAGTGGTGTTCTTCTGATCCTATTAGTATCGCAGGAAGCTGCAGTATTTACAAGTTAGTGTGGTGCGTCCTCTGCACTGTGTGCACCTAAAGCTACCTGAAGAAAATTAATGGTGTTCTTCTGATCCTATTAGTACAGTACCGCAGGCAGTTGCAGTTTTTACACGTTAGTGTAGTGCGTCCTCTGCACAGTGTGCACCTAAAGCTCCCTGAAGAAAATTAGTGGGGTTCTTCTGTTACTATTAGTAAAGTACCACAGGCAGTTGCAGTATTTACAAGTTAGTATAGTGCGTCCCTTGCACAGTGTGCACCTAAAGCTACCTGAAGAAAATTGGTGGTGTTCTTCGGATCCTATTAGTAAAGTACCACAGGCAGCAGCAGTATTTACAAGTTAGTGTAGTGCATCCTCTGTACAGTGTGCAAATAAAGCTACCGGAAGAAAATTGGTGGTGTTCTTCAGATCCTATTAGTATCGCAGGCAGCTGTAGTATTTAAAAGTTATTGAAGTGCATCCTCTGCACAGTGTGCACCTAAAGCCACCTGAAGAATATTATTAGTGTTCTTCTGATCCTATTAGTACAGTGCCGCAGGCAGCTGCAGTATTTACAAGTTAGTGTAGTGCATCCTCTTCACAGTGTGCACCTTAAGTTACATGAAGAAAATTGGTGGTGTTCTTCTGATCCTATTAGTACAGTACCACAGTCAGATGCAGTATTTACAAGTTAGTGTAGTGCGTCCTGTGCACAGTGTGCACCTAAAGCTACCTGAAGAAAATTAGTGGTGTTCTTCTATTTATATTAGTACAGTAATGCAGGCAGCTGCAGTATTTACAAGTTAGTGTAGTGAGTCCTCTGCACAGTGTGAACCTAAAGCTACCTGAAGAAAATTAGTGGTGTTCTTCTGATCCTTTAAAACATTACCGCAGGCAGCTGCAGAATTTACAAGTTAGTGTAGTGCGTCCTCTGCACAGTGTGCACGTAAAGCTACCTGAAGAAAATTAGTGGGGTTCTTCTGAACCTATTAGTAAAGTACCACAGGCAGCTGCAGTATTTACAAGTTAGTGTAGTGCGTCCTTTGCACAGTGTGCACCTAAAGCTACGTGAAAAAATTGGTGGTATTCTTCAAATCCTTTTAGTATCGCAGGCAGTTGTAGTATTTACAAGCTAATGTAGTGCGTCCTCTGCACAGTGTGCACCTAAAGCTTCCTGAAGAATATTAGTGGTGTTCTTCTGATGCTATTAGTAAAGTACCACAGACAGTTGCAGTATTTACAAGTTAGTGTAGTGCGTCCTCTGCACAGTGTGCACCTAAAGCTACCTGAAGAAAATTAGTGGTGTTCTTCTGATCCTATTAGTACAGTAACGCAGGCAGCTGCAGTATTAACAAGCTGGTGTAGTGCGTCCTCTGCACAGTGTGCACCTAAAGCTACCTGAAGAAAATTAGTGGTGTTCTTCTGATCCTATTAGTATCGCAGGCAGCTGCAGTATTTACAAGTTAGTGTAGTGCGTCCTCTGCACAGTGTGCACATAAAGCTACCTGAAGAAAATTAGTGGTGTTCTTCTGATCCTATTAGTACAGTACCGCAAGCAGCTGCAGTTTTTACAAGTTAGTGTAGTGCGTCCTCTCCACAGTGTGCACATAAAGCTACCTGAAGAAAATTGGTGGGGTTCTTCTGATCCTATTAGTACAGTACCGCAGGCAGCTGCATTATTTACAAGTTAGTGTAGTGCGTCCTCTGCACAGTGTGCACCTAAAGCTACCTGAAGAAAATTAGTGGTGTTCTTCTGATCCTATTAGTACAGTATCGCAGGCAGCTGCATTATTTACAAGTTAGTGTAGTGCGTCCTCTGCACAGTGTGCACCTAAAGCTACCTGAAGAAAATTAGTGGTGTTCTTCTGATCCTAATAGTACAGTACCGCAGGCAGCTGCAGTATTTACAAGTTAGTGTAGTGCGTCCTCTACACAGTGTGCACCTAAAGCTACCTGAAGAAAATTAGTGGTGTTCTTCTGATCCTATTAGTACAGTACCACAGGCAGCTGCAGTAATTACAAGTTAGTGTATTGCATCCTCTGCACAGTGTGCACCTAAAGCTACCTGAAGAAAATTGGTGGTGTTCTTCTGATCCTATTCGTATCGCAGGCATCTGTAGTATTTACAAGTTAGTGTAGTGCGTCCTCTGCACAGTGTGCACCTAAGGCTACCTGAAGAAATTTAGTGGTGTTCTTCTGATCCTATTAGTACAGTACCGCCAGTAGCTGCAGTATTTACAAGCTAGTGTAGTGCGTCCTCTGCACAGTGTGCACCTAAAGCTACCTGAATTAAATTGGTGGTGTTCTTCGGATCCTATTAGTACAGTAACGCAGGCAGCTGCAGTATGAAAAAGTTAGTGGAGTGCGTCCTCTGCACAGTGTGCACCTAAAGCTACCTGAAGAAAATTAGTGGTGTTCTTCTGATCCTATTAGTACAGTATTGCAGGCATCTGAAGTATTTACAAGTTAGTGTAGTGCATCTTCTGCAGAGTGTGCACCTAAAGCTACCTGAAGAAAATTAGTGGGGTTCTTCTGATCCTATTAGTAAAGTACCACAGGCAGCTGCAGTATTTACAAGTTAGTGTAGTGCGTCCTCTGTACAGTGTGCACCTAAAGCTACCTGAAGAAAATTGGTGGTGTTCTTCGGATCCTATTAGTATCGCAGGCAGCTGTATTATTTAAAAGTTATTGTAGTGCATCCTCTGCACAGTGTGCACCTAAAGCCACCTGAAGAATATTATTAGTGTTCTTCTGATCCTATTAGTACAGAACCGCAGGCAGCTGCAGTATTTACAAGTTAGTGTAGTGCGTCCTCTGCACAGTGTGCACCTTAAGCTACATGAAGAAAATTGGTGGTGTTCTTCTGATCCTATTAGTACAGTACCGCAGTCAGATGCAGTATTTACAAGTTAGTGTAGTGCATCCTGTGCACAGTGTGCACCTAAAGCTACCTGAAGAAAATTGGTGGTGTTCTTCGGATCCTATTAGTATCGCAGGCAGCTGTAATATTTAAAAGTTATTGTAGTGCATCCTCTGCACAGTGTGCACCTAAAGCTACCTGAAGAATATTAGGGGAGTTCTTCTGATCCTATTAGTACAGTACCGCAGGCAGCTGCAGTATTTACAAGTTAGTGTAGTGCGTTCTCTGCACAGTGTGCACCTAAAGCTACATGAAGAAAATTGGTGGTGTTCTTCTGATGAAATTAGTACAGTACCGCAGGCAGTTGCAGTATTTACATGTTAGTGTAGTGCGTCCTCTGAGCAGTGTTCACCTAAATCTACCTGAAGAAAATTAGTGGTGTTCTTCTGATCCTATTAGTACAATACCACAGGCAGCCGTAGTATTTACAAGTTAGTGTAGTGCTTCCTCGGCACAGTGTGCACCTAAAGCTACCTGAAGAAAATTGGTGGTGTTCTTCTGATCCTATTAGTATCACAGGCAGCTGCAGTATTTGCAAGTTAGTGTAGTGCGCCCTCTGCACAGTGTGCACTTAAAGCTACCTGAAGAAAATTAGTGGTGTTCTTCTGATCCTATTAGTACAGTACCGCAGGCAGCTGCAGTTTTTACAAGTTAGTGTAGTGCGTCCTCTCCACAGTGTGCACATAAAGCTACCTGAAGAACATTAGTGGGGTTCTTCTGATCCTATTAGTAAAGTACCATAGGCAGCTGCAGTATTTACAAGTTAGTGTAGTGAGTCCTCTGCACAGTGTGCACCTAAAGCTACCTGAAGAAAATTGGTGGTGTTCTTCTAATCCTATTAGAATAGTACCGCAGGCAGCTGCAGTATTTTCAAGTTAGTGTAACGTGTCCTCTGCACAGTGTGCACCTAAAGCTACCTGAAGAAAATTAGTGGTGTTCTTCTGATCCTATTAGTACAGTACCCCAGGCAGCTGCATTATTTACAAGTTAGTGTAGTGCGTCCTCTGCACAGTGTGCACCTAAAGCTACCTGAAGAAAATTAGTGGTGTTCTTCTGATCCTATTAGTACAGTACCCCAGGCAGCTGCATTATTTACAAGTTAGTGTAGTGCGTCCTCTGCACAGTGTGCACCTAAAGCTACCTGAAGAAAATTAGTGGTGTTCTTCTGATCCTATTTGTACAGTACCCCAGGCAGCTGCATTATTTACAAGTTAGTGTAGTGGGTCCTCTGCACAGTGTGCACCTAAAGCTACCTGAAGAAAATTAGTGGTGTTCTTCGGATCATATTAGTAAAGAACCACAGGCAGCTGCAGTATTTACAAGCCAGTGCAGTGTCTCCTCTGCACAGTGTTCACCTAAATCTTACTTAAGAATATTAGTGGTGTTCTTCTGATCCTATTAGTATCGCAGGAAGCTGCAGTATTTACAAGTTAGTGTAGTGCATCCTCTGCACAGTGTGCACCTAAAGCTGCCTTAAGAAAATTAATGGTGTTCTTCTGATCCTATTAGTACAGTACTGCAGGCAGTTGCAGTTTTTACAAGTTAGTGTAGTGCGTCCTCTGCACAGTGTGCACCTAAAGCTACCTGAAGAAAATTAGTGGGGTTCTTCTGATCCTATTAGTAAAGCACCACGGGCAGTTGCAGTATTTACAAGTTAGTATAGTGCGTCCTTTGCACAGTGTGCACCTAAAACTACCTGAAGAAAATTAGTGGTGTTCTTCTATTTATATTAGTACAGTAATGGAGGCAGCTGCAGTATTTACAAGTTAGTGTAGTGAGTCCTCTGCACAGTGTGAACCTAAAGCTACCTGAAGAAAATTAGTAGTGTTCTTCTGATCCTATTAAAACATTACCGCAGGCAGCTGCAGAATTTACAAGTTAGTGTAGCGTGTCCTCTGCACAGTGTGCACCTAAAGCTACCTGAAGAAAATTAGTGGTGTTCTTCTGATCCTATTAGTACAGTACCCCAGGCAGCTGCATTATTTACAAGTTAGTGTAGTGCGTCCTCTGCACAGTGTGCACCTAAAGCTTCCTGAAGAATATTAGTGGTGTTCTTCTGATTCTGTTAGTACAGTATTGCAGGCAGCTGCAGTTTTTACAAGTTAGTGTAGTGCGTCCTCTGCACAGTGTGCACCTAAACCTACCTGAAGAAAATTAGTGGGGTTCTTATGATCCTATTAGTAAAGTACCACAGGCAGTTGCAGTATTTACAAGTTAGTGTAGTGCGTCCTTTGCACAGTGTGCACCTAAAGCTACCTGAAGAAAATTGGTGGTGTTCTTCGGATCCTATTAGTAAAGTACCACAGGCAGCTGCAGTATTAACAAGCTAGTGTAGTGCGTCCTCTGCACAGTGTGCACCTAAAGCTACCTGAAGATAATTGGTGGTGTTCTTCGGATCCTATTAGTATCGCAGGCAGCTGTAGTATTTAAAAGTTATTGTAGTGCATCCTCTGCACAGTGTGCACCTAAAGCTACCTGAAGAATATTAGGGGAGTTCTTCTGATCCTATTAGTACAGTACCGCAGGCAGCTGCAGTATTTACAAGTTAGTTTAGTGCGTTCTCTGCACATTGTGCACCTAAAGCTACATGAAGAAAATTGGTGGTGTTCTTCTGATCCCATTAGTACAGCACCGCAGGCAGCTGCAGTATTTACATGTTAGTGTAGTGCGTCCTCTGAGCAGTGTTCACCTAAAGCTACCTGAAGAAAAAATTATTGGTGTTCTTCTGATCCTATTAGTACAATACCACAGGCAGCTGCAGTATTTACAAGTTAGTGTAGTGCTTCCTCGGCACAGTGTGCACCTAAAGCTACCTGAAGAAAATTGGTCGTGTTCTTCTGATCCTATTAGTACAGTACCGCAGGCAGCCGCAGTATTTTCAAGTTAGTGCAGTGTGTCCTCTGCACAGTGTGCACCTAAAGCTACATGAAAAAAATTGGCGGTGTTCTTCTAATTCTATTAGTACAGTACCGCAGGCAGCTGCATTATTTACAAGTTAGTGTAGTGCGTCCTCTGCACAGTGTGCACCTAAAGCTACCTGAAGAAAATTAGTGGTGTTCTTATGATCCTATTAGTACAGTATCGCAGGCAGCTGCATGATTTACAAGTTAGTGTAGTGCGTCCTCTGCACAGTGCGCACCTAAAGCTACCTGAAGAAAATTAGTGGTGTTCTTCTGATCCTATTAGTACAGTACCCCAGGCAGCTGCAGTTTTTTTTTTTTTTTTCCAAAACAAAGTGGTGTTTTATTAGAAGAGTAGGTTGTATACAGTGCATATTCAGACAGCGGTACATTAACAGATTGATCAGTATACACTTAATGTCACTATACAGGAAAGAGTAGCAGGTGAGACGTGCAGACACAATATGTGGTATTGAGTGAGACAATATGTTATGCAGTAAATCTATATTACGTATTCAATATCCATTATGTCTAGTGGTGTACATTGATTTGCATATTTTGGGTATTTTATTCAGATATTGCATTACAAGTCGAGGCATTACCTATCCAGGTGTCCCAAATTTTACCATATTTTGCGCGGCAACCCCTATGAACATATATTTCTTTCTTATACGGTAAGACATTATTTATAGCTGAGATCCATTCTTGAAGTGTCGGAGATACAGGTTGTAGCCACTTCCTGGCTATCAATAGTCTGGCCATGAAGAGTGTTTCTTGAAGAAAGATCTTATGAAACTTATCTGAGTCAGGGTCTGGGAATATCCCCAGCAGACATTGTTTGGGGCATAGTGTGAGAGGGGACCCCATTTCATCGTGGATGAATTTCACTATTTGGGACCAATAATCCTGTATTGCTGGACATGACCAGAGAAGGTGGAAAAATGTGCTAGAGGGGCTGTCGCACCTGGGGCATTGCGGGCTCCGGTCGGGTTTATATTTAGCCAGACGGAGGGGGGTCATATATGTCCTGTGCATAATGTAAAGTTGTGTAAGGCGATCTGATAGCTTTGTGGAGACTTTTTTGCAGGTATCTAAGGCATCTTCCCATTCATCATCCTCCAACCCACCTACATCTTCAGACCAGGGGATTTTTAGCCTATATGCAATGTGCACCGCTGTAGGTCGTAGTAAAGAATTGTAAAATCCTGAAATCAGTTTACTATGATCTGAGTCTAACATAATATAGAGTACATCTAGCTGTTCCAGTTCTGGGGGGCCATCACTGAATTGCGCTCTTAGGGCGTGTCGGAGTTGCAGGTAGCGGAAATGCATATTGTTAGGGAGGTTGAATTCCTCCTTAAGTTGTTGGAATGATTTAAGTATATTGTCAACATAAACATCTGACAAAAACCCTACTCTATGGTCCAACCACATTTCGTGATCTGGCACCTCTAGCAGTTCCCTTAAGCTCGGATTATTCCATAGAGGGGTATGAGAATGTATAGCTGGTGTTTTGAGTTTTCGTTGTACCACTTCCCATATTCTGCAATGGTGATATAGTAACCCTTTCTTGTTATCTATTTTACTGGTGCCACGGAATATAATCTGGAAGGGGTGTGTGAATCTATGTCCCAAGGGGGAGTTCATTAAGGATAAATATCGTTTCTTTTTTTTTTTTTTTTTTTTAAATAAATTTTTATTGAAGGATGTAACATACAGGGAATGACATCAATTGACAGTATCATTGTTTTTTGTGATTTTTTTTTTTCCATAAAAAAAAAAAGAAAATCCAAAGTAAACATTAGCTGTATACAAAATAGGAACATAAAACAGCTGATAAAGATAGATAGCAGAAGGGAGGAAATAAAGGGGAAGAAACTGGATGGATCTAGGTGGGGGGGAAGGGATTCCCTGAAATTGCTAGCACAATGTTACTGGAAGTACTCCGCATAGGGTGTAGGAAGGGTTGAGTGGGGGAAGGCCAGGTAGATGTAGAATGTTAACATCAGACATCAGGGGGGGGGGGGGGTGGGAGTGGAGAGCACCAAGAGCGTGCTTTAGGTGGTGTAAAAACAGCCTGTGGGTATAAAGTACAGGTTAAATGGTAACAAATAGGTTGACGTGATATGGATAGTGATAATTGCGGTTTTAGTGGTGAGGTATTGATGTCCTTAGTTGCAGTTGCGGTGTCCATTTTCCTACAAGGGGAGAAATAAGAGGTCCTGAGGAGCGGGAGGAGGTCCTGGATCATGTTGTGATGTTTGGTAGGAGTTGGGTTCCTTATGTTGAGGAATCTTGGTTTGGAGGGATCATTCCAACTGCGGTGGGGGGGGAGGTTCCTGATAGAGGAAAGAGAAAGTCTCAAGATGCGCTATATCCGTGGGAGAGAGTGTCGAGGTCATGAAAGCCCCCCATTTGTGGTGGAAGCGCGTCCTGATTGTGTCGTTCGTAAAGTCCATGTTGATCCTATCTTTGTACAGCAACTGTAGGAGGTCCCTTTTGATTTGAGAGGTATTGGGACATGCATCGGATATCCAATTTTTTAAAATGGCTCTTCTGGCGAAAAGGAGGCATATCAGGATCCAGTCCTTGTAGGAAGGTGCAGGGTTCGGAGACCAGGGTAACAATTGGGGGTCCCAGTGACCGAAAATGAGGAGAAGGGGGTCTTTGGGAATTTTCAGCAGGGTTACATCGAATATGTAATGGAGGACCTTGTCCCAAAAGCTGGAGATGTAGCTGCATGACCAAAAGCGATGGGTCAGAGTAGGCCTGGGGTGTCGGCATAAGGGGCACGTGGAGGAGGTTTGAGGTTGTTTGTTCGAGAGGAAAGGTATGTGGGCTCGATGGACGATCTTAAGTTGGGTTTCCCTCCAGGATTCGTTGGGCACCAGATTGTGAATAGAGTTGAGGCCTTGAAGTATTTTGTCGACCAAATCGGCATCAGGGAAGTCTTTTGCCCAGTTAGCTGCTGAAGATGTCTTCAGTGAGGGAATAGCTTTTAGTAGGAGAGGCTGGTATATGTCTGAGATTTTGTAGGAGCCCTTTGCGAGAAGAGAGTCCGATAGGGACGTTTGAAATCTTTTGTGATCGTCTCTGCAGGCATTTTTGAGGAAGCTGATACATTGACCATAGTGGAACATGTGTGACTGTGGGAGTTGGAATGTCTCCGCTAATGACTTGAAAGGGACGGGGCGGCCAGTTTTTAAGTCACAAAGCGAAGAAAAGTTGGAGATGCCTTTCTGCTGCCAGGTGATGTATGGCTGACGTTCCAGACCTGGGGGGAAGCTCGGGTTTCCTTGTATTGGAAGGTGTTTAGATATAAAGGGTGAGAGCTTGAGGTATTTCTGGGTTTCCCTCCAGGCAATGGCTGTGTCCCGAAGTAGTAGGTTATGTTGAAGGGGTGGGGGGGTGGATTTCCATTTGCAGTGTAGGAGAGCTACCAGGGAGTATGGATTGACCATTTCGGTTTCTAAACAAAAGTTGGAGTATCGAGATGTTTGCGCTACCCAATCTAGACTTATCCTCATGAGGCAGGCTAAATTATAAATTCTGACATTAGGGAGATTAATACCCCCTTCGCGCCTGGGAAGGTAAAGTTTAGTGAGTGCAATTCGCGGCCGCTTATTCCGCCATAAAAATTTGGATATTGCCTCGTTAAGAAATTTTGTGTCTTTATGCTGTAGGAGTAAGGGAATGGTTTGTAATGGGTAAAGAAGGCGGGCGAAGCTGACCATTTTCACTAGATGACATCTTCCCAGTAGCGAGAGGGGGAGATCCATCCAGTTTGTTAGTTCCTGAGAGATTTTTTTGAGTAAGGGTGGGTAGTTGAGGTGATAGAGAGAGGAGGGTAGTTTGCCTATTCTTATGCCTAAGTAGGTGATGTGGGAGTGTGCTACCGAGAATATGGAATTCTGTGTCCAAGGAGGGTTGGATGCGGTACCTAGGGGGAGGATTTCGCTTTTGTTGTAATTTATGCGAAGGCCCGAGCATAATCTAAATTGGTCAAAGATAAGCTTAATCGTGAACATGTCAGAGGAGGGGTTTGCTGTGAATATAAGGACGTCGTCGGCAAATAGTGAGGTGCGAAGCTCCTGTTTGCCGATGGGGATGCCGTTTAGTGGGGCTACGTGTGATAAGTATCTAGATAATGGTTCTAGTGCTATGTTAAAGAGGAGTGGTGATAAGGGGCAGCCCTGCCGGGTCCCTTTGTGTAGGCGGAATTCCTCTGATAAGAGGCCTGCTGCTACCAGTCTAGCGGCTGGGGCGGAGTACATGGTGTTTATGAGATGAGCGAAGGAGCCGGAGAATCCCATTTTGTTCATGACCAGAGAAAGCCACTCGAAGCTTACATTATCGAAGGCTTTCTCCGCGTCCAGAGTGATGATAGCATACTTTCCCTCTGAATTGCATTTGGCATGTTCTAGGGCCATCATTACCTTCCTGATGTTCATGGTGGCAGTTCTGCCTTTCACGAACCCTGATTGGGCAGGATGTATCAGGGAGGGTATGATGTCTGCTAATCTTGTGGCAATAATTTTGGAAAGGATTTTGACATCTAGGTTTAAAAGTGAGATTGGCCTATATGAGCCTGGTTCTTGGGGGTCTTTACCTTTTTTGGCTAGTAATTTGATAGTGGCTTGATTGCCCGTGGGTAGGTATGTTCCCCCTGTCCAAATGTGCTGATATACTTCATGTAGTGTGGGTTCTACGAGTGGTTGTAGTGACTTGTAGAATTCTCCCGTGAAACCATCAGGACCTGGGGCTTTCGAGGGAGCTAGGTTTTTAATTGTAGTGGATATTTCGTGGAGGGATATTGGGGCGTTTAGAGCTTCTAACTGTGTGGGTGATACATGCGATAGGGTTACCTTTTCAAGAAATGATTGTGCTGTTTCAAGGTTTATGGGATCTGGTCCATATAAGGATGAGTAATATTGTAACATGGTATTGTTTATATCCATTTGGGTGGTTTTTATGTTACCCCGAGAGTCCCGGAGGGATGAGATATGTGTCGGATGGTAGGGTCCCTTACATAAATTGGCGAGGAGTTTGCCTGCCTTATTGCCGAATTTGTGGAGGGTGGCATCCATGTGGGCTTTTTTCGTTTGTTCTAGGGTTTCGGCCCAAGTGTCAAAAGACTGTTTAGCTGATTGCCATGCCTTCCTGCTGTCATTGGAGTTGTTTGTGTATAGTATTCTTTGGGCTAGGTGTAGTTGGTAGCTGGCTTGTTTGTATTTTTTGAGAGCGTTTCTTTTAAAGGATGCTGCATAGGAGATTATACGGCCTCTGAGGAATGCTTTGCCTGCTTCCCAGAATAAATTGGGGTTGTCGGAGTGTTCAGCATTGGTCGATGTGTATTCAGACCAGACATTTTCGATGTATTTTCGAAAGTCAGCATTGTTGTGGAGATAAGAGGGGAAACGCCATATTTTAGGATTTGGGTGTAAGTCAGGGTTATCAAACGTGGTCGAGATTGGTGCATGGTCGGATATGGCAATGTCGTGAATGTCCGCATCGGATATCATTGGTAAAAGGTCGTCTGAACAGAAGAGGTAGTCAATTCTGGTGAAGACATTGTGGGGATTGGAATAAAATGTAAAGTCTCTGTCAGCTGGATGTCGTAGTCGCCAGATGTCGTGTAGATGGAGGGATTCCATCGTGGAGGCTAGTAGAGTTTGTGAATCTAGATCTGAGGGAAGGAATGTGCGCTTAGAGGTGGATCTGTCGTCTATCGGGTGTATTGTGGAATTAAAGTCTCCACCCACTATGTGTGGGAGAGTCGGGTCGCTGAGGAGCCATGTTGAGAGTTCGCTAAAAAATTGTTTTGTGGGGTTATTGGGCGCATAGATGTTTGAAATTATCAGTTCTTTGGTTCCTAATTTGATGTGGGTTGAGATGAGGCGCCCCTGAGCATCTGTTTTGGTGGATAGGACCTCACATGGTAGGTTTTTGTGGATGAGTATCAGAACTCCTGCTTTGCGTCCATTGGAATCTGAGCCTATTACTGTACCTACCCATAATTTTTTCATTCGGTGGAAGTCAGGGGTGGAGAGGTGGGTTTCTTGGAGTAGGGCAATGTCGGTTTTGAGTCTTTTGAGGTGACGGAGGATTTTCATTCTCTTATTGGGTGAACGAAGCCCTTTAACATTCCAGGAGACTAGTTTCATATAGGGGGGGTCACTGGGGGGGTATGTGAAGATTTTGTATGGTTTTCACATGTTGATATGTGGAGGTGTGGCATGGAATTAGGCTGAGTTCTGGGGGGGGTTATTTTGTTTAAAATAGGGATTTTGTAACCGCTAAGGACATGTGTGCAATGAGATGAGGGTGCATAGTATAGGGAGGGGTACAGGAAGGGGAGGGTAGAAAGGAGAAACAATAAAACATATTGAGTAAACTTCGCTTTTTTCCGCATGGAGTCGACTGTGTAGTCCAACTCCCAACGCAGGACTCAGCGACTGCTGTATTTAAGAACCCGCATTTAAGGGGGTGAAATGCATTGGCCGCTTGTTTTGTGCAGCATTAGAAGAAGGAGTTGGATACACAGGAGAACCAGGGGAGAGAGGCAATACCTTAGTTGTAACAAAAACCAAATTTACCAGTTAGTTAAGTATAAACAGTACGTATTAAACATGAAAAAAAAAACTGCTTGGCCTACCAGTATCAGAATTGCCTCGTGAGGAAGAGTGGACAAGCTTGAAAGAGAATAAAAATTATTTTTTTTTTTTTAACTTCGTTTCTTGAGTGGGATATCCCGTTAAGAGTTGGGCCACCATAGCCGTAGAGGTGGGGCATTGAGTGGTAGCAATGTGTGAATATGGTCGTGTTCCTCAATAAGGAGTAGGACGGTGATGGTCCGGTGCTGAAGGTCTGAACCGTTTTGGAGAGTCTTTGCGTGGGCTCCTTTGGTCTAGAGCACGGTTGACAGGAGTCGCTCTAGGAGAGGGGCTGAGGTTGGGGCCTGAGTGTAGCGAACGCAGGAAAGCTTCTGCTTCTTTTGGGTCTTGGAAGGAGAGTTGGTCGCCATTTGGGGCTTTGAGTCGAAGGGTAGCTGGGAAAGCCAACGTGAATTTGAGTTGTTGATGGTGCAGTTCCGAGCAAATCTGTTGAAAGGCTTTTCTCTTTTGGGACACTTCAATGGAGTAGTCTGCGAAAATCAGGATTTTCATGCCGTCAATTTGGAGAGCTCTGGATTGCCTGAATTTTTGCAAGATGTAAGCTTTATCTGAGTAGTTGAGGTATTTTGCTATTATGGGACGAGGCGATTTGCGTTCTGCGTTGAAGGTTCCCATGCGATGGGCCCGTTCTACTGTGCAGGGGCCTGGCAGGCCTAGTGCTTCGGGAATGCGCCTGGCGCATAGGTCAGAGAGAGCTGAGGATTGTAGCGACTCTGGGATGCCTACAAATCGCAAGTTGCTCCTTCTGGATCTATTTTCCAAATCGTCCAGTTTTTCAAGGATATATTTGTTGGTTTTGTCATGGGCCTGCATTGAGGATTGAGAGTGGTACATATCTTCCTCAATATTTGCTATGCGGTGTTCAGCTTCATTCAGCCTGGAGGCATGTTCCCCTAGCTGGGCCTGGATTTGTTGCATGCCTGCGCTAACTGCCTTCTCCACCGAGGCTGTGATCATTGGGGAGAGGAGGGCTGCCACAGCCTGAGCTATCATTTCAATATTGGATGCATTGGATGGGCTGGATGGGCTTGTGGGGTGTTGAGCTGCATCAGCAGGTGAGGAGGGGGCCGCAGCGCCGCTTACCTCCATGTCAGGCTCTGACTCTGTGGGAGGCTCCGTGTAGGCCGAAGCCGGGGCCTCGATTTGCGGCTGTGGGGTCCGCGCCGCCGCGGCCGCGTACGATCGCGTGCCGGTTTTTTCCACAAACCGGTCCATCCTGTGCCCTGGGATGGCGTGGGGTGGGTGCCGGTGTTTTTTGGGGGGTTTTCTGGCTTTATATGCCGATTTTGGAGTCGAGCTGCGGGAGCTGGTGAAGAGAGCAGCTACTCCATGCGGCGCCGGAACCGGAAGTAATATCGTTTCTTATCATGCTTGTCTAGATGGAAGAAATGGGACAGTTGTGCCGCTAAATAGTACAAATTAAAGTCGGGTAATGCCAGTCCTCCCAACTCCGAGGGATTTTTCAGAACTTGCCAGGACAATTTGTGGCGACCCGATCCCCAAACAAAGGAATTAAGAATAGTCTCAATGGACTTAAATATCCTTAGCAGAATATACTGCGGGGTGTGCCATAGGACGTATAGGAATTTGGGAAGGAGTACCATGGCAGCTGCAGTTTTTAATAGTTAGTGTAGTGCGTCCTCTGAACAGTGTGCACCTAAAGCTACCTGAAGAAAATTGGTGGTGTTCTTCGGATCCTATTAGTATCGAAGGCAGCTGTAGTATTTAAAAGTTATTGTAGTGCATCCTCTGCACAGTGTGCACCTATAGCTACCTGAAGAATATTATTAGTGTTCTTCTGATCCTATTAGTACAGTACCGCAGGCAGCTGCAGTATTTACAAGTTAGTGTAGTGCGTCCTCTGCACAGTGTGCACCTTAAGCTACATGAAGAAAATTGGTGATGTTCTTCTGATCCTATTAGTACAGTACCGCAGTCAGATGCAGTATTTACAAGTTAGTGTAGTGCGTACTGTGCAGAGTGTGCACCTAAAGCTACCTGAAGAAAATTAGTGGTGTTCTTCTATTTATATTAGTACAGTAATGGAGGCAGCTGCAGTATTTACAAGTTAGTGTAGTGAGTCCTCTGCACAGTGTGAACCTAAAGCTACCTGAAGAAAATTAGTGTTGTTCTTCTGATCCTATTAAAACATTACTGCAGGCAGCTGCAGAATTTACAAGTTAGTGTAGTGCGTCCTTTGAGCAGTGTTCAACTAAAGCTACCTGAAGAAAATTAGTGGTGTTCTTCTGATCCTATTATTACAATACCACAGGCAGCTGCAGTATTTACAAGTTAGTATAGTGCGTCCTCTGCACAGTGTGCAACTAAAGCTACCTCACGAAAATTGGTGGTGTTCTTCTGATCCTATTAGTATCGCAGGAAGCTGCAGTATTTACAAGTTAGTGTAGTGCGTTATCTGCACAGTGTGCACCTAAAGCTACCTGAAGAAAATTAGTGGTGTTCTTCTGATCCTATTAGTACAGTACCGCAGGCAGCTGCAGTATTTACATGTTAGTGTATTGCGTCCTCTGAGCAGTGTGCACCTAAAGCTTCCTAAAGAAAATTAGTAGTGTTCTTCTGATCCTATTTGTACAGTACCGCAGGCAATTGCCGTTTTTACAAGTTAGTGTAGTGCGTCCTCTGCACAGTGTGCACGTAAAGCTACCTGAAGAAAATTAGTGGGGTTCTTCTGATCCTATTAGTAAAGTACCACAGGCAGCTGCAGTATTTACAAGTTAGTGTAGTGCGTCCTCTGCACAATGTGCACCTAAAGCTACCTGAAGAAAATTAGTGGGGTTCTTCTATTCCTTTTAGTAAAGTACCACAGGCAGCTGCAGTATTTACAAGCTAGTGTAGTGTGTCCTCTGCACAGTGAGCTCCTAAAGCTTACTTAAGAATATTAGTGGTGTTCTTCTGATCCTATTAGTACAGTATCGCAGGCAGCTGCAGTATTTACAATTTAGTGTAGTGCGTCCTCAGCACAGTGTGCACCTAAAGCTACATGAAGAAAATTGGTGGTGTTCTTCTGATCCTCTTAGTATCGCAGGCAGCTGCAGTATTTACAAGTTAGTGTAGTGCGTCCTTTGCACAGTTAACACAGTTACCTAAAGTTACCTAAAGTTACCTGAAGAAAATTAGTGGTGTTCTTCTGATCCTATTAGTACAGTACCGCAGGCAGTTGCAGTTTTTACAAGTTAGTGTAGTGCGTCCTCTGCACAGTGTGCACCTAAACCTACCTGAAGATAATTGGTGGTGTTCTTCGGATCCTATTAGTATCGCAGGCAGCTGTAGTATTTAAAAGTTATTGTAGTGCATCCTCTGCACAGTGTGCACCTATAGCTACCTGAAGAATATTATTAGTGTTCTTCTGATCCTATTAGTACAGTACTGCAGGCAGCTGCAGTATTTACAAGTTAGTGTAGTGCGTCCTCTGCACAGTGTGCACCTAAAGCTACTTGAAAAAAATTGGTGTTCTTCTGATCCTATTAGCACAGTACCGTAGGCAGCTGCAGTATTTACAAGTTAGTGTAGTGTTTCCTCTGTACAGTGTACACCTAAAGCTACCTGAAGAAAATTAGTGGTGTTCTTCTCATGCTATTAGTAAAGTACCACAGGCAGCTGTAGTATTGAAAAGTTAGTTTAGTGCGTCCTCTGCATAGTGTGCACCTAAAGCTTCCTAAAGAATATTACTGGTGTTCTTCTGATCCTATTAGTACAGTATCGCAGGCAGCTGCAGTATTTACAATTTAGTGTAGTGAGTCCTCTGCACAGTGTGCACCTAAAGCTACATGAAGAAAATTGGTGGTGTTCCTCTGATCCTATTAGTATCGCAGGCAGCTGCAGTATTTACAAGATAGTGTAGTGCGTCCTCTGCACAGTGTGAACCTAAAGCTACCTGAAGAATATTATTAGTGTTCTTCTGATCCTATTAGTACAGTACCGCAGGCAGCTGCAGTATTTACAAGTTAGTGTAGTGCGTCCTCTGCACAGTGTGCACCTTAAGCTACATGAAGAAAATTGGTGATGTTCTTCTGATCCTATTAGTACAGTACCGCAGTCAGATGCAGTATTTACAAGTTAGTGTAGTGCGTACTGTGCAGAGTGTGCACCTAAAGCTACCTGAAGAAAATTAGTGGTGTTCTTCTATTTATATTAGTACAGTAATGGAGGCAGCTGCAGTATTTACAAGTTAGTGTAGTGAGTCCTCTGCACAGTGTGAACCTAAAGCTACCTGAAGAAAATTAGTGTTGTTCTTCTGATCCTATTAAAACATTACTGCAGGCAGCTGCAGAATTTACAAGTTAGTGTAGTGCGTCCTTTGAGCAGTGTTCAACTAAAGCTACCTGAAGAAAATTAGTGGTGTTCTTCTGATCCTATTAGTACAGTATTGCAGACAGCTGCAATATTTACAAGTTAGTGTAGTGCATCCTCTGTCGATTGTGCACCTAAAGCAACCTGAAGAATATTAGTGGTGTTCTTCTGATCCTATTAGTACAGTAACACAGGCAGCTGCAGTATTTACAAGTTAGTGTAGTGTGTCCTCTGGACAGTGTGCACCTAAAGCTACCTGAAGAAAATTAGTGGTGTTCTTCTGATCCTATTAGTACAGTACCGCAGGCAGCTGCAGTATTTATAAGTTGGTGTAGTGCATCCTTTGCACAGTGTGCACCAAAAGCTACCTGAAGAAAATTAGTGGTGTTCTTCTGATCATATTAGTATCGCAGGCAGCAGCAGTATTTACAAGTTAGTGTAGTGCGTTCTCTGCACAGTGTGCACCTAAAGCTACCTGAAGAAAATTAGTGGTGTTCTTCTGATCCTATTATTAAAGTACTGCAGGCAGCTGCAGTTTTTCCAAGTTAGTGTAGTGCGTCCTCTGCACAGTGTGCACCTAAAGCTACATGAAGAAAATTGGTGGTGTTCTTCTGATCCTATTAGTACAGTACCGCCGTCAGCTGCAGTATTTACAAGTTAGTGTAGTGTTAACTGTGCACAGTGTGCACCTAAAGCTACCTGAAGAAAATTAGTGGTGTTCTTCCGATTCCTATTAGTACAGTACCGCAGGCAGCTGCAGTATTTACATGTTAGTGTAGTGCGTCCTCTGCACAATGTGCACCTAAAGCTACATGAAGAAAATTGGTGGTGTTCTTCTGATCGTATTAGTATCTCAGGCAGCTGCAGTATTTACAAGATAGTGTAGTGCGTCCTCTGCACAGTGCGCACCTAAAGCTACCTGAAGAAAATTAGTGGTGTTCTTCTGATCCTATTAGTACAGTACCGCAGGCAGTTTTTAGAAGTTAGTGTAGTGCGTCCCCTGCACAGTGTGCACCTAAACCTACCTGAAGAAAATTAGTGGGGTTCTTCTGATCCTATTAGTACAATACCGCAGGCAGCTGCAGTATTTACAAGTTAGTGTAGTGCATCCTCTGCACAGTGTGCACCTAAAGCTACCTGAAGAAAATTAGAAGTGTTCTTCTGATCCTATTAGTACAATACCGCAGGCAGCTGCAGTATTTACAAGTGAGTGTAGTGCATCCTCTGCACAGTGTGCATCTAAAGCTACCTGAAGAAAATTGGTGGTGTTCTTCTGATCCTATTAGTATCGCAGTAAGCTGCAGTATATACAAGTTAGTGTAGTGCGTCCTCTGCACAGTGTGCACCTAAAGCTTCCTAAAGAAAATTAGTTGTGTTCTTCTGATCCTATTTGTACAGTACCGCAGGCATCTGACGTTTTTACAAGTTAGTGTAGTGCGTCCTCTGCACAGTGTGCACCTAATGCTACCTGAAGAAAATTAGTGGTGTTCTTGTAATCATATTAGTACAGTTCTACAGGCAGCTGCAGTATTTTCAAGTTAGTGTAGGGCGTCCTCTGCACAGTGTGAACCTAAAGCTACCTGAAGAAAATTGGTGGTGTTCTTCAGATCCTATTAGTACAGTACCGCAAGTAGCTGCAGTAATTACAAGTTAGTGTAATGCGTCCTCTGCACATTGTGCACCTAAAGCTACATGAAGATAATTGGTGGTGTTCTTCAGATCCTATTAGTACAGTACTGCAATCAGCTGCAGTATTTACAAGTTAGTGTAGTGCATACTCTGCACAGTGTGCACCTAATGCTACCTGAAGAAAATAAGTGGTGTTCTAATCATATTAGTACAGTCCTGCAGGCAGCTGCAGTATTTACAAGTTAGTGTAGGGAGTCTTGTGCACAGTGTGAACCTAAAGCTACCTGAAGAAAATTAGTGGTGTTCTTCTGATCCTATTAGTACAATACCACTGGCAGCTGCAGTATTTACAAGTTAGTGTAGTTTGTCCTCTGCACAGTGTGCACCTAAAGCTACCTGAAGAAAATTAGTGTTGTTCTTCTGATCCTATTAGTACAGTACCGCAGGCAGCTGCAGTCTTTACAAGTTAATGTAGTGCGTCCTCTGGACAGTGTGCACCTAAAGCTACCTGGAGAAAATTAGTGGTGTTCTTCTGATCCTATTAGTACAATACCGCAGGCAGCTGCGGTAAATACAAGTTAGTGTAGTGCATCCTCTGCACAGTGTGTACCTAAAGCTACCTGAAGAAAATTAGAGGTGATCTTCTGATCCTATTAGTACAATACCGCAGGTAACTGCAGTATTTACAAGTTAGTGTAGTGCGTCCTCTGCACAGTGTGCACCTAAAGCTACCTGAAGAAAATTAGTGGTGTTCTTCTAATCCTATTAGTAAAGTACCGCAGGCAGCTGCAGTTTTTCCAAGTTAGTGTAGTGCATCCTCTGCACAGTGTGCACCTAAAGCTAAATGAAGAAAATTGGTGGTGTTCTTCTGATCCTATTAGTACAGTACCGCAGTCAGCTGCAGTAATTACAAGATAGTGTAGTGAGTCCTCTGCACAGTGTGAACCTAAAGCTACCTGAAGAAAATTAGTGGTGTTCTTCTGATCCTATTAAAACAGTATCTCAGGCAGCTGCAGAATTTACAAGTTAGTGTAGTGCATCCTCTGCACAGTGTGTACCTAAATCTACCTGAAGAAAATTAGTGGTGTTCTTCTGATCCTATTAGTACAGTACCGCAGGCAGCTGCAGTATCTACATGTTAGCGTAGTGCGTCCTCTGAGCAGTGTGCACCTAAAGCTTCCTAAAGAAAATTAGTGGTGTTCTTCTGATCATATTTGTACAGTACCGCAGGCAGCTGCTGTTTTTACAAGTTAGTGCAGTGTGTCCTCTGTACAATGTGCACCTAAAACTACCTGAAGAAAATTGGTGGTGTTCTTCTGATCCTATTAGTACAGTAACGCAGGCAGCTGCAGTATTTACAAGTTAGTGTAGTGCATACTCTGCACAGTGTGCACCTAAAGCTATCTGAAGAAAATTAGTGGTGTTCTTCTGATCCTATTAGTACAGTAATGCAGGCAACTGCAGTATTTACAAGTTAGTGTAGTGCATCATTTATACAGTGTGCACCTACAGATACCTGAAGAAAATTGGTGGTGTTCTTCAGATCCAATTGGTACAGTTCCGCAGGCGGCTGCAGTATTTACAAGTTAGTGCAGTACTTCCTCTACACAGTGTGCACCTTAAGCTACCTGAGGAAAATTAGTGGTGTTCTTCTCATCCTATTAGTACAGTAACGCAGGCAGCTGCAGTATTTACAAGTTAGTGTAGTGCATACTCTGCACAGTGTGCACCTAAAGCTATCTGAAGAAAATTAGTGGTGTTCTTCTGATCCTATTAGTACAGTAATGCAGGCAACTGCAGTATTTACAAGTTAGTGTAGTGCATCATTTATACAGTATGCACATACAGCTACCTGAAGAATATTAGTGGTGTTCTTCTGATCATATTAGTACAGTACCGCAGGCAGCTGCAGTATTTACAAGTTAGTGTAGTGCATCCTCTGGACAGTGTGCACCTGAAGCTACCTGAAGAAAATTAGTGGTGTTTTTCTGATCCGATTAGTACAGTAACGAAGGCAGCTGCAGTATTTAAAAGTTAGTGTAGTGCGTCCTCTGCACAATGTGCACCTAAAGCTACCTGAAGAAAATTGGTGGTGTTCTTCTGATCCTATTAGTATCGCAGGCATCTGTAGTATTTACAAGTTAGTGTAGTGCGTCCTCTGCACAGTGTGCACCTAAAGCTACCTGAAGAAAATTGGTGGTGTTTTTCTGATCCTATTAGTATCGCAGGCAGCTGTAGTATTTACAAGTTAGTGTAGTGCGTCTTCTGCACAGTGTGCACCTAAGGATACCTGATGAAAATTAGTGGTGTTCTGATCCTATTAGTACAGTATCCCAGGCAGCTGCAGTATTTACAAGTTAGTGTAGTGCGTCCTCTGCACAGTGTGCACCTAAAGCTACCTGAAGAAAATTGATGATGTTCTTCTGATCCTATTAGTATCGCAGGCAGCTGTAGTATTTACAAGTTAGTGTAGTGCGTCCTTTACACAGTGTGCACCTACAGCTACCTGAAGAAAATTAGTGATGTTCTTCTGATCCTATTAGTACAGTAACGCAGGCAGCTGCAGTACTTACAAGTAAGTGTAGTGCGTCCTCTGCACAGTGTGCATCTAAAGCTACCTGAAGAAAATTGGTGGTGTTTTTCAGATCCTATTAGTATCGCAGGCAGCTGTAGTATTTACAAGTTAGTGTAGTCAGTCCTCTGCACAGTGTGCACCTAAGGCTACCTGTAGAAAATTAGTGGTGTTCTTCGGATCCTATTAGAACAGTACCGCAGGCAGCTGCAGTATTTACAAGTTAGTGTAGTTCATTCTCTGCACAGAGTGCACCTAAATTTACCGGAGGAAAATTAGGATCTGTAGAACACCACTTTTAGTACAGTACCACAGGCAGCTGCAGCATTTACAAGTTAGTGTCGTCCATCCTCTGCACAGTGTGCATCTAAAGCTACCTGAAGAAAATAGGAGGCGTTCTTCGGATCCTATTAGTATCGCAGGCAGCTGTAGTTTTTACAAATTAGTGTAGTGCGTCCTCTGCACAGTGTGCACCTAAAGCTAACTGAAGAAAATTAGTTTTGTTCTTCTGATCCTATTAGTTCAGTACCGACGGCAGCTGCAGTATTTACAAGTTATTGTAGTACGTCCTCTGCACAGTGTGCATCTAAAGCTACCTGAAGAAAATTGGTGGTGTTCTTCGGATCCTAATAGTATCGCAGGCAGCTGTAGTTTTTACAAGTTAGTGTTGTGCGTCCTCTGCACAGTGCGCAACTAAAGCTACCTGAAGAAAATTAGTGGTGTTCTTTTGATCCTATTAGTACAGTACCGAAATCAGCTGCAGTATTTACAATTTAGTGTAGTGCATCCTCTGCACAGTTTGCACCTAAAGCTACCTGAAGAAAATTAGTGGTGTTCTTCTGATCCTATTAGTACAATACCGCAGGCAGCTGCAGTATTTACAAGTTAGTGCAGTGCGTCCTCTGCACAGTGTGCACATAAAGCTACCTGAAGAAAATTAGTGGTGTTCTTCTGCTCATATTCGTACAGTACCGCAGGCAGCTGCAGTTTTTACAAGTTAGTGCAGTGCGTCCTCTCCACAGTGTGCACATAAAGCTACCTGAAGAAAATTAGTGGGGTTCTTCTGATCTTATTAGTAAAGTACCATAGGCAGCTGCAGTATTTACAAGTTAGTGTAGTGAGCCCTCTGTACAGTGTGCTCCTAAAGCTACCTGAAGAAAATTGGTGGTGTTCTTCTGAACCTATTAGTACAGTACCGCAGGCAGCTGCAGTATTTACACGTTAGTGTAGTGTGTCCTCTGCACAGTGTGCACCTAAAGCTACATGAAAAAAATTGGTGGTGTTCTTCTGATCCTATTAGTACAGTACCGCAGGCAGCTGCAATATTTACAAGTTAGTGTAGTGCATCCTCAGCACAGTTTGCACCTAAAGCTACCTCAACAAAATTGGTGGTGTTCTTCTGATCCTATTAGTATCGCAGGAAGCTGCAGTATATACAAGTTAGTGTAGTGCGTCCTCTGCACAGTGTGCACCTAAAGCTACCTGAAGAAAATTAGTGGTGTTCTTCCGATCCTATTAGTACAGTACAGCAGGCAGCTGCAGTATTTACATGTTACTGTAGTGCATCCTCTGAGCAGTGTGCACCTAAAGCTTCCTAAAGAAAATTAGTTGTGTTCTTCTGATCCTATTTGTACAGTACCGCAGGCAGCTGACATTTTTACTAGTTAGTGTAGTGCGTCCTCTGCACAGTGTGCACCTAAAGCTTCCTGAAGAAAATTAGTGGTGTTCTTCTGATCTTATTAGTACAGTACCGCAGGCAGCTGCAGTATTTACAAGTGAATGTAGTGCATCCTCTGGACAGTGTGCACCTAAAGCTACCTAGAGAAAATTAGTGGTGTTCTTCTGATCCTATTAGTACAATACCGCAGGCAGCTGCAGTATTTACAAGTTAGTGTAGTGCATCCTCTGCACAGTGTGCACCTAAAGCTACCTGAAGAAAATTAGAGGTGTTCTTCTGATCCTATTAGTACAATACCGCAGGCAGCTGCAGTATTTACAAGTTAGTGTAGTGCATCCTCAGCACAGTTTGCACCTAAAGCTACCTTAACAAAATTGGTGGTGTTCTTCTGATCCTATTAGTATCGCAGGAAGCTGCAGTATATACAAGTTAGTGTAGTGCGTCCTCTGCACAGTGTGCACCTAAAGCTACCTGAAGAAAATTAGTGGTGTTCTTCCGATCCTATTAGTACAGTACCGCAGGCAGCTGCAGTATTTACATGTTACTGTAGTGCATCCTCTGAGCAGTGTGCACCTAAAGCTTCCTAAAGAAAATTACTTGTGTTCTTCTGATCCTATTTGTACAGTACCGCAGGCAGCTGACATTTTTACTAGTTAGTGTAGTGCGTCCTCTGCACAGTGTGCACCTAATGCTACCTGAAGAAAATTAGTGGTGTTCTTCTAATCATATTAGTACAGTCCTACAGGCAGCTGCAGTATTTACAAGTTAGTGTAGGGCGTCCTCTGCACAGTGTGAACCTAAAGCTACCTGAAGAAAATTAGTGGTGTTCTTATGATCCTATTAGTACAGTACCGCAAGCAGCTGCAGTAATGACAAGTTAGTGTAGTGCGTCCTCTGCACAATGTGCACCTAAAGCTACATGAAGAAAATTGGTGGTGTTCTTCAGATCCTATTAGTACAGTACTGCAGTAAGCTGCAGTATTTACAAGTTAGTGTAGTGCGTCCTCTGCACAGTGTGCACCTAATGCTACCTGAAGAAAATAAGTGGTGTTCTAATCATATTAGTACAGTCCTGCAGGCAGCTGCAGTATTTACAAGTTAGTGTAGGGCGTCTTGTGCACAGTGTGAACCTAAAGCTACCTGAAGAAAATTAGTGGTGTTCTTCTGATCCTATTAGTACAATACCACAGGCAGCTGCAGTATTTACATTTTAGTGTAGTGCGTCCTCTGCACAGTGTGCACCTAAAGCTAACTGAAGAAAATTAGTGTTGTTCTTCTGATCCTATTAGTACAGTACCGCAGGCAGCTGCAGTTTTTACAAGTTAATGTAGTGCGTCCTCTGGACAGTTTGCACCTAAAGCTACCTGGAGAAAATTAGTGGTGTTCTTCTGATCCTATTAATACAATACCGCAGGCAGCTGCAGTATTTACAAGTTAGTGTAGTGCATCCTCTGCACAGTGTGCACCTAAAGCTACCTGAAGAAAATTAGAGGTGTTCTTCTGAACCTATTAGTACAATACCACAGGCAGCTGCAGTATTTACAAGTTAGTGTAGTGCGTCCTCTGCACAGTGTGCACCTAAAGCTACCTGAAGAAAATTAGTGTTGTTCTTCTGATCCTATTAGTACAGTACCGCAGGCAGCTGCAGTATTTACAAGTTAGTGTAGGGCGTCCTCTGCACAGTGTGAACCTAAAGCTACCTGAAGAAAATTAGTGGTGTTCTTCTGATCCTATTAGTACAGTACCGCAAGCAGCTGCAGTAATGACAAGTTAGTGTAGTGCGTCCTCTGCACAGTGTGCACCTAAAGCTACATGAAGAAAATTGGTGGTGTTCTTCAGATCCTATGAGTACAGTACTGCAGTCAGCTGCAGTATTTACAAGTTAGTGTAGTGCGTCCTCTGCACAGTGTGCACATAAAGCTACCTGAAGAAAATTAGTGGTGTTTTTCTGATCCTATTCGTACAGTACCGCAGGCAGCTACCATTTTTATAAGTTAGTGTAGTGCGTCCTCTGCACAATGTGCACCTAAAGCTACATGAAGAAAATTAGTGGTGTTCTTCTGATCCTATTAGTACAGTACAGCAGGCAGCTGCAGTATTTACATGTTAGTGTAGTGCGTCCTCTGCACAGTGTGCACCTAAAGCTACCTGAAGAAAATTAGTGTTGTTCTTCTGATCCTATTAGTAAAATACCACAGGCAGCTGCAGTATTTACAAGTTAGTGTAGTGCGTCCTCTGCACAGTGTGCACCTAAAGCTACCTGAAGAAAATTAGTTTTGTTCTTCTGATCTTATTAGTACAGTACCGCAGGCAGCTGCAGTATTTACAAGTTAATGTAGTGCGTCCTCTGGACAGTGTGCACCTAAAGCTACCTGGAGAAAATTAGTGGTGTTGTTCTGATCCTATTAGTAAAATACCGCAGGCAGCTGCAGTATTTACAAGTTAGTGTAGTCCATCCTCTGCACAGTGTGCACCAAAGCTACCTGAAGAAATTTAGAGGTGTTCTTCTGATCCTATTGGTACAATACTGCAGGCAGCTGCAGTATTTACAAGTTAGTGTAGTGCGTCCTCTGCACAGTGTGCACCTAAAGCTACCTGAAGAAAATGAATGGTGTTTTTCTGATCCTATTAGTACAGTACCGCAATCAGCTGCAGTAATTACAAATTAGTGTAGTGCATCCTCTGCACAGCGTGCACCTAAAGCTACATGAAGAAAATTGGTGGTGTTTTTCGGATCCTATTAGTATCGCAGGCAGCTGTAGTTTTTACAAGTTAGTGTAGTGCATCCTCTGCACAGTGTGCACCTAAGGCTACCTGTAGAAAATTAGTGTTGTTCTTCTGATCCTATTAGAACAGTACCGCAGGCAGCTGCAGTATTTACAAGTTAGTGTAGTTCATCCTCTGCACAGTGTGCACCTAAAGCTACCTGAGGAAAATTAGCATCTGTAGAACACCACTTTTAGTACAGTACCACAGGCAGCTGCAGTATTTACAAGTTAGTGTAGTGCATCCTCTGCACAGTGTGCACCTAAGGCTACCTGAAGAAAATTAGTGGTGTTCTGATCCTATTAGTAGAGTACACCCTGCAGCTGCAGTATTTACAAGTTAGTGTAGTGAGTCCTCTGCACAGTGTGCACCTAAAGCTACCTGAAGAATATTGGTTGTGTTCTTCAGATCCTATTAGTATCGCAGGCAGCTGTTGTATTTACAAGTTAGTGTGGTGCATACTCTGCACAGTGTGCACCTAAAGCTATCTGAAGAAAATTAGTGGTGTTCTTCTGATCGTATTAGTACAGTAACGTAGGCAGCTGCAGTATTTACAAGTTAGTGTAGTGCATAATCTGCACAGTGTGCACCTAAAGCTACCTGAGGAAAATTAGTGGTGTTATTCTGATACTATTAGTACAGTAACGCAGGCAGTTGCAGTATTTATAAGTTAGTGTAGTGCGTCCTCTAAACAGTGTTCACCTAAAGCTACCTGAAGAAAATTAGTGGTGTTCTTCTGATCCTATTAGTACAGTACCACAGGCAGCTGCAGTATTTACAAGTTAGTGTAGTGCATCCTATGCACAGTGTGCACCTAAAGCTACCTGAAGAAAATTAGTGTTGTTCTTCTGATCTTATTAGTACAGTACCGCAGGCAGCTGCAGTATTTACAAGTTAATGTAGTGCGTCCTCTGGACAGTGTGCACCTAAAGCTACCTGGAGAAAATTAGTGGTGTTCTTCTGATCCTATAATACAATACCGCAGGCAGCTGCAGTATTTACAAGTTAGTATAGTCCATCCTCTGCACAGTGTGCACCTAAAGCTACCTGAAGAAATTTAGAGGTGTTCTTCTGATCCTATTGGTACAATACTGCAGGCAGCTGCAGTATTTACAAGTTAGTGTAGTGCGTCCCCTGCACAGTGTGCATCTAAAGCTACCTGAAGAAAATGAATGGTGTTCTTCTGATCCTATTAGTACAGTACTGCAATCAGCTGCAGTAATTACAAATTAGTGTAGTGCATCCTCTGCACAGCGTGCACCTAAAGCTACATGAAGAAAATTGGTGGTGTATTTCGGATCCTATTAGTATCGCAGGCAGCTGTAGTTTTTACAAGTTAGTGTAGTGCATCCTCTGCACAGTGTGCACCTAAGGCTACCTGTAGAAAATTAGTGTTGTTCTTCTGATCCTATTAGAACAGTACCGCAGGCAGCTGCAGTATTTACAAGTTAGTGTAGTTCATCCTCTGCACAGTGTGCACCTAAAGCTACCTGAGGAAAATTAGTATCTGTAGAACACCACTTTTAGTACAGTACCTCAGGCAGCTGCAGTATTTACAAGTTAGTGTAGTGCATAATCTGCACAGTGTGCACCTAAAGCTACCTGAGGAAAATTAGTGGTGTTATTCTGATACTATTAGTACAGTAACGCAGGCAGTTGCAGTATTTATAAGTTAGTGTAGTGCGTCCTCTAAACAGTGTTCACCTAAAGCTACCTGAAGAAAATTAGTGGTGTTCTTCTGATCCTATTAGTACAGTACCACAGGCAGCTGCAGTATTTACAAGTTAGTGTAGTGCGTCCTCTGCACAGTGTGCAATTAAAGCTACCTGAAGAAAATTAGTGGTTTTCTTCTGATCCTATTAGTACAGTAACGCAGGCAGCTGCAGTATTTACAAGTTAGTGTAGTGCGTCCTCTGCACAGTGTGCACCTAAAGCTACCTGGAGAAAATTGGTGGTGTTCTTCTGATCCTATTAGAACAGTACTGCAGGCAGATACACTATTTACAAGTTAGTGTTGTTCATCCTCTGCACAGTGTGCACTTAAAGCTACCTGGGGAAAATTAGGATCTGTAGAACAGCACTTTTAGTACAGTACCAAAGGCAGCTGCAGTATTTAAAAGTTAGTGTAGTGCATCCTCTGCACAGTGTGCATCTAAAGCTACCTGAAGAAAATTGGTTGTGTTCTTCGGATCCTATTAGTATCGCAGGCAGCTGTAGAATTTATAAGTTAGTGTAGTACGTCCTCTGCACAGTGTGCATCTAAAGCTACCTGAAGAAAATTAGTGGTGTTCTTCAGATCCTGTTAGTACAGTACCGCAGGCAGCTGCAGTATTTACAAGTTAGTGTGGTGCATCCTCAGCACAGTGTGCACCTAAAGCTACCTGAAGAAAATTAATGGTGTTCTTTTTATCCTATTAGTACAGTACCACAGGCAGCTGCAGTATTTACAAGTTAGTGGAGTGCATCCTCTGCACAGTGCGCACCTAAAGCTACCTGAAGAAAATTGGTGGTGTTCTTCTAATCCTATTAGTATCGCAGGCATCTGTAGGATTAACAAGTTAGTGTAATGCAACCTCTGCAGAGTGTGCACCTAAAGCTACCTGAAGAAAATTGCTGGTGTTCTTCTGATCCTATTAGTATCGCAGGCAGCTTTAGTTTTTACAAGTTAGTGTAGTGCGTCCTCTGCACAGTGTGCACCTAAAGCTACCTGAAGAAAATGAGTGCTGTTCTTCTGATCCTATTAGTACAGTACCGCAGGCAGCTGCAGTATTTACAAGTTATGTGTGGTGCATCCTCTGCACAGTGTGCACCTAAAGCTACCTGAAGAAAATTGGTTGTGTTCTTCGGATCCTATTAGTATCGCAGGCAGCTGCAGTATTTACAAGTTAGTGTAGTGCATCTTCTGCACAGTGTGCACCTACAGCTAACTGAAGAATATTAGCGGTGTTCTTCTAATCCTATTAGTACAGTACCGCAGGCATCTGCAGTATTTGCAAGTTAGTGTAGTGCGTCCTCTGCACAGTGTGCACCTAAAGCTACCTGAAGAAAATTAGTGGTTTTCCTCTGATCCTATTTAGAACAGTAACGCAGGCAGCTGCAATATTTAAAAGTTAGTGTAGTTCATCCTCTGCACAGTGTGCACCTAAAGCTACCTGAGGAAAATTAGGATCTGTAGAACACCACTTTTAGTACAGTACCACAGGCAGCTGCAGTATTTACAAGTTAGTGTGGTGCATCATCTGCACAGTGTGCACCTAAACCTACCTGAAGAAAATTAGTGGTGTTCTTCTGAACCTATTAGTACAGTACCACAGGCAGCTGCAGTAATTACAAGTTAGTGTAGTGCGTCCTCTGCACAGTGTGCAGCTAAAACTACCTGAATAAAATTGGTGGTGTTCTTCTGATCCTATTAGTATCACAGGCAGCTGCAGTATTTACAAGTTAGTGTAGTGCGTCCCCTGCACAGTGTTCACCTAAAGCTACCTGAAGAAAATTAGTGGTGTTCTTCTGATCCATTTGGTACAATACCGCAGGCAGCTGCAGTATTTATAAGTTAGTGTAGTGCTTCCTCTACACAGTGTGCACCTAAAGCAACTTGAGGAAAATTAGTGGTGTTCTTCTGATCCCATTAGTACAGTACCACAGGCAGCTGCAGTATTTACAAGTTAGTGTAGTGCGTCCTCTGCACAGTGTGCACCTACAGCTACCTGAAGAATATTAGTGGTGTTCTTCTAATCCTATTAGTACAGTACCGCAGGCATCTGCAGTATTTGCAAGTTAGTGTAGTGCGTCCTCTGCACAGTGTGCACCTAAAGCTACCTGAAGAAAATTAGGATATATAGAACACCATAATTAGTACAGTACCGCAGGCAGCTGCAGTATTTACAAGTTAGTGTAGTGCATCCTCTGCACAGTGTGCACCTATAGCTACCTGAAGAAAATTGGTGGTGTTCTTCTGATCCTATTAGTATCGCAGGAAGCTGCAGTATTTACAAGTTAGTGTAGTGCGTCCCCTGCACAGTGTGCACCTAAAGCTACCTGAAGAATATTAGTGGTGTTCTTCTAATCCTATTAGTACAGTAACGCAGACAGCTGCAGTATTTACAAGTTAGTGGGGTGCATCCCCTGCACAGTGTGCACCTAAAGCTACCTGAAGAAAATTGGTGGTGTTCTTCTGATCCTACTAGTATCGCAGGAAGCTGCAGTATTTACAAGTTAGTGTAGTGCGTCCCCTGCACAGTGTGCACTTAAAGCTACCTGAGCAAAAATTAGTGGTGTTCTTTTGATCCTCTTAGTACAGTTCCGCAGGCAGCTGCAGTATTTACAAGTTAGTGCAGTACTTCCTCTGCACAGTGTGCACCTTAAGCTACCTGAGGAAATTTAGTGGTGTTCTTCTCATCCTATTAGTACAGTAACGCCGGCAGCTGCATTATTTACAAGTTAGTTTAGTGCGTCCTCTGCACAGTGTGCACCTAAAGCTACCTGAAGAAAATTGGTGGTGTTCTTCTGATCCTATTAGTATCGCAGGCAGCTGCAGTATTTACAAGTTAGTGTAGTGCGTCCTCTGCACAGTGTGCACATAAAGCTACCTGAAGAAAATTAGCGGTGTTCTTCTGATCCTCTTAGTAAAGTACCATAGGCAGCTGCAGTATTTACAAGTTAGTGTAGTGAGTCCTCTGCACAGTGTGCACCTAAAGCTACCTGAAGAAAATTGGTGGTGTTCTTCGGATCCTATTAGTAAAGTACCACAGGCAGCTGCAGTATTAACAAGCTAGTGTAGTGCGTCCTCTGCACAGTGTGCACCTAAAGCTACCTGAAGATAATTGGTGGTGTTCTTCGGATCCTATTAGTATCGCAGGCAGCTATAGTGTTTAAAAGTTATTGTAGTGCATCCTCTGCACAGTGTGCACCTAAAGCTACCTGAAGAATATTAGGGGAGTTTTTCTGATCCTATTAGTACAGTACCGCAGGCAGCTGCAGTATTTACAAGTTAGTGTAGTGCGTTCTCTGCACAGTGTGCACATAAAGCTACCTGAAGAAAATTAGTGGTGTTCTTCTCATCCTATTAGTATCGCAGGCAGCTGCAGTATTTACAAGTTAGTGTAGTGCGTCCTCTGCACAGTGTGCACATAGAGCTACCTGAAGAAAATTAGTGGTGTTCTTCTGATCCTATTAGTACAGTACCGCAGGCAGCTGCAGTTTTTACAAGTTAGTGTAGTGCGTCCTCTCCACAGTGTGCACATAAAGCTACCTGAAGAACATTAGTGGGGTTCTTCTGATCCTATTAGTAAAGTACCATAGGCAGCTGCAGTATTTACAAGTTAGTGTAGTGAGTCCTCTGCACAGTGTGCACCTAAAGCTACCTGAAGAAAAATAGTGGTGTTCTTCTGATCCTATTAGTACAGTATCGCAGGCAGCTGCATTATTTACAAGTTAGTGTAGTGCGTCCTCTGCACAGTGTGCACCTAAAGCTACCTGAAGAAAATTAGTGGTGTTCTTCTGATCCTATTAGTACAGTACCCCAGGCAGCTACATTATTTACAAGTTAGTGTAGTACGTCCTCTGCACAGTGTGCACCTAAAGCTACCTGAAGAAAATTAGTGGTGTACTTCGGATCCTATTAGTAAAGTACCACAGGCAGCTGCAGTATTTACAAGCCAGTGTAGTGCGTCCTCTGCACATTGTGCACCTAAAGCTTACTTAAGAATATTAGTGGTGTTCTTCTGATCCTATTAGTATCGCAGGAAGCTGCAGTATTTACAAGTTAGTGTAGTGCCTCCTCTGCACAGTGTGCACCTAAAGCTACCTGAAGAAAATTAGTGGTGTTCTTCTGATCCTATTAGTACATTACCAAAATCAGCTGCAGTATTTACAAGTTAGTGTAGTGCATCCTCTGCACAGTGTGCACCTAAAGCTACCTGAATAAAATTAGTGGTGTTCTTCGGATCCTATTAGTACAATATCGCAGGCAGCTGCAGTATTTACAAGTTAGTGCAGTGCGTCCTCTGCACAGTGTGCACATAAAGATACCTGAAGAAAATGAGTGATGTTCTTCTGCTCATATTCGTACAGTCCCGCAGGCAGCTGCAGTTTTTACAAGTTAGTGCAGTGCGTCCTCTCCACAGTGTGCACATAAAGCTACCTGAAGAAAATTAGTGGGGTTCTTCTGATCCTATTAGTAAAGTACCATAGGCAGCTGCAGTATTTACAAGTTAGTGTAGTGAGCCCTCTGTACAGTGTGCTCCTAAAGCTACCTGAAGAAAATTGGTGGTGTTCTTCTGATTCTATTAGTACAGTACCGCAGGCAGCTGCAGTATTTACACGTTAGTGTAGTGTGTCCTCTGCACAGTGTGCACCTAAAGCTACATGAAAAAAAATTGGTGGTGTTCTTCTGATCCTATTAGTACAGTACCACAGGCAGCTGCAATATTTACAAGTTAGTGTAGTGCGTCCTCTGCACAGTGTGCACCTAAAGCTACCTGAAGAAAATTAATGGTGTTCTTCTGATCCTATTAGTACAGTATCACAGGCAGCTGCAGTATTTACAAGGTAATGTAGTGCATCCTCTGGACAGTGTGCACCTAAAGAAACCTAGAGAAAATTAGTGGTGTTCTTCTGATCCTATTAGTACAATACCGCAGGCAGCTGCAGTATTTACAAGTTAGTGTAGTGCATCCTCTGCACAGTGTGCACCTAAAGCTACCTGAAGAAAATTAGAGGTGTTCTTCTGATCCTATTAGTACAGTACCACAGGCAGCTGCAGTATTTACAAGTTAATGTAGTGCATCCTCTGGACAGTGTGCACCTAAAGAAACCTAGAGAAAATTAGTGGTGTTCTTCTGATCCTATTAGTACAATACCGCAGGCAGCTGCAGTATTTACAAGTTAGTGTAGTGCATCCTCAGCACAGTTTGCACCTAAAGCTACATCAAGAAAATTGGTGGTGTTCTTCTGATCCTATTAGTACAGTACCGCAGGCAGCAGTATTTACATGTTACTGTAGTGCGTCCTCTGAGCAGTGTGCACCTAAAGCTTCCTAAAGAAAATTAGTTGTGTTCTTCTGATCCTATTTGTACAGTACCGCAGGCAGCTGCCGTTTTTACAAGTTAGTGTAGTGCGTCCTCTGCACAGTGTGCACCTAATGCTACCTGAAGAAAATTAGTGGTGTTCTTCTAATCATATTAGTACAGTCCTACAGGCAGCTGCAGTATTTACAAGTTAGTGTAGGGCGTCCTCTGCACAGTGTGAACCTAAAGCTACCTGAAGAAAATTAGTGGTATTCTTCTGATCCTATTAGTACAGTACCGCAAGCAGCTGCAGTAATTACAAGTTAGTGTAGTGCGTCCTCTGCACAGAGTGAACCTAAAGCTACATGAAGAAAATTGGTGGTGTTCTTCAGATCCTATTAGTACAGTACTGCAGTCAGCTGCAGTATTTACAAGTTAGTGTAGTGCGTTCTCTGCACAGTGTGCACCTAATGCTACCTGAAGAAAATAAGTGGTGTTCTAATCATATTAGTACAGTCCTGCAGGCAGCTGCAGTATTTACAAGTTAGTGTAGGGCGTCTTGTGCACAGTGTGAACCTAAAGCTACCTGAAGAAAATTAGTGGTGTTCTTCTGATTCTATTAGTACAATACCACAGGCAGCTGCAGTATTTACAAGTTAGTGTAGTGCGTCCTCTGCACAGTGTGCACCTAAAGCTACCTGAAGAAAATTTGTGTTGTTCTTCTGATCCTATTAGTACAGTACCGCAGGCAGCTGCAGTCTTTACAAGTTAATGTAGTGCGTCCTCTGGACAGTGTGCACCTAAAGCTACCTGAAGAAAATTAGTGTTGTTCTTCTGATCCTATTAGTACAGTACTCCAGGCAGCTGCAGTTTTTACAAGTTAGTGTAGTGCGTCCTCTGAACAGTGTGCACCTAAAGCTACCTGAACAAAATTGGTGGTGTTCTTCGGATCCTATTTGTATCGAAGGCAGCTGTAGCATTTAAAAGTTATTGTAGTGCATCCTCTGCACAGTGTGCACCTAAAGCCACCTGAAGAATTTTATTAGTGTTCTTCTGATCCTATTAGTACAGTACGGCAGGCAGCTGCAGTATTTACAAGTTAGTGTAGTGAGTCATCTGCACAGTGTGAACCTAAAGCTACCTGAAGAAAATTAGTGGTGTTCTTCTGATCCTATTAAAACATTACCGCAGGCAGCTGCAGAATTTACAAGTTAGTGTGGTGCGTCCTCTGCACAGTGTGCACGTAAAGCTACCTGAAGAAAATTAGTGGGGTTCTTCTGATCCTATTAGTAAAGTACAACAGGCAGCTGCAGTATTTACAAGTTAGTGTAGTGCGTCCTCTGCACAGTGTGCACCTAAAGCTACCTGAAAAAATTGGTGGTGTTCTTCAGATCCTTTCAGTATCGCAGGCAGTTGTAGTATTTACAAGCTAGTGTAATGCGTCCTCTGCACAGTGTGCACCTAAAGCTTTCTGAAGAATATTAGTGGTGTTCTTCTGATTCTGTTAGTACAATATCACAGGCAGTTGCAGTATTTACAAGTTAGTGTAGTGCGTCCTTTGCACAGTGTGCACCTAAAGCTACCTGAAGAAAATTGGTGGTGTTCTTCGGATCCTATTAGTAAAGTACCACAGGCAGCTGCAGTATTAACAAGCTAGTGTAGTGCGTCCTCTGCACAGTGTGCACCTAAAGCTACCTGAAGATAATTGGTGGTGTTCTTCGGATCCTATTAGTATCGCAGGCAGCTATAGTGTTTAAAAGTTATTGTAGTGCATCCTCTGCACAGTGTGCACCTAAAGCTACCTGAAGAATATTAGGGGAGTTTTTCTGATCCTATTAGTACAGTACCGCAGGCAGCTGCAGTATTTACAAGTTAGTGTAGTGCGTTCTCTGCACAGTGTGCACCTAAAGCTACATGAAGAAAATTGGTGGTGTTCTTCTGATCCCATTAGTACAGTACCGCAGTCAGCTGCAGTATTTACATGTTAGTGTAGTGCGTCCTCTGAGCAGTGTTCACCTAAAGCTACCTTAAGAAAATTAGCGGTGTTCTTCTCATCCTATTAGTATCGCAGGCAGGTGCAGTATTTACAAGTTAGTGTAGTGCGTCCTCTGCACAGTGTGCACATAAAGCTACCTGAAGAAAATTAGTGGTGTTCTTCTGATCCTATTAGTACAGTACCGCAGGTAGCTGCAGTTTTTACAAGTTAGTGTAGTGCGTCCTCTCCACAGTGTGCACATAAAGCTACCTGAAGAACATTAGTGGGGTTCTTCTGATCCTATTAGTAAAGTACCATAGGCAGCTGCAGTATTTACAAGTTAGTGTAGTGAGTCCGCTGCACAGTGTGCACCTAAAGCTACCTGAAGAAAATTGGTGGTGTTCTTCTGATCCTATTAGTACAGTACCGTAGGCAGCTGCAGTATTTTCAAGTTAGTGTAGTGTGTCCTCTGAACAGTGTGCACCTAAAGCTACCTGAAGAAAAATAGTGGTGTTCTTCGGATCCTATTAGTATCGCAGGCAGCTGTAGTATTTAAAAGTTATTGTAGTGCATCCTCTGCACAGTGTGCACCTTAAGCCTCCTATTAGTACAGTACCACAGGCAGCTGCAGTTTTTACAAGTTAGTGTAGTGCATCCTCTGAACAGTGTGCACCTAAAGCTACCTGAAGAAAATTGGTGGTGTTTTTCGGATCCTATTAGTATCGCAGGCAGCTGTAGTATTTAAAAGTTATTGTAGTGCATCCTCTGCACAGTGTGCACCTAAAGCCACCTGAAAAATATTATTAGTGTTCTTCTGATCCTATTAGTACAGTACCGCAGGCAGCTGCAGTATTTACAAGTTAGTGTAGTGCATCCTCTGCACAGTGTGCACCTTAAGCTACATGAAGAAAATTGGTGGTGTACTTCTGATCCTATTAGTACAGTACCGTAGTCAGATACAGTATTTACAAGTTAGTGTAGTGCGTACTGTGCACAGTGTGTACCTAAAGCTACCTGAAGAAAATTAGTGGTGTTCTTCTATTTATATTAGTACAGTAATGCAGGCAGCTGCAGTATTTACAAGTTAGTGTAGTGAGTCCTCTGCACAGTGTGAACCTAAAGCTACCTGAATAAAATGAATGGTGTTCTTCTGATCCTATTAAAACATTACCGCAGGCAGCTGCAGAATTTACAAGATAGTGCAGTGCATCCTCTGCACAGTGTGCACCTAAAGCTACCTGAAGAAAATTAGTGGGGTTCTTCTGATCATATTAGTAAAGTACCACAGGCAGCTGCAGTATTTACAAGTTAGTGTAGTGCGTCCTCTGCACAGTGTGCACCTAAAGCTACATGAAAAAATTGGTGGTGTTCTTCAGATCCTTTTAGTATCGCAGGCAATTGTAGTATTTACAAGCTAGTGTAGTGCGTCCTCTGCACAGTGTGCACCTAAAGCTTCCTGAAGAATATTAGTGGTCTTCTGATTCTGTTAGTACAGTATCGCAGGCAGCTGCAGTATTTACAAATTAGTGTAGTGCGTCCTCTGCACAGTGTGCACCTAAAGCTACCTGAAGATAATTGGTGGTGTTCTTCGGATCCTATTAGTATCGCAGGCAGCTGTAGTATTTAAAAGTTATTGTAGTGCATCCTCTGCACAGTGTGCACCTAAAGCTACCTGAAGAATATTAGGGGAGTTCTTCTGATCCTATTAGTACAGTACCGCAGGCAGCTGCAGTATTTACAAGTTAGTGTAGTGCGTTCTCTGCACAGTGTGCACCTAAAGCTACATGAAGAAAATTGGTGGTGTTCTTCTGATCCTATTAGTACAATACCACAGGCAGCTGCAGTATTTACAAGTTAGTGTAGTGCTTCCTCGGCACAGTGTGCACCTAAAGCTACCTGAAAAAAATTGGTGGTATTCTTCTGATCCTATTAGTATCGCAGGCAGCTGCAGTATTTACAAGTTAGTGTAGTGTGTCCTCTGCACAGTGTGCACATAAAGCTACCTGAAGAAAATTAGAGGTGTTCTTCTGTTCCTATTAGTACAATACCGCAGGCAGCTGCAGTATTTACAAGTTAGTGTAGTGCATCCTCTGCACAGTGTGCACCTAAAGCTACATGAAGAAAATTGTTGGTGTTCTTCTCATCCTCTTAGTATCGCAGGCAGTTGCAGTTTTTTCAAGTTAGTGTAGTGCGTCCTCTGCACAGTGTGCACCTAAAGCTACCTGAAGAAAATTAGTGGGGTTCTTCTGATCCTATTAGTACAGTACTGCAGGCAGCTGCAGTATTTACAAATTAGTGTAGTGCGCCCTCTGAACAGTGTGAACCTAAAGCTACCTGAAGAAAATTGGTGGTGCTCTTCAGATCCTATTAGTATTGCAGGAAGCTGCAGTATTTACAAGTTAGTGTAGTGCATCCTCTGCACAGTGTGCACCTAAAGCTACCTGAAGAATATTAGTAGTGTTCTTCTGATTCTATTAGTACAGTACCGCAGGCAGCTGCAGTATTTACAAGTTAATGTAGTGCGTTCTCTGCACAGTGTGCACCTAATGCTACATGAAGAAAATTGGTGGTTTTCTTCTGATCCTTTTAGTACAGTACCGCAGGCAGCTGCAGTTTTTACAAGTTAGTGTAGTACGTCCTCTCCACAGTGTGCACCTAAAGCTACCTGAAGAACATTAGTGGGGTTCTTCTGATCCTATTAGTAAATTACCATAGGCAGGTGCAGTATTTACAAGTTAGTGTAGTGAGTCCTCTGCACAGTGTGCACCTAAAGCTACCTGAAGAAAATTGGTGGTGTTCTTCTGATCCTATTAGTACAGTACCGCAGGCAGCTGCAGTATTTTCAAGTTAGTGTAGTGTGTCCTCTGCACAGTGTGCACCTAAAGCTACATGAAAAAAGTTGGCGGTGTTCTTCTGATTCTATTAGTACAGTACCGCAGGCAGCTGCATTATTTACAAGTTAGTGTAGTGCGTCCTCTGCACATTGTGCACCTAAAGCTACCTGAAGAAAATTAGTGGTGTTCTTCTGATCCTATTAGTACAGTATCGCAGGCAGCTGCATTATTTACAAGTTAGTGTAGTGCGTCCTCTGCACAGTGTGCACCTAAAGCTACCTGAAGAAAATTAGTGTTGTTCTTCTGATCCTATTAGTACAGTACCGCAGGCAGCTGCAGTATTTACAAGTTAGTGTAGTGCTTCCTCTACACAGTGTGAACCTAAAGCTACTTGAAGAAAATTAGTGGTGTTCTTCTGATCCTATTAAAACATTACCACAGGCAGCTGCAGAATTTACAAGTTAGTGTAATGCGTCCTCTGCACAGTGTGCACGTAAAGCTACCTGAAGAAAATTAGTGGGGTTCTTCTGATCCTATTAGTAAAGTACAACAGGCAGCTGCAGTATTTACAAGTTAGTGTAGTGCGTCCTCTGCACAGTGTGCACCTAAAGCTACCTGAAAAAATTGGTGGTGTTCTTCAGATCCTTTTAGTATCGCAGGCAGTTGTAGTATTTACAAGCTAGTGTAATGCGTCCTCTGCACAGTGTGCACCTAAAGCTTCCTGAAGAATATTAGTGGTGTTCTTCTGATTCTGTTAGTACAGTATCGCAGGCAGCTGCAGTTTTTACAAGTTAGTGTAGTGCGTCGTCTGCACAGTGTGCACCTAAAAATACCTGAAGAAAATTAGTGGGGTTCTTCTGATCCTATTAGTAAAGTACCACAGGCAGTTGCAGTATTTACAAGTTAGTGTAGTGCGTCCTTTGCACAGTGTGCACCTAAAGCTACCTGAAGAAAATTGGTGGTGTTCTTCGGATCCTATTAGTAAAGTACCACAGGCAGCTGCAGTATTAACAAGCTAGTGTAGTGCGTCCTCTGCACAGTGTGCACCTAAAGCTACCTGAAGATAATTGGTGGTGTTCTTCGGATCCTATTAGTATCGCAGGCAGCTATAGTGTTTAAAAGTTATTGTAGTGCATCCTCTGCACAGTGTGCACCTAAAGCTACCTGAAGAATATTAGGGGAGTTTTTCTGATCCTATTAGTACAGTACCGCAGGCAGCTGCAGTATTTACAAGTTAGTGTAGTGCGTTCTCTGCACAGTGTGCACATAAAGCTACCTGAAGAAAATTAGTGGTGTTCTTCTCATCCTATTAGTATCGCAGGCAGCTGCAGTATTTACAAGTTAGTGTAGTGCGTCCTCTGCACAGTGTGCACATAAAGCTACCTGAAGAAAATTAGTGGTGTTCTTCTGATCCTATTAGTACAGTACCGCAGGCAGCTGCAGTTTTTACAAGTTAGTGTAGTGCGTCCTCTCCACAGTGTGCACATAAAGCTACCTGAAGAACATTAGTGGGGTTCTTCTGATCCTATTAGTAAAGTAGCATAGGCAGCTGCAGTATTTACAAGTTAGTGTAGTGAGTCCTCTGCACAGTGTGCACCTAAAGCTACCTGAAGAAAAATAGTGGTGTTCTTCTGATCCTATTAGTACAGTATCGCAGGCAGCTGCATTATTTACAAGTTAGTGTAGTGCGTCCTCTGCACAGTGTGCACCTAAAGCTACCTGAAGAAAATTAGTGGTGTTCTTCTGATCCTATTAGTACAGTACCCCAGGCAGCTACATTGTTTACAAGTTAGTGTAGTACGTCCTCTGCACAGTGTGCACCTAAAGCTACCTGAAGAAAATTAGTGGTGTACTTCGGATCCTATTAGTAAAGTACCACAGGCAGCTGCAGTATTTACAAGCCAGTGTAGTGCGTCCTCTGCACATTGTGCACCTAAAGCTTACTTAAGAATATTAGTGGTGTTCTTCTGATCCTATTAGTATCGCAGGAAGCTGCAGTATTTACAAGTTAGTGTAGTGCCTCCTCTGCACAGTGTGCACGTAAAGCTACCTGAAGAAAATTAGTGGTGTTCTTCTGATCCTATTAGTACAGTACCAAAATCAGCTGCAGTATTTACAAGTTAGTGTAGTGCATCCTCTGCACAGTGTGCACCTAAAGCTACCTGAATAAAATTAGTGGTGTTCTTCGGATCCTATTAGTACAATATCGCAGGCAGCTGCAGTATTTACAAGTTAGTGCAGTGCGTCCTCTGCACAGTGTGCACATAAAGATACCTGAAGAAAATGAGTGATGTTCTTCTGCTCATATTCGTACAGTCCCGCAGGCAGCTGCAGTTTTTACAAGTTAGTGCAGTGCGTCCTCTCCACAGTGTGCACATAAAGCTACCTGAAGAAAATTAGTGGGGTTCTTCTGATCCTATTAGTAAAGTACCATAGGCAGCTGCAGTATTTACAAGTTAGTGTAGTGAGCCCTCTGTACAGTGTGCTCCTAAAGCTACCTGAAGAAAATTGGTGGTGTTCTTCTGATTCTATTAGTACAGTACCGCAGGCAGCTGCAGTATTTACACGTTAGTGTAGTGTGTCCTCTGCACAGTGTGCACCTAAAGCTACATGAAAAAAAATTGGTGGTGTTCTTCTGATCCTATTAGTACAGTACCACAGGCAGCTGCAATATTTACAAGTTAGTGTAGTGCGTCCTCTGCACAGTGTGTACCTAAAGCTACCTGAAGAAAATTAATGGTGTTCTTCTGATCCTATTAGTACAGTACCACAGGCAGCTGCAGTATTTACAAGGTAATGTAGTGCATCCTCTGGACAGTGTGCACCTAAAGAAACCTAGAGAAAATTAGTGGTGTTCTTCTGATCCTATTAGTACAATACCGCAGGCAGCTGCAGTATTTACAAGTTAGTGTAGTGCATCCTCTGCACAGTGTGCACCTAAAGCTACCTGAAGAAAATTAGAGGTGTTCTTCTGATCCTATTAGTACAGTACCACAGGCAGCTGCAGTATTTACAAGTTAATGTAGTGCATCCTCTGGACAGTGTGCACCTAAAGAAACCTAGAGAAAATTAGTGGTGTTCTTCTGATCCTATTAGTACAATACCGCAGGCAGCTGCAGTATTTACAAGTTAGTGTAGTGCATCCTCTGCACAGTTTGCACCTAAAGCTACATCAAGAAAATTGGTGGTGTTCTTCTGATCCTATTAGTACAGTACCGCAGGCAGCAGTATTTACATGTTACTGTAGTGCGTCCTCTGAGCAGTGTGCACCTAAAGCTTCCTAAAGAAAATTAGTTGTGTTCTTCTGATCCTATTTGTACAGTACCGCAGGCAGCTGCCGTTTTTACAAGTTAGTGTAGTGCGTCCTCTGCACAGTGTGCACCTAATGCTACCTGAAGAAAATTAGTGGTGTTCTTCTAATCATATTAGTACAGTCCTACAGGCAGCTGCAGTATTTACAAGTTAGTGTAGGGCGTCCTCTGCACAGTGTGAACCTAAAGCTACCTGAAGAAAATTAGTGGTATTCTTCTGATCCTATTAGTACAGTACCGCAAGCAGCTGCAGTAATTACAAGTTAGTGTAGTGCGTCCTCTGCACAGAGTGAACCTAAAGCTACATGAAGAAAATTGGTGGTGTTCTTCAGATCCTATTAGTACAGTACTGCAGTCAGCTGCAGTATTTACAAGTTAGTGTAGTGCGTTCTCTGCACAGTGTGCACCTAATGCTACCTGAAGAAAATAAGTGGTGTTCTAATCATATTAGTACAGTCCTGCAGGCAGCTGCAGTATTTACAAGTTAGTGTAGGGCGTCTTGTGCACAGTGTGAACCTAAAGCTACCTGAAGAAAATTAGTGGTGTTCTTCTGATTCTATTAGTACAATACCACAGGCAGCTGCAGTATTTACAAGTTAGTGTAGTGCGTCCTCTGCACAGTGTGCACCTAAAGCTACCTGAAGAAAATTAGTGTTGTTCTTCTGATCCTATTAGTACAGTACCGCAGGCAGCTGCAGTCTTTACAAGTTAATGTAGTGCGTCCTCTGGACAGTGTGCACCTAAAGCTACCTGAAGAAAATTAGTGTTGTTCTTCTGATCCTATTAGTACAGTACTCCAGGCAGCTGCAGTTTTTACAAGTTAGTGTAGTGCGTCCTCTGAACAGTGTGCACCTAAAGCTACCTGAACAAAATTGGTGGTGTTCTTCGGATCCTATTTGTATCGAAGGCAGCTGTAGCATTTAAAAGTTATTGTAGTGCATCCTCTGCACAGTGTGCACCTAAAGCCACCTGAAGAATTTTATTAGTGTTCTTCTGATCCTATTAGTACAGTACCGCAGGCAGCTGCAGTATTTACAAGTTAGTGTAGTGAGTCATCTGCACAGTGTGAACCTAAAGCTACCTGAAGAAAATTAGTGGTGTTCTTCTGATCCTATTAAAACATTACCGCAGGCAGCTGCAGAATTTACAAGTTAGTGTGGTGCGTCCTCTGCACAGTGTGCACGTAAAGCTACCTGAAGAAAATTAGTGGGGTTCTTCTGATCCTATTAGTAAAGTACAACAGGCAGCTGCAGTATTTACAAGTTAGTGTAGTGCGTCCTCTGCACAGTGTGCACCTAAAGCTACCTGAAAAAATTGGTGGTGTTCTTCAGATCCTTTCAGTATCGCAGGCAGTTGTAGTATTTACAAGCTAGTGTAATGCGTCCTCTGCACAGTGTGCACCTAAAGCTTTCTGAAGAATATTAGTGGTGTTCTTCTGATTCTGTTAGTACAGTATCACAGGCAGTTGCAGTATTTACAAGTTAGTGTAGTGCGTCCTTTGCACAGTGTGCACCTAAAGCTACCTGAAGAAAATTGGTGGTGTTCTTCGGATCCTATTAGTAAAGTACCACAGGCAGCTGCAGTATTAACAAGCTAGTGTAGTGCGTCCTCTGCACAGTGTGCACCTAAAGCTACCTGAAGATAATTGGTGGTGTTCTTCGGATCCTATTAGTATCGCAGGCAGCTATAGTGTTTAAAAGTTATTGTAGTGCATCCTCTGCACAGTGTGCACCTAAAGCTACCTGAAGAATATTAGGGGAGTTTTTCTGATCCTATTAGTACAGTACCGCAGGCAGCTGCAGTATTTACAAGTTAGTGTAGTGCGTTCTCTGCACAGTGTGCACCTAAAGCTACATGAAGAAAATTGGTGGTGTTCTTCTGATCCCATTAGTACAGTACCGCAGTCAGCTGCAGTATTTACATGTTAGTGTAGTGCGTCCTCTGAGCAGTGTTCACCTAAAGCTACCTTAAGAAAATTAGTGGTGTTCTTCTCATCCTATTAGTATCGCAGGCAGGTGCAGTATTTACAAGTTAGTGTAGTGCGTCCTCTGCACAGTGTGCACATAAAGCTACCTGAAGAAAATTAGTGGTGTTCTTCTGATCCTATTAGTACAGTACCGCAGGTAGCTGCAGTTTTTACAAGTTAGTGTAGTGCGTCCTCTCCACAGTGTGCACATAAAGCTACCTGAAGAACATTAGTGGGGTTCTTCTGATCCTATTAGTAAAGTACCATAGGCAGCTGCAGTATTTACAAGTTAGTGTAGTGAGTCCGCTGCACAGTGTGCACCTAAAGCTACCTGAAGAAAATTGGTGGTGTTCTTCTGATCCTATTAGTACAGTACCGTAGGCAGCTGCAGTATTTTCAAGTTAGTGTAGTGTGTCCTCTGAACAGTGTGCACCTAAAGCTACCTGAAGAAAAATAGTGGTGTTCTTCGGATCCTATTAGTATCGCAGGCAGCTGTAGTATTTAAAAGTTATTGTAGTGCATCCTCTGCACAGTGTGCACCTTAAGCCTCCTATTAGTACAGTACCACAGGCAGCTGCAGTTTTTACAAGTTAGTGTAGTGCATCCTCTGAACAGTGTGCACCTAAAGCTACCTGAAGAAAATTGGTGGTGTTTTTCGGATCCTATTAGTATCGCAGGCAGCTGTAGTATTTAAAAGTTATTGTAGTGCATCCTCTGCACAGTGTTTACCTAAAGCCACCTGAAAAATATTATTAGTGTTCTTCTGATCCTATTAGTACAGTACCGCAGGCAGCTGCAGTATTTACAAGTTAGTGTAGTGCATGCTCTGCACAGTGTGCACCTTAAGCTACATGAAGAAAATTGGTGGTGTACTTCTGATCCTATTAGTACAGTACCGTAGTCAGATACAGTATTTACAAGTTAGTGTAGTGCGTACTGTGCACAGTGTGTACCTAAAGCTACCTGAAGAAAATTAGTGGTGTTCTTCTATTTATATTAGTACAGTAATGCAGGCAGCTGCAGTATTTACAAGTTAGTGTAGTGAGTCCTCTGCACAGTGTGAACCTAAAGCTACCTGAATAAAATGAATGGTGTTCTTCTGATCCTATTAAAACATTACCGCAGGCAGCTGCAGAATTTACAAGATAGTGCAGTGCATCCTCTGCACAGTGTGCACCTAAAGCTACCTGAAGAAAATTAGTGGGGTTCTTCTGATCATATTAGTAAAGTACCACAGGCAGCTGCAGTATTTACAAGTTAGTGTAGTGCGTCCTCTGCACAGTGTGCACCTAAAGCTACATGAAAAAATTGGTGGTGTTCTTCAGATCCTTTTAGTATCGCAGGCAATTGTAGTATTTACAAGCTAGTGTAGTGCGTCCTCTGCACAGTGTGCACCTAAAGCTTCCTGAAGAATATTAGTGGTCTTCTGATTCTGTTAGTACAGTATCGCAGGCAGCTGCAGTATTTACAAATTAGTGTAGTGCGTCCTCTGCACAGTGTGCACCTAAAGCTACCTGAAGATAATTGGTGGTGTTCTTCGGATCCTATTAGTATCGCAGGCAGCTGTAGTATTTAAAAGTTATTGTAGTGCATCCTCTGCACAGTGTGCACCTAAAGCTACCTGAAGAATATTAGGGGAGTTCTTCTGATCCTATTAGTACAGTACCGCAGGCAGCTGCAGTATTTACAAGTTAGTGTAGTGCGTTCTCTGCACAGTGTGCACCTAAAGCTACATGAAGAAAATTGGTGGTGTTCTTCTGATCCTATTAGTACAATACCACAGGCAGCTGCAGTATTTACAAGTTAGTGTAGTGCTTCCTCGGCACAGTGTGCACCTAAAGCTACCTGAAGAAAATTGGTGGTATTCTTCTGATCCTATTAGTATCGCAGGCAGCTGCAGTATTTACAAGTTAGTGTAGTGCGTCCTCTGCACAGTGTGCACATAAAGCTACCTGAAGAAAATTAGAGGTGTTCTTCTGTTCCTATTAGTACAATACCGCAGGCAGCTGCAGTATTTACAAGTTAGTGTAGTGCATCCTCTGCACAGTGTGCACCTAAAGCTACATGAAGAAAATTGTTGGTGTTCTTCTCATCCTCTTAGTATCGCAGGCAGTTGCAGTTTTTTCAAGTTAGTGTAGTGCGTCCTCTGCACAGTGTGCACCTAAAGCTACCTGAAGAAAATTAGTGGGGTTCTTCTGATCCTATTAGTACAGTACTGCAGGCAGCTGCAGTATTTACAAATTAGTGTAGTGCGCCCTCTGAACAGTGTGAACCTAAAGCTACCTGAAGAAAATTGGTGGTGCTCTTCAGATCCTATTAGTATCGCAGGAAGCTGCAGTATTTACAAGTTAGTGTAGTGCATCCTCTGCACAGTGTGCACCTAAAGCTACCTGAAGAATATTAGTAGTGTTCTTCTGATTCTATTAGTACAGTACCGCAGGCAGCTGCAGTATTTACAAGTTAGTGTAGTGCGTTCTCTGCACAGTGTGCACCTAAAGCTACATGAAGAAAATTGGTGGTGTTCTTCTGATCCCATTAGTACAGTACCGCAGTCAGCTGCAGTATTTACATGTTAGTGTAGTGCGTCCTCTGAGCAGTGTTCACCTAAAGCTACCTTAAGAAAATTAGTGGTGTTCTTCTCATCCTATTAGTATCGCAGGCAGGTGCAGTATTTACAAGTTAGTGTAGTGCGTCCTCTGCACAGTGTGCACATAAAGCTACCTGAAGAAAATTAGTGGTGTTCTTCTGATCCTATTAGTACAGTACCGCAGGTAGCTGCAGTTTTTACAAGTTAGTGTAGTGCGTCCTCTCCACAGTGTGCACATAAAGCTACCTGAAGAACATTAGTGGGGTTCTTCTGATCCTATTAGTAAAGTACCATAGGCAGCTGCAGTATTTACAAGTTAGTGTAGTGAGTCCGCTGCACAGTGTGCACCTAAAGCTACCTGAAGAAAATTGGTGGTGTTCTTCTGATCCTATTAGTACAGTACCGTAGGCAGCTGCAGTATTTTCAAGTTAGTGTAGTGTGTCCTCTGAACAGTGTGCACCTAAAGCTACCTGAAGAAAAATAGTGGTGTTCTTCGGATCCTATTAGTATCGCAGGCAGCTGTAGTATTTAAAAGTTATTGTAGTGCATCCTCTGCACAGTGTGCACCTTAAGCCTCCTATTAGTACAGTACCACAGGCAGCTGCAGTTTTTACAAGTTAGTGTAGTGCATCCTCTGAACAGTGTGCACCTAAAGCTACCTGAAGAAAATTGGTGGTGTTTTTCGGATCCTATTAGTATCGCAGGCAGCTGTAGTATTTAAAAGTTATTGTAGTGCATCCTCTGCACAGTGTGCACCTAAAGCCACCTGAAAAATATTATTAGTGTTCTTCTGATCCTATTAGTACAGTACCGCAGGCAGCTGCAGTATTTACAAGTTAGTGTAGTGCATCCTCTGCACAGTGTGCACCTTAAGCTACATGAAGAAAATTGGTGGTGTACTTCTGATCCTATTAGTACAGTACCGTAGTCAGATACAGTATTTACAAGTTAGTGTAGTGCGTACTGTGCACAGTGTGTACCTAAAGCTACCTGAAGAAAATTAGTGGTGTTCTTCTATTTATATTAGTACAGTAATGCAGGCAGCTGCAGTATTTACAAGTTAGTGTAGTGAGTCCTCTGCACAGTGTGAACCTAAAGCTACCTGAATAAAATGAATGGTGTTCTTCTGATCCTATTAAAACATTACCGCAGGCAGCTGCAGAATTTACAAGATAGTGCAGTGCATCCTCTGCACAGTGTGCACCTAAAGCTACCTGAAGAAAATTAGTGGGGTTCTTCTGATCATATTAGTAAAGTACCACAGGCAGCTGCAGTATTTACAAGTTAGTGTAGTGCGTCCTCTGCACAGTGTGCACCTAAAGCTACATGAAAAAATTGGTGGTGTTCTTCAGATCCTTTTAGTATCGCAGGCAATTGTAGTATTTACAAGCTAGTGTAGTGCGTCCTCTGCACAGTGTGCACCTAAAGCTTCCTGAAGAATATTAGTGGTCTTCTGATTCTGTTAGTACAGTATCGCAGGCAGCTGCAGTATTTACAAATTAGTGTAGTGCGTCCTCTGCACAGTGTGCACCTAAAGCTACCTGAAGATAATTGGTGGTGTTCTTCGGATCCTATTAGTATCGCAGGCAGCTGTAGTATTTAAAAGTTATTGTAGTGCATCCTCTGCACAGTGTGCACCTAAAGCTACCTGAAGAATATTAGGGGAGTTCTTCTGATCCTATTAGTACAGTACCGCAGGCAGCTGCAGTATTTACAAGTTAGTGTAGTGCGTTCTCTGCACAGTGTGCACCTAAAGCTACATGAAGAAAATTGGTGGTGTTCTTCTGATCCTATTAGTACAATACCACAGGCAGCTGCAGTATTTACAAGTTAGTGTAGTGCTTCCTCGGCACAGTGTGCACCTAAAGCTACCTGAAGAAAATTGGTGGTATTCTTCTGATCCTATTAGTATCGCAGGCAGCTGCAGTATTTACAAGTTAGTGTAGTGCGTCCTCTGCACAGTGTGCACATAAAGCTACCTGAAGAAAATTAGAGGTGTTCTTCTGTTCCTATTAGTACAATACCGCAGGCAGCTGCAGTATTTACAAGTTAGTGTAGTGCATCCTCTGCACAGTGTGCACCTAAAGCTACATGAAGAAAATTGTTGGTGTTCTTCTCATCCTCTTAGTATCGCAGGCAGTTGCAGTTTTTTCAAGTTAGTGTAGTGCGTCCTCTGCACAGTGTGCACCTAAAGCTACCTGAAGAAAATTAGTGGGGTTCTTCTGATCCTATTAGTACAGTACTGCAGGCAGCTGCAGTATTTACAAATTAGTGTAGTGCGCCCTCTGAACAGTGTGAACCTAAAGCTACCTGAAGAAAATTGGTGGTGCTCTTCAGATCCTATTAGTATCGCAGGAAGCTGCAGTATTTACAAGTTAGTGTAGTGCATCCTCTGCACAGTGTGCACCTAAAGCTACCTGAAGAATATTAGTAGTGTTCTTCTGATTCTATTAGTACAGTACCGCAGGCAGCTGCAGTATTTACAAGTTAGTGTAGTGCGTTCTCTGCACAGTGTGCACCTAATGCTACATGAAGAAAATTGGTGGTTTTCTTCTGATCCTATTAGTACAGTACCGCAGGCAGCTGCAGTTTTTACAAGTTAGTGTAGTACGTCCTCTCCACAGTGTGCACCTAAAGCTACCTGAAGAACATTAGTGGGGTTCTTCTGATCCTATTAGTAAATTACCATAGGCAGGTGCAGTATTTACAAGTTAGTGTAGTGAGTCCTCTGCACAGTGTGCACCTAAAGCTACCTGAAGAAAATTGGTGGTGTTCTTCTGATCCTATTAGTACAGTACCGCAGGCAGCTGCAGTATTTTCAAGTTAGTGTAGTGTGTCCTCTGCACAGTGTGCACCTAAAGCTACATGAAAAAAGTTGGCGGTGTTCTTCTGATTCTATTAGTACAGTACCGCAGGCAGCTGCATTATTTACAAGTTAGTGTAGTGCGTCCTCTGCACAGTGTGCACCTAAAGCTACCTGAAGAAAATTAGTGGTGTTCTTCTGATCCTATTAGTACAGTATCGCAGGCAGCTGCATTATTTACAAGTTAGTGTAGTGCGTCCTCTGCACAGTGTGCACCTAAAGCTACCTGAAGAAAATTAGTGTTGTTCTTCTGATCCTATTAGTACAGTACCGCAGGCAGCTGCAGTATTTACAAGTTAGTGTAGTGCTTCCTCTACACAGTGTGAACCTAAAGCTACTTGAAGAAAATTAGTGGTGTTCTTCTGATCCTATTAAAACATTACCACAGGCAGCTGCAGAATTTACAAGTTAGTGTAATGCGTCCTCTGCACAGTGTGCACGTAAAGCTACCTGAAGAAAATTAGTGGGGTTCTTCTGATCCTATTAGTAAAGTACAACAGGCAGCTGCAGTATTTACAAGTTAGTGTAGTGCGTCCTCTGCACAGTGTGCACCTAAAGCTACCTGAAAAAATTGGTGGTGTTCTTCAGATCCTTTTAGTATCGCAGGCAGTTGTAGTATTTACAAGCTAGTGTAATGCGTCCTCTGCACAGTGTGCACCTAAAGCTTCCTGAAGAATATTAGTGGTGTTCTTCTGATTCTGTTAGTACAGTATCGCAGGCAGCTGCAGTTTTTACAAGTTAGTGTAGTGCGTCCTCTGCACAGTATGCACCTAAAAATACCTGAAGAAAATTAGTGGGGTTCTTCTGATCCTATTAGTAAAGTACCACAGGCAGTTGCAGTATTTACAAGTTAGTGTAGTGCGTCCTTTGCACAGTGTGCACCTAAAGCTACCTGAAGAAAATTGGTGGTGTTCTTCGGATCCTATTAGTAAAGTACCACAGGCAGCTGCAGTATTAACAAGCTAGTGTAGTGCGTCCTCTGCACAGTGTGCACCTAAAGCTACCTGAAGATAATTGGTGGTGTTCTTCGGATCCTATTAGTATCGCAGGCAGCTATAGTGTTTAAAAGTTATTGTAGTGCATCCTCTGCACAGTGTGCACCTAAAGCTACCTGAAGAATATTAGGGGAGATTTTCTGATCCTATTAGTACAGTACCGCAGGCAGCTGCAGTATTTACAAGTTAGTTTAGTGCGTTCTCTGCACAGTGTGCACCTAAAGCTACATGAAGAAAATTGGTGGTGTTCTTCTGATCCCATTAGTACAGTACCGCAGTCAGCTGCAGTATTTACATGTTAGTGTAGTGCGTCCTCTGAGCAGTGTTCACCTAAAGCTACCTGAAGAAAATTAGTGGTGTTCTTCTCATCCTATTAGTATCGCAGGCTGCTGCAGTATTTACAAGTTAGTGTAGTGCGTCCTCTGCACAGTGTGCACATAAAGCTACCTGAAGAAAATTAGTGGTGTTCTTCTGATCCTATTAGTACAGTACCGCAGGCAGCTGCAGTTTTTACAAGTTAGTGTAGTGCGTCCTCTCCAAAGTGTGCACATAAAGCTACCTGAAGAATATTAGTGGGGTTCTTCTGATCCTATTAGTAAAGTACCATAGGCAGCTGCAGTATTTACAAGTTAGTGTAGTGAATCCTCTGCACAGTGTGCAACTAAAGCTACCTGAAGAAAATTGGTGGTGTTCTTCTGATCCTATTAGTACAGTACCGTAGGCAGCTGCAGTATTTTCAAGTTAGTGTAGTGTGTCCTCTGCACAGTGTGCACCTAAAGCTACCTGAAGAAAAATAGTAGTGTTCTTCTGATCCTATTAGTACAGTATCACAGGCAGCTGCATTATTTACAAGTTAGTGTAGTGCGTCCTCTGCACAGTGTGCACCTAAAGCTAACTGAAGAAAATTAGCGGTGTTCTTCTGATCCTATTAGTACAGTACCCCAGGCAGCTGCATTATTTACAAGTTAGTGTACTGCGTCCTCTGCACAGTGTGCACCTAAAGCTACCTGAAGAAAATTAGTGGTGTTCTTCGGATCCTATTAGTAAAGTACCACAGGCAGCTGCAGTATTTACAAGCCAGTGTAGTGCGTCCTCTGCAAAGTGTGCACCTAAAGCTTACTTAAGAATATTAGTGGTGTTCTTCTGATCCTATTAGTATCGCAGGAAGCTGCAGTATTTACAAGTTAGTGTAGTGCGTCCTCTGCACAGTGTGCACCTAAAGCTACCTGAAGAAAATTAGTGGTGTTCTTCTGATCCTATTAGTACAGTACCGAAATCAGCTGCAGTATTTACAAGTTAGTGTAGTGCATCCTCTGCACAGTGTGCACCTAAAGCTACATGAAGAAAATTGTTGGTGTTCTTCTCATCCTCTTAGTATCGCAGGCAGTTGCAGTTTTTTCAAGTTAGTGTAGTGCGTCCTCTGCACAGTGTGCACCTAAAGCTACCTGAAGAAAATTAGTGGGGTTCTTCTGATCCTATTAGTACAGTACTGCAGGCAGCTGCAGTATTTACAAATTAGTGTAGTGCGCCCTCTGAACAGTGTGAACCTAAAGCTACCTGAAGAAAATTGGTGGTGCTCTTCAGATCCTATTATTATCGCAGGAAGCTGCAGTATTTACAAGTTAGTGTAGTGCATCCTCTGCACAGTGTGCACCTAAAGCTACCTGAAGAATATTAGTAGTGTTCTTCTGATTCTATTAGTACAGTACCGCAGGCAGCTGCAGTATTTACAAGTTAGTGTAGTGCGTTCTCTGCACAGTGTGCACCTAATGCTACATGAAGAAAATTGGTGGTTTTCTTCTGATCCTATTAGTACAGTACCGCAGTCAGCTGCAGTATTTACAAGTTAATGTAGTGCGTCCTCTCCACAGTGTGCACCTAAAGTTACCTGAAGAAAATTAGTGGTGTTCTTCTGATCCTATTAGTACAGTACCACAGGCAGCTGCAGTATTTACAAGTTAGTGTACTGCGTCCTCTGCACAGTGTGCACTTGAAGCTACCTCAAGAAAATTGGTGGTGTTCTTCTGATCCTATTAGTATCGCAGGAAGCTGCAGTATTTACAAATTAGTGTAGTGCGTAGTCTGCACAGTGTGCACCTAAAGTTACCTGAAGAAGATTAGTGGTGTTCTTCTCATCCTATTAGTACAGTACCGCAAGCAGCTGCAGTAATTACAAGTTAGTGTAGTGCATTCTCTGGACAGTGTGCATTTAAAGCTACCTGAAGAAAATTAGTGGTGTTCTTCTGATCCTATTAATACAATACCGCAGGCAGCTGCAGTATTTTCAAATTAGTGTAGTGCGTCCTCTGCACAGTGTGCACCTGAAGCTACCTGAAGAAAATTAGTGGTGTTCTTCTGATCCTATTAGTACAGTACTGCAGGCAGCTGCAGTATTTACAGGTTAGTGTAGTGCGTCCTCTGCACAGTGTGCACCTAAAGCTACCTGAAGAAAATTAGTGTTGTTCTTCTGATCCTATTAGTACAGTACCGCAGGCAGCTGCAGTATTTACAAGTTAATGTAGTGCATCCTTTGGACAGTGTGCACCTAAAGCTACCTAGAGAAAATTAGTGGTGTTCTTCTGATCATATTAGTAAAATACCGCAGGCAGCTGCAGTATTTACAAGTTAGTGTAGTGCATCCTCTGCACAGTGTGCACCTAAAGCTACCTGAAGAAAAATAGAGGTGTTCTTCTGTTCCTATTAGTACAATACCGCAGGCAGCTGCAGTATTTACAAGTTAGTGTAGTGCATCCTCTGCACAGTGTGCACATAAAGCTACCTAGAGAAAATTAGTGGTTTTCTTCTGATCCTATTAGTACAATACTGCAGGCAGCTACAGTATTTAGAAGTTAGTGTAGTGCGTCCTCTGCACAGTGTGCACCTAAAGCTACCTCAAGAAAATTGATGGTCTTCTTCTGATCCTATTAGTATCACAGGAAGCTGCAGTATTTACAAGTTAGTGTAGTGCCTCCTCTGCACAGTGTGCACATAAAGCTACCTGAAGAAAATTAGTGGTGTTCTTCTGATCCTATTAGTACAGTTCCGCAGGCAGCTGCAGTTTTTACAAGTTAGTGTAGTTTGTCCTCTGCACAGTGTGCACATAAAGCTACCTGAAGAACATTAGTGGGGTTCTTCCTATCCTATTAGTAAAGTATCATAGGCAGCTGCAGTATTTACAAGTTAGTGTAGTTTGCCCTCTGAACATTGTGCACCTAAAGTTACATAAAAAAATTGGCGGTGTTCTTCTGATCCTATTAGTACAGTAACGCAGGCAGCTGCATTATTTACAAGTTAGTGTAGTGCGTCCTCTGCACAGTGTGCACCTAATGCTACCTGAAGAAAATTGGTGGTTTTCTTCTGATCCTATTAGTACAGTACCGCAGGCAGCTGCAGTATTTTCAAGTTAGTGTAGTGTGCCCTCTGAACATTGTGCACCTAAAGTTACATAAAAAAATTGGCGGTGTTCTTCTGATCCTATTAGAACAGTAACGCAGGCAGCTGCATTATTTACAAGTTAGTGTAGTGAGTCCTCTGCACAGTGTGCACCTAAAGCTACCTGAAGAAAATTGGTGGTTTTCTTCTGATCCTATTAGTACAGTACCGCAGGCAGCTGCAGTATTTTCAAGTTAGTGTAGTGTGCCCTCTGAACATTGTGCACCTAAAGTTACATAAAAAAATTGGCGGTGTTCTTCTGATCCTATTAGTACAGTAACGCAGGCAGCTGCATTATTTACAAGTTAGTGTAGTGCGTCCTCTGCACAGTGTGCACCTAAAGCTACCTGAAGAAAATTAGTGGTGTTCTTCTGATCCTATTAGTACAGTACCGCAGGCAGCTGCAGTTTTTACAAGTTAGTGTAGTGCGTCCTCTGCACAGTGTGCACCTAAAGCTACCTGAAGAAAATTAGTTGGGTACTTCTAATCCTATTAGTAAAGTACCATAGGCAGCTGCAGTATTTACAAGTTAGTGTAGTGCGTCCTCTGAACAGTGTGCACCTAAAGCTACCTGAAGAAAATTGGTGGTGTTCTTCGGATCCTATTAGTATCGCAGGCAGTTGTAGTATTTACAAGCTAGTGTAGTGCGTCCTCTGCACAGTGTGCACCTAAAGCTTCCTGAAGAATATTAGTGGTTTTCTTCTGATCCTATTAGTACAGTATCGCAGGCAGCTGCAGTATTTACAATTTAGTGTAGTGCGTCCTCTGCACAGTGTGCACCTAAAGGTACATGAAGAAAATTGGTGGTGTTCTTCTGATCCTCTTAGTATCGCAGGCAGTTGCAGTTTTTACAAGTTAGTGTAGTGCATCCTCTGCACAGTGTGCACCTAAAGCTACCTGAAGAAAATTGGTGGTGTTCTTCGGATCCTATTAGTAAAGTACCACAGGCAGCTGCAGTATTTACAAGCTAGTGTAGTGCGTCCTCTGCACAGTGTGCACCTAAAGCTACCTGAAGATAATTGGTGGTGTTCTTCGGATCCTATTAGTATCGCAGGCAGCTGTAGTATTTAAAAGTTATTGTAGTGCATCCTCTGCACAGTGTGCACCTAAAGCTACCTGAAGAATATTATTAGTGTTCTTCTGATCCTATTAGTACAGTACCGCAGGCAGCTGCAGTATTTACAAGTTAGTGTAGTGCATCCTCTGCACAGTGTGCACCTTAAGCTACATGAAGAAAATTGGTGGTGTTCTTCTGATCCTATTAGTACAGTACCGCACTCAGATGCAGTATTTACAAGTTAGTGTAGTGCGTACTGTGCACAGTGTGCACCTAAAGCTACCTGAAGAAAATTAGTGGTGTTCTTCTATTTATATTAGTACAGTAATGCAGGCAGCTGCAGTATTTACAAGTTAGTGTAGTGAGCCCTCTGCACACTGTGAACCTAAAGCTACCTGAAGAAAATTAGTGGTGTTCTTCTGATCCTATTAAAATATTACCGCAGGCAGATGCAGAATTTACAAGTTAGTGTAGTGCGTCCTCTGAGCAGTGTTCAACTAAAGCTACCTGAAGAAAATTAGTGGTGTTCTTCTGATCCTATTATTAAAATACCACAGGCAGCTGCAGTATTTACAAGTTAGTATAGTGCGTCCTCTGCACAGTGTGCACCTAAAGCTACCTCAAGAAAATTGGTGGTTTTCTTCTGATCCTATTAGTATCGCAGGCAGCTGTAGTATTTACAATTTAGTGTAGTGTGTCCTCTGCACAGTGTGCACCTAAAGCTACCTAAGGAAAATTAGAATCTGTAGAACACCACTTTTAGTATAGTACCACAGGCAGCTGCAGTATTTACAAGATAGTGTAATGCGTCCTCTGCACAGTGTGCATCTAAAGCTACCTGAAGAAAATTGGTGGAGTTCTGATCCTATTAGTACAGTACCCCAGGCAGCTGCAGTATTTACAAGTTAGTGTAGTGCGTCCTCTGCACAGTGTGCACCTCAATCTAACAGAAGAATATTGGTTGTGTTCTTCGGATCCTATTAGTATCGCAGGCAGCTGTAGTATTTACAAGTTAGTGTAGTGCGTCCTTTACAAAGTGTGCACCTACAGCTACCTGAAGAATATTAGTGGTTTTCTTCTAATCCTATTAGTACAGTACCGCAGGCAGCTGCAGTATTTACAAGTTAGTGTAGTTCATCCTCTGCACAGTGTGCACCTAAAGCTACCTGAGGAAAATTAGTGGTGTTCTTCTCATCCTACTAGTACAGTACTGCAAGCAGCCTCAGTATTTACAAGTTAGTGTAGTGCATCCTCTGCACAGTGTGCACCTAAAGCTACCTGAAGAAAATTAGTGGTGTTCTTCTGATCTTATTAGTACAGTAACGCAGGCAGCTGCAGTATTTACAAGTTAGTGGAGTGCATCCTCTGCACAGTGTGCACCTAAAGCTACCTGAAGAAAATTGGTGGTGTTCTTCTGATCCTATTAGTATCGCTCACAGCTGCAGTATTTACAAGTTAGTGTAGTGCATACTCTGCACAGTGTGCACCTAAAGCTATCTGAAGTAAATTAGTGGTGTTATTCTCATCCTATTGGTACTGTAACGCATAGTGCGTCCTCTGCACAGTGTGCACCTCAATCTAACAGAAGAATATTGGTTGTGTTCTTCAGATCCTATTAGTATCGCAGGCAGCTGTAGTATTTACAAGTTAGTGTAGTGCGTCCTTTACAAAGTGTGCACCTACAGCTACCTGAAGAATATTAGTGGTTTTCTTCTAATCCTATTAGTACAGTACCGCAGGCAGCTGCAGTATTTACAAGTTAGTGTAGTTCATCCTCTGCACAGTGTGCACCTAAAGCTACCTGAGGAAAATTAGTGGTGTTCTTCTGATCCTACTAGTACAGTACTGCAAGCAGCCTCAGTATTTACAAGTTAGTGTAGTGCATCCTCTGCACAGTGTGCACCTAAAGCTACCTGAAGAAAATTAGTGGTGTTCTTCTGATCTTATTAGTACAGTAACGCAGGCAGCTGCAGTATTTACAAGTTAGTGTAAAGCATCCTCTGCACAGTGTGCACCTACAGCTACCTGAAGAAAATTGATGATGTTCTTCTGATCCTATTAGTATCGCAGGCAGCTGTAGTATTTACAAGTTAGTGTAGTGCGTCTTCTGCACAGTGTGCACCTAAGGCTACCTGAAGAAAATTAGTGGTGTTCTGATCCTAATAGTACAGTACCCAAGGCAGCTGCAGTATTTACAAGTTAGTGTAGTGCGTCTTCTGCACAGTGTGAACCTAAAGCTAACAGAAGAATATTGGTTGTGTTCTTCGGATCCTATTAGTATCGCAGGCAGCTGTAGTATTTACAAGTTAGTGTAGTGCATCCTTTACACAGTGTGCACCTACAGCTACCTGAAGAATATTAGTGGTGTTCTTCTAATCCTATTTGTACAGTACCGCAGGCAGCTGCAGTATTTACAAGTTAGTGTAGTTCATCCTCAGCACAGTGTGCACCTAAAGCTATCTGAAGAAAATTAGTGGTGTTATTCTCATCCTTTTGGTACAGTAACGCATGCTGCTGCAGTATTTACAAGTTAGTGTAGAGCATCCTCTGCACAGTGTGCACCTAAAACTACCTGAAGAATATTGATGATGTTCTTCTGATCCTATTAGTATCGCAGGCAGCTGTAGTATTTACAAGTTAGTGTAGTGCGTCCTTTACAAAGTGTGCACCTACAGCTACCTGAAGAATATTAGTGGTGTTCTTCTAATCCTATTAGTACAGTACCGCAGGCAGCTGCAGTATTTACAAGTTAGTGTAGTTCATCCTCTGCACAGTGTGCACCTAAAGCTACCTGAGGAAAATTAGTGGTGTTCTTCTGATCCTACTAGTGCAGTACTGCAAGCAGCCTCAGTATTTACAAGTTAGTGTAGTGCATCCTCTGCACAGTGTGCACCTAAAGCTACCTGAAGAAAATTAGTGGTGTTCTTCTGATCTTATTAGTACAGTAACGCAGGCAGCTGCAGTATTTACAAGTTAGTGGAGTGCATCCTCTGCACAGTGTGCACCTAAAGCTACCTGAAGAAAATTGGTAGTGTTTTTCTGATCCTATTAGTATCGCAGGCAGCTGCAGTATTTACAAGTTAGTGTAGTGCACCTAAAGCTACCTGAAGTGCACCTAAAGCTACCTGAAGAAAATTAGTGGTGTTCTTCTGATCCAATTGGTACAGTACCGCAGGCAGCTGCAGTATTTACAAGTTAGTGTAGTGCGTCCTCTGCACAGTGTGCACCTAAAGCTAACTGAAGAATATTGGTTGTGTTCTTCGGATCCTATTAGTATCGCAGGCAGCTGCAGTATTTACAAGTTAGTGTAGTGCTTCCTCTGCACAGTGTGCACCTAAAGCTACCTGAAGAAAATTAGTGGTGTTCTTCTGATCTTATTAGTACAGTACAGCAGGAAGCTGCAGTATTTACAAGTTAGTGTATTGTGTCCTCTGCACAGTGTGCACCTAAAGCTACCTGAAAAAATTAGTGGTGTTCTTCTGATCCAATTGGTACAGTACCGCAGGCAGCTGCAGTATTTACAAGTTAATGTAGTGCTTCCTCTACACAGTGTTCACTTAAAGCTACCTGAGGAACATTAGTGGTGTTCTTCTGATCCTAATAGTACAGTAATGCAGGCAGCTGCAGTATTTACAAGTTAGTGCAGTGTATACTCTGCACAGTGTGCACCTAAAGCTATCTGAAGAAAATTAGTGGTGTTATTCTCATCCTATTAGTACAGTAACGCAGGATGCTGCAGTGTTTACAAGTTAGTGTAGTGTGTCCTCTGCACAGTGTGCACCTAAAGCTACTAGAAGAAAATTAGTGGTGTTCTTCTGTTCCTATTAGTACAGTACAGCAGGCAGCTGCAGTATTTACAAGCTAGTGTAGTGCGTCCTCTACACAGTATGCACCTAAAGCTACCTGAAGAAAATTAGTGGTGTTCCTCTGATCCTATTAGTACAGTACCGCAGGCACCTGCAGTATTTACAAGCTAGTGTAGTGCATCCTCCACACAGTGTGCACCTAAAGCTACCTGAGGAAAATTAGTGGTGTTCTTCTGATTCTATTAGTACAGTACTGCAGGCAACAGCAGTATTTACAAGTTAGTGTAGTGCGTCCTCTGCACAGTGTGCACCTAAAGCTACCTGAAGAAAATTAGTGGTGTTCTTCTGATCCTATTAGTACAGTAACGCAGGCAGCTGCAGTATTTACAAGTTAGTGTAGTGCGTCCCCTGCACAGTGTGCACCTAAAGCTACCTGAAGAAAATTAGTGGTGTTCTTCTGATCCAATTGGTACAGTACCGCAGGCAGCTGCAGTATTTACAAGTTAATGTAGTGCTTCCTCTACACAGTGTTCACCTAAAGCTACCTGAGGAAAATTAGTGGTGTTCTTCTGATCCTAATAGTAATAGTTGGTGGTGTTCTTCTGATCCTATTAGTATCGCAGGCAGCTGTAGTATTTACAAGATAGTGTAGTGCGTCTTCTGCACAGTGTGCACCTAAAGCTATCTGAAGAAAATTAGTGGTGTTCTGATGCTATTAGTACAGTACCCTATGCAGCTGCAGTATTTACAAGTTAGTATGGTGCGTCCTCTGCACAGTGTGTACCTAAAGCTACCTGAAGAAAATTGGTTGTGTTCTTCGGATCCTATTAGTATCACAGACAGCTGTAGTATATACAAGTTACTGAAGTGCATGAAGTACCGCAGGCAGCTGCAGTATTTACAAGTTAATGTAGTGCTTCCTCTACACAGTGTTCACCTAAAGCTACCTGAGGAAAATTAGTGGTGTTCTTCTGATCCTAATAGTACAGTAACGCAGGCAGCTGCAGTATTTACAAGTTAGTGTAGTGTATACTCTGCACAGTGTGCACCTAAAGCTATCTGAAGAAAATTAGTGGTGTTATTCTCATCCTATTAGTACAGTAACGCAGGATGCTGCAGTGTTTAAAGCTACTAGAAGAAAATTAGTGGTGTTCTTCTGTTCCTATTAGTACAGTAACGCAGGCAGCTGCAGTATTTACAAGTTAGTGTAGTGCGTCCTCTACACGGTGTGCACCTAAAGCTACCTGAAGAAAATTAGTGGTGTTCTTCTGATCATATTAGTACAGTACTCCAGGCAGCTGCAGTATTTACAAGTTAGTGTAGTGCGTCCTATGCACAGTGTGCACCTAAAGCTACCTGAAGAAAATTAGTGGTGTTCTTTTGATCCTAAAAGTATCGCAGGCAGCTGTAGTATTTACAAGTTAGTGTAGTTCGTCTTCGGCACAGTGTGCACCTAAGGCTACCTGAAGAAAATTAGTGGTGTTCTGCTGATCCTATTAGTACAGTACCCAAGGCAGCTGCAGTATTTACAAGTTAGTGTAATGCGTCTTCTGCACAGTGCGCACCTAAAGCTAACAGAAGAATATTGGTTGTGTTCTTTGGATCCTATTAGTATCGCAGGCAGCTGCAGTATTTACAAGTTAGTGTAGTGCGTCCCCTGCACAGTGTGCACCTAAAGCTACCTGAAGAAAATTAGTGGTGTTCTTCTGATCCAATTGGTACAGTACCGCAGGCAGCTGCAGTTTTTACAAGTTAGTGTAGTTCATCCTCTGCACAGTGTGCACCTAAAGCTACCTGACGAAAATTAGGATCTGTAGAACACCACTTTTAGTATAGTACCAATGGCAGCTGCAGTATTTACAAGTTAGTGTAGTGCGTCCTCTGCACAGTGTGCATCCAAAGCTACCTGAAGAAAATTAGTGGTGTTCTTCTGATCCTATTAGTACGGTACCGCAGGCAGCTGCAGTATTTACAAGTTAGTGTGGTGCATCCTCTGCACAGTGTGCACCTAAAGCTACCAGAAGAAAATGAGTGGTGTTCATCTGATCCTATTAGTACAGTACCGCAGGCAGCTGCAGTATTAACAAGTTAGTGTAGTGCGTCTCCTGCACAGTGTGCACCTAAAGCAACCTGAAGAAAATTAGTGGTGTTCTTCTGATCCAATTAGTACAGTACCGCAATCAGCTGCAGTATTTACAAGTTAGTGTATTGGTTCCTCTACACAGTGTGCACCTAAAGCTACCTGAGGAAAATTAGTAGTGTTCTTCTGAAACTATCAGTACAGTAACGCAGGCAGCTGCAGTATTTACAAGTTAGTGTAGTGCATACTCTGCACAGTGTGCACCTAAAGCTACTTGAATAAAATTAGTGGTGTTCTTCTGATCCTATTAGTACAGTACCACAGGCAGCTGCAGTAATTACAAGTTAGTGTATTGCATCCTCTGCACAGTGTGCACCTAAAGCTACCTGAAGAAAATTGGAGGTGTTCTTCGGATCCTATTAGTACAGTAACGCAGGCAGCTGCAGTATTTACAAGTTAGTGGAATCCGTCCTCTGCACAGTGTGCACCTAAAGCTACCTGAAGACAATTGGTGGTGTTCTTCTGATCCTATTAGTATCGCAGGCAGCTGCAGTATTTACAAGTTAGTGTAGTGCGTCCCCTGCACAGTGTGCACCTAAAGCTACCTGAGGAAAATTAATGGTGTTCTTCTGAAACTATTAGTACAGTACCGCAGGCAGCTGCAGTAGTTAAAAGTTAGTGTAGTGCATCCTCTGCACAGTGCGCACCTAAAGCTACCTGAAGAAAATTGGTGGTGTTCTTCTGATCCTATTAGTATCGCAGGCATCTGTAGTATTTAAAAGTTGTTGTAGTGTTTCCTCTGCACAGTGTGCAGCTAAGGCTATCTGAAGAAAATTAGTGGTGTTCTTCTGATCCTATTAGAACAGTACCGCAGGTAGCTGCAGTATTTACAAGTTAGTGTGGTGCATACTCTGCACAGTGTGTACCTAAAGCTACCTGAAGAAAATTAGTGGTGTTCTTTTTATCCTATTAGTACAGTACCGCAGGCAGCTGCAGTATTTACAAGTTAGTGTAGTGCATCCTCTGCAAAGTGTGCACCTAAAGCTACAAGAAGAAAATTGGTGGTGTTCTTCTGATCCTATTAGTATCGCAGGCTTCTGTAGTATTTACATGTTAGTGTAGTGCGTCCTCGGCACAGTGTGCAGCTAAGACTACCTGAAGAAAATTAGTGGTGTTCTTCTGATCCTATTAGTATAGTACCGCAGGCAGCTGCAGTATTTACAAGTTAGTGTGGTGCATCCTCTGCACAGTGTGCACCTAAAGCTACCTGAAGAAAATTGGTGGTGTTCTTCTGATCCTATTAGTATCGCAGGCAGCTGTAGTATTTACAAGATAGTGTAGTGCGTCTTCTGCACAGTGTGCACCTAAAGCTATCTGAAGAAAATTAGTGGTGTTCTGATGCTATTAGTACAGTACCCCATGCAGCTGCAGTATTTACAAGTTAGTATGGTGCGTCCTCTGCACAGTGTGTACCTAAAGCTACCTGAAGAAAATTGGTTGTGTTCTTCAGGACCTATTAGTATCACAGACAGCTGTAGTATATACAAGTTACTGAAGTGCATCCTTTACACAGTGTGCACCTACAGCTACCTGAAGAATATTAGTGCTGTTCTTCTGATCCTATTAGTACAGTACCGCAGACATCTGCAGTATTTGCAAGTTAGTGTAGTGCATCCTCTGCACAGTGTGCACCTAAAGCTACCTGAAGAAAATTAGTGGTGTTCTTCTGATCCTATTAGTACAGTAACGCAGGCAGCTGCAGTACTTACAAGTTAGAGTAGTGCGTCCTCTGCACAGTGTGCACCTGAAGCTATATGAAGAAAATTGGTGGTGTTTTTCTGATCCTATTAGTATTGCAGGCAGCTGTAGTATTTACAAGTTAGTGTAGTGCATCCTCTGCACAGTGTGCACCTAAGGCTACTTGTAGAAAATTAGTGTTGTTCTTCTGATCCTATTAGAACAGTACCGCAGGCAGCTGCAGTATTTACAAGTTAGTGTAGTTCATCCTCTGCACAGTGTGCACCTAAAGCTACCTAAGGAAAATTAGGATCTGTAAAACACCACTTTTAGTACAGTACCACAGGCAGCTGCAGTATTTACAAGTTAGTGTAGTGCATCCTCTGCACAGTGTGCACCTAAGGCTACCTGAAGAAAATTAGTGGTGTTCTGATCCTATTAGTACAGTACCCCCGGCAGCTGCAGTATTTGCAAGTTAGTGTAGTGCATCCTCTGCACAATGTGCACCTAAATCTACCTGAAGAAAATTGGTTGTGTTCTTTGGATTCTATTAGTATCGCAGGCAGCTGTTGTATTTACAATTAGTGTAGTGCGTCCTTTACACAGTGTGCACCTACAGCTACCTGAAGAATATTAGTGGTGTTCTTCTGATCCTATTAGTACAGTACCGCAGGCAGCTGCAGTATTTACAAGTTAGTGTGGTGCATCCTCAGCACAGTGTGCACCTAAAGCTACCTGAAGAAAATTAGTGGTGTTCTTTTTATCCTATTAGTACAGTACCACAGGCAGCTGCAGTATTTACAAGTTAGTGGAGTGCATCCTCTGCACAGTGCGCACCTAAAGCTACCTGAAGAAAATTGGTGGTGTTCTTCTAATCCTATTAGAACAGTACCGCAGGCAGCTGCAGTATTTAAAAGTTAGTGTAGTTCATCCTCTGCACAGTGTGCACCTAAAGCTACCTGAGGAAAATTAGAATCCGTAGAACACCACTTTTAGTAAAGTACCTCAGGCAGCTGCAGTATTTACAAGTTAGTGTAGTGCGTCCTCTGCACAGTGTGTATCTAAAGCTACCTGAAGAAAATTGGTGGTGTTCTTCGGATCCTATTAGTATCGCAGGCAGCTTTAGTTTTTACAAGTTAGTGTAGTGCGTCCTCTGCACAGTGTGCACCTAAAGCTACCTGAAGAAAATGAGTGCTGTTCTTCTGATCCTATTAGTACAGTACCGCAGGCAGCTGCTGTATTTACAAGTTATGTGTGGTGTATCCTCTACACAGTGTGCACCTAAAGCTACGTGAAGAAAATTGGTTGTGTTCTTCTGATCCTATTAGTACAGTACCGCAGGCAGCTGCAGTATTTACAAGTTATGTGTGGTGCATCCTCTGCACAGTGTGCACCTAAAGCTACCTGAAGAAAATTAGTGGTGTTCTTCTGATCCTATTAGTACAATACCGCAGGCAGCTGCAGTATTTACAAGTTAGTGTAGTTTATTGTTTATACAGTGTGCACCTACAGCTACCTGAAGAATATTAGTGGTGTTCTTCTGATCCTATTAGTATCGCAGGCAGCTGCAGTATTTACAAGTTAGTGTAATGCATCCTCTGCACAGTGTGCACCTAAAGCTACTTGAATAAAATTAGTGGTGTTCTTCCGATCGTATTAGTACAGTAACGCAGGCACCTGCAGTATTTACAAGTTAGTGTAATGCATACTCTGCATAGTGTGCACCTAAAGTTACCTGAAGAAAATTAGTGGTGTTCTTCTGTTCCTATTAGTACAGTAACGCAGGCAGCTGCAGTACTTACAAGTTAGTGTAGTGCGTCCTCTGCACAGTGTGCACCTAAAGCTACCTGAAGAAAATTAGTGGTGTTCTTCTGATCCTATTAGTACAGTACCAATGGCAGCTGTAGTATTTACAAGTTAGTGTAGTGTGTCCTCTGCACATTGTGCACCTAAGGCTACCTGAAGAAAATTAGTGGTGTTCTTCTGATCCTATTAGTACAATACCACAGGCAGCTGCAGTATTTACAAGTTAGTGTAGTGTATTGTTTATACAGTGTGCACCTACAGCGACCTGAAGAATATTAGTGGTGTTCTTCTGATCCTATTAGTATCACAGGCAGCTGTAGTATTTACAAGTTAATGTAGTGCGTCCTCTGCACAGTATGCACCTAAAGCTACCTGAGGAAAATTTAGGATATGTAGAACACCACTATTAGTACAGTACCGCAGGCAACTGCAGTATTTACAAGTTAGTGTAGTGCATCCTCTGCACAGTGTGCATCTAAAGCTACCTGAAGAAAATGAGTGCTGTTCTTCTGCTCCTATTAGTACAGTACCGCAGGCAGCTGCAGTATTTACAAGTTAGTGTGGTGCATCCTCTGCACAGTGTGCACCTAAAGCTACCTGAAGAAAATGAGTGGTGTTCTTCTGATCCTATTAGTATCACAGGCATCTGTATTATTTACAAGTTAGTGTAGTGCGCCCTCTGCACAGTGTGCACCTAAGGCTACCTGAAGAAAATTAGTGGTGTTCATCTGATCCTATTAGTACAGTAATGCAGGCAGCTGCAGTACTTACAAGTTAGTGTACTGCGTCCTCTGCACAGTGTGCACCTAAAGCTACATGAAGAAAATTGATGGTGTTTTTCTGATCCTATTAGTATCGCAGGCAGCTGTAGTATTTACAAGTTAGTGTAGTGAGTCCTCTGCACAGTGTGCATCTAAAGCTACCTGAGGAAAATTAGGATCTGTAGAACACGACTTTTAGTACAGTACCACAGGCAGCTGCAGTATTTACAAGTTAGTGTAGTGCGTCCTCTGCACAGTGTGCACCTAAAGCTACCTGAAGAAAATGAGTGCTGTTCTTCTGCTCCTATTAGTACAGTACCGCAGGCAGCTGCAGTATTTACAAGTTAGTGTGGTGCATCCTCTGCACAGTGTGCACCTAAAGCTACCTGAAGAAAATGAGTGGTGTTCTTCTGATCCTATTAGTACAGTACCGCAGGCAGCTGCAGTATTTACAAGTTAGTGTGGTGCATCCTCTGCACAGTGTGCACCTAAAGCTACCTGAAGAAAATTAGTGGTGTTCTTTTTATCCTATTAGTACAGTACCGCAGGCAGCTGCAGTATTTAAAAGTTAGTGTAGTACATCCCCTGCGCAGTGCGCACTTAAAGTTACTTGAAGAAAATTGGTGGTGTTCTTCTGATCCGATTAGTATCGCAGGCATCTGTAGTATTTACATGTTAGTGTAGTGCATCCTCTGCACAGTATGCAGCTAAGGCTACCTGAAGAAAATTATTGGTGTTCTTCTGATCCTATTAGTACAGTACCGCAGGCAGCTGCAGTATTTACAAGTTAGTGTGGTGCATCCTCTGCACAGTGTGCACCTAAAGCTACCTGAAGAAAATTGGTGGTGTTCTTCTGATCCTATTAGTGTCACAGGCAGCTGTAGTATTTACAAGTTAGTGTAGTGCGTCCTCTGCACAGTGTGCACCTAAAGCTACCTGAAGAAAATTGGTTGTGTACTTCGGATCCTATTAGTATCGCAGGCAGCTGTAGTATTTACAAGTTAGTGTAGTATGTCCTTTACACAGTGTGCACCTACAGCTACCTAAAGAATATTAGTGGTGTTCTTCTGATCCTATTAGTACAGTACCGCAGGCATCTGCAGTATTTGCAAGTTAGTGTAGTGCGCCCTCTGCACAGTGTGCACCTAAAGTTACCTGAAGAAAATTAGTGGTGTTCTTCTGATCCTATTAGTACAGTAACGCAGGCAGCTGCAGTACTTACAAGTTAGTGTAGTGCGTCCTCTGCAGAGTGTGCATCTAAAGCTACCTGAAGAAAATTGGTGGTGTTCTTCGGATCCTATTAGTATCGCAGGCAGCTGTAGTTTTTACAAGTTAGTGTAGTGCGTCCTCTGCACAGTGTGCACCTAAAGCTACCTGAGGAAAATTGGTGGTGTTCTTCTGATCCTATTAGTACAGTACTGCAGGCAGCTGCAGTATTTACAAGCTAGTGTAGTGCGTCCTCTGCACAGTGTGCACCTAAAGCTACCTGAAGATAATTGGTGGTGTTCTTCGGATCCTATTAGTATTGCAGGTAGCTGTAGAATTTACAAGTTAGTGTAGTGCATCCTATACACAGTGTGCACCTAAAGCAACCTGAAGAAATTTGGTGGTGTTCTTCTGATCCTATTAGTATCACAGGCATCTGTAGTATTGACAAGTTAGTGTAGTGCGTCCTCTGCACAGTGTGCAGCTAAGGCTACCTGAAGAAAATTAGTGGTGTTCTTCTGATCCTATTAGTACAGTACCGCAGGCAGCTGCAGTACTTACAAGTTAGTGTAGTGCATCCTCTGCACAGTGTGGAACCTAAAGCAACCTGAAGAAAATTGGTGGTGTTTTTCTAATGCTATTAGTATCGCAGGCAGCTGTAGTATTTACAAGTTTTTGTAGTGAGTCCTATGCACAGTGTGCACCTAAGGCTACCTGTAGAAAATTAGTGGTGTTCTTCTGATCCTATTAGAATAGTACCGCGGCAGCTACAGTATTTACAAGTTAGTGTAGTTCATCTTCTGCACAGTGTGCACCTAAAGCTACCTGGTGAAAATTAGGATCTGTAGAACATAACTTTTAGTACAGTACCACAGGCAGCTGCAGTATTTAAAAGTTAGTGTAGTGCGTCCTCTGCACAGTGTGCATCTAAAGATACCTGAAGAAAATTGGTGGTAGTCTTCGGATCCTATTAGTATCGCAGGCAGCTGTAGTATTTACAAGTTAGTGTAGTGCATCCTCTGCACAGTGTGCACCTAAAGCTACCTGAAGAAAATTAGTGGTGTTCTTCTGATCCTATTAGTACAGTAACACAGGCAGCTGCAGTATTTACAAGTTAGTGTAGTGCATCCTCTGCACAGTGTGCATCTAAAGCTACCTGAAGAAAATTGGTGGTGTTCTTCGGATCCTATTAGTACAGTAATGCAGGCAGCTGCAGTATTTACAAGTTAGTGGAGTGCGTCCTCTGCACAGTGTGCACCTAAAGCTACCTGAAGAAAATTAGTGGTGTTCTTCTGATCCTATTAGTACAGTATTGCAGGCATCTGTAGTATTTACCAGTTAGTGTAGTGCATCTTCTGCAGAGTGTGCACCTAAAGCTACCTGAAGAAAATTGGTGGTGTTCTTCTGATCCTATTAGTATCGTAGGCAGCTGTAGTATTTACAAGTTAGTGTAGTGCGTCTTCTGCACAGTGTACACCTAAGGCTACCTGTAGAAAATTAGTGGTGTTCTGATCCTATTAGTACAGTATCCCTGGCAGCTGCAGTATTTACAAGTTAGTGTAGTGCATCGTTTATACAGTGTGCACCTACAGCTACCTGAAGAATATTAGTGGTGTTCTTCTGATCCTATTAGTATCGCAGGCAGCTGTAGTATTTACAAGTTAGTGTAGTGGGTCCTCTGCACAGTGTGCACCTAAAGCTACCTGAGGAAAATTAGGATATGTAGAACACCACTATTAGTACAGTACCGCAGGCAGCTGCAGTATTTACAAGTTAGTGTAGTGTGTCCTCTGCACAGTGTGCATCTAAAGCTACCTGAAGAAAATAGGTGGTGTTCTTTGGATCCTATTAGTATAGCAGGCAGCTGTAGTATTTACAAGTTAGTGTAGTGCGTCCTCTGCACAATGTGCACCTAAAGCTAGCTGAAGGAAATTAGTGGTGTTCTTTTTATCCTATTAGTACAGTACTGCAGGCAGCTGCAGTATTTACAAGTTAGTGTAGTGCATCCTCTGCACAGTGCGCACCTTAAGCTACCTGAAGAAAATTGGTGGTTTTTCTGATCCTATTAGTATCGCAGGCATCTGTAGTATTTACAAGTTAGTGTAGTGCGTCCTCTGCACAATGTGCACCTAAAACTACTTGAAGAAAATTAGTGGGGTTCTTCTGATCCTATTAGTACAATACCACAGGCAGCTGCAGTATTTAAAAGTTAGTGTAGTGTGTCCTCTGTAGTATTTACAAGTTAGTGTAGTGCGTCCTCTGCACAGTGTGCACCTAAAGTTACCTGAAGAAAATTAGTGGTGTTCTTCTCATCCTATTAGTACAGTACCGCAAGCAGCCGCAGTAATTTCAAGTTAGTGTAGTGCATCCTCTGGACAGTGTGCACCTAAAGCTACCTGAAGAAAATTAGTGGTGTTCTTCTGATCCTATTAGTACAATACTGCAGGCAGCTGCAGTATTTTCAAATTAGTGTAGTGCGTCCTCTGGACAGTGTGCACCTAAAGCAACCTGAATAATATTAGTGGTGTTCTTCTGATCCTATTAGTACAGTACCGCAGGCAGCTGCAGTATTTACAAGTTAGTGTAGTGTGATCTCTGCACAGTGTGCACCTAAAGCTACATGAAGAAAATTGGTGGTGTTCTTCTGATCGTATTAGTACAGTATCGCAGGCAGCTGCAGTATTTACAATTTAGTGTAGTGCATCCTCTGCACAGTGTGCACCTAAAGCTACCTGAAGAAAATTAGTGGGGTTCTTCTGATCCTATTAGTACAGTACTGCTGGCAGCTGCAGTATTTACAAATTAGTGTAGTGCTCCCTCTGAACAGTGTGAACCTAAAGCTACCTGAAGAAAATTGGTGGTGCTCTTCAGATCCTATTAGTATCGCAGGAAGCTGCAGTATTTACAAGTTAATGTAGTGCGTCCTCTCCACAGTGTGCACCTAAAGCTACCTGAAGAAAATTAGTGGTGTTCTTCTGATCCTATTAGTACAGTACCGCAGGCAGCTGCAGTATTTACAAGTTAGTGTAGTGCGTTCTCTGCACAGTGTGCACCTAAAGCTACATGAAGAAAATTGGTGGTGTTCTTCTGATCCTATAAGTACAGTACCGCAGTCAGCTGCAGTATTTACAAGTTAATGTAGTGCGTCCTCTCCACAGTGTGCACCTAAAGCTACCTGAAGAAAATTAGTGGTGTTCTTCTGATCCTATTAGTACAGTACCACAGGCAGCTGCAGTATTTACAAGTTAGTGTACTGCGTCCTCTGCACAGTGTGCACTTGAAGCTACCTCAAGAAAATTGGTGGTGTTCTTCTGATCCTATTAGTATCGCAGGAAGCTGCAGTATTTACAAATTAGTGTAGTGCGTCCTCTGCACAGTGTGCACCTAAAGTTACCTGAAGAAGATTAGTGGTGTTCTTCTCATCCTATTAGTACAGTACCGCAAGCAGCTGCAGTAATTACAAGTTAGTGTAGTGCATCCTCTGGACAGTGTGCACTTAAAGCTACCTGAAGAAAATTAGTGGTGTTCTTCTCATCCTATTAATACAATACCGCAGGCAGCTGCATTATTTTCAAATTAGTGTAGTGCGTCCTCTGCACAGTGTGCACCTGAAGCTACCTGAAGAAAATTAGTGGTGTTCTTCTGATCCTATTAGTACAGTACTGCAGGCAGCTGCAGTATTTACAGGTTAGTGTAGTGCGTCCTCTGCACAGTGTGCACCTAAAGCTACCTGAAGAAAATTAGTGTTGTTCTTCTGATCCTATTAGTACAGTACCGCAGGCAGCTGCAGTATTTACAAGTTAATGTAGTGCATCCTTTGGACAGTGTGCACCTAAAGCTACCTAGAGAAAATTAGTGGTGTTCTTCTGATCCTATTAGTACAATACCGCAGGCAGCTGCAGTATTTACAAGTTAGTGTAGTGCATCCTCTGCACAGTGTGCACCTAAAGCTACCTGAAGAAAATTAGAGGTGTTCTTCTGTTCCTATTAGTACAATACCGCAGGCAGCTGCAGTATTTACAAGTTAGTGTAGTGCATCCTCTGCACAGTGTGCACCTAAAGCTACATGAAGAAAATTGTTGGTGTTCTTCTCATCCTCTTAGTATCGCAGGCAGTTGCAGTTTTTTCAAGTTAGTGTAGTGCGTCCTCTGCACAGTGTGCACCTAAAGCTACCTGAAGAAAATTAGTGGGGTTCTTCTGATCCTATTAGTACAGTACTGCAGGCAGCTGCAGTATTTACAAATTAGTGTAATGCGCCCTCTCCACAGTGTGCACCTAAAGCTACCTGAAGAAAATTAGTGGTGTTCTTCTGATCCTATTAGTACAGTACCACAGGCAGCTGCAGTATTTACAAGTTAGTGTACTGCGTCCTCTGCACAGTGTGCACTTGAAGCTACCTCAAGAAAATTGGTGGTGTTCTTCTGATCCTATTAGTATCGCAGGAAGCTGCAGTATTTACAAATTAATGTAGTGCGTCCTCTGCACAGTGTGCACCTAAAGTTACCTGAAGAAAATTAGTGGTGTTTTTCTGATCCTATTAATACAATACCGCAGGCAGCTGCAGTATTTTCAAATTAGTGTAGTGCGTCCTCTGCACAGTGTGCACATGAAGCTACCTGAAGAAAATTAGTGGTGTTCTTCTGATCCTATTAGTACAGTACTGCAGGCAGCTGCAGTATTTACAGGTTAGTGTAGTGCGTCCTCTGCACAGTGTGCACCTAAAGCTACCTGAAGAAAATTAGTGTTGTTCTTCTGATCCTATTAGTACAGTAACGCAGGCAGCTGCAGTATTTACAAGTTAATGTAGTGCATCCTTTGGACAGTGTGCACCTAAAGCTACCTACAGAAAATTAGTGGTGTTCTTCTGATCATATTAGTAAAATACCGCAGGCAGCTGCAGTATTTTCAAGTTAGTGTAGTGCATCCTCTGCACAGTGTGCACCTAAAGCTACCTGAAGAAAAATAGAGGTGTTCTTCGGATCCTATTAGTATCGCAGGCAGTTGTAGTATTTACAAGCTAGTGTAGTGCGTCCTCTGCACAGTGTGCATCTAAAGCTTCCTGAAGAATATTAGTGGTGTTCTTCTGATCCTATTAGTACAGTATCGCAGGCAGCTGCAGTATTTACAATTTAGTGTAGTGCGTCCTCTGCACAGTGTGCACCTAAAGGTACATGAAGAAAATTGGTGGTGTTCTTCTGATCCTCTTAGTATCGCAGGCAGTTGCAGTTTTTACAAGTTAGTGTAGTGCATCCTCTGCACAGTGTGCACCTAAAGCTACCTGAAGAAAATTGGTGGTGTTCTTCGGATCCTATTAGTAAAGTACCACAGGCAGCTGCAGTATTTACAAGCTAGTGTAGTGCGTCCTCTGCACAGTGTGCACCTAAAGCTACCTGAAGATAATTGGTGGTGTTCTTCGGATCCTATTAGTATCGCAGGCAGCTGTAGTATTTAAAAGTTATTGTAGTGCATCCTCTGCACAGTGTACACCTAAATCTACCTGAAGAATATTAGGGGAGTTCTTCTGATCCTATTAGTACAGTACCGCAGACAGCTGCAGTATTTACAAGTTAGTGTAGTGCGTTCTCTGCACAGTGTGCACCTAAAGCTACCTGAAGAAAATTAGAGGTGTTCTTCTGTTCCTATTAGTACAATACCGCAGGCAGCTGCAGTATTTACAAGTTAGTGTAGTGCATCCTCTGCACAGTGTGCACATAAAGCTACCTAGAGAAAATTAGTGGTGTTCTTCTGATCCAATTAGTACAATACCGCAGGCAGCTGCAGTATTTAGAAGTTAGGGTAGTGCGTTCTCTGCACAGTGTGCACCTAAAGCTACCTCAAGAAAATTGATGGTCTTCTTCTGATCCTATTAGTATCGCAGGAAGCTGCAGTATTTACAAGTTAGTGTAGTGCCTCCTCTGCACAGTGTGCACATAAAGCTACCTGAAGAAAATTAGTGGTGTTCTTCTGATCCTATTAGTACAGTTCCGCAGGCAGCTGCAGTTTTTACAAGTTAGTGTAGTGCGTCCTCTCCACAGTGTGCACATAAAGCTACCTGAAGAACATTAGTGGGGTTCTTCTGATCCTATTAGTAAAGTATCATAGGCTGCTGCAGTATTTACAAGTTAGAGTAGTGAGTCCTCTGCACAGTGTGCACCTAAAGCTACCTGAAGAAAATTGGTGGTGTTTTTTTGATCATATTAGTACAGTACCGCAGGCAGCTGCAGTATTTTCAAGTTAGTGTAGTGTGCCCTCTGCACATTGTGCACCTAAAGTTACATAAAAAAATTGACGGTGTTCTTCTGATCCTATTAGTACAGTAACGCAGGTAGCTGCATTATTTACAAGTTAGTGTAGTGTGTCCTCTGCACAGTGTGCACCTAAAGCTACCTGAAGAAAATTAGTGGTGTTCTTCTGATCCTATTAGTACAGTACCGCAGGCAGCTGCAGTTTTTACAAGTTAGTGTAGTGCGTCCTCTGCACAGTGTGCACCTAAAGCTACCTGAAGAAAATTAGTTGGGTACTTCTAATCCTATTAGTAAAGTACCACAGGCAGCTGCAGTATTTACAAGTTAGTGTAGTGCGTCCTCTGAACAGTGTGCACCTAAAGCTACCTGAAGAAAATTGGTGGTGTTCTTCGGATCCTATTAGTATCGCAGGCAGTTGTAGTATTTACAAGCTAGTGTAGTGCGTCCTCTGCACAGTGTGCACCTAAAGCTTCCTGAAGAATATTAGTGGTGTTCTTCTGATCCTATTAGTACAGTATCGCAGGCAGCTGCAGTATTTACAATTTAGTGTAGTGCGTCCTCTGCACAGTGTGCACCTAAAGGTACATGAAGAAAATTGGTGGTGTTCTTCTGATCCTCTTAGTATCGCAGGCAGTTGCAGTTTTTACAAGTTAGTGTAGTGCATTCTCTGCACAGTGTGCACCTAAACCTACCTGAAGAAAATTGGTGGTGTTCTTCGGATCCTATTAGTAAAGTACCAAAGGCAGCTGCAGTATTTACAAGCTAGTGTAGTGCGTCCTCTGCACAGTGTGCACCTAAAGCTACCTGAAGATAATTGGTGGTGTTCTTCGGATCCTATTAGTATCGCAGGCAGCTGTAGTATTTAAAAGTTATTGTAGTGCATCCTCTGCACAGTGTGCACCTAAAGCTACCTGAAGAATATTAGGGGAGTTCTTCTGATCCTATTAGTACAGTACCGCAGACAGCTGCAGTATTTACAAGTTAGTGTAGTGCGTTCTCTGCACAGTGTGCACCTAAAGCTACCTGAAGAAAATTAGTGGTGTTCTTCTGATCCTATTAGTACAGTATCGCAGGCAGCTGCATTATTTACAAGTTAGTGTAGTGCATCCTCTGCACAGTGTGCACCTAAAGCTACCTGAAGAAAATTAGAGGTGTTCTTCTGTTCCTATTAGTACAATACCGCAGTTAGCTGCAGTATTTACAAGTTAGTGTAGTGCATCCTCTGCACAGTGTGCACATAAAGCTACCTAGAGAAAATTAGTGGTGTTCTTCTGATCCTATTAGTACAATACCGCAGGCAGCTGCAGTATTTAGAAGTTAGTGTAGTGCGTCCTCTGCACAGTGTGCACCTAAAGCTACCGCAAGAAAATTGATGGTCTTCTTCTGATCCTATTAGTATCGCAGGAAGCTGCAGTTTTTACAAGTTAGTGTAGTGCCTCCTTTGCACAGTGTGCACATAAAGCTACCTGAAGAAAATTAGTGGTGTTCTTCTGATCCTATTAGTACAGTTCCGCAGGAAGCTGCAGTTTTTACAAGTTAGTGTAGTGCGTCCTCTCCACAGTGTGCACATAAAGCTACCTGAAGAACATTAGTGGGGTTCTTCTGATCCTATTAGTAAAGTATCATAGGCAGCTGCAGTATTTACAAGTTAGTGTAGTGAGTCCTCTGCACAGTGTGCACCTAAAGCTACCTGAAGAAAATTGGTGGTGTTCTTCTGATCCTATTAGTACAGTACCGCAGGCAGCTGCAGTATTTTTAAGTTAGTGTAGTGTGCCCTCTGCACATTGTGCACCTAAAGTTACATAAAAAAATTGGCGGTGTTCTTCTGATCCTATTAGTACAGTAACGCAGGCAGCTGCATTATTTACAAGTTAGTGTAGTGCGTCTTCTGAACAGTGTGCACCTAAAGCTACCTGAAGAAAATTGGTGGTGTTCTTCCGATCCTATTAGTATCGCAGGCAGTTGTAGTATTTACAAGCTAGTGTAGTGCGTCCTCTGCACAGTGTGCACCTAAAGCTTCCTGAAGAATATTAGTGGTGTTCTTCTGATCCTATTAGTACAGTGTCACGGGCATGGCCAGAGCGGAGGCTGTTGGAGAGGACTGTGTGCAAGCCTGTTGCCCACCGATTATGGGCCCTAGCATTTGAGGTGAATGAGAAATCCAGTCTGAACTGTATTAATCGGACTCAGTCATGTATATATTGTATGGGGACTCCTTACTGTATATTTGTGTCCCTGAAGAGGGAGGGGGGATTCCTCCAGCAGCCCCCTGCTGATAAGACTGATTCATTCTGCTGGGACACATCCTGTGAGGAGATGCTGGTGTTATCAACATGTGTTTATGTTAATTGAGAGAGCTGATCACATTAGCCACCAGCCCTGGCTAATAGACGAATGGTCTAGGCTGAGGAGGGGGGAGATTGTTGTTTGTATTGTTAATTGTATTAATGTGTGAAGCTCGGTGCCCACAAGACTGTCATCTGGTCTGGGTACATTTTGTAGTAAATTAAGTCATGTAATTAGGTTAGCTTTGAGTCATCCCTGCTGTATAAAGGTCTGTGAGATCTCAAAATAAAGGCAGTTCTGATGTACTCCAAGACTGGTGTTGTCTAGTTCTTGGGGTTCCTATAGCCAGATCCATTGGACTCGTGTTCCAGAACTTAGGAAGCGGTATATGACGGAAGCACTCAAGCGGAGTGTGGGGCGTTCCGTGACATTGGTGGCAAGCAGCGGGAAAGCTTCCTGAAGTCTGGGACATCCAAACTTCCATCTGGATCCAAGGTCCAGATAGCAGAAGAGGAGAGGTACAGATACCAGCCGCCATGGATGAGGAATTCAGAAGGAGGTTGCGAGAGATGCAGATACAGCACAGAGGACCAGTATCGGAGCAGGTCCTGCTGGGATGGTGTGATTCTATTCGCTGCAAACTCTGGAAGGAAGCGCTAGCCCGTGAGCAGCGACACCAGGGAAAAGTTCTCCCCTCCATCGAGGAAAGGTACTGGTCGCAGTACGGACTGCGGGTGCGGTTTTTGGGAGAAAAACCACACAAGAAGCAGACAGCTGAATTAAGCAGGCTGGTCTGGGCAGAGATGAAGCTGGATGAGAGCTACAGAGCCCTCCGGTGGCATGTATCCCAAGCATGTCCCTGGATAGCGGATGACAGCCCAACGGAAGGCTTAAGCTACGGCGGCTTGGGACTGTTGTTTGTGAAGCTGACAGGGGACCCTAACTTTGGGAGTGATTTGGAGCGGCGGGTGGACGAAATCATGGATTTCAGAGAAGGGCTACTGAACATTTCGGAAGTGCACTGGGCACAGGAAGATTTGGAGTTTCTGGCCGTTCAGGAATGGGAGCTAGAGATCGCCTACAGACGGCTGCTAGACATTGCTCAGTGCCAGGGCTGGGCTCCCTTTGCCTGGGACTATCAGGAAATTCCAGCTGACAACCCTGAAATCCTGGCTGAAGAGTCGGCAATGTGGCAGAGCGATAGTGTGCTTTGCCAACCTGCCCCCACAGCTATGGAGGCGGAGGTCTTATGGCGGATGCAGCAAGTGCTGACTGACCTTGATGATCCTGTTTCTGTATGGGATGATCTTGGATGGAGGAATGTGCCTGTCCAGCAGCATGCCAGAGAATCTGCAGTGGAAAATCTGGAGATTGCCATCCCCAAAACTGAAGTGCTGACAACAGGGCAGAGCTCTGCTAACCTCTGCCCAGCACTGATGGCATCTTCTGAGTTCCACGGACAGGAGATGGTGAACCTCTATCTACAGACACCAGTTATAGAGGTAGAGGATTTAATAGACTTTTCTGCTGAGGAAGAACAACCTGATGAGCCTCCAGCAGAAGAGCTGCTATCAGGGCCAAAGTTCACTGTGTTCTGCCCAGCACCAACAGTGGCTTCAGCCTTCCTGAGAGAAGAGGTAGTCAGCCTTTCTCCCACAACAATGACAGGGACATGTGATTTTCTGCCAGCAGCATCTATGGAGTTAAAACAAACTTCTCCAGCTGAAGATCTGGTAACTGAAGAGGGTCCAAGACCTCTGTCCCACACTTTTACCAATTCCAGAGACTGGGGATTTAATAGACGTTTCTGTAGAGGAGGAACCACCTGGCAAACCCCCAGCAGAAGTGCTGGCAACCGGACAGAGTGTCCAAGACCTCTGCCCCACACCTGCAGCAATTGTGGAGGCCCAAGGTGAGGAGGTTGCAGTCTATCGCGAGCTGCAGATCAGGATCCAAGGAGAGAATGCAGTCATCACCTCACAACTGCAGCTTGATCTGGTGTCGGTTAATGGAGCTTCAGTCCCCACCTGTATACCCCAGGGATGCTGGGCAGTCGGCCCAGATCCCCAACAGCAGGATGGAGTGAGCCCAGTCCCCCTGTCTTCTCTCCAGCGGCAGAAAGGATTCCAGGGAGAAGGGCCAGTCCGGGCCTCTCCCCAGCGGCAAATATGTTCTCTGAGAGAGGCAGAGGATGGCTGGGTGAGTAATGCACTGTTTGGGATGATTTGTTTGGGGTACTGTGTGGGTACAGGCAGTAGAGGACTGGAGCTGTGGACTAACTTCGGAGTCAACCCGTCTGGGGTCTCCTCCTGTGTTAGTCTCCTGCCGAAAGGGGAGAAATGTCACAGGCATGGCCAGAGCGGAGGCTGTTGGAGAGGACTGTGTGCAAGCCTGTTGCCCACCGATTATGGGCCCTAGCATTTGAGGTGAATGAGAAATCCAGTCTGAACTGTATTATACGGACTCAGTCATGTATATATTGTATGGGGACTCCTTACTGTATATTTGTGTCCCTGAAGAGGGAGGGGGGATTCCTCCAGCAGACCCCTGCTGATAAGACTGATTCATTCTGCTGGGACACATCCTGTGAGGAGATGCTGGTGTTATCAACATGTGTTTATGTTAATTGAGAGAGCTGATCACATTAGCCACCAGCCCTGGCTAATAGACGAATGGTCTAGGCTGAGGAGGGGGGAGATTGTTGTTTGTATTGTTAATTGTATTAATGTGTGAAGCTCGGTGCCCACAAGACTGTCATCTGGTCTGGGTACATTTTGTAGTAAATTAGGTCATGTTAATTAGGTTAGCTTTGAGTCATCCCTGCTGTATAAAGGTCTGTGAGATCTCAAAATAAAGGCAGTTCTGATGTACTCCAAGACTGGTGTTGTCTAGTTCTTGGGGTTCCTATAGCCAGATCCATTGGACTCGTGTTCCAGAACTTAGGAAGCGGTATATGACGGAAGCACTCAAACGGAGTGTGGGGCGTTCCGTGACATACAGTATAGCAGGCAGCTGCAGTATTTACAATTTAGTGTAGTGCGTCCTCTGTACAGTGTGCACCTAAAGGTACATGAAGAAAATTGGTGGTGTTCTTCTGATCCTCTTAGTATCGCAGGCAGTTGCAGTTTTTACAAGTTAGTGTAGTGCATCCTCTGCACAGTGTGCACCTAAAGCTACCTGAAGAAAATTGGTGGTGTTCTTCGGATCCTATTAGTAAAGTACCACAGGCAGCTGCAGTATTTACAAGCTAGTGTAGTGCGTCCTCTGCACAGTGTGCACCTAAAGCTACCTGAAGATAATTGGTGGTGTTCTTCGGATCCTATTAGTATCGCAGGCAGCTGTAGTATTTAAAAGTTATTGTAGTGCATCCTCTGCACAGTGTGCACCTAAAGCTACCTGAAGAATATTAGGGGAGTTCTTCTGATCCTATTAGTACAGTACCGCAGACAGCTGCAGTATTTACAAGTTAGTGTAGTTCGTTCTCTGCACAGTGTGCACCTAAAGCTACCTGAAGAAAATTAGTGGTGTTCTTCTGATCCTATTAGTACAGTATCGCAGGCAGCTGCATTATTTACAAGTTAGTGTAGTGCGTCCTCTGCACAGTGTGCACCTAAAGCTACCTGAAGAAAATTAGTGGTGTTCTTCTGATCCTATTAGTACAGTACCGCAGGCAGCTGCAGTTTTTACAAGTTAGTGTGGTGCGTCCTCTGAACAGTGTGCACTTAAAGCTAACTGAAGAAAATTGGTTGTGTTCTTCGGATCCTATTAGTACAGTACCGCAGTCAGATGCAGTATTTACAAGTTAGTGTAGTGCGTACTGTGCACAGTGTGCACCTAAAGCTACCTGAAGAAAATTAGTGGTGTTCTTCTGATCCTATTAGTACAATACCACAGGCAGCTGCAGTATTTACAAGTTAGTGTAGTGCTTCCTCGGCACAGTGTGCACCTAAAGCTACCTGAAGAAAATTAGTGGTGTTCTTCTGATCCTATTAGTACAGTATCGCAGGCAGCTGCATTATTTACAAGTTAGTGTAGTGCGTCCTCCGAACAGTGTGCACCTAAAGCTACCTGAAGAAAATTAGTGGTGTTCTTCTGATCCTATTAAAACATTACCGCAGGCAGATGCAGAATTTACAAGTTAGTGTAGTGCGTCCTCTGAACAGTGTGCACTTAAAGCTACCTGAAGAAAATTGATGGTGTTCTTCGGATCCTATTAGTATCGAAGGCAGCTGTAGTATTTAAAAGTTATTGTAGTGCATCCTCTGCACAGTGTGCACCTAAAGCTACCTGAAGAATATTATTAGTGTTCTTCTGATCCTATTAGTACAGTACCGCAGGCAGCTGCAGTATTTACAAGTTAGTGTAGTGCGTCCTCTGCACAGTGTGCACCTAAAGCTACCTAAGGAAAATTAGAATCTGTAGAACACCACTTTTATTATAGTACCACAGGCAGCTGCAGTATTTACAAGATAGTGTAGTTCATCCTCTGCACAGTGTGCACCTAAAGCTACCTGAGGAAAATTAGTGGTGTTCTTCTGATCCTACTAGTACAGTACTGCAAGCAGCCTCAGTATTTACAAGTTAGTGTAGTGCATCCTCTGCACAGTGTGCACCTAAAGCTACCTGAAGAAAATTAGTGGTGTTCTTCTGATCTTATTAGTACAGTAACGCAGGCAGCTGCAGTATTTACAAGTTAGTGGAGTGCATCCTCTGCACAGTGTGCACCTAAAGCTACCTGAAGAAAATTGGTGGTGTTCTTCTGATCCTATTAGTATCGCAGGCAGCTGCAGTATTTACAAGTTAGTGTAGTGCGTCCCCTGCACAGTGTGCACCTAAAGCTACCTGAAGAAAATTAGTGGTGTTCTTCTGATCCAATTGGTACAGTACCGCAGGCAGCTGCAGTATTTACAAGTTAGTGTAGTGCATACTCTGCACAGTGTGCACCTAATGCTATCTGAAGTAAATTAGTGGTGTTATTCTCATCCTATTGGTACTGTAACGCATGCTGCTGCAGTATTTACAAGTTAGTGTAAAGCATCCTCTGCACAGTGTGCACCTACAGCTACCTGAAGAAAATTGATGATGTTCTTCTGATCCTATTAGTATCGCAGGCAGCTGTAGTATTTACAAGTTAGTGTAGTGCGTCTTCTGCACAGTGTGCACCTAAGGCTACCTGAAGAAAATTAGTGGTGTTCTGATCCTAATAGTACAGTACCCCAGGCAGCTGCAGTATTTACAAGTTAGTGTAGTGCGTCTTCTGCACAGTGTGAACCTAAAGCTAACAGAAGAATATTGGTTGTGTTCTTCGGATCCTATTAGTATCGCAGGCAGCTGTAGTATTTACAAGTTAGTGTAGTGCATCCTTTACACAGTGTGCACCTACAGCTACCTGAAGAATATTAGTGGTGTTTTTCTAATCCTATTTGTACAGTACCGCAGCAGCTGCAGTATTTACAAGTTAGTGTAGTTCATCCTCAGCACAGTGTGCACCTAAAGCTATCTGAAGAAAATTAGTGGTGTTATTCTAATCCTTTTGGTACAGTAACGCATGCTGCTGCAGTATTTACAAGTTAGTGTAGAGCATCCTCTGCACAGTGTGCACCTAAAGCTACCTGAAGAATATTGATGATGTTCTTCTGATCCTATTAGTATCGCAGGCAGCTGTAGTATTTACAAGTTAGTGTAGTGCATCCTTTACAAAGTGTGCACCTACAGCTACCTGAAGAATATTAGTGGTGTTCTTCTAATCCTATTAGTACAGTACCGCAGGCAGCTGCAGTATTTACAAGTTAGTGTAGTTCATCCTCTGCACAGTGTGCACCTAAAGCTACCTGAGGAAAATTAGTGGTGTTCTTCTGATCCTAGTAGTGCAGTACTGCAAGCAGCCTCAGTATTTACAAGTTAGTGTAGTGCATCCTCTGCACAGTGTGCACCTAAAGCTACCTGAAGAAAATTAGTGGTGTTCTTCTGATCCTATTAGTACAGTACCGCAGGCAGCTGCAGTTTTTACAAGTTAGTGTGGTGCGTCCTCTGAACAGTGTGCACTTAAAGCTAACTGAAGAAAATTGGTTGTGTTCTTCGGATCCTATTAGTACAGTACCGCAGTCAGATGCAGTATTTACAAGTTAGTGTAGTGCGTACTGTGCACAGTGTGCACCTAAAGCTACCTGAAGAAAATTAGTGGTGTTCTTCTGATCCTATTAGTACAATACCACAGGCAGCTGCAGTATTTACAAGTTAGTGTAGTGCTTCCTCGGCACAGTGTGCACCTAAAGCTACCTGAAGAAAATTAGTGGTGTTCTTCTGATCCTATTAGTACAGTATCGCAGGCAGCTGCATTATTTACAAGTTAGTGTAGTGCGTCCTCCGAACAGTGTGCACCTAAAGCTACCTGAAGAAAATTAGTGGTGTTCTTCTGATCCTATTAAAACATTACCGCAGGCAGATGCAGAATTTACAAGTTAGTGTAGTGCGTCCTCTGAACAGTGTGCACTTAAAGCTACCTGAAGAAAATTGATGGTGTTCTTCGGATCCTATTAGTATCGAAGGCAGCTGTAGTATTTAAAAGTTATTGTAGTGCATCCTCTGCACAGTGTGCACCTAAAGCTACCTGAAGAATATTATTAGTGTTCTTCTGATCCTATTAGTACAGTACCGCAGGCAGCTGCAGTATTTACAAGTTAGTGTAGTGCGTCCTCTGCACAGTGTGCACCTAAAGCTACCTAAGGAAAATTAGAATCTGTAGAACACCACTTTTAGTATAGTACCACAGGCAGCTGCAGTATTTACAAGATAGTGTAGTTCATCCTCTGCACAGTGTGCACCTAAAGCTACCTGAGGAAAATTAGTGGTGTTCTTCTGATCCTACTAGTACAGTACTGCAAGCAGCCTCAGTATTTACAAGTTAGTGTAGTGCATCCTCTGCACAGTGTGCACCTAAAGCTACCTGAAGAAAATTAGTGGTGTTCTTCTGATCTTATTAGTACAGTAACGCAGGCAGCTGCAGTATTTACAAGTTAGTGGAGTGCATCCTCTGCACAGTGTGCACCTAAAGCTACCTGAAGAAAATTGGTGGTGTTCTTCTGATCCTATTAGTATCGCAGGCAGCTGCAGTATTTACAAGTTAGTGTAGTGCGTCCCCTGCACAGTGTGCACCTAAAGCTACCTGAAGAAAATTAGTGGTGTTCTTCTGATCCAATTGGTACAGTACCGCAGGCAGCTGCAGTATTTACAAGTTAGTGTAGTGCATACTCTGCACAGTGTGCACCTAATGCTATCTGAAGTAAATTAGTGGTGTTATTCTCATCCTATTGGTACTGTAACGCATGCTGCTGCAGTATTTACAAGTTAGTGTAAAGCATCCTCTGCACAGTGTGCACCTACAGCTACCTGAAGAAAATTGATGATGTTCTTCTGATCCTATTAGTATCGCAGGCAGCTGTAGTATTTACAAGTTAGTGTAGTGCGTCTTCTGCACAGTGTGCACCTAAGGCTACCTGAAGAAAATTAGTGGTGTTCTGATCCTAATAGTACAGTACCCCAGGCAGCTGCAGTATTTACAAGTTAGTGTAGTGCGTCTTCTGCACAGTGTGAACCTAAAGCTAACAGAAGAATATTGGTTGTGTTCTTCGGATCCTATTAGTATCGCAGGCAGCTGTAGTATTTACAAGTTAGTGTAGTGCATCCTTTACACAGTGTGCACCTACAGCTACCTGAAGAATATTAGTGGTGTTCTTCTAATCCTATTTGTACAGTACCGCAGCAGCTGCAGTATTTACAAGTTAGTGTAGTTCATCCTCAGCACAGTGTGCACCTAAAGCTATCTGAAGAAAATTAGTGGTGTTATTCTAATCCTTTTGGTACAGTAACGCATGCTGCTGCAGTATTTACAAGTTAGTGTAGAGCATCCTCTGCACAGTGTGCACCTAAAGCTACCTGAAGAATATTGATGATGTTCTTCTGATCCTATTAGTATCGCAGGCAGCTGTAGTATTTACAAGTTAGTGTAGTGCATCCTTTACAAAGTGTGCACCTACAGCTACCTGAAGAATATTAGTGGTGTTCTTCTAATCCTATTAGTACAGTACCGCAGGCAGCTGCAGTATTTACAAGTTAGTGTAGTTCATCCTCTGCACAGTGTGCACCTAAAGCTACCTGAGGAAAATTAGTGGTGTTCTTCTGATCCTAGTAGTGCAGTACTGCAAGCAGCCTCAGTATTTACAAGTTAGTGTAGTGCATCCTCTGCACAGTGTGCACCTAAAGCTACCTGAAGAAAATTAGTGGTGTTCTTCTGATCTTATTAGTACAGTAACGCAGGCAGCTGCAGTATTTACAAGTTAGTGGAGTGCATCCTCTGCACAGTGTGCACCTAAAGCTACCTGAAGAAAATTGGTGGTGTTCTTCTGATCCTATTAGTATCGCAGGCAGCTGCAGTATTTACAAGTTAGTGTAGTGCGTCCCCTGCAGAGTGTGCACCTAAAGCTACCTGAAGAAAATTAGTGGTGTTCTTCTGATCCAATTGGTACAGTACCGCAGGCAGCTGCAGTATTTACAAGTTAGTGTAGTGCATACTCTGTACAGTGTGCACCTAAAGCTATCTGAAGTAAATTAGTGGTGTTATTCTCATCCTATTGGTACTGTAACGCATGCTGCTGCAGTATTTACAAGTTAGTGTAAAGCATCCTCTGCACAGTGTGCACCTACAGCTACCTGAAGAAAATTGATGATGTTCTTCTGATCCTATTAGTATCGCAGGCAGCTGTAGTATTTACAAGTTAGTGTAGTGCGTCTTCTGCACAGTGTGCACCTAAGGCTACCTGAAGAAAATTAGTGGTGTTCTGATCCTAATAGTATAGTACCCCAGGCAGCTGCAGTATTTACAAGTTAGTGTAGTGCGTCTTCTGCACAGTGTGAACCTAAAGCTAACAGAAGAATATTGGTTGTGTTCTTCGGATCCTATTAGTATCGCAGGCAGCTGTAGTATTTACAAGTTAGTGTAGTGCATCCTTTACACAGTGTGCACCTAAAGCTACCTGAAGAATATTAGTGGTGTTCTTCTAATCCTATTTGTACAGTACCGCAGCAGCTGCAGTATTTACAAGTTAGTGTAGTTCATCCTCAGCACAGTGTGCACCTAAAGCTATCTGAAGAAAATTAGTGGTGTTATTCTCATCCTTTTGGTACAGTAACGCATGCTGCTGCAGTATTTACAAGTTAGTGTAGAGCATCCTCTGCACAGTGTGCACCTAAAGCTACCTGAAGAATATTGATGATGTTCTTCTGATCCTATTAGTATCGCAGGCAGCTGTAGTATTTACAAGTTAGTGTAGTGCGTCCTTTACAAAGTGTGCACCTACAGCTACCTGAAGAATATTAGTGGTGTTCTTCTAATCCTATTAGTACAGTGCCGCAGGCAGCTGCAGTATTTACAAGTTAGTGTAGTTCATCCTCTGCACAGTGTGCACCTAAAGCTACCTGAGGAAAATTAGTGGTGTTCTTCTGATCCTAGTAGTGCAGTACTGCAAGCAGCCTCAGTATTTACAAGTTAGTGTAGTGCATCCTCTGCACAGTGTGCACCTAAAGCTACCTGAAGAAAATTAGTGGTGTTCTTCTGATCTTATTAGTACAGTAACGCAGGCAGCTGCAGTATTTACAAGTTAGTGGAGTGCATCCTCTGCACAGTGTGCACCTAAAGCTACCTGAAGAAAATTGGTGGTGTTTTTCTGATCCTATTAGTATCGCAGGCAGCTGCATTATTTACAAGTTAGTGTAGTGCACCTAAAGCTACCTGAAGTACACCTAAAGCTACCTGAAGAAAATTAGTGGTGTTCTTCTGATCCAATTGGTACAGTACCGCAGGCAGCTGCAGTATTTACAAGTTAGTGTAGTGCATACTCTGCACACTGTGCACCTAAAGCTATCTGAAGAAAATTAGTGGTGTTATTCTCATCCTATTGGTACAGTAACGCATGCTGCTGCAGTATTTACAAGTTAGTGTAGAGCATCCTCTGCACAGTGTGCACCTAAAGCTACCTGAAGAAAATTGATGATGTTCTTCTGATCCTATTAGTATCGCTGGCAGTTGTAGTATTTACAAGTTAGTGTAGTGCGTCTTCTGCACAGTGTGCACCTAAAGCTACCTGTAGAAAATTAGTGGTGTTCTGATCCTATTAGTACAGTACCCCAGGCAGCTGCAGTATTTACAAGTTAGTGTAGTGCGTCCTCTGCACAGTGTGCACCTAAAGCTAACAGAAGAATATTGGTTGTGTTCTTCGGATCCTATTAGTATCGCAGGCAGCTGTAGTATTTACAAGTTAGTGTAGTGCGTCCTCTGCACAGTGTGCACCTAAAGCTACCTGAAGAAAATTAGTGGTGTTCTTCTGATCTTATTAGTACAGTACAGCAGGAAGCTGCAGTATTTACAAGTTAGTGTAGTGTGTCCTCTGCACAGTGGGCACCTAAAGCTACCTGAAGAAAATTAGTGGTGTTCTTCTGATCCAATTGGTACAGTACCGCAGGCAGCTGCAGTATTTACAAGTTAATGTAGTGCTTCCTCTACACAGTGTTCACTTAAAGCTACCTGAGGAAAATTAGTGGTGTTCTTCTGATCCTAATAGTACAGTAATGCAGGCAGCTGCAGTATTTAAAAGTTAGTGTAGTGTATACTCTGCACAGTGTGCACCTAAAGCTATCTGAAGAAAATTAGTGGTGTTATTCTCATCCTATTAGTACAGTAACGCAGGATGCTGCAGTGTTTACAAGTTAGTGTAGTGTGTCCTCTGCACAGTGTGCACCTAAAGCTACTAGAAGAAAATTAGTGGTGTTCTTCTGTTCCTATTAGTACAGTAACGCAGGCAGCTGCAGTATTTACAAGTTAGTGTAGTGCGTCCTCTGCACAGTGTGCACCTAAGGCTACCTGAAGAAAATTAGTGGTGTTCTTCTGATCTTATTAGTACAGTACAGCAGGCAGCTGCAGTATTTACAAGCTAGTGTAGTGCGTCCTCTACACAGTGTGCACCTAAAGCTACCTGAAGAAAATTAGTGGTGTTAATCTGATCCTATTAGTACAGTACCGCAGGCACCTGCAGTATTTACAAGCTAGTGTAGTGCATCCTCTGCACAGTGTGCACCTAAAGCTACCTGAGGAAAATTAGTGGTGTTCTTCTGATTCTATTAGTACAGTACTGCAGGCAACAGCAGTATTTACAAGTTAGTGTAGTGCGTCCTCTGCACAGTGTGCACCTAAAGCTACCTGAAGAAAATTAGTGGTGTTCTTCTGATCCTATTAGTACAGTAACGCAGGCAGCTGCAGTATTTACAAGTTAGTGTAGTGCGTCCCCTGCACAGTGTGCACCTAAAGCTACCTGAAGAAAATTAGTGGTGTTCTTCTGATCCAATTGGTACAGTACCGCAGGCAGCTGCAGTATTTACAAGTTAATGTAGTGCTTCCTCTACACAGTGTTCACCTAAAGCTACCCGAGGAAAATTAGTGGTGTTCTTCTGATCCTAATAGTACAGTAACGCAGGCAGCTGCAGTATTTACAAGTTAGTGTAGTGTATACTCTGCACAGTGTGCACCTAAAGCTATCTGAAGAAAATTAGTGGTGTTATTCTCATCCTATTAGTACAGTAACGCAGGATGCTGCAGTGTTTACAAGTTAGTGTAGTGTGTCCTCTGCACAGTGTGCACCTAAAGCTACTAGAAGAAAATTAGTGGTGTTCTTCTATTCCTAATAGTACAGTAACGCAGGCAGCTGCAGTATTTACAAGTTAGTGTAGTGCGTCCTCTACACGGTGTGCACCTAAAGCTACCTGAAGAAAATTAGTGGTGTTCTTCTGATCATATTAGTACAGTACTCCAGGCAGCTGCAGTATTTAGAAGTTAGTGTAGTGCGTCCTATGCACAGTGTGCACCTAAAGCTACCTGAAGAAAATTAGTGGTGTTCTTTTGATCCTAAAAGTATCGCAGGCAGCTGTAGTATTTACAAGTTAGTGTAGTTCGTCTTCGGCACAGTGTGCACCTAAGGCTACCTGAAGAAAATTAGTGGTGTTCTGATCCTATTAGTACAGTACCCCAGGCAGCTGCAGTATTTACAAGTTAGTGTAATGCGTCTTCTGCATAGTGCGCACCTAAAGCTAACAGAAGAATATTGGTTGTGTTCTTTGGATCCTATTAGTATCGCAGGCAGCTGTAGTATTTACAAGCTAGTGTAGTGCGTCCTCTGCACAGTGTGCACCTAAAGCTACCTGAGGAAAATTAGGATCTGTAGAACACCACTTTTAGTATAGTACCAATGGCAGCTGCAGTATTTACAAGTTAGTGTAGTGCGTCCTCTGCACGGTGTGCATCCAAAGCTACCTGAAGTAAATTGGTGGTGTTCTTCGTATCCTATTAGTATCGCAGGCATCTGTAGTTTTTACAAGTTAGTGTAGTGCGTCCTCTGCACAGTGTGCACCTAAAGCTACCTGAAGAAAATTAGTGGTGTTCTTCTGATCCTATTAGTACAGTACCGCAGGCAGCTGCAGTATTTACAAGTTAGTGTGGTGCATCCTCTTCACAGTGTGCACCTAAAGCTACCAGAAGAAAATGAGTGGTGTTCATCTGATCCTATTAGTACAGTACCGCAGGCAGCTGCAGTATTAACAAGTTAGTGTAGTGCGTCTCCTGCACAGTGTGCACCTAAAGCAACCTGAAGAAAATTAGTGGTGTTCTTCTGATCCAATTAGTACAGTACCGCAATCAGCTGCAGTATTTACAAGTTAGTGTATTGGTTCCTCTACACAGTGTGCACCTAAAGCTACCTGAGGAAAATTAGTAGTGTTCTTCTGAAACTATCAGTACAGTAACGCAGGCAGCTGCTGTATTTACAAGTTAGTGTAGTGCATACTCTGCACAGTGTGCACCTAAAGCTACTTGAATAAAATTAGTGGTGTTCTTCTGATCCTATTAGTACAGTACCACAGGCAGCTGCAGTAATTACAAGTTAGTGTATTGCATCCTCTGCACAGTGTGCACCTAAAGCTACCTGAAGAAAATTGGAGGTGTTCTTCGGATCCTATTAGTACAGTAACGCAGGCAGCTGCAGTATTTACAAGTTAGTGGAATCCGTCCTCTGCACAGTGTGCACCTAAAGCTACCTGAAGACAATTGGTGGTGTTCTTCTGATCCTATTAGTATCGCAGGCAGCTGCAGTATTTACAAGTTAGTGTAGTGCGTCCCCTGCACAGTGTGCACCTAAAGCTACCTGAGGAAAATTAATGGTGTTCTTCTGAAACTATTAGTACAGTACCGCAGGCAGCTGCAGTAGTTAAAAGTTAGTGTAGTGCATCCTCTGCACAGTGCGCACCTAAAGCTACCTGAAGAAAATTGGTGGTGTTCTTCTGATCCTATTAGTATCGCAGGCATCTGTAGTATTTAAAAGTTAGTGTAGTGTGTCCTCTGCACAGTGTGCAGCTAAGGCTATCTGAAGAAAATTAGTGGTGTTCTTCTGATCCTATTAGTACAGTACCGCAGGTAGCTGCAGTATTTACAGGTTAGTGTGGTGCATACTCTGCACAGTGTGTACCTAAAGCTACCTGAAGAAAATTAGTGGTGTTCTTTTTATCCTATTAGTACAGTACCGCAGGCAGCTGCAGTATTTACAAGTTAGTGTAGTGCATCCTCTGCACAGTGTGCACCTAAAGCTACAAGAAGAAAATTGGTGGTGTTCTTCTGATCCTATTAGTATCGCAGGCTTCTGTAGTATTTACAAGTTAGTGTAGTGCGTCCTCGGCACAGTGTGCAGCTAAGGCTACCTGAAGAAAATTAGTGGTGTTCTTCTGATCCTATTAGTATAGTACCGCAGGCAGCTGCAGTATTTACAAGTTAGTGTGGTGCATCCTCTGCACAGTGTGCACCTAAACCTTCCTGAAGAAAATTGGTGGTGTTCTTCTGATCCTATTAGTATCGCAGGCAGCTGTAGTATTTACAAGTTAGTGTAGTGCGTTTTCTGCACAGTGTGCACCTAAAGCTATCTGAAGAAAATTAGTGGTGTTCTGATCCTATTAGTACAGTACCCCATGCAGCTGCAGTATTTACAAGTTAGTATGGTGCGTCCTCTGCACATTGTGTACCTAAAGCTACCTGAAGAAAATTGGTTGTGTTCTTCGGATCCTATTAGTATCACAGGCAGCTGTAGTATATACAAGTTACTGAAGTGCATCCTTTACACAGTGTGCACCTACAGCTACCTGAAGAATATTAGTGCTGTTCTTCTGATCCTATTAGTACAGTACCGCAGACATCTGCAGTATTTGCAAGTTAGTGTAGTGCATCCTCTGCACAGTGTGCACCTAAAGCTACCTGAAGAAAATTAGTGGTGTTCTTCTGATCCTATTAGTACAGTAACGCAGGCAGCTGCAGTACTTACAAGTTAGTGTAGTGCGTCCTCTGCACAGTGTGCACCTAAAGCTATATGAAGAAAATTGGTGGTGTTTTTCTGATCCTATTAGTATTGCAGGCAGCTGTAGTATTTACAAGTTAGTGTAGTGCATCCTCTGCACAGTGTGCACCTAAGGCTACCTGTAGAAAATTAGTGTTGTTCTTCTGATCCTATTAGAACAGTACCGCAGGCAGCTGCAGTATTTACAAGTTAGTGTAGTTCATCCTCTGCACAGTGTGCACCTAAAGCTACCTAAGGAAAATTAGGATCTGTAAAACACCACTTTTAGTACAGTACCACAGGCAGCTGCAGTATTTACAAGTTAGTGTAGTGCATCCTCTGCACAGTGTGCACCTAAGGCTACCTGAAGAAAATTAGTGGTGTTCTGATCCTATTAGTACAGTACCCCCGGCAGCTGCAGTATTTGCAAGTTAGTGTAGTGCATCCTCTGCACAATGTGCACCTAAATCTACCTGAAGAAAATTGGTTGTGTTCTTTGGATTCTATTAGTATCGCAGGCAGCTGTTGTATTTACAATTAGTGTAGTGCGTCCTTTACACAGTGTGCACCTACAGCTACCTGAAGAATATTAGTGGTGTTCTTCTGATCCTATTAGTACAGTACCGCAGGCAGCTGCAGTATTTACAAGTTAGTGTGGTGCATCCTCAGCACAGTGTGCACCTAAAGCTACCTGAAGAAAATTAGTGGTGTTCTTTTTATCCTATTAGTACAGTACCACAGGCAGCTGCAGTATTTACAAGTTAGTGGAGTGCATCCTCTGCACAGTGCGCACCTAAAGCTACCTGAAGAAAATTGGTGGTGTTCTTCTAATCCTATTAGTATCGCAGGCATCTGTAGGATTTACAAGTTAGTGTAATGCAACCTCTGCAGTGTGTGCACCTAAAGCTACCTGAAGAAAATTGGTGGTGTTCTTCTGATCCTATTAGAACAGTACCGCAGGCAGCTGCAGTATTTAAAAGTTAGTGTAGTTCATCCTCTGCACAGTGTGCACCTAAAGCTACCTGAGGAAAATTAGAATCTGTAGAACACCACTTTTAGTAAAGTACCTCAGGCAGCTGCAGTATTTACAAGTTAGTGTAGTGCGTCCTCTGCACAGTGTGTATCTAAAGCTACCTGAAGAAAATTGGTGGTGTTCTTCGGATCCTATTAGTATCGCAGGCAGCTTTCGTTTTTACAAGTTAGTGTAGTGCGTCCTCTGCACAGTGTGCACCTAAAGCTACCTGAAGAAAATGAGTGCTGTTCTTCTGATCCTATTAGTACAGTACCGCAGGCAGCTGCTGTATTTACAAGTTATGTGTGGTGCATCCTCTACACAGTGTGCACCTAAAGCTACCTGAAGAAAATTGGTTGTGTTCTTCTGATCCTATTAGTACAGTACCGCAGGCAGCTGCAGTATTTACAAGTTATGTGTGGTGCATCCTCTGCACAGTGTGCACCTAAAGCTACCTGAAGAAAATTAGTGGTGTTCTTCTGATCCTATTAGTACAATACCGCAGGCAGCTGCAGTATTTACAAGTTAGTGTAGTTTATTGTTTATACAGTGTGCACCTACAGCTACCTGAAGAATATTAGTGGTGTTCTTCTGATCCTATTAGTATCGCAGGCAGCTGCAGTATTTACAAGTTAGTGTAATGCATCCTCTGCACAGTGTGCACCTAAAGCTACTTGAATAAAATTAGTGGTGTTCTTCCGATCGTATTAGTACAGTAACGCAGGCACCTGCAGTATTTACAAGTTAGTGTAGTGCATACTCTGCACAGTGTGCACCTAAAGCTACCTGAAGAAAATTTGTGGTGTTCTTCGGATCCTATTAGTATCGCAGGCAGCTTTCGTTTTTACAAGTTAGTGTAGTGCGTCCTCTGCACAGTGTGCACCTAAAGCTACCTGAAGAAAATGAGTGCTGTTCTTCTGATCCTATTAGTACAGTACCGCAGGCAGCTGCTGTATTTACAAGTTATGTGTGGTGCATCCTCTACACAGTGTGCACCTAAAGCTACCTGAAGAAAATTGGTTGTGTTCTTCTGATCCTATTAGTACAGTACCGCAGGCAGCTGCAGTATTTACAAGTTATGTGTGGTGCATCCTCTGCACAGTGTGCACCTAAAGCTACCTGAAGAAAATTAGTGGTGTTCTTCTGATCCTATTAGTACAATACCGCAGGCAGCTGCAGTATTTACAAGTTAGTGTAGTTTATTGTTTATACAGTGTGCACCTACAGCTACCTGAAGAATATTAGTGGTGTTCTTCTGATCCTATTAGTATCGCAGGCAGCTGCAGTATTTACAAGTTAGTGTAATGCATCCTCTGCACAGTGTGCACCTAAAGCTACTTGAATAAAATTAGTGGTGTTCTTCCGATCGTATTAGTACAGTAACGCAGGCACCTGCAGTATTTACAAGTTAGTGTAGTGCATACTCTGCACAGTGTGCACCTAAAGCTACCTGAAGAAAATTTGTGGTGTTCTTCGGATCCTATTAGTATCGCAGGCAGCTTTCGTTTTTACAAGTTAGTGTAGTGCGTCCTCTGCACAGTGTGCACCTAAAGCTACCTGAAGAAAATGAGTGCTGTTCTTCTGATCCTATTAGTACAGTACCGCAGGCAGCTGCTGTATTTACAAGTTATGTGTGGTGCATCCTCTACACAGTGTGCACCTAAAGCTACCTGAAGAAAATTGGTTGAGTTCTTCTGATCCTATTAGTACAGTACCGCAGGCAGCTGCAGTATTTACAAGTTATGTGTGGTGCATCCTCTGCACAGTGTGCACCTAAAGCTACCTGAAGAAAATTAGTGGTGTTCTTCTGATCCTATTAGTACAATACCGCAGGCAGCTGCAGTATTTACAAGTTAGTGTAGTTTATTGTTTATACAGTGTGCACCTACAGCTACCTGAAGAATATTAGTGGTGTTCTTCTGATCCTATTAGTATCGCAGGCAGCTGCAGTATTTACAAGTTAGTGTAATGCATCCTCTGCACAGTGTGCACCTAAAGCTACTTGAATAAAATTAGTGGTGTTCTTCCGATCGTATTAGTACAGTAACGCAGGCACCTGCAGTATTTACAAGTTAGTGTAGTGCATACTCTGCACAGTGTGCACCTAAAGCTACCTGAAGAAAATTTGTGGTGTTCTTCTGATCCTATTAGTACAGTAACGCAGGCAGCTGCAGTACTTACAAGTTAGTGTAGTGCGTCCTCTGCACAGTGTGCACCTAAAGCTACCTGAAGAAAATTAGTGGTGTTCTTCTGATCCTATTAGTACAGTACCAATGGCAGCTGTAGTATTTACAAGTTAGTGTAGTGTGTCCTCTGCACAGTGTGCACCTAAAGCTACCTGAGGAAAATTAGGATATGTAGAACACCACTATTAGTACAGTACCGCAGGCAACTGCAGTATTTACAAGTTAGTGTAGTGCATCCTCTGCACAGTGTGCATCTAAAGCAACCTGAAGAAAATTGGTGGTGTTCTTCGGATCCTACTAGTATCGCAGGCAGCTGTAATATTTACAAGTTAGTGTAGTGCGTCCTCTGCACAGTGTGCACCTAAAGCTACCTGAAGAAAATTAGTGGTGTTCTTCTGATCCTATGAGTACAGTTCCGCAGGCAGCTGCAGTATTTACAAGTTAGAGTAGTATGTTCTCTGCACAGTGTGCACCTAAAGCTACATGAAGAAAATTGGTGGTGTTCTTCTGATCCTATTAGTACAGTACCGCAGGCAGCTGCAGTATTTACAAGTCAGTGTAGTGTGTACCTCTAAACAGTGTGCACCTAAAGCTACCTGAAGAAAATTAGTGGTGTTCTTCTGATCCTCTTAGTACAGTTCCACAGGCAGCTGCAGTATTTACAAGTTAATGTAGTGCATCCTCAGCACAGTGTGCACCTAAACTACCTGAAGAAAATTGGTGGTGTTCTTCTGATCCTATTAGTATCACAGGCATCTGTATTATTTACAAGTTAGTGTAGTGCGCCCTCTGCACAGTGTGCACCTAAGGCTACCTGAAGAAAATTAGTGGTGTTCATCTTATCCTATTAGTACAGTAATGCAGGCAGCTGCAGTACTTACAAGTTAGTGTAGTGCGTCCTCTGCACAGTGTGCACCTAAAGCTACATGAAGAAAATTGGTGGTGTTTTTCTGATCCTATTAGTATCGCAGGCAGCTGTAGTATTTACAAGTTAGTGTAGTGAGTCCTCTGCACAGTGTGCATCTAAAGCTACCTGAGGAAAATTAGGATCTGTAGAACACCACTTTTAGTACAGTACCACAGGCAGCTGCAGTATTTACAAGTTAGTGTAGTGCGTCCTCTGCACAGTGTGCACCTAAAGCTACCTGAAGAAAATGAGTGCTGTTCTTCTGCTCCTATTAGTACAGTACCGCAGGCAGCTGCAGTATTTACAAGTTAGTGTGGTGCATCCTCTGCACAGTGTGCACCTAAAGCTACCAGAAGAAAATGAGTGGTGTTCTTCTGATCCTATTAGTACAGTACCGCAGGCAGCTGCAGTATTTACAAGTTAGTGTGGTGCATCCTCTGCACAGTGTGCACCTAAAGCTACCTGAAGAAAATTAGTGGTGTTCTTTTTATCCTATTAGTACAGTACCGCAGGCAGCTGCAGTATTTAAAAGTTAGTGTAGTACATCCCCTGCGCAGTGCGCACTTAAAGTTACTTGAAGAAAATTAGTGGTGTTCTTCTGATCTGATTAGTATCGCAGGCATCTGTAGTATTTACATGTTAGTGTAGTGCATCCTCTGCACAGTATGCAGCTAAGGCTACCTGAAGAAAATTATTGGTGTTCTTCTGATCCTATTTGTACAGTACCGCAGGCAGCTGCAGTATTTACAAGTTAGTGTGGTGCATCCTCTGCACAGTGTGCACCTAAAGCTACCTGAAGAAAATTGGTGGTGTTCTTCTGATCCTATTAGTGTCACAGGCAGCTGTAGTATTTACAAGTTAGTGTAGTGCGTCCTCTGCACAGTGTGCACCTAAAGCTACCTGAAGAAAATTGGTTATGTACTTCGGATCCTATTAGTATCGCAGGCAGCTGTAGTATTTACAAGTTAGTGTAGTATGTCCTTTACACAGTGTGCACCTACAGCTACCTAAAGAATATTAGTGGTGTTCTTCTGATCCTATTAGTACAGTACCGCAGGCATCTGCAGTATTTGCAAGTTAGTGTAGTGCGCCCTCTGCACAGTGTGCACCTAAAGTTACCTGAAGAAAATTAGCGGTGTTCTTCTGATCCTATTAGTACAGTAACGCAGGCAGCTGCAGTACTTACAAGTTAGTGTAGTGCGTCCTCTGCAGAGTGTGCATCTAAAGCTACCTGAAGAAAATTGGTGGTGTTCTTCGGATCCTATTAGTATCGCAGGCAGCTGTAGTTTTTACAAGTTAGTGTAGTGCGTCCTCTGCACAGTGTGCACCTAAAGCTACCTGAGGAAAATTGGTGGTGTTCTTCTGATCCTATTAGTACAGTACCGCAGGCAGCTGCAGTATTTACAAGCTAGTGTAGTGCGTCCTCTGCACAGTGTGCACCTAAAGCTACCTGAAGATAATTGGTGGTGTTCTTCGGATCCTATTAGTATTGCAGGCAGCTGTAGAATTTACAAGTTAGTGTAGTGCATCCTATACACAGTGTGCACCTAAAGCAACCTGAAGAAATTTGGTGGTGTTCTTCTGATCCTATTAGTATCGCAGGCATCTGTAGTATTGACAAGTTAGTGTAGTGCGTCCTCTGCACAGTGTGCAGCTAAGGCTACCTAAAGAAAATTAGTGGTGTTCTTCTGATCCTATTAGTACAGTACCGCAGGCAGCTGCAGTACTTACAAGTTAGTGTAGTGCATCCTCTGCACAGTGTGCAACCTAAAGCAACCTGAAGAAAATTGTTGGTGTTTTTCTGATGCTATTAGTATCGCAGGCAGCTGTAGTATTTACAAGTTTTTGTAGTGAGTCCTCTGCACAGTGTGCACCTAAGGCTACCTGTAGAAAATTAGTGGTGTTCTTCTGATCCTATTAGAATAGTACCACGGCAGCTACAGTATTTATAAGTTAGTGTAGTTCATCTTCTGCACAGTGTGCACCTAAAGCTACCTGGTGAAAATTAGGATCTGTAGAACATAACTTTTAGTACAGTACCACAGGCAGCTGCAGTATTTAAAAGTTAGTGTAGTGCGTCCTCTGCACAGTGTGCATCTAAAGATACCTGAAGAAAATTGGTGGTGGTCTTCGGATCCTATTAGTATCGCAGGCAGCTGTAGTATTTACAAGTTAGTGTAGTGCATCCTCTGCACAGTGTGCACCTAAAGCTACCTGAAGAAAATTAGTGGTGTTCTTCTGATCCTATTAGTACAGTACCGCAGGCAGCTGCAGTATTTACAAGTTAGTGTGGTGCATCCTCTGCACAGTGTGCACCTAAAGCTACCTGGAGAAAATTAGTGGTGTTATTTTTATCCTATTAGTACAGTATCACATGCAGCTGCAGTATTTACAAGTTAGTGGAGTGTATCTTCTGCACAGTGTGCAACTAAAGCTACCTGAAGAAAATTGGTGGTGTTCTTCTAATCCTATTAGTATCGCAGGCAGCTGTAGTATTTACAAGTTAGTGTAGTGCGTCTTCTGCACAGTGTGCACCTAAGGCTACCTGTAGAAAATTAGTGGTGTTCTTCTGATCCTATTAGAACAGTACCGCAGGCAGCTGCAGTATTTACAAGTAAGTGTAGTTCATCCTCTGCACAGTGTGCACCTAAAGCCACCTGAAAAAAATTAGGATCTGTAGAACACCACTTTTAGTACAGTTTCTCAGGCAGCTGCAGTATTTACAAGTTAGTGTAGTGCGTCCTCTGCACAGTTTGCATCTAAAGCTACCTGAAGAAAATTGGTGGTGTTCTTCGGATCCTATTAGTATCGCAGGCAGCTGTAGTTTTTACAAGTTAGTGTAGTGCATCCTCTGCACAGTGTGCACCTAAAGCTACCTGAAGAAAATGAGTGCTGTTCTTCTGATCCTATTAGTACAGTACCGCAGGCAGCTGCAGTATTTACAAGTTAGTGTGGTGCATCCTCTGCACAGTGTGCACCTAAAGCTACCTGAAGAAAATGAGTGGTGTTCTTCTGATCCTATTAGTGTCACAGGCAGCTGTAGTATTTACAAGTTAGTGTAGTGCGTCTTCTGCACAATGTGCATCTAAGGCTACCTGAAGAAAATTAGTGGTGTTCTGATCCTATTAGTACAGTACCCCCGGCAGCTGCAGTATTTACAAGTTAGTGTAGTGCGTCTTCTGCACAGTGTGCACCTAAAGCTACCTGAAGAAAATTGGTTGTGTACTTCGGATCCTATTAGTATCGCAGGCAGCTGTAGTATTTTCAAGTTAGTGTAGTACGTCCTTTACACAGTGTGTACCTACAGCAACCTGAAGAATATTAGTGGTGTTCTTCTGATCCTATTAGTACAGTACCGCAATCATCTGTAGTATTTGCAAGTTAGTGTGGTGCGCCCTCTGCACAGTGTGCACCTAAAGTTACCTGAAGAAAATTAGTGGTGTTCTTCTGATCCTATTAGTACAGTAACGCTGGCAGCTGCAGTACTTACAAGTTAGTGTAGTGCGTCCTCTGCAGAGTGTGCATCTAAAGCTACCTGAATAAAATTGGTGGTGTTCTTCGGATCCCATTAGTATCGCAGGCAGCTGTAGTTTTTACAAGTTAGTGTAGTGCGTCCTCTGCACAGTGTGCACCTAAAGCTACCTGAGGAAAATTGGTGGTGTTCTTCTGATCCTATTAGTACAGTACCGCAGGCAGCTGCAGTATTTACAAGCTATTGTAGTGCGTCCTCTGCACAGTGTGCACCTAAAGCTACCTGAAGATAATTGGTGGTGTTCTTCGGATCCTATTAGTATCGCAGGCAGCTGTAGAATTTACAAGTTAGTGTAGTGCATCCTATACACAGTGTGCACCTAAAGCTACCTGGAGAAAATTAGTGGTGTTCTTTTTATCCTATTAGTACAGTATCACATGCAGCTGCAGTATTTACAAGTTAGTGGAGTGTATCTTCTGCACAGTGTGCAACTAAAGCTACCTGAAGAAAATTGGTGGTGTTCTTCTAATCCTATTAGTATCGCAGGCATCTGTAGGATTTACAAGTTAGTGTAGTGCAACCTCTGCAGAGTGTGCACCTAAAGCTACCTGAAGAAAATTGGTGGTGTTCTTCTGATCCTATTAATATCGCAGGCAGCTGTAGTATTTACAAGTTATTGTAGTGCGTCTTCTGCACAGTGTACACCTAAGGCTACCTGTAGGAAATTAGTGGTGTTCTTCTGATCCTATTAGAACAGTACCGCAGGCAGCTGCAGTATTTACAAGTAAGCGTAGTTCATCCTCTGCACAGTGTGCACCTAAAGCTACCTGAAGAAAATTAGGATCTGTAGAACACCACTTTTAGTACAGTACCTCAGGCAGCTGCAGTATTTACAAGTTAGTGTAGTGCGTCCTCTGCACAGTCTGCATCTAAAGCTACCTGAAGAAAATTGGTACTGTTCTTCGGATCCTATTAGTATCGCAGGCAGCTGTAGTTTTTACAAGTTAGAGCAGTGCGTCCTCTGCACAGTTTGCACCTAAAGCTACCTGAAGAAAATTAGTGGTGTTCTTTTTATCCTATTAGTACAGTACCTCAGGCAGCTGCAGTATTTACAAGTTAGTGTAGTGCGTCCTCTGCACAGTCTGCATCTAAAGCTACCTGAAGAAAATTGGTACTGTTCTTCGGATCCTATTAGTATCGCAGGCAGCTGTAGTATTTACAAGTTAGTGTAGTGAGTCCTCTGCACAGTGTGCACCTAAGGCTACCTGTAGAAAATTAGTGGTGTTCTTCTGATCCTATTAGAACAGTACCGCAGGCAGCTACAGTATTTACAAGTTAGTGTAGTTCATCCTCTGCACAGTGTGCACCTAAAGCTACCTGGGGAAAATTATTATCTGTAGAACACCACTTTTAGTACTGTACCACAGGCAGCTGCAGTATTTAAAAGTTAGTGTAGTGCGTCCTCTGCACAGTGTGCATCTAAAGCTACCTGAAGAAAATTGGTGGTGTTCTTCGGATCCTATTGGTATCACAGGCAGCTGTAGTATTTACAATTTAGTGTAGTGCGTCCTCCGCACAGTGTGCACCTAAAGCTACCTGAAGAAAATTAGTGGTGTTTTTCTGATCCTATTAGTACAGTACCGCAGGCAGCTGCAGTATTTACAAGTTAGTGTGGTGCATCCTCTGCACAGTGTGCACCTAAAGCTACCTGAAGAAAATTAGTGGTGTTCTTTTTATCCTATTAGTACAGTACCGCAGGCAGCTGCAGTATTTACAAGTTAGTGGAGTGCATCCTCTGCACAGTGCGCACCTAAAGCTATCTGAAGAAAATTGGTGGTGATCTTCTGATCCTATTAGTATCGCAGGCATCTGTAGGATTTACAAGTTAGTGTAGTGCAACCTCTGCAGAGTGTGCATCTAAAGCTACCTGAAGAAAATTGGTGGTGTTCTTCTGATCCTATTAGTATCGCAGGCAGCTGTAGTATTTACAAGTTATTGTAGTGCGCCTTCTGCACAGTGTGCACCTAAGGCTATGTGTAGAAAATTAGTGGTGTTCTTCTGATCCTATTAGAACAGTACCGCAGGCAGCTGCAGTATTTACAAGTTATTGTAATTCATCCTCTGCACAGTGTGCACCTAAAGCTACCTGAGGAAAATTAGGATCTGTAGAACACCACTTTTAGTACAGTACCTCAGGCAGCTGCAGTATTTACAAGTTAGTGTGGTGCATCCTCTGCACAGTGTGCATCTAAAACTACCTGAAGAAAATAGGTGGTGTTCTTCGGATCCTATTAGTTTCGCAGGCAGCTGTAGTATTTACAATTTAGTGTAGTGCGTCCTCTGCACAGTGTGCACCTAAACCTACCTGAAGAAAATTAGTGGTGTTCTTCTGATTCTATTAGTACAGTACCGCAGGCAGCTGCAGTATTTACAAGTTAGTGTAGTTCATCCTCTGCACAGTGTGCACCTAAAGCTACCTGAGGAAAATTAGGATCTGTAGTACACCACTTTTAGTACAGTACCTCAGGCAGCTGCAGTGTTTACAAGTTAGTGTGGTGCATCCTCTGCACAGTGTGCACCTAAAGCTACCTGAAGAAAATTAGTGGTGTTCTTTTTATCCTATTAGTACAGTACCGCAGGCAGCTGCAGTATTTACAAGTTAGTGTAGTGCGTCCTCTGCACAGTGTGCACCTAAAGCTACCTGAGGAAAATTAGGATCTGTAGTACACCACTTTTAGTACAGTACCTCAGGCAGCTGCAGTGTTTACAAGTTAGTGTGGTGCATCCTCTGCACAGTGTGCACCTAAAGCTACCTGAAGAAAATTAGTGGTGTTCTTTTTATCCTATTAGTACAGTACCGCAGGCAGCTGCAGTATTTACAAGTTAGTGTAGTGCGTCCTCTGCACAGTGTGCACCTAAAGCTACCTGAAGAAAATTGATGATGTTCTTCTGATCCTATTAGTATCGCAGGCAGCTGTAGTATTTACAAGTTAGTGTAGTTCATCCTCTGCACAGTGTGCACCTAAAGCTACCTGAGGAAAATTAGGATATGTAGAACACCACTATTAGTACAGTACCGCAGGCAGCTGCAGTATTTACAAGTTAGTGTGGTGCATCCCCTGCACAATGTGCACCTAAAGCTACCTGAAGAAAATTAGTGGTGTTCTTTTTATCCTATTAGTACAGTACCGCAGGCAGCTGCAGTATTTTGCAAGTTAGTGTAGTGCGTCCTCTGCACAGTGTGCACCTTAAGCTACCTGAAGAAAATTGGTGGTGTTTTTCTGATCCTATTAGTATCGCAGGCAGCTGTAGTATTTACAAGTTAGTGTAGTGCGTCTTCTGCACAGTGTGCTCCTAAGGCTACCTGAAGAAAATTAGTGGTGTTCTGATCCTATTAGTACAGTACCCCCGGCAGCTGCAGTATTTACAAGTTAGTGTAGTGCGTCTTCTGCACAGTGTGCACCTAAAGCTACCTGAAGAAAATTGGTTGTGTACTTCGGATCCTATTAGTATCGCAGGCAGCTGTAGTATTTTCAAGTTAGTGTAGTACGTCCTTTACACAGTGTGTACCTACAGCAACCTGAAGAATATTAGTGGTGTTCTTCTGATCCTATTAGTACAGTACCGCAATCATCTGTAGTATTTGCAAGTTAGTGTGGTGCGCCCTCTGCACAGTGTGCACCTAAAGTTACCTGAAGAAAATTAGTGGTGTTCTTCTGATCCTATTAGTACAGTAACGCTGGCAGCTGCAGTACTTACAAGTTAGTGTAGTGCGTCCTCTGCAGAGTGTGCATCTAAAGCTACCTGAATAAAATTGGTGGTGTTCTTCGGATCCCATTAGTATCGCAGGCAGCTGTAGTTTTTACAAGTTAGTGTAGTGCGTCCTCTGCACAGTGTGCACCTAAAGCTACCTGAGGAAAATTGGTGGTGTTCTTCTGATCCTATTAGTACAGTACCGCAGGCAGCTGCAGTATTTACAAGCTATTGTAGTGCGTCCTCTGCACAGTGTGCACCTAAAGCTACCTGAAGATAATTGGTGGTGTTCTTCGGATCCTATTAGTATCGCAGGCAGCTGTAGAATTTACAAGTTAGTGTAGTGCATCCTATACACAGTGTGCACCTAAAGCTACCTGGAGAAAATTAGTGGTGTTCTTTTTATCCTATTAGTACAGTATCACATGCAGCTGCAGTATTTACAAGTTAGTGGAGTGTATCTTCTGCACAGTGTGCAACTAAAGCTACCTGAAGAAAATTGGTGGTGTTCTTCTAATCCTATTAGTATCGCAGGCATCTGTAGGATTTACAAGTTAGTGTAGTGCAACCTCTGCAGAGTGTGCACCTAAAGCTACCTGAAGAAAATTGGTGGTGTTCTTCTGATCCTATTAATATCGCAGGCAGCTGTAGTATTTACAAGTTATTGTAGTGCGTCTTCTGCACAGTGTACACCTAAGGCTACCTGTAGGAAATTAGTGGTGTTCTTCTGATCCTATTAGAACAGTACCGCAGGCAGCTGCAGTATTTACAAGTAAGCGTAGTTCATCCTCTGCACAGTGTGCACCTAAAGCTACCTGAAGAAAATTAGGATCTGTAGAACACCACTTTTAGTACAGTACCTCAGGCAGCTGCAGTATTTACAAGTTAGTGTAGTGCGTCCTCTGCACAGTCTGCATCTAAAGCTACCTGAAGAAAATTGGTACTGTTCTTCGGATCCTATTAGTATCGCAGGCAGCTGTAGTTTTTACAAGTTAGAGCAGTGCGTCCTCTGCACAGTTTGCACCTAAAGCTACCTGAAGAAAATTAGTGGTGTTCTTTTTATCCTATTAGTACAGTACCTCAGGCAGCTGCAGTATTTACAAGTTAGTGTAGTGCGTCCTCTGCACAGTCTGCATCTAAAGCTACCTGAAGAAAATTGGTACTGTTCTTCGGATCCTATTAGTATCGCAGGCAGCTGTAGTATTTACAAGTTAGTGTAGTGAGTCCTCTGCACAGTGTGCACCTAAGGCTACCTGTAGAAAATTAGTGGTGTTCTTCTGATCCTATTAGAACAGTACCGCAGGCAGCTACAGTATTTACAAGTTAGTGTAGTTCATCCTCTGCACAGTGTGCACCTAAAGCTACCTGGGGAAAATTATTATCTGTAGAACACCACTTTTAGTACTGTACCACAGGCAGCTGCAGTATTTAAAAGTTAGTGTAGTGCGTCCTCTGCACAGTGTGCATCTAAAGCTACCTGAAGAAAATTGGTGGTGTTCTTCGGATCCTATTGGTATCACAGGCAGCTGTAGTATTTACAATTTAGTGTAGTGCGTCCTCCGCACAGTGTGCACCTAAAGCTACCTGAAGAAAATTAGTGGTGTTTTTCTGATCCTATTAGTACAGTACCGCAGGCAGCTGCAGTATTTACAAGTTAGTGTGGTGCATCCTCTGCACAGTGTGCACCTAAAGCTACCTGAAGAAAATTAGTGGTGTTCTTTTTATCCTATTAGTACAGTACCGCAGGCAGCTGCAGTATTTACAAGTTAGTGGAGTGCATCCTCTGCACAGTGCGCACCTAAAGCTATCTGAAGAAAATTGGTGGTGATCTTCTGATCCTATTAGTATCGCAGGCATCTGTAGGATTTACAAGTTAGTGTAGTGCAACCTCTGCAGAGTGTGCATCTAAAGCTACCTGAAGAAAATTGGTGGTGTTCTTCTGATCCTATTAGTATCGCAGGCAGCTGTAGTATTTACAAGTTATTGTAGTGCGCCTTCTGCACAGTGTGCACCTAAGGCTATGTGTAGAAAATTAGTGGTGTTCTTCTGATCCTATTAGAACAGTACCGCAGGCAGCTGCAGTATTTACAAGTTATTGTAATTCATCCTCTGCACAGTGTGCACCTAAAGCTACCTGAGGAAAATTAGGATCTGTAGAACACCACTTTTAGTACAGTACCTCAGGCAGCTGCAGTATTTACAAGTTAGTGTGGTGCATCCTCTGCACAGTGTGCATCTAAAACTACCTGAAGAAAATAGGTGGTGTTCTTCGGATCCTATTAGTTTCGCAGGCAGCTGTAGTATTTACAATTTAGTGTAGTGCGTCCTCTGCACAGTGTGCACCTAAACCTACCTGAAGAAAATTAGTGGTGTTCTTCTGATTCTATTAGTACAGTACCGCAGGCAGCTGCAGTATTTACAAGTTAGTGTAGTTCATCCTCTGCACAGTGTGCACCTAAAGCTACCTGAGGAAAATTAGGATCTGTAGTACACCACTTTTAGTACAGTACCTCAGGCAGCTGCAGTGTTTACAAGTTAGTGTGGTGCATCCTCTGCACAGTGTGCACCTAAAGCTACCTGAAGAAAATTAGTGGTGTTCTTTTTATCCTATTAGTACAGTACCGCAGGCAGCTGCAGTATTTACAAGTTAGTGTAGTGCGTCCTCTGCACAGTGTGCACCTAAAGCTACCTGAGGAAAATTAGGATCTGTAGTACACCACTTTTAGTACAGTACCTCAGGCAGCTGCAGTGTTTACAAGTTAGTGTGGTGCATCCTCTGCACAGTGTGCACCTAAAGCTACCTGAAGAAAATTAGTGGTGTTCTTTTTATCCTATTAGTACAGTACCGCAGGCAGCTGCAGTATTTACAAGTTAGTGTAGTGCGTCCTCTGCACAGTGTGCACCTAAAGCTACCTGAAGAAAATTGATGATGTTCTTCTGATCCTATTAGTATCGCAGGCAGCTGTAGTATTTACAAGTTAGTGTAGTTCATCCTCTGCACAGTGTGCACCTAAAGCTACCTGAGGAAAATTAGGATATGTAGAACACCACTATTAGTACAGTACCGCAGGCAGCTGCAGTATTTACAAGTTAGTGTGGTGCATCCCCTGCACAATGTGCACCTAAAGCTACCTGAAGAAAATTAGTGGTGTTCTTTTTATCCTATTAGTACAGTACCGCAGGCAGCTGCAGTATTTTGCAAGTTAGTGTAGTGCGTCCTCTGCACAGTGTGCACCTTAAGCTACCTGAAGAAAATTGGTGGTGTTTTTCTGATCCTATTAGTATCGCAGGCAGCTGTAGTATTTACAAGTTAGTGTAGTGCGTCTTCTGCACAGTGTGCTCCTAAGGCTACCTGAAGAAAATTAGTGGTGTTCTGATCCTATTAGTACAGTACCCCAGGCAGCTGCAGAATTAACAACTTAGTGTAGTGCGTCCTCTGCACAGTGTACACCTAAAGCTACCTGAAGAAAATTAGTGGTGTTCTTCTGATTCTATTAGTACAGTACCGCAGGCAGCTGCAGTATTTACAAGTTAGTGTAGTTCATCCTCTGCACAGTGTGCACCTAAAGCTACCTGAGGAAAATTAGGATCTGTAGTACACCACTTTTAGTACAGTACCTCAGGCAGCTGCAGTGTTTACAAGTTAGTGTGGTGCATCCTCTGCACAGTGTGCACCTAAAGCTACCTGAAGAAAATTAGTGGTGTTCTTTTTATCCTATTAGTACAGTACCGCAGGCAGCTGCAGTATTTACAAGTTAGTGTAGTGCGTCCTCTGCACAGTGTGCATCTAAAACTACCTGAAGAAAATAGGTGGTGTTCTTCGGATCCTATTAGTTTCGCAGGCAGCTGTAGTATTTACAATTTAGTGTAGTGCGTCCTCTGCACAGTGTGCACCTAAAGCTACCTGAAGAAAATTAGTGGTGTTCTTCTGATTCTATTAGTACAGTACCGCAGGCAGCTGCAGTATTTACAAGTTAGTGTAGTTCATCCTCTGCACAGTGTGCACCTAAAGCTACCTGAGGAAAATTAGGATCTGTAGTACACCACTTTTAGTACAGTACCTCAGGCAGCTGCAGTGTTTACAAGTTAGTGTGGTGCATCCTCTGCACAGTGTGCACCTAAAGCTACCTGAAGAAAATTAGTGGTGTTCTTTTTATCCTATTAGTACAGTACCGCAGGCAGCTGCAGTATTTACAAGTTAGTGTAGTGCGTCCTCTGCACAGTGTGCACCTAAAGCTACCTGAGGAAAATTAGGATCTGTAGTACACCACTTTTAGTACAGTACCTCAGGCAGCTGCAGTGTTTACAAGTTAGTGTGGTGCATCCTCTGCACAGTGTGCACCTAAAGCTACCTGAAGAAAATTAGTGGTGTTCTTTTTATCCTATTAGTACAGTACCGCAGGCAGCTGCAGTATTTACAAGTTAGTGTAGTGCGTCCTCTGCACAGTGTGCACCTAAAGCTACCTGAAGAAAATTGATGATGTTCTTCTGATCCTATTAGTATCGCAGGCAGCTGTAGTATTTACAAGTTAGTGTAGTTCATCCTCTGCACAGTGTGCACCTAAAGCTACCTGAGGAAAATTAGGATATGTAGAACACCACTATTAGTACAGTACCGCAGGCAGCTGCAGTATTTACAAGTTAGTGTGGTGCATCCCCTGCACAATGTGCACCTAAAGCTACCTGAAGAAAATTAGTGGTGTTCTTTTTATCCTATTAGTACAGTACCGCAGGCAGCTGCAGTATTTACAAGTTAGTGTAGTGCGTCCTCTGCACAGTGTGCACCTTAAGCTACCTGAAGAAAATTGGTGGTGTTTTTCTGATCCTATTAGTATCGCAGGCAGCTGTAGTATTTACAAGTTAGTGTAGTGCGTCTTCTGCACAGTGTGCTCCTAAGGCTACCTGAAGAAAATTAGTGGTGTTCTGATCCTATTAGTACAGTACCCCAGGCAGCTGCAGAATTAACAACTTAGTGTAGTGCGTCCTCTGCACAGTGTACACCTAAAGCTACCTGAAGAATATTGATGATGTTCTTCTGATCCTATTAGTATCGCAGGCAGCTGTAGTATTTACAAGTTAGTGTAGTGCGTCCTTTACACAGTGTGCACCTACAGCTACCTGAAGAATATTAGTGGTGTTCTTCTAATCCTATTAGTACAGTACCACAGGCATCTGCAGTATTTGCAAGTTAGTGTAGTGCGTCCTCTGCACAGTGTGCACCTAAAGCTACCTGAAGAAAATTAGTGGTGTTCTTCTGATCCTATTAGTACAGTAACGCAGGCAGCTGCAGTATTTAAAAGTTAGTGTAGTGCATCCTCTGCACAGTGTGCATCTAAAGCTACCTGAAGAAACTTAGTGGTGTTCTTTTGATCCTATTAGTACAGTACCACAGGCAGCTGCAGTAATTACAAGTTAGTGTATTGCATCCTCTGCACAGTGTGCACCTAAAGCTACCTGAAGAAAATTGGTGGTGTTCTTCTGATCCTATTAGTATCGCAGGCATCTGTAGTATTTACAAGTTAGTGTAGTGCGTCCTCTGCACAGTGTGCACCTAAGGCTACCTGAAGAAAATTAGTGGTGTTATTCTGATCCTATTAGTACAGTACCGCCGGTAGCTGCAGTATTTACAAGCTAGTGTAGTGCGTCCTCTGCACAGTGTGCACCTAAAGCTACCTGAAGAAAATTGGTGGTGTTCTTCGGATCCTATTAGTACAGTAACGCAGGCAGCTGCAGTATTTACAAGTTAGTGGAGTGCGTCCTCTGCACAGTGTGCACCTAAAGCTACCTGAAGAAAATTAGTGGTGTTCTTCTGATCCTATTAGTACAGTATTGCAGGCATCTGTAGTATTTACAAGTTAGTGTAGTGCATCTTCTGCAGAGTGTGCACCTAAAGCTACCTGAAGAAAATTGGTGGTGTTCTTCTGATCCTATTAGTATCGTAGGCAGCTGTAGTATTTACAAGTTAGTGTAGTGCGTCTTCTGCACAGTGTACACCTAAGGCTACCTGTAGAAAATTAGTGGTGTTCTGATCCTATTAGTACAGTATCCCTGGCAGCTGCAGTATTTACAAGTTAGTATAGTGCGTCCTCTGCACAGTGTGCACCTAAAGCTACCTTAGGAAAATTAGTGGTGTTCTTCTTAAACTATTAGTACAGTAACGCAGGCAGCTGCAGTATTTACAAGTTAGTGTAGTGCATACTCTGCACAGTGTGCACCTAAAGCTATCTGAAGAAAATTAGTGGTGTTCTTCTCATCGTATTAGTACAGTAACGCAGGCAGCTGCAGTATTTACAAGTTAGTGTAGTGCATACTTTGCCCAGTGTGCACCTAAAGCTACTTGAGGAAAAGTAGTGGTGTTATTTTGATACTATTACAACAGCAAAGCAGGCAGCTGCAGTATTTACATGTTAGTGTAGTGCGTCCTCTAAACAGTGTGCACCTAAAGCTACCTGAAGAAAGTTAGTGGTGTTCTTCTGATCCTATTAGTACAGTACCACAGGCAGCTGCAGTATTTACAAGTTATTGTAGTGCGTCCTCTGCACAGTGTGCACCTAAAGCTACCTGAGGAAAATTAGTGGTGTTATTCTGATACTACTAGTACAGTAACGCAGGCAGCGGCAGTATTTACAAGTTAGTGTAGTGCGTCCTCTAAACAGTGTGCACCTAAAGCTACCTGAAGAAAATTAGTGGTGTTCTTCTGATCCTATTAGTACAGTACCACAGGCAGCTGCAGTATTTACAAGTTAGTGTAGTGCTTCCTCTGCACAGTGTGCACCTAATACTATCTGAAGAAAATTAGTGGTGTTCTTCTGATCCTATTAGTACAGTACCGCAGGCAGCTGCAGTATTTACAAGTTAGTGTAGTGCATCGTTTATACAGTGTGCACCTACAGCTACCTGAAGAATATTAGTGGTGTTCTTCTGATCCTATTAGTATCGCAGGCAGCTGTAGTATTTACAAGTTAGTGTAGTGGGTCCTCTGCACAGTGTGCACCTAAAGCTACCTGAGGAAAATTAGGATATGTAGAACACCACTATTAGTACAGTACCGCAGGCAGCTGCAGTATTTACAAGTTAGTGTAGTGTGTCCTCTGCACAGTGTGCATCTAAAGCTACCTGAAGAAAATAGGTGGTGTTCTTTGGATCCTATTAGTATCGCAGGCAGCTGTAGTATTTACAAGTTAGTGTAGTGCGTCCTCTGCACAATGTGCACCTAAAGCTTCCTGAAGAAAATTAGTGGTGTTCTTCTGATCCTATTAGTACAGTACCGCAGGCAGCTGCAGTATTTACAAGTTAGTGTGTAGCATCCTCTGCACAGTGTGCACCTAAAGCTAGCTGAAGGAAACTAGTGGTGTTCTTTTTATCCTATTAGTACAGTACTGCAGGCAGCTGCAGTATTTACAAGTTAGTGTAGTGCATCCTCTGCACAGTGCGCACCTTAAGCTACCTGAAGAAAATTGGTGGTTTTTCTGATCCTATTAGTATCGCAGGCATCTGTAGTATTTACAAGTTAGTGTAGTGCTTCCTCTGCACAGTGTGCACCTAATACTACCTGAAGAAAATTGGTGGTGTTCTTCTGATCCTATTAGTATCGCAGGCAGATGTAATATTTACAAGTTAGTGTAGTGCGTCTTTTACACAGTGTGCACCTACAGCTACCTGAGGAAAATTAGGATCTGTAGAACACCACTTTTAGTACAGTAATACAGGCAGCTGCAGTATTTACAAGTTAGTGTAGTGCGTCCTCTGCACAGTGTGCATCTAAAGCTACCTGAAGAAAATTGGTGGTATTCTTCGGATCCTATTAGTATCGCAGGCAGCTCTAGTTTTTACAAGTTAGTGTAGTGTGTCCTCTGCACAGTGTGCACCTAAAGCTACCTGAAGAAAATGAGTGCTGTTCTTCTGATCCTATTAGTACAGTACCGCAGGCAGCTGCAGTATTTACAAGTTAGTGTAGTGCATCCTCTGCACAGTGCGCACCTTAAGCTACCTGAAGAAAATTGGTGGTTTTTCTGATCCTATTAGTACAGTACCACAGGCAGCTGCAGTAATTACAAGTTAGTGTATTGCATCCTCTGCACAGTGTGCACCTAAAGATACCTGAAGAAAATTGGTGGTGTTCTTCTGATCCTATTAGTATCGGGGGCATCTGTAGTATTTACAAGTTAGTGTAGTGCGTCCTCTGCACAGTGTGCACCTAAGGCTACCTGAAGAAAATGAGTGGTGTTCTTCTGATCCTATTATTACAGTATCGCAGGTAGCTGCAGTATTTACAAGCTAGTGTAGTGCGTCCTCTGCACAGTGTGCACCTAAAGCTACCTGAAGAAAATTAGTGGTGTTCTTCTGATCCTATTAATACAGTACCACAGGCAGCTGCAGTATTTACAAGTTAGTGTAGTGCATCCTCTGCACAGTGTGCACCTAATGCTATCTGAAGAAAATTTGTGTTTTTCTTCTGATCCTATTAGTACAGTACCGCAGGCAGCTGCAGTATTTACAAGTTAGTGTAGTGCATCGTTTATACAGTGTGCACCTACAGCTACCTGAAGAATATTAGTGGTGTTCTTCTGATCCTATTAGTATCGCAGGCAGCTGTAGTATTTACAAGTTAGTGTAGTGGGTCCTCTGCACAGTGTGCACCTAAAGCTACCTGAGGAAAATTAGGATATGTAGAACACCACTATTAGTACAGTACCGCAGGCAGCTGCAGTATTTACAAGTTAGTGTAGTGTGTCCTCTGCACAGTGTGCATCTAAAGCTCCCTGAAGAAAATTGGTGGTGTTCTTCGGATCCTATTAGTATCGCAGGCAGCTGTAGTATTTACAAGTTAGTGTAGTGCGTCCTCTGCACAATGTGCACCTAAAGCTTGAGAAGAGGAGAATAAGGGGGGATATGATCAACATGTTTAAATAGAAAAGGGGTCCATATAGTGAACTTGGTGTTGAGTTATTCACTTTACGGTCAACACAGAGGACAAGGGGGCACTCTTTACGACTGGAGGAAAAGAGATTTCATCTCCAAATACGGAAAGGTTTCTTCACAGTAAGAGCTGTGAAAATGTGGAATAGACTCCCTCCAGAGGTGGTTCTGGCCAGCTCAGTAGATTGCTTTAAGAAAGGCCTGGATACTTTCCTAAATGTACATAATATAACTGGGTACTGACATTTATAGGTAAAGTTGATCCAGGGAAAATCCGATTGCCTCTCTGTGATCAGGAAGGAATTTTTTCCCCTGCTGTAGCAAATTGGAGCATGCTCTGCTGGGGTTTTTTGCCTTCCTCTGGATCAACTGTGGGTATAGTATTGGGTATATTGGATTGTACGTTTTTTTTTTTTTTTATGGTTGGACTGGATGGACTTGTGTCTTTTTTTCAACCTGACTAACTATGTAACTATGTAACTATGTAAAGCTACCTGAAGAAAATTAGTGGTGCTCTTCTGATCCTATTAGTACAGTACCGCAGGCAGCTGCAGTATTTACAAGTTAGGATTGTGCATCCTCTGCACAGTGTGCACCTAAAGCTACCTGAAGAAAATTAGTGGTGTTCTGTTTATCCTATTAGTACAGTACTGCAGGCAGCTGCAGTATTTACAAGTTAGTGTAGTGCATCCTCTGCACAGTGCGCACCTTAAGCTACCTGAAGAAAATTGGTGGTGTTCTTCTGATCCTATTAGTATCACAGGCATCTGTAGTATTTACAAGTTAGTGTAGTGCGTCCTCTGCACAGTGTGCAGCTAAGGCTACCGGAATAAAATTAGTGGTGTTCTTCTGATCCTATTAGTACAGTACCATAGGCAGCTGCAGTATTTAGAAGTTAGTGTGGTGCATCCTCTGCACAGTGTGCACCTAATGCTACCTGAAGAAAATTGGTGGTGTTCTTCTGATCCTATAAGTATCGCAGGCAGCTGTAGTATTTACAAGTTAGTGTAGTGCGTCTTTTACACAGTATGCACCTACAGCTACCTGAAGAATATTAGTGGTGTTCTTCTGATCCTATTAGTACAGTACCGCAGGCATCTGCAGTATTTGCAAGTTAGTGTAGTGCGTCCTCAGCACAGTGTGCACATAAAGCTACCTGAAGAAAATGAGTGCTGTTCTTCTGATCCTATTAGTACAGTACCGCAGGCAGCTGCAGTATTTACAAGTTAGTGTGGTGCATCTTCTGCACAGTGTGCACCTAAAGCTACCTGAAGAAAATGAGTGGTGTTCTTCTGATCCTATTAGTACAGTACCGCAGGCAGCTGCAGTATCTACAAGTTAGTGTAGTGCGTCCTCTACACAGTGTGCACCTGAAGCTACCTGAAGAAAATTAGTGGTGATCTTCTGATCCTATTAGTACAGTACTGCAGGCAGCTGCAGTATTTACAAATTAGTGTAGTGCGCCCTCTCCACAGTGTGCACCTAAAGCTACCTGAAGAAAATTAGAGGTGTTCTTCTGTTCCTATTAGTACAATACCACAGGCAGCTGCAGTATTTACAAGTTAGTGTAGTGCATCCTCTGCACAGTGTGCACCTAAAGCTACATGAAGAAAATTGTTGGTGTTCTTCTCATCCTCTTAGTATCGCAGGCAGTTGCAGTTTTTTCAAGTTAGTGTAGTGCGTCCTCTGCACAGTGTGCACCTAAAGCTACCTGAAGAAAATTAGTGGGGTTCTTCTGATCCTATTAGTACAGTACTGCAGGCAGCTGCAGTATTTACAAATTAGTGTAGTGCGCCCTCTCCACAGTGTGCACCTAAAGCTACCTGAAGAAAATTAGTGGTGTTCTTCTGATCCTATTAGTACAGTACCACAGGCAGCTGCAGTATTTACAAGTTAGTGTACTGCGTCCTCTGCACAGTGTGCACTTGAAGCTACCTCAAGAAAATTGGTGGTGTTCTTCTGATCCTATTAGTATCGCAGGAAGCTGCAGTATTTACAAATTAATGTAGTGCGTCCTCTGCACAGTGTGCACCTAAAGTTACCTGAAGAAGATTAGTGGTGTTCTTCTCATCCTATTAGTACAGTACCGCAAGCAGCTGCAGTAATTACAAGTTAGTGTAGTGCATTCTCTGGACAGTGTGCATTTAAAGCTACCTGAAGAAAATTAGTGGTGTTTTTCTGATCCTATTAATACAATACCGCAGGCAGCTGCAGTATTTTCAAATTAGTGTAGTGCGTCCTCTGCACAGTGTGCACATGAAGCTACCTGAAGAAAATTAGTGGTGTTCTTCTGATCCTATTAGTACAGTACTGCAGGCAGCTGCAGTATTTACAGGTTAGTGTAGTGCGTCCTCTGCACAGTGTGCACCTAAAGCTACCTGAAGAAAATTAGTGTTGTTCTTCTGATCCTATTAGTACAGTACCGCAGGCAGCTGCAGTATTTACAAGTTAATGTAGTGCATCCTTTGGATAGTGTGCACCTAAAGCTACCTAGAGAAAATTAGTGGTGTTCTTCTGATCATATTAGTAAAATACCGCAGGCAGCTGCAGTATTTACAAGTTAGTGTAGTGCATCCTCTGCACAGTGTGCACCTAAAGCTACCTGAAGAAAAATAGAGGTGTTCTTCGGATCCTATTAGTATCGCAGGCAGTTGTAGTATTTACAAGCTAGTGTAGTGCGTCCTCTGCACAGTGTGCATCTAAAGCTTCCTGAAGAATATTAGTGGTGTTCTTCTGATCCTATTAGTACAGTATCGCAGGCAGCTGCAGTATTTACAATTTAGTGTAGTGCGTCCTCTGCACAGTGTGCACCTAAAGGTACATGAAGAAAATTGGTGGTGTTCTTCTGATCCTCTTAGTATCGCAGGCAGTTGCAGTTTTTACAAGTTAGTGTAGTGCATCCTCTGCACAGTGTGCACCTAAAGCTACCTGAAGAAAATTGGTGGTGTTCTTCGGATCCTATTAGTAAAGTACCACAGGCAGCTGCAGTATTTACAAGCTAGTGTAGTGCGTCCTCTGCACAGTGTGCACCTAAAGCTACCTGAAGATAATTGGTGGTGTTCTTCGGATCCTATTAGTATCGCAGGCAGCTGTAGTATTTAAAAGTTATTGTAGTGCATCCTCTGCACAGTGTACACCTAAAGCTACCTGAAGAATATTAGGGGAGTTCTTCTGATCCTATTAGTACAGTACCGCAGACAGCTGCAGTATTTACAAGTTAGTGTAGTGCGTTCTCTGCACAGTGTGCACCTAAAGCTACCTGAAGAAAATTAGTGGGGTTCTTCTGATCCAATTAGTACAATACCGCAGGCAGCTGCAGTATTTAGAAGTTAGGGTAGTGCGTTCTCTGCACAGTGTGCACCTAAAGCTACCTCAAGAAAATTGATGGTCTTCTTCTGATCCTATTAGTATCGCAGGAAGCTGCAGTATTTACAAGTTAGTGTAGTGCCTCCTCTGCACAGTGTGCACATAAAGCTACCTGAAGAAAATTAGTGGTGTTCTTCTGATCCTATTAGTACAGTTCCGCAGGCAGCTGCAGTTTTTACAAGTTAGTGTAGTGCGTCCTCTCCACAGTGTGCACATAAAGCTACCTGAAGAACATTAGTGGGGTTCTTCTGATCCTATTAGTAAAGTATCATAGGCTGCTGCAGTATTTACAAGTTAGAGTAGTGAGTCCTCTGCACAGTGTGCACCTAAAGCTACCTGAAGAAAATTGGTGGTGTTTTTCTGATCATATTAGTACAGTACCGCAGGCAGCTGCAGTATTTTCAAGTTAGTGTAGTGTGCCCTCTGCACATTGTGCACCTAAAGTTACATTAAAAAATTGACGGTGTTCTTCTGATCCTATTAGTACAGTAACGCAGGTAGCTGCATTATTTACAAGTTAGTGTAGTGTGTCCTCTGCACAGTGTGCACCTAAAGCTACCTGAAGAAAATTAGTGGTGTTCTTCTGATCCTATTAGTACAGTACCGCAGGCAGCTGCAGTTTTTACAAGTTAGTGTAGTGCGTCCTCTGCACAGTGTGCACCTAAAGCTACCTGAAGAAAATTAGTTGGGTACTTCTAATCCTATTAGTAAAGTACCACAGGCAGCTGCAGTATTTACAAGTTAGTGTAGTGCGTCCTCTGAACAGTGTGCACCTAAAGCTACCTGAAGAAAATTGGTGGTGTTCTTCGGATCCTATTAGTATCGCAGGCAGTTGTAGTATTTACAAGCTAGTGTAGTGCGTCCTCTGCACAGTGTGCACCTAAAGCTTCCTGAAGAATATTAGTGGTGTTCTTCTGATCCTATTAGTACAGTATCGCAGGCAGCTGCAGTATTTACAATTTAGTGTAGTGCGTCCTCTGCACAGTGTGCACCTAAAGGTACATGAAGAAAATTGGTGGTGTTCTTCTGATCCTCTTAGTATCGCAGGCAGTTGCAGTTTTTACAAGTTAGTGTAGTGCATTCTCTGCACAGTGTGCACCTAAACCTACCTGAAGAAAATTGGTGGTGTTCTTCGGATCCTATTAGTAAAGTACCAAAGGCAGCTGCAGTATTTACAAGCTAGTGTAGTGCGTCCTCTGCACAGTGTGCACCTAAAGCTACCTGAAGATAATTGGTGGTGTTCTTCGGATCCTATTAGTATCGCAGGCAGCTGTAGTATTTAAAAGTTATTGTAGTGCATCCTCTGCACAGTGTGCACCTAAAGCTACCTGAAGAATATTAGGGGAGTTCTTCTGATCCTATTAGTACAGTACCGCAGACAGCTGCAGTATTTACAAGTTAGTGTAGTGCGTTCTCTGCACAGTGTGCACCTAAAGCTACCTGAAGAAAATTAGTGGTGTTCTTCTGATCCTATTAGTACAGTATCGCAGGCAGCTGCATTATTTACAAGTTAGTGTAGTGCATCCTCTGCACAGTGTGCACCTAAAGCTACCTGAAGAAAATTAGAGGTGTTCTTCTGTTCCTATTAGTACAATACCGCAGTTAGCTGCAGTATTTACAAGTTAGTGTAGTGCATCCTCTGCACAGTGTGCACATAAAGCTACCTAGAGAAAATTAGTGGTGTTCTTCTGATCCTATTAGTACAATACCGCAGGCAGCTGCAGTATTTAGAAGTTAGTGTAGTGCGTCCTCTGCACAGTGTGCACCTAAAGCTACCGCAAGAAAATTGATGGTCTTCTTCTGATCCTATTAGTATCGCAGGAAGCTGCAGTTTTTACAAGTTAGTGTAGTGCCTCCTCTGCACAGTGTGCACATAAAGCTACCTGAAGAAAATTAGTGGTGTTCTTCTGATCCTATTAGTACAGTTCCGCAGGAAGCTGCAGTTTTTACAAGTTAGTGTAGTGCGTCCTCTCCACAGTGTGCACATAAAGCTACCTGAAGAACATTAGTGGGGTTCTTCTGATCCTATTAGTAAAGTATCATAGGCAGCTGCAGTATTTACAAGTTAGTGTAGTGAGTCCTCTGCACAGTGTGCACCTAAAGCTTCCTGAAGAATATTAGTGGTGTTCTTCTGATCCTATTAGTACAGTATCGCAGGCAGCTGCAGTATTTACAATTTAGTGTAGTGCGTCCTCTGCACAGTGTGCACCTAAAGGTACATGAAGAAAATTGGTGGTGTTCTTCTGATCCTCTTAGTATCGCAGGCAGTTGCAGTTTTTACAAGTTAGTGTAGTGCATTCTCTGCACAGTGTGCACCTAAACCTACCTGAAGAAAATTGGTGGTGTTCTTCGGATCCTATTAGTAAAGTACCAAAGGCAGCTGCAGTATTTACAAGCTAGTGTAGTGCGTCCTCTGCACAGTGTGCACCTAAAGCTACCTGAAGATAATTGGTGGTGTTCTTCGGATCCTATTAGTATCGCAGGCAGCTGTAGTATTTAAAAGTTATTGTAGTGCATCCTCTGCACAGTGTGCACCTAAAGCTACCTGAAGAATATTAGGGGAGTTCTTCTGATCCTATTAGTACAGTACCGCAGACAGCTGCAGTATTTACAAGTTAGTGTAGTGCGTTCTCTGCACAGTGTGCACCTAAAGCTACCTGAAGAAAATTAGTGGTGTTCTTCTGATCCTATTAGTACAGTATCGCAGGCAGCTGCATTATTTACAAGTTAGTGTAGTGCATCCTCTGCACAGTGTGCACCTAAAGCTACCTGAAGAAAATTAGAGGTGTTCTTCTGTTCCTATTAGTACAATACCGCAGTTAGCTGCAGTATTTACAAGTTAGTGTAGTGCATCCTCTGCACAGTGTGCACATAAAGCTACCTAGAGAAAATTAGTGGTGTTCTTCTGATCCTATTAGTACAATACCGCAGGCAGCTGCAGTATTTAGAAGTTAGTGTAGTGCGTCCTCTGCACAGTGTGCACCTAAAGCTACCGCAAGAAAATTGATGGTCTTCTTCTGATCCTATTAGTATCGCAGGAAGCTGCAGTTTTTACAAGTTAGTGTAGTGCCTCCTCTGCACAGTGTGCACATAAAGCTACCTGAAGAAAATTAGTGGTGTTCTTCTGATCCTATTAGTAAAGTATCATAGGCAGCTGCAGTATTTACAAGTTAGTGTAGTGAGTCCTCTGCACAGTGTGCACCTAAAGCTACCTGAAGAAAATTGGTGGTGTTCTTCTGATCCTATTAGTACAGTACCGCAGGCAGCTGCAGTATTTTTAAGTTAGTGTAGTGTGCCCTCTGCACATTGTGCACCTAAAGTTACATAAAAAAATTGGCGGTGTTCTTCTGATCCTATTAGTACAGTAACGCAGGCAGCTGCATTATTTACAAGTTAGTGTAGTGCGTCTTCTGAACAGTGTGCACCTAAAGCTACCTGAAGAAAATTGGTGGTGTTCTTCGGATCCTATTAGTATCGCAGGCAGTTGTAGTATTTACAAGCTAGTGTAGTGCGTCCTCTGCACAGTGTGCACCTAAAGCTTCCTGAAGAATATTAGTGGTGTTCTTCTGATCCTATTAGTACAGTGTCACGGGCATGGCCAGAGCGGAGGCTGTTGGAGAGGACTGTGTGCAAGCCTGTTGCCCACCGATTATGGGCCCTAGCATTTGAGGTGAATGAGAAATCCAGTCTGAACTGTATTAATCGGACTCAGTCATGTATATATTGTATGGGGACTCCTTACTGTATATTTGTGTCCCTGAAGAGGGAGGGGGGATTCCTCCAGCAGCCCCCTGCTGATAAGACTGATTCATTCTGCTGGGACACATCCTGTGAGGAGATGCTGGTGTTATCAACATGTGTTTATGTTAATTGAGAGAGCTGATCACATTAGCCACCAGCCCTGGCTAATAGACGAATGGTCTAGGCTGAGGAGGGGGGAGATTGTTGTTTGTATTGTTAATTGTATTAATGTGTGAAGCTCGGTGCCCACAAGACTGTCATCTGGTCTGGGTACATTTTGTAGTAAATTAGGTCATGTTAATTAGGTTAGCTTTGAGTCTTCCCTGCTGTATAAAAGTCTGTGAGATCTCAAAATAAAGGCAGTTCTGATGTACTCCAAGACTGGTGTTGTCTAGTTCTTGGGGTTCCTATAGCCAGATCCATTGGACTCGTGTTCCAGAACTTAGGAAGCGGTATATGACGGAAGCACTCAAGCGGAGTGTGGGGCGTTCCGTGACATTGGTGGCAAGCAGCGGGAAAGCTTCCTGAAGTCTGGGACATCCAAACTTCCATCTGGATCCAAGATCCAGATAGCAGAAGAGGAGAGGTACAGATACCAGCCGCCATGGATGAGGAATTCAGAAGGAGGTTGCGAGAGATGCAGATACAGCACAGAGGACCAGTATCGGAGCAGGTCCTGCTGGGATGGTGTGATTCTATTCGCTGCAAACTCTGGAAGGAAGCGCTAGCCCGTGAGCAGCGACACCAGGGAAAAGTTCTCCCCTCCATCGAGGAAAGGTACTGGTCGCAGTACGGACTGCGGGTGCGGTTTTTGGGAGAAAAACCACACAAGAAGCAGACAGCTGAATTAAGCAGGCTGGTCTGGGCAGAGATGAAGCTGGATGAGAGCTACAGAGCCCTCCGGTGGCATGTATCCCAAGCATGTCCCTGGATAGCGGATGACAGCCCAACGGAAGGCTTAAGCTACGGCGGCTTGGGACTGTTGTTTGTGAAGCTGACAGGGGACCCTAACTTTGGGAGTGATTTGGAGCGGCGGGTGGACGAAATCATGGATTTCAGAGAAGGGCTACTGAACATTTCGGAAGTGCACTGGGCACAGGAAGATTTGGAGTTTCTGGCCGTTCAGGAATGGGAGCTAGAGATCGCCTACAGACGGCTGCTAGACATTGCTCAGTGCCAGGGCTGGGCTCCCTTTGCCTGGGACTATCAGGAAATTCCAGCTGACAACCCTGAAATCCTGGCTGAAGAGTCGGCAATGTGGCAGAGCGATAGTGTGCTTTGCCAACCTGCCCCCACAGCTATGGAGGCGGAGGTCTTATGGCGGATGCAGCAAGTGCTGACTGACCTTGATGATCCTGTTTCTGTATGGGATGATCTTGGATGGAGGAATGTGCCTGTCCAGCAGCATGCCAGAGAATCTGCAGTGGAAAATCTGGAGATTGCCATCCCCAAAACTGAAGTGCTGACAACAGGGCAGAGCTCTGCTAACCTCTGCCCAGCACTGATGGCATCTTCTGAGTTCCACGGACAGGAGATGGTGAACCTCTATCTACAGACACCAGTTATAGAGGTAGAGGATTTAATAGACTTTTCTGCTGAGGAAGAACAACCTGATGAGCCTCCAGCAGAAGAGCTGCTATCAGGGCCAAAGTTCACTGTGTTCTGCCCAGCACCAACAGTGGCTTCAGCCTTCCTGAGAGAAGAGGTAGTCAGCCTTTCTCCCACAACAATGACAGGGACATGTGATTTTCTGCCAGCAGCATCTATGGAGTTAAAACAAACTTCTCCAGCTGAAGATCTGGTAACTGAACAGAGGGTCCAAGACCTCTGCCCCACACCTGCAGCAATTGTGGAGGCCCAAGGTGAGGAGGTTGCAGTCTATCGCGAGCTGCAGATCAGGATCCAAGGAGAGAATGCAGTCATTACCTCACAACTGCAGCTTGATCTGGTGTCGGTTAATGGAGCTTCAGTCCCCACCTGTATACCCCAGGGATGCTGGGCAGTCGGCCCAGATCCCCAACAGCAGGATGGAGTGAGCCCAGTCCCCCTGTCTTCTCTCCAGCGGCAGAAAGGATTCCAGGGAGAAGGGCCAGTCCGGGCCTCTCCCCAGCGGCAAATATGTTCTCTGAGAGAGGCAGAGGATGGCTGGGTGAGTAATGCACTGTTTGGGATGATTTGTTTGGGGTACTGTGTGGGTACAGGCAGTAGAGGACTGGAGCTGTGGACTAACTTCGGAGTCAACCCGTCTGGGGTCTCCTCCTGTGTTAGTCTCCTGCCGAAAGGGGAGAAATGTCACAGGCATGGCCAGAGCGGAGGCTGTTGGAGAGGACTGTGTGCAAGCCTGTTGCCCACCGATTATGGGCCCTAGCATTTGAGGTGAATGAGAAATCCAGTCTGAACTGTATTAATCGGACTCAGTCATGTATATATTGTATGGGGACTCCTTACTGTATATTTGTGTCCCTGAAGAGGGAGGGGGGATTCCTCCAGCAGACCCCTGCTGATAAGACTGATTCATTCTGCTGGGACACATCCTGTGAGGAGATGCTGGTGTTATCAACATGTGTTTATGTTAATTGAGAGAGCTGATCACATTAGCCACCAGCCCTGGCTAATAGACGAATGGTCTAGGCTGAGGAGGGGGGAGATTGTTGTTTGTATTGTTAATTGTATTAATGTGTGAAGCTCGGTGCCCACAAGACTGTCATCTGGTCTGGGTACATTTTGTAGTAAATTAGGTCATGTTAATTAGGTTAGCTTTGAGTCATCCCTGCTGTATAAAGGTCTGTGAGATCTCAAAATAAAGGCAGTTCTGATGTACTCCAAGACTGGTGTTGTCTAGTTCTTGGGGTTCCTATAGCCAGATCCATTGGACTCGTGTTCCAGAACTTAGGAAGCGGTATATGACGGAAGCACTCAAGCGGAGTGTGGGGCGTTCCGTGACATACAGTATAGCAGGCAGCTGCAGTATTTACAATTTAGTGTAGTGCGTCCTCTGTACAGTGTGCACCTAAAGGTACATGAAGAAAATTGGTGGTGTTCTTCTGATCCTCTTAGTATCGCAGGCAGTTGCAGTTTTTACAAGTTAGTGTAGTGCATCCTCTGCACAGTGTGCACCTAAAGCTACCTGAAGAAAATTGGTGGTGTTCTTCGAATCCTATTAGTAAAGTACCACAGGCAGCTGCAGTATTTACAAGCTAGTGTAGTGCGTCCTCTGCACAGTGTGCACCTAAAGCTACCTGAAGATAATTGGTGGTGTTCTTCGGATCCTATTAGTATCGCAGGCAGCTGTAGTATTTAAAAGTTATTGTAGTGCATCCTCTGCACAGTGTGCACCTAAAGCTACCTGAAGAATATTAGGGGAGTTCTTCTGATCCTATTAGTACAGTACAGCAGACAGCTGCAGTATTTACAAGTTAGTGTAGTTCGTTCTCTGCACAGTGTGCACCTAAAGCTACCTGAAGAAAATTAGTGGTGTTCTTCTGATCCTATTAGTACAGTATCGCAGGCAGCTGCATTATTTACAAGTTAGTGTAGTGCGTCCTCTGCACAGTGTGCACCTAAAGCTACCTGAAGAAAATTAGTGGTGTTCTTCTGATCCTATTAGTACAGTACCGCAGGCAGCTGCAGTTTTTACAAGTTAGTGTAGTGCGTCCTCTGAACAGTGTGCACTTAAAGCTAACTGAAGAAAATTGGTTGTGTTCTTCGGATCCTATTAGTACAGTACCGCAGTCAGATGCAGTATTTACAAGTTAGTGTAGTGCGTACTGTGCACAGTGTGCACCTAAAGCTACCTGAAGAAAATTAGTGGTGTTCTTCTGATCCTATTAGTACAATACCACAGGCAGCTGCAGTATTTAAAAGTTAGTGTAGTGCTTCCTCGGCACAGTGTGCACCTAAAGCTACCTGAAGAAAATTAGTGGTGTTCTTCTGATCCTATTAGTACAGTATCGCAGGCAGCTGCATTATTTACAAGTTAGTGTAGTGCGTCCTCCGCACAGTGTGCACCTAAAGCTACCTGAAGAAAATTAGTGGTGTTCTTCTGATCCTATTAAAACATTACCGCAGGCAGATGCAGAATTTACAAGTTAGTGTAGTGCGTCCTCTGAACAGTGTGCACTTAAAGCTACCTGAAGAAAATTGATGGTGTTCTTCGGATCCTATTAGTATCGAAGGCAGCTGTAGTATTTAAAAGTTATTGTAGTGCATCCTCTGCACAGTGTGCACCTAAAGCTACCTGAAGAATATTATTAGTGTTCTTCTGATCCTATTAGTACAGTACCGCAGGCAGCTGCAGTATTTACAAGTTAGTGTAGTGCATCCTCTGCACAGTGTGCACCTTAAGCTACATGAAGAAAATTGGTGGTGTTCTTCTGATCCTATTAGTACAGTACCGCACTCAGATGCAGTATTTACAAGTTAGTGTAGTGCGTACTGTGCACAGTGTGCACCTAAAGCTACCTGAAGAAAATTAGTGGTGTTCTTCTATTTATATTAGTACAGTAATGCAGGCAGCTGCAGTATTTACAAGTTAGTGTAGTGAGCCCTCTGCACAGTGTGAACCTAAAGCTACCTGAAGAAAATTAGTGGTGTTCTTCTGATCCTATTAAAATATTACCGCAGGCAGATGCAGAATTTAAAAGTTAGTGTAGTGCTTCCTCTGAGCAGTGTTCAACTAAAGCTACCTGAAGAAAATTAGTGGTGTTCTTCTGATCCTATTATTACAATACCACAGGCAGCTGCAGTATTTACAAGTTAGTATAGTGCGTCCTCTGCACAGTGTGCACCTAAAGCTACCTCAAGAAAATTGGTGGTGTTCTTCTGATCCTATTAGTATCGCAGGCAGCTGTAGTATTTACAATTTTTAGTGTAGTGCGTCCTCTGCACAGTGTGCACCTAAAGCTACCTAAGGAAAATTAGAATCTGTAGAACACCACTTTTAGTATAGTACCACAGGCAGCTGCAGTATTTACAAGATAGTGTAATGCGTCCTCTGCACAGTGTGCATCTAAAGCTACCTGAAGAAAATTGGTGGAGTTCTGATCCTATTAGTACAGTACCCCAGGCAGCTGCAGTATTTACAAGTTAGTGTAGTGCGTCCTCTGCACAGTGTGCACCTCAAGCTAACAGAAGAATATTGGTTGTGTTCTTCGGATCCTATTAGTATCGCAGGCAGCTCTAGTATTTACAAGTTAGTGTAGTGCGTCCTTTACAAAGTGTGCACCTACAGCTACCTGAAGAATATTAGTGGTTTTCTTCTAATCCTATTAGTACAGTACCGCAGGCAGCTGCAGTATTTACAAGTTAGTGTAGTTCATCCTCTGCACAGTGTGCACCTAAAGCTACCTGAGGAAAATTAGTGGTGTTCTTCTGATCCTACTAGTACAGTACTGCAAGCAGCCTCAGTATTTACAAGTTAGTGTAGTGCATCCTCTGCACAGTGTGCACCTAAAGCTACCTGAAAATAATTAGTGGTGTTCTTCTGATCTTATTAGTACAGTAACGCAGGCAGCTGCAGTATTTACAAGTTAGTGGAGTGCATCCTCTGCACAGTGTGCACCTAAAGCTACCTGAAGAAAATTGGTGGTGTTCTTCTGATCCTATTAGTATCGCAGGCAGCTGCAGTATTTACAAGTTAGTGTAGTGCGTCCCCTGCACAGTGTGCACCTAAAGCTACCTGAAGAAAATTAGTGGTGTTCTTCTGATCCAATTGGTACAGTACCGCAGGCAGCTGCAGTATTTACAAGTTAGTGTAGTGCATACTCTGCACAGTGTGCACCTAATGCTATCTGAAGTAAATTAGTGGTGTTATTCTCATCCTATTGGTACTGTAACGCATGCTGCTGCAGTATTTACAAGTTAGTGTAAAGCATCCTCTGCACAGTGTGCACCTACAGCTACCTGAAGAAAATTGATGATGTTCTTCTGATCCTATTAGTATCGCAGGCAGCTGTAGTATTTACAAGTTAGTGTAGTGCGTCTTCTGCACAGTGTGCACCTAAGGCTACCTGAAGAAAATTAGTGGTGTTCTGATCCTAATAGTACAGTACCCCAGGCAGCTGCAATACTTACAAGTTAGTGTAGTGCGTCTTCTGCACAGTGTGAACCTAAAGCTAACAGAAGAATATTGGTTGTGTTCTTCGGATCCTATTAGTATCGCAGGCAGCTGTAGTATTTACAAGTTAGTGTAGTGCATCCTTTACACAGTGTGCACCTACAGCTACCTGAAGAATATTAGTGGTGTTCTTCTAATCCTATTTGTACAGTACCGCAGCAGCTGCAGTATTTACAAGTTAGTGTAGTTCATCCTCAGCACAGTGTGCACCTAAAGCTATCTGAAGAAAATTAGTGGTGTTATTCTCATCCTTTTGGTACAGTAACGCATGCTGCTGCAGTATTTACAAGTTAGTGTAGAGCATCCTCTGCACAGTGTGCACCTAAAGCTACCTGAAGAATATTGATGATGTTCTTCTGATCCTATTAGTATCGCAGGCAGCTGTAGTATTTACAAGTTAGTGTAGTGCGTCCTTTACAAAGTGTGCACCTACAGCTACCTGAAGAATATTAGTGGTGTTCTTCTAATCCTATTAGTACAGTACCGCAGGCAGCTGCAGTATTTACAAGTTAGTGTAGTTCATCCTCTGCACAGTGTGCACCTAAAGCTACCTGAGGAAAATTAGTGGTGTTCTTCTGATCCTAGTAGTGCAGTACTGCAAGCAGCCTCAGTATTTACAAGTTAGTGTAGTGCATCCTCTGCACAGTGTGCACCTAAAGCTACCTGAAGAAAATTAGTGGTGTTCTTCTGATCTTATTAGTACAGTAACGCAGGCAGCTGCAGTATTTACAAGTTAGTGGAGTGCATCCTCTGCACAGTGTGCACCTAAAGCTACCTGAAGAAAATTGGTGGTGTTTTTCTGATCCTATTAGTATCGCAGGCAGCTGCATTATTTACAAGTTAGTGTAGTGCACCTAAAGCTACCTGAAGTGCACCTAAAGCTACCTGAAGAAAATTAGTGGTGTTCTTCTGATCCAATTGGTACAGTACCGCAGGCAGCTGCAGTATTTACAAGTTAGTGTAGTGCATACTCTGCACACTGTGCACCTAAAGCTATCTGAAGAAAATTAGTGGTGTTATTCTCATCCTATTGGTACAGTAACGCATGCTGCTGCAGTATTTACAAGTTAGTGTAGAGCATCCTCTGCACAGTGTGCACCTAAAGCTACCTGAAGAAAATTGATGATGTTCTTCTGATCCTATTAGTATCGCTGGCAGTTGTAGTATTTACAAGTTAGTGTAGTGCGTCCTCTGCACAGTGTGCACCTAAAGCTAACAGAAGAATATTGGTTGTGTTCTTCGGATCCTATTAGTATCGCAGGCAGCTGTAGTATTTACAAGTTAGTGTAGTGCGTCCTCTGCACAGTGTGCACCTAAAGCTACCTGAAGAAAATTAGTGGTGTTCTTCTGATCTTATTAGTACAGTACAGCAGGAAGCTGCAGTATTTACAAGTTAGTGTAGTGTGTCCTCTGCACAGTGGGCACCTAAAGCTACCTGAAGAAAATTAGTGGTGTTCTTCTGATCCAATTGGTACAGTACCGCAGGCAGCTGCAGTATTTACAAGTTAATGTAGTGCTTCCTCTACACAGTGTTCACTTAAAGCTACCTGAGGAAAATTAGTGGTGTTCTTCTGATTCTAATAGTACAGTAATGCAGGCAGCTGCAGTATTTAAAAGTTAGTGTAGTGTATACTCTGCACAGTGTGCACCTAAAGCTATCTGAAGAAAATTAGTGGTGTTATTCTCATCCTATTAGTACAGTAACGCAGGATGCTGCAGTGTTTACAAGTTAGTGTAGTGTGTCCTCTGCACAGTGTGCACCTAAAGCTACTAGAAGAAAATTAGTGGTGTTCTTCTGTTCCTATTAGTACAGTAACGCAGGCAGCTGCAGTATTTACAAGTTAGTGTAGTGCGTCCTCTGCACAGTGTGCACCTAAGGCTACCTGAAGAAAATTAGTGGTGTTCTTCTGATCTTATTAGTACAGTACAGCAGGCAGCTGCAGTATTTACAAGCTAGTGTAGTGCGTCCTCTACACAGTGTGCACCTAAAGCTACCTGAAGAAAATTAGTGGTGTTAATCTGATCCTATTAGTACAGTACCGCAGGCACCTGCAGTATTTACAAGCTAGTGTAGTGCATCCTCTGCACAGTGTGCACCTAAAGCTACCTGAGGAAAATTAGTGGTGTTCTTCTGATTCTATTAGTACAGTACTGCAGGCAACAGCAGTATTTACAAGTTAGTGTAGTGCGTCCTCTGCACAGTGTGCACCTAAAGCTACCTGAAGAAAATTAGTGGTGTTCTTCTGATCCTATTAGTACAGTAACGCAGGCAGCTGCAGTATTTACAAGTTAGTGTAGTGCGTCCCCTGCACAGTGTGCACCTAAAGCTACCTGAAGAAAATTAGTGGTGTTCTTCTGATCCAATTGGTACAGTACCGCAGGCAGCTGCAGTATTTACAAGTTAATGTAGTGCTTCCTCTACACAGTGTTCACCTAAAGCTACCCGAGGAAAATTAGTGGTGTTCTTCTGATCCTAATAGTACAGTAACGCAGGCAGCTGCAGTATTTACAAGTTAGTGTAGTGTATACTCTGCACAGTGTGCACCTAAAGCTATCTGAAGAAAATTAGTGGTGTTATTCTCATCCTATTAGTACAGTAACGCAGGATGCTGCAGTGTTTACAAGTTAGTGTAGTGTGTCCTCTGCACAGTGTGCACCTAAAGCTACTAGAAGAAAATTAGTGGTGTTCTTCTGTTCCTATTAGTACAGTAACGTAGTCAGCTGCAGTATTTACAAGTTAGTGTAGTGCGTCCTCTACACGGTGTGCACCTAAAGCTACCTGAAGAAAATTAGTGGTGTTCTTCTGATCATATTAGTACAGTACTCCAGGCAGCTGCAGTATTTACAAGTTAGTGTAGTGCGTCCTATGCACAGTGTGCACCTAAAGTTACCTGAAGAAAATTAGTGGTGTTCTTTTGATCCTAAAAGTATCGCAGGCAGCTGTAGTATTTACAAGTTAGTGTAGTTCGTCTTCAGCACAGTGTGCACCTAAGGCTACCTGAAGAAAATTAGTGGTGTTCTGATCCTATTAGTACAGTACCCCAGGCAGCTGCAGTATTTACAAGTTAGTGTAATGCGTCTTCTGCACAGTGCGCACCTAAAGCTAACAGAAGAATATTGGTTGTGTTCTTTGGATCCTATTAGTATCGCAGGCAGCTGTAGTATTTACAAGTTAGTGTTGTGCGTCCTTTACACAGTGTGCACCTACAGCTACCTGAAGAATATTAGTGGTGTTCTTCTAATCCTATTAGTACAGTACCGCAGGCAGCTGCAGCTTTTACAAGTTAGTGTAGTTCATCCTCTGCACAGTGTGCACCTAAAGCTACCTGAGGAAAATTAGGATCTGTAGAACACCACTTTTAGTATAGTACCAATGGCAGCTGCAGTATTTACAAGTTAGTGTAGTGCGTCCTCTGCACGGTGTGCATCCAAAGCTACCTGAAGTAAATTGGTGGTGTTCTTCGTATCCTATTAGTATCGCAGGCATCTGTAGTTTTTACAAGTTAGTGTAGTGCGTCCTCTGCACAGTGTGCACCTAAAGCTACCTGAAGAAAATTAGTGGTGTTCTTCTGATCCTATTAGTACAGTACCGCAGGCAGCTGCAGTATTTACAAGTTAGTGTGGTGCATCCTCTTCACAGTGTGCACCTAAAGCTACCAGAAGAAAATGAGTGGTGTTCATCTGATCCTATTAGTACAGTACCGCAGGCAGCTGCAGTATTAACAAGTTAGTGTAGTGCGTCTCCTGCACAGTGTGCACCTAAAGCAACCTGAAGAAAATTAGTGGTGTTCTTCTGATCCAATTAGTACAGTACCGCAATCAGCTGCAGTATTTACAAGTTAGTGTATTGGTTCCTCTACACAGTGTGCACCTAAAGCTACCTGAGGAAAATTAGTAGTGTTCTTCTGAAACTATCAGTACAGTAACGCAGGCAGCTGCTGTATTTACAAGTTAGTGTAGTGCATACTCTGCACAGTGTGCACCTAAAGCTACTTGAATAAAATTAGTGGTGTTCTTCTGATCCTATTAGTACAGTACCACAGGCAGCTGCAGTAATTACAAGTTAGTGTATTGCATCCTCTGCACAGTGTGCACCTAAAGCTACCTGAAGAAAATTGGAGGTGTTCTTCGGATCCTATTAGTACAGTAACGCAGGCAGCTGCAGTATTTACAAGTTAGTGGAATCCGTCCTCTGCACAGTGTGCACCTAAAGCTACCTGAAGACAATTGGTGGTGTTCTTCTGATCCTATTAGTATCGCAGGCAGCTGCAGTATTTACAAGTTAGTGTAGTGCGTCCCCTGCACAGTGTGCACCTAAAGCTACCTGAGGAAAATTAATGGTGTTCTTCTGAAACTATTAGTACAGTACCGCAGGCAGCTGCAGTAGTTAAAAGTTAGTGTAGTGCATCCTCTGCACAGTGCGCACCTAAAGCTACCTGAAGAAAATTGGTGGTGTTCTTCTGATCCTATTAGTATCGCAGGCATCTGTAGTATTTAAAAGTTAGTGTAGTGTGTCCTCTGCACAGTGTGCAGCTAAGGCTATCTGAAGAAAATTAGTGGTGTTCTTCTGATCCTATTAGTACAGTACCGCAGGTAGCTGCAGTATTTACAGGTTAGTGTGGTGCATACTCTGCACAGTGTGTACCTAAAGCTACCTGAAGAAAATTAGTGGTTTTCTTTTTATCCTATTAGTACAGTACCGCAGGCAGCTGCAGTATTTACAAGTTAGTGTAGTGCATCCTCTGCACAGTGTGCACCTAAAGCTACAAGAAGAAAATTGGTGGTGTTCTTCTGATCCTATTAGTATCGCAGGCTTCTGTAGTATTTACAAGTTAGTGTAGTACGTCCTCGGCACAGTGTGCAGCTAAGGCTACCTGAAGAAAATTAGTGGTGTTCTTCTGATCCTATTAGTATAGTACCGCAGGCAGCTGCAGTATTTACAAGTTAGTGTGGTGCATCCTCTGCACAGTGTGCACCTAAAGCTACCTGAAGAAAATTGGTGGTGTTCTTCTGATCCTATTAGTATCGCAGGCAGCTGTAGTATTTACAAGTTAGTGTAGTGCGTCTTCTGCACAGTGTGCACCTAAAGCTATCTGAAGAAAATTAGTGGTGTTCTGATCCTATTAGTACAGTACCCCATGCAGCTGCAGTATTTACAAGTTAGTATGGTGCGTCCTCTGCACATTGTGTACCTAAAGCTACCTGAAGAAAATTGGTTGTGTTCTTCGGATCCTATTAGTATCACAGGCAGCTGTAGTATATACAAGTTACTGAAGTGCATCCTTTACACAGTGTGCACCTACAGCTACCTGAAGAATATTAGTGCTGTTCTTCTGATCCTATTAGTACAGTACCGCAGACATCTGCAGTATTTGCAAGTTAGTGTAGTGCATCCTCTGCACAGTGTGCACCTAAAGCTACCTGAAGAAAATTAGTGGTGTTCTTCTGATCCTATTAGTACAGTAACGCAGGCAGCTGCAGTACTTACAAGTTAGTGTAGTGCGTCCTCTGCACAGTGTGCACCTAAAGCTATATGAAGAAAATTGGTGGTGTTTTTCTGATCCTATTAGTATTGCAGGCAGCTGTAGTATTTACAAGTTAGTGTAGTGCATCCTCTGCACAGTGTGCACCTAAGGCTACCTGTAGAAAATTAGTGTTGTTCTTCTGATCCTATTAGAACAGTACCGCAGGCAGCTGCAGTATTTACAAGTTAGTGTAGTTCATCCTCTGCACAGTGTGCACCTAAAGCTACCTAAGGAAAATTAGGATCTGTAAAACACCACTTTTAGTACAGTACCACAGGCAGCTGCAGTATTTACAAGTTAGTGTAGTGCATCCTCTGCACAGTGTGCACCTAAGGCTACCTGAAGAAAATTAGTGGTGTTCTGATCCTATTAGTACAGTACCCCCGGCAGCTGCAGTATTTGCAAGTTAGTGTAGTGCATCCTCTGCACAATGTGCACCTAAATCTACCTGAAGAAAATTGGTTGTGTTCTTTGGATTCTATTAGTATCGCAGGCAGCTGTTGTATTTACAATTAGTGTAGTGCGTCCTTTACACAGTGTGCACCTACAGCTACCTGAAGAATATTAGTGGTGTTCTTCTGATCCTATTAGTACAGTACCGCAGGCAGCTGCAGTATTTACAAGTTAGTGTGGTGCATCCTCAGCACAGTGTGCACCTAAAGCTACCTGAAGAAAATTAGTGGTGTTCTTTTTCTCCTATTAGTACAGTACCACAGGCAGCTGCAGTATTTACAAGTTAGTGGAGTGCATCCTCTGCACAGTGCGCACCTAAAGCTACCTGAAGAAAATTGGTGGTGTTCTTCTAATCCTATTAGTATCGCAGGCATCTGTAGGATTTACAAGTTAGTGTAATGCAACCTCTGCAGTGTGTGCACCTAAAGCTACCTGAAGAAAATTGGTGGTGTTCTTCTGATCCTATTAGAACAGTACCGCAGGCAGCTGCAGTATTTAAAAGTTAGTGTAGTTCATCCTCTGCACAGTGTGCACCTAAAGCTACCTGAGGAAAATTAGAATCTGTAGAACACCACTTTTAGTAAAGTACCTCAGGCAGCTGCAGTATTTACAAGTTAGTGTAGTGCGTCCTCTGCACAGTGTGTATCTAAAGCTACCTGAAGAAAATTGGTGGTGTTCTTCGGATCCTATTAGTATCGCAGGCAGCTTTAGTTTTTACAAGTTAGTGTAGTGCGTCCTCTGCACAGTGTGCACCTAAAGCTACCTGAAGAAAATGAGTGCTGTTCTTCTGATCCTATTAGTACAGTACCGCAGGCAGCTGCTGTATTTACAAGTTATGTGTGGTGCATCCTCTACACAGTGTGCACCTAAAGCTACCTGAAGAAAATTGGTTGTGTTCTTCTGATCCTATTAGTGCAGTACCGCAGGCAGCTGCAGTATTTACAAGTTATGTGTGGTGCATCCTCTGCACAGTGTGCACCTAAAGCTACCTGAAGAAAATTAGTGGTGTTCTTCTGATCCTATTAGTACAATACCGCAGGCAGCTGCAGTATTTACAAGTTAGTGTAGTTTATTGTTTATACAGTGTGCACCTACAGCTACCTGAAGAATATTAGTGGTGTTCTTCTGATCCTATTAGTATCGCAGGCAGCTGCAGTATTTACAAGTTAGTGTAATGCATCCTCTGCACAGTGTGCACCTAAAGCTACTTGAATAAAATTAGTGGTGTTCTTCCGATCGTATTAGTACAGTAACGCAGGCACCTGCAGTATTTACAAGTTAGTGTAGTGCATACTCTGCACAGTGTGCACCTAAAGCTACCTGAAGAAAATTTGTGGTGTTCTTCTGATCCTATTAGTACAGTAACGCAGGCAGCTGCAGTACTTACAAGTTAGTGTAGTGCGTCCTCTGCACAGTGTGCACCTAAAGCTACCTGAAGAAAATTAGTGGTGTTCTTCTGATCCTATTAGTACAGTACCAATGGCAGCTGTAGTATTTACAAGTTAGTGTAGTGTGTCCTCTGCACAGTGTGCACCTAAGGCTACCTGAAGAAAATTAGTGGTGTTCTTCTGATCCTATTAGTACAATACCGCAGGCAGCTGCAGTATTTACAAGTTAGTGTAGTGTATTGTTTATACAGTGTGCACCTACAGCGACCTGAAGAATATTAGTGGTGTTCTTCTGATCCTATTAGTATCACAGGCAGCTGTAGTATTTACAAGTTAGTGTAGTGCGTCCTCTGCACAGTATGCACCTAAAGCTACCTGAGGAAAATTAGGATATGTAGAACACCACTATTAGTACAGTACCGCAGGCAACTGCAGTATTTACAAGTTAGTGTAGTGCATCCTCTGCACAGTGTGCATCTAAAGCAACCTGAAGAAAATTGGTGGTGTTCTTCGGATCCTACTAGTATCGCAGGCAGCTGTAATATTTACAAGTTAGTGTAGTGCGTCCTCTGCACAGTGTGCACCTAAAGCTACCTGAAGAAAATTAGTGGTGTTCTTCTGATCCTATGAGTACAGTTCCGCAGGCAGCTGCAGTATTTACAAGTTAGAGTAGTATGTTCTCTGCACAGTGTGCACCTAAAGCTACATGAAGAAAATTGGTGGTGTTCTTCTGATCCTATTAGTACAGTACCGCAGGCAGCTGCAGTATTTACAAGTCAGTGTAGTGTGTACCTCTAAACAGTGTGCACCTAAAGCTACCTGAAGAAAATTAGTGGTGTTCTTCTGATCCTCTTAGTACAGTTCCACAGGCAGCTGCAGTATTTACAAGTTAATGTAGTGCATCCTCAGCACAGTGTGCACCTAAACTACCTGAAGAAAATTGGTGGTGTTCTTCTGATCCTATTAGTATCACAGGCATCTGTATTATTTACAAGTTAGTGTAGTGCGCCCTCTGCACAGTGTGCACCTAAGGCTACCTGAAGAAAATTAGTGGTGTTCATCTTATCCTATTAGTACAGTAATGCAGGCAGCTGCAGTACTTACAAGTTAGTGTAGTGCGTCCTCTGCACAGTGTGCACCTAAAGCTACATGAAGAAAATTGGTGGTGTTTTTCTGATCCTATTAGTATCGCAGGCAGCTGTAGTATTTACAAGTTAGTGTAGTGAGTCCTCTGCACAGTGTGCATCTAAAGCTACCTGAGGAAAATTAGGATCTGTAGAACACCACTTTTAGTACAGTACCACAGGCAGCTGCAGTATTTACAAGTTAGTGTAGTGCGTCCTCTGCACAGTGTGCACCTAAAGCTACCTGAAGAAAATGAGTGCTGTTCTTCTGCTCCTATTAGTACAGTACCGCAGGCAGCTGCAGTATTTACAAGTTAGTGTGGTGCATCCTCTGCACAGTGTGCACCTACAGCTACCAGAAGAAAATGAGTGGTGTTCTTCTGATCCTATTAGTACAGTACCGCAGGCAGCTGCAGTATTTACAAGTTAGTGTGGTGCATCCTCTGCACAGTGTGCACCTAAAGCTACCTGAAGAAAATTAGTGGTGTTCTTTTTATCCTATTAGTACAGTACCGCAGGCAGCTGCAGTATTTAAAAGTTAGTGTAGTACATCCCCTGCGCAGTGCGCACTTAAAGTTACTTGAAGAAAATTGGTGGTGTTCTTCTGATCCGATTAGTATCGCAGGCATCTGTAGTATTTACATGTTAGTGTAGTGCATCCTCTGCACAGTATGCAGCTAAGGCTACCTGAAGAAAATTATTGGTGTTCTTCTGATCCTATTAGTACAGTACCGCAGGCAGCTGCAGTATTTACAAGTTAGTGTGGTGCATCCTCTGCACAGTGTGCACCTAAAGCTACCTGAAGAAAATTGGTGGTGTTCTTCTGATCCTATTAGTGTCACAGGCAGCTGTAGTATTTACAAGTTAGTGTAGTATGTCCTTTACACAGTGTGCACCTACAGCTACCTAAAGAATATTAGTGGTGTTCTTCTGATCCTATTAGTACAGTACCGCAGGCATCTGCAGTATTTGCAAGTTAGTGTAGTGCGCCCTCTGCACAGTGTGCACCTAAAGTTACCTGAAGAAAATTAGCGGTGTTCTTCTGATCCTATTAGTACAGTAACGCAGGCAGCTGCAGTACTTACAAGTTAGTGTAGTGCGTCCTCTGCACAGTGTGCACCTAAAGCTACCTGAGGAAAATTGGTGGTGTTCTTCTGATCCTATTAGTACAGTACCGCAGGCAGCTGCAGTATTTACAAGCTAGTGTAGTGCGTCCTCTGCACAGTGTGCACCTAAAGCTACCTGAAGATAATTGGTGGTGTTCTTCGGATCCTATTAGTATTGCAGGCAGCTGTAGAATTTACAAGTTAGTGTAGTGCATCCTATACACAGTGTGCACCTAAAGCAACCTGAAGAAATTTGGTGGTGTTCTTCTGATCCTATTAGTATCGCAGGCATCTGTAGTATTGACAAGTTAGTGTAGTGCGTCCTCTGCACAGTGTGCAGCTAAGGCTACCTAAAGAAAATTAGTGGTGTTCTTCTGATCCTATTAGTACAGTACCGCAGGCAGCTGCAGTACTTACAAGTTAGTGTAGTGCATCCTCTGCACAGTGTGCAACCTAAAGCAACCTGAAGAAAATTGGTGGTGTTTTTCTGATGCTATTAGTATCGCAGGCAGCTGTAGTATTTACAAGTTTTTGTAGTGAGTCCTCTGCACAGTGTGCACCTAAGGCTACCTGTAGAAAATTAGTGGTGTTCTTCTGATCCTATTAGAATAGTACCACGGCAGCTACAGTATTTACAAGTTAGTGTAGTTCATCTTCTGCACAGTGTGCACCTAAAGCTACCTGGTGAAAATTAGGATCTGTAGAACATAACTTTTAGTACAGTACCACAGGCAGCTGCAGTATTTAAAAGTTAGTGTAGTGCGTCCTCTGCACAGTGTGCATCTAAAGATACCTGAAGAAAATTGGTGGTGGTCTTCGGATCCTATTAGTATCGCAGGCAGCTGTAGTATTTACAAGTTAGTGTAGTGCATCCTCTGCACAGTGTGCACCTAAAGCTACCTGAAGAAAATTAGTGGTGTTCTTCTAATCCTATTAGTATCGCAGGCATCTGTAGGATTTACAAGTTAGTGTAGTGCAACCTCTGCACAGTGTGCACCTAAAGCTACCTGAAGAAAATTGGTGGTGTTCTTCTGATCCTATTAGTATCGCAGGCAGCTGTAGTATTTACAAGTTATTGTAGTGCGTCTTCTGCACAGTGTACACCTAAGGCTACCTGTAGGAAATTAGTGGTGTTCTTCTGATCCTATTAGAACAGTACCGCAGGCAGCTGCAGTATTTACAAGTAAGCGTAGTTCATCCTCTGCACAGTGTGCACCTAAAGCTACCTGAAGAAAATTAGGATCTGTAGAACACCACTTTTAGTACAGTACCTCAGGCAGCTGCAGTATTTACAAGTTAGTGTAGTGCGTCCTCTGCACAGTCTGCATCTAAAGCTACCTGAAGAAAATTGGTACTGTTCTTCGGATCCTATTAGTATCGCAGGCAGCTGTAGTTTTTACAAGTTAGTGCAGTGCGTCCTCTGCACAGTTTGCACCTAAAGCTACCTGAAGAAAATTAGTGGTGCTCTTCTGATCCTATTAGTACAGTAACGCAGGCAACTGCAGTAGTTACAAGTTAGTGTAGTGCGTCCTCTGCACAGTGTGCACCTAAAGCTACCTGAAGAAAATTGGTGGTGTTTTTCTGATCCTATTAGTATCGCAGGCAGCTGTAGTATTTACAAGTTAGTGTAGTGAGTCCTCTGCACAGTGTGCACCTAAGGCTACCTGTAGAAAATTAGTGGTGTTCTTCTGATCCTATTAGAACAGTACCGCAGGCAGCTACAGTATTTACAAGTTAGTGTAGTTCATCCTCTGCACAGTGTGCACCTAAAGCTACCTGAGGAAAATTAGTGGTGTTCTTCTGATTCTATTAGTACAGTACTGCAGGCAACAGCAGTATTTACAAGTTAGTGTAGTGCGTCCTCTGCACAGTGTGCACCTAAAGCTACCTGAAGAAAATTAGTGGTGTTCTTCTGATCCTATTAGTACAGTAACGCAGGCAGCTGCAGTATTTACAAGTTAACGTAGTGCGTCCCCTGCACAGTGTGCACCTAAAGCTACCTGAAGAAAATTAGTGGTGTTCTTCTGATCCAATTGGTACAGTACCGCAGGCAGCTGCAGTATTTACAAGTTAATGTAGTGCTTCCTCTACACAGTGTTCACCTAAAGCTACCCGAGGAAAATTAGTGGTGTTCTTCTGATCCTAATAGTACAGTAACGCAGGCAGCTGCAGTATTTACAAGTTAGTGTAGTGTATACTCTGCACAGTGTGCACCTAAAGCTATCTGAAGAAAATTAGTGGTGTTATTCTCATCCTATTAGTACAGTAACGCAGGATGCTGCAGTGTTTACAAGTTAGTGTAGTGTGTCCTCTGCACAGTGTGCACCTAAAGCTACTAGAAGAAAATTAGTGGTGTTCTTCTGTTCCTATTAGTACAGTAACGCAGGCAGCTGCAGTATTTACAAGTTAGTGTAGTGCGTCCTCTACACGGTGTGCACCTAAAGCTACCTGAAGAAAATTAGTGGTGTTCTTCTGATCATATTAGTACAGTACTCCAGGCAGCTGCAGTATTTACAAGTTAGTGTAGTGCGTCCTATGCACAGTGTGCACCTAAAGCTACCTGAAGAAAATTAGTGGTGTTCTTTTGATCCTAAAAGTATCGCAGGCAGCTGTAGTATTTACAAGTTAGTGTAGTTCGTCTTCGGCACAGTGTGCACCTAAGGCTACCTGAAGAAAATTAGTGGTGTTCTGATCCTATTAGTACAGTACCCCAGGCAGCTGCAGTATTTACAAGTTAGTGTAATGCGTCTTCTGCACAGTGCGCACCTAAAGCTAACAGAAGAATATTGGTTGTGTTCTTTGGATCCTATTAGTATCGCAGGCAGCTGTAGTATTTACAAGTTAGTGTTGTGCGTCCTTTACACAGTGTGCACCTACAGCTACCTGAAGAATATTAGTGGTGTTCTTCTAATCCTATTAGTACAGTACCGCAGGCAGCTGCAGCTTTTACAAGTTAGTGTAGTTCATCCTCTGCACAGTGTGCACCTAAAGCTACCTGAGGAAAATTAGGATCTGTAGAACACCACTTTTAGTATAGTACCAATGGCAGCTGCAGTATTTACAAGTTAGTGTAGTGCGTCCTCTGCACGGTGTGCATCCAAAGCTACCTGAAGTAAATTGGTGGTGTTCTTCGTATCCTATTAGTATCGCAGGCATCTGTAGTTTTTACAAGTTAGTGTAGTGCGTCCTCTGCACAGTGTGCACCTAAAGCTACCTGAAGAAAATTAGTGGTGTTCTTCTGATCCTATTAGTACAGTACCGCAGGCAGCTGCAGTATTTACAAGTTAGTGTGGTGCATCCTCTTCACAGTGTGCACCTAAAGCTACCAGAAGAAAATGAGTGGTGTTCATCTGATCCTATTAGTACAGTACCGCAGGCAGCTGCAGTATTAACAAGTTAGTGTAGTGCGTTTCCTGCACAGTGTGCACCTAAAGCAACCTGAAGAAAATTAGTGGTGTTCTTCTGATCCAATTAGTACAGTACCGCAATCAGCTGCAGTATTTACAAGTTAGTGTATTGGTTCCTCTACACAGTGTGCACCTAAAGCTACCTGAGGAAAATTAGTAGTGTTCTTCTGAAACTATCAGTACAGTAACGCAGGCAGCTGCTGTATTTACAAGTTAGTGTAGTGCATACTCTGCACAGTGTGCACCTAAAGCTACTTGAATAAAATTAGTGGTGTTCTTCTGATCCTATTAGTACAGTACCACAGGCAGCTGCAGTAATTACAAGTTAGTGTATTGCATCCTCTGCACAGTGTGCACCTAAAGCTACCTGAAGAAAATTGGAGGTGTTCTTCGGATCCTATTAGTACAGTAACGCAGGCAGCTGCAGTATTTACAAGTTAGTGGAATCCGTCCTCTGCACAGTGTGCACCTAAAGCTACCTGAAGACAATTGGTGGTGTTCTTCTGATCCTTTTAGTATCGCAGGCAGCTGCAGTATTTACAAGTTAGTGTAGTGCGTCCCCTGCACAGTGTGCACCTAAAGCTACCTGAGGAAAATTAATGGTGTTCTTCTGAAACTATTAGTACAGTACCGCAGGCAGCTGCAGTAGTTAAAAGTTAGTGTAGTGCATCCTCTGCACAGTGCGCACCTAAAGCTACCTGAAGAAAATTGGTGGTGTTCTTCTGATCCTATTAGTATCGCAGGCATCTGTAGTATTTAAAAGTTAGTGTAGTGTGTCCTCTGCACAGTGTGCAGCTAAGGCTATCTGAAGAAAATTAGTGGTGTTCTTCTGATCCTATTAGTACAGTACCGCAGGTAGCTGCAGTATTTACAGGTTAGTGTGGTGCATACTCTGCACAGTGTGTACCTAAAGCTACCTGAAGAAAATTAGTGGTTTTCTTTTTATCCTATTAGTACAGTACCGCAGGCAGCTGCAGTATTTACAAGTTAGTGTAGTGCATCCTCTGCACAGTGTGCACCTAAAGCTACAAGAAGAAAATTGGTGGTGTTCTTCTGATCCTATTAGTATCGCAGGCTTCTGTAGTATTTACAAGTTAGTGTAGTGCGTCCTCGGCACAGTGTGCAGCTAAGGCTACCTGAAGAAAATTAGTGGTGTTCTTCTGATCCTATTAGTATAGTACCGCAGGCAGCTGCAGTATTTACAAGTTAGTGTGGTGCATCCTCTGCACAGTGTGCACCTAAAGCTACCTGAAGAAAATTGGTGGTGTTCTTCTGATCCTATTAGTATCGCAGGCAGCTGTAGTATTTACAAGTTAGTGTAGTGCGTCTTCTGCACAGTGTGCACCTAAAACTATCTGAAGAAAATTAGTGGTGTTCTGATCCTATTAGTACAGTACCCCATGCAGCTGCAGTATTTACAAGTTAGTATGGTGCGTCCTCTGCACATTGTGTACCTAAAGCTACTTGAAGAAAATTGGTTGTGTTCTTCGGATCCTATTAGTATCACAGGCAGCTGTAGTATATACAAGTTACTGAAGTGCATCCTTTACACAGTGTGCACCTACAGCTACCTGAAGAATATTAGTGCTGTTCTTCTGATCCTATTAGTACAGTACCGCAGACATCTGCAGTATTTGCAAGTTAGTGTAGTGCATCCTCTGCACAGTGTGCACCTAAAGCTACCTGAAGAAAATTAGTGGTGTTCTTCTGATCCTATTAGTACAGTAACGCAGGCAGCTGCAGTACTTACAAGTTAGTGTAGTGCGTCCTCTGCACAGTGTGCACCTAAAGCTATATGAAGAAAATTGGTGGTGTTTTTCTGATCCTATTAGTATTGCAGGCAGCTGTAGTATTTACAAGTTAGTGTAGTGCATCCTCTGCACAGTGTGCACCTAAGGCTACCTGTAGAAAATTAGTGTTGTTCTTCTGATCCTATTAGAACAGTACCGCAGGCAGCTGCAGTATTTACAAGTTAGTGTAGTTCATCCTCTGCACAGTGTGCACCTAAAGCTACCTAAGGAAAATTAGGATCTGTAAAACACCACTTTTAGTACAGTACCACAGGCAGCTGCAGTATTTACAAGTTAGTGTAGTGCATCCTCTGCACAGTGTGCACCTAAGGCTACCTGAAGAAAATTAGTGGTGTTCTGATCCTATTAGTACAGTACCCCCGGCAGCTGCAGTATTTGCAAGTTAGTGTAGTGCATCCTCTGCACAATGTGCACCTAAATCTACCTGAAGAAAATTGGTTGTGTTCTTTGGATTCTATTAGTATCGCAGGCAGCTGTTGTATTTACAATTAGTGTAGTGCGTCCTTTACACAGTGTGCACCTACAGCTACCTGAAGAATATTAGTGGTGTTCTTCTGATCCTATTAGTACAGTACCGCAGGCAGCTGCAGTATTTACAAGTTAGTGTGGTGCATCCTCAGCACAGTGTGCACCTAAAGCTACCTGAAGAAAATTAGTGGTGTTCTTTTTATCCTATTAGTACAGTACCACAGGCAGCTGCAGTATTTACAAGTTAGTGGAGTGCATCCTCTGCACAGTGCGCACCTAAAGCTACCTGAAGAAAATTGGTGGTGTTCTTCTAATCCTATTAGTATCGCAGGCATCTGTAGGATTTACAAGTTAGTGTAATGCAACCTCTGCAGTGTGTGCACCTAAAGCTACCTGAAGAAAATTGGTGGTGTTCTTCTGATCCTATTAGAACAGTACCGCAGGCAGCTGCAGTATTTAAAAGTTAGTGTAGTTCATCCTCTGCACAGTGTGCACCTAAAGCTACCTGAGGAAAATTAGAATCTGTAGAACACCACTTTTAGTAAAGTACCTCAGGCAGCTGCAGTATTTACAAGTTAGTGTAGTGCGTCCTCTGCACAGTGTGTATCTAAAGCTACCTGAAGAAAATTGGTGGTGTTCTTCGGATCCTATTAGTATCGCAGGCAGCTTTAGTTTTTACAAGTTCGTGTAGTGCGTCCTCTGCACAGTGTGCACCTAAAGCTACCTGAAGAAAATGAGTGCTGTTCTTCTGATCCTATTAGTACAGTACCGCAGGCAGCTGCTGTATTTACAAGTTATGTGTGGTGCATCCTCTACACAGTGTGCACCTAAAGCTACCTGAAGAAAATTGGTTGTGTTCTTCTGATCCTATTAGTACAGTACCGCAGGCAGCTGCAGTATTTACAAGTTATGTGTGGTGCATCCTCTGCACAGTGTGCACCTAAAGCTACCTGAAGAAAATTAGTGGTGTTCTTCTGATCCTATTAGTACAATACCGCAGGCAGCTGCAGTATTTACAAGTTAGTGTAGTTTATTGTTTATACAGTGTGCACCTACAGCTACCTGAAGAATATTAGTGGTGCTCTTCTGATCCTATTAGTATCGCAGGCAGCTGCAGTATTTACAAGTTAGTGTAATGCATCCTCTGCACAGTGTGCACCTAAAGCTACTTGAATAAAATTAGTGGTGTTCTTCCGATCGTATTAGTACAGTAACGCAGGCACCTGCAGTATTTACAAGTTAGTGTAGTGCATACTCTGCACAGTGTGCACCTAAAGCTACCTGAAGAAAATTTGTGGTGTTCTTCTGATCCTATTAGTACAGTAACGCAGGCAGCTGCAGTACTTACAAGTTAGTGTAGTGCGTCCTCTGCACAGTGTGCACCTAAAGCTACCTGAAGAAAATTAGTGGTGTTCTTCTGATCCTATTAGTACAGTACCAATGGCAGCTGTAGTATTTACAAGTTAGTGTAGTGTGTCCTCTGCACAGTGTGCACCTAAGGCTACCTGAAGAAAATTAGTGGTGTTCTTCTGATCCTATTAGTACAATACCGCAGGCAGCTGCAGTATTTACAAGTTAGTGTAGTGTATTGTTTATACAGTGTGCACCTACAGCGACCTGAAGAATATTAGTGGTGTTCTTCTGATCCTATTAGTATCACAGGCAGCTGTAGTATTTACAAGTTAGTGTAGTGCGTCCTCTGCACAGTATGCACCTAAAGCTACCTGAGGAAAATTAGGATATGTAGAACACCACTATTAGTACAGTACCGCAGGCAACTGCAGTATTTACAAGTTAGTGTAGTGCATCCTCTGCACAGTGTGCATCTAAAGCAACCTGAAGAAAATTGGTGGTGTTCTTCGGATCCTACTAGTATCGCAGGCAGCTGTAATATTTACAAGTTAGTGTAGTGCGTCCTCTGCACAGTGTGCACCTAAAGCTACCTGAAGAAAATTAGTGGTGTTCTTCTGATCCTATGAGTACAGTTCCGCAGGCAGCTGCAGTATTTACAAGTTAGAGTAGTATGTTCTCTGCACAGTGTGCACCTAAAGCTACATGAAGAAAATTGGTGGTGTTCTTCTGATCCTATTAGTACAGTACCGCAGGCAGCTGCAGTATTTACAAGTCAGTGTAGTGTGTACCTCTAAACAGTGTGCACCTAAAGCTACCTGAAGAAAATTAGTGGTGTTCTTCTGATCCTCTTAGTACAGTTCCACAGGCAGCTGCAGTATTTACAAGTTAATGTAGTGCATCCTCAGCACAGTGTGCACCTAAACTACCTGAAGGAAATTGGTGGTGTTCTTCTGATCCTATTAGTATCACAGGCATCTGTATTATTTACAAGTTAGTGTAGTGCGCCCTCTGCACAGTGTGCACCTAAGGCTACCTGAAGAAAATTAGTGGTGTTCATCTTATCCTATTAGTACAGTAATGCAGGCAGCTGCAGTACTTACAAGTTAGTGTAGTGCGTCCTCTGCACAGTGTGCACCTAAAGCTACATGAAGAAAATTGGTGGTGTTTTTCTGATCCTATTAGTATCGCAGGCAGCTGTAGTATTTACAAGTTAGTGTAGTGAGTCCTCTGCACAGTGTGCATCTAAAGCTACCTGAGGAAAATTAGGATCTGTAGAACACCACTTTTAGTACAGTACCACAGGCAGCTGCAGTATTTACAAGTTAGTGTAGTGCGTCCTCTGCACAGTGTGCACCTAAAGCTACCTGAAGAAAATGAGTGCTGTTCTTCTGCTCCTATTAGTACAGTACCGCAGGCAGCTGCAGTATTTACAAGTTAGTGTGGTGCATCCTCTGCACAGTGTGCACCTACAGCTACCAGAAGAAAATGAGTGGTGTTCTTCTGATCCTATTAGTACAGTACCGCAGGCAGCTGCAGTATTTATAAGTTAGTGTGGTGCATCCTCTGCACAGTGTGCACCTAAAGCTACCTGAGGAAAATTAGTGGTGTTCTTTTTATCCTATTAGTACAGTACCGCAGGCAGCTGCAGTATTTAAAAGTTAGTGTAGTACATCCCCTGCGCAGTGCGCACTTAAAGTTACTTGAAGAAAATTGGTGGTGTTCTTCTGATCCGATTAGTATCGCAGGCATCTGTAGTATTTACATGTTAGTGTAGTGCATCCTCTGCACAGTATGCAGCTAAGGCTACCTGAAGAAAATTATTGGTGTTCTTCTGATCCTATTAGTACAGTACCGCAGGCAGCTGCAGTATTTACAAGTTAGTGTGGTGCATCCTCTACACAGTGTGCACCTAAAGCTACCTGAAGAAAATTGGTGGTGTTCTTCTGATCCTATTAGTGTCACAGGCAGCTGTAGTATTTACAAGTTAGTGTAGTGCGTCCTCTGCACAGTGTGCACCTAAAGCTACCTGAAGAAAATTGGTTGTGTACTTCGGATCCTATTAGTATCGCAGGCAGCTGTAGTATTTACAAGTTAGTGTAGTATGTCCTTTACACAGTGTGCACCTACAGCTACCTAAAGAATATTAGTGGTGTTCTTCTGATCCTATTAGTACAGTACCGCAGGCATCTGCAGTATTTGCAAGTTAGTGTAGTGCGCCCTCTGCACAGTGTGCACCTAAAGTTACCTGAAGAAAATTAGCGGTGTTCTTCTGATCCTATTAGTACAGTAACGCAGGCAGCTGCAGTACTTACAAGTTAGTGTAGTGCGTCCTCTGCACAGTGTGCACCTAAAGCTACCTGAGGAAAATTGGTGGTGTTCTTCTGATCCTATTAGTACAGTACCGCAGGCAGCTGCAGTATTTACAAGCTAGTGTAGTGCGTCCTCTGCACAGTGTGCACCTAAAGCTACCTGAAGATAATTGGTGGTGTTCTTCGGATCCTATTAGTATTGCAGGCAGCTGTAGAATTTACAAGTTAGTGTAGTGCATCCTATACACAGTGTGCACCTAAAGCAACCTGAAGAAATTTGGTGGTGTTCTTCTGATCCTATTAGTATCGCAGGCATCTGTAGTATTGACAAGTTAGTGTAGTGCGTCCTCTGCACAGTGTGCAGCTAAGGCTACCTAAAGAAAATTAGTGGTGTTCTTCTGATCCTATTAGTACAGTACCGCAGGCAGCTGCAGTACTTACAAGTTAGTGTAGTGCATCCTCTGCACAGTGTGCAACCTAAAGCAACCTGAAGAAAATTGGTGGTGTTTTTCTGATGCTATTAGTATCGCAGGCAGCTGTAGTATTTACAAGTTTTTGTAGTGAGTCCTCTGCACAGTGTGCACCTAAGGCTACCTGTAGAAAATTAGTGGTGTTCTTCTGATCCTATTAGAATAGTACCACGGCAGCTACAGTATTTACAAGTTAGTGTAGTTCATCTTCTGCACAGTGTGCACCTAAAGCTACCTGGTGAAAATTAGGATCTGTAGAACATAACTTTTAGTACAGTACCACAGGCAGCTGCAGTATTTAAAAGTTAGTGTAGTGCGTCCTCTGCACAGTGTGCATCTAAAGATACCTGAAGAAAATTGGTGGTGGTCTTCGGATCCTATTAGTATCGCAGGCAGCTGTAGTATTTACAAGTTAGTGTAGTGCATCCTCTGCACAGTGTGCACCTAAAGCTACCTGAAGAAAATTAGTGGTGTTCTTCTAATCCTATTAGTATCGCAGGCATCTGTAGGATTTACAAGTTAGTGTAGTGCAACCTCTGCAGAGTGTGCACCTAAAGCTACCTGAAGAAAATTGGTGGTGTTCTTCTGATCCTATTAGTATCGCAGGCAGCTGTAGTATTTACAAGTTATTGTAGTGCGTCTTCTGCACAGTGTACACCTAAGGCTACCTGTAGGAAATTAGTGGTGTTCTTCTGATCCTATTAGAACAGTACCGCAGGCAGCTGCAGTATTTACAAGTAAGCGTAGTTCATCCTCTGCACAGTGTGCACCTAAAGCTACCTGAAGAAAATTAGGATCTGTAGAACACCACTTTTAGTACAGTACCTCAGGCAGCTGCAGTATTTACAAGTTAGTGTAGTGCGTCCTCTGCACAGTCTGCATCTAAAGCTACCTGAAGAAAATTGGTACTGTTCTTCGGATCCTATTAGTATCGCAGGCAGCTGTAGTTTTTACAAGTTAGTGCAGTGCGTCCTCTGCACAGTTTGCACCTAAAGCTACCTGAAGAAAATTAGTGGTGCTCTTCTGATCCTATTAGTACAGTAACGCAGGCAACTGCAGTAGTTACAAGTTAGTGTAGTGCGTCCTCTGCACAGTGTGCACCTAAAGCTACCTGAAGAAAATTGGTGGTGTTTTTCTGATCCTATTAGTATCGCAGGCAGCTGTAGTATTTACAAGTTAGTGTAGTGAGTCCTCTGCACAGTGTGCACCTAAGGCTACCTGTAGAAAATTAGTGGTGTTCTTCTGATCCTATTAGAACAGTACCGCAGGCAGCTACAGTATTTACAAGTTAGTGTAGTTCATCCTCTGCACAGTGTGCACCTAAAGCTACCTGGGGAAAATTATTATCTGTAGAACACCACTTTTAGTACTGTACCACAGGCAGCTGCAGTATTTAAAAGTTAGTGTAGTGCGTCCTCTGCACAGTGTGCATCTAAAGCTACCTGAAGAAAATTGGTGGTGTTCTTCGGATCCTATTGGTATCACAGGCAGCTGTAGTATTTACAATTTAGTGTAGTGCGTCCTCCGCACAGTGTGCACCTAAAGCTACCTGAAGAAAATTAGTGGTGTTTTTCTGATCCTATTAGTACAGTACCGCAGGCAGCTGCAGTATTTACAAGTTAGTGTGGTGCATCCTCTGCACAGTGTGCACCTAAAGCTACCTGAAGAAAATTAGTGGTGTTCTTTTTATCCTATTAGTACAGTACCGCAGGCAGCTGCAGTATTTACAAGTTAGTGGAGTGCATCCTCTGCACAGTGCGCACCTAAAGCTATCTGAAGAAAATTGGTGGTGATCTTCTGATCCTATTAGTATCGCAGGCATCTGTAGGATTTACAAGTTAGTGTAGTGCAACCTCTGCAGAGTGTGCATCTAAAGCTACCTGAAGAAAATTGGTGGTGTTCTTCTGATCCTATTAGTATCGCAGGCAGCTGTAGTATTTACAAGTTATTGTAGTGCGCCTTCTGCACAGTGTGCACCTAAGGCTATGTGTAGAAAATTAGTGGTGTTCTTCTGATCCTATTAGAACAGTACCGCAGGCAGCTGCAGTATTTACAAGTTATTGTAATTCATCCTCTGCACAGTGTGCACCTAAAGCTACCTGAGGAAAATTAGGATCTGTAGAACACCACTTTTAGTACAGTACCTCAGGCAGCTGCAGTATTTACAAGTTAGTGTGGTGCATCCTCTGCACAGTGTGCATCTAAAACTACCTGAAGAAAATAGGTGGTGTTCTTCGGATCCTATTAGTTTCGCAGGCAGCTGTAGTATTTACAATTTAGTGTAGTGCGTCCTCTGCACAGTGTGCACCTAAAGCTACCTGAAGAAAATTAGTGGTGTTCTTCTGATTCTATTAGTACAGTACCGCAGGCAGCTGCAGTATTTACAAGTTAGTGTAGTTCATCCTCTGCACAGTGTGCACCTAAAGCTACCTGAGGAAAATTAGGATCTGTAGTACACCATTTTAGTACAGTACCTCAGGCAGCTGCAGTGTTTACAAGTTAGTGTGGTGCATCCTCTGCACAGTGTGCACCTAAAGCTACCTGAAGAAAATTAGTGGTGTTCTTTTTATCCTATTAGTACAGTACCGCAGGCAGCTGCAGTATTTACAAGTTAGTGTAGTACGTCCTCTGCACAGTGTGCACCTAAAGCTACCTGAAGAAAATTGATGATGTTCTTCTGATCCTATTAGTATCGCAGGCAGCTGTAGTATTTACAAGTTAGTGTAGTTCATCCTCTGCACAGTGTGCACCTAAAGCTACCTGAGGAAAATTAGGATATGTAGAACACCACTATTAGTACAGTACCGCAGGCAGCTGCAGTATTTACAAGTTAGTGTGGTGCATCCCCTGCACAATGTGCACCTAAAGCTACCTGAAGAAAATTAGTGGTGTTCTTTTTATCCTATTAGTACAGTACCGCAGGCAGCTGCAGTATTTACAAGTTAGTGTAGTGCGTCCTCTGCACAGTGTGCACCTTAAGCTACCTGAAGAAAATTGGTGGTGTTTTTCTGATCCTATTAGTATCGCAGGCAGCTGTAGTATTTACAAGTTAGTGTAGTGCGTCTTCTGCACAGTGTGCTCCTAAGGCTACCTGAAGAAAATTAGTGGTGTTCTGATCCTATTAGTACAGTACCCCAGGCAGCTGCAGAATTAACAACTTAGTGTAGTGCGTCCTCTGCACAGTGTGCACCTAAAGCTACCTGAAGAATATTGATGATGTTCTTCTGATCCTATTAGTATCGCAGGCAGCTGTAGTATTTACAAGTTAGTGTAGTGCGTCCTTTACACAGTATGCACCTACAGCTACCTGAAGAATATTAGTCGTGTTCTTCTAATCCTATTAGTACAGTACCACAGGCATCTGCAGTATTTGCAAGTTAGTGTAGTGCGTCCTCTGCACAGTGTGCACCTAAAGCTACCTGAAGAAAATTAGTGGTGTTCTTCTGATCCTATTAGTACAGTAACGCAGGCAGCTGCAGTATTTAAAAGTTAGTGTAGTGCATCCTCTGCACAGTGTGCATCTAAAGCTACCTGAAGAAACTTAGTGGTGTTCTTTTGATCCTATTAGTACAGTACCACAGGCAGCTGCAGTAATTACAAGTTAGTGTATTGCATCCTCTGCACAGTGTGCACCTAAAGCTACCTGAAGAAAATTGGTGGTGTTCTTCTGATCCTATTAGTATCGCAGGCATCTGTAGTATTTACAAGTTAGTGTAGTGCGTCCTCTGCACAGTGTGCACCTAAGGCTACCTGAAGAAAATTAGTGGTGTTATTCTGATCCTATTAGTACAGTACCGCCGGTAGCTGCAGTATTTACAAGCTAGTGTAGTGCGTCCTCTGCACAGTGTGCACCTAAAGCTACCTGAAGAAAATTGGTGGTGTTCTTCGGATCCTATTAGTACAGTAACGCAGGCAGCTGCAGTATTTACAAGTTAGTGGAGTGCGTCCTCTGCACAGTGTGCACTTAAAGCTACCTGAAGAAAATTAGTGGTGTTCTTCTGATCCTATTAGTACAGTATTGCAGGCATCTGTAGTATTTACAAGTTAGTGTAGTGCATCTTCTGCAGAGTGTGCACCTAAAGCTACCTGAAGAAAATTGGTGGTGTTCTTCTGATCCTATTAGTATCGTAGGCAGCTGTAGTATTTACAAGTTAGTGTAGTGCGTCTTCTGCACAGTGTGCACCTAAGGCTACCTGTAGAAAATTAGTGGTGTTCTTCTGATCCTATTAGAATAGTACCACGGCAGCTACAGTATTTACAAGTTAGTGTAGTTCATCTTCTGCACAGTGTGCACCTAAAGCTACCTGGTGAAAATTAGGATCTGTAGAACATAACTTTTAGTACAGTACCACAGGCAGCTGCAGTATTTAAAAGTTAGTGTAGTGCGTCCTCTGCACAGTGTGCATCTAAAGATACCTGAAGAAAATTGGTGGTGGTCTTCGGATCCTATTAGTATCGCAGGCAGCTGTAGTATTTACAAGTTAGTGTAGTGCATCCTCTGCACAGTGTGCACCTAAAGCTACCTGAAGAAAATTAGTGGTGTTCTTCTAATCCTATTAGTATCGCAGGCATCTGTAGGATTTACAAGTTAGTGTAGTGCAACCTCTGCAGAGTGTGCACCTAAAGCTACCTGAAGAAAATTGGTGGTGTTCTTCTGATCCTATTAGTATCGCAGGCAGCTGTAGTATTTACAAGTTATTGTAGTGCGTCTTCTGCACAGTGTACACCTAAGGCTACCTGTAGGAAATTAGTGGTGTTCTTCTGATCCTATTAGAACAGTACCGCAGGCAGCTGCAGTATTTACAAGTAAGCGTAGTTCATCCTCTGCACAGTGTGCACCTAAAGCTACCTGAAGAAAATTAGGATCTGTAGAACACCACTTTTAGTACAGTACCTCAGGCAGCTGCAGTATTTACAAGTTAGTGTAGTGCGTCCTCTGCACAGTCTGCATCTAAAGCTACCTGAAGAAAATTGGTACTGTTCTTCGGATCCTATTAGTATCGCAGGCAGCTGTAGTTTTTACAAGTTAGTGCAGTGCGTCCTCTGCACAGTTTGCACCTAAAGCTACCTGAAGAAAATTAGTGGTGCTCTTCTGATCCTATTAGTACAGTAACGCAGGCAACTGCAGTAGTTACAAGTTAGTGTAGTGCGTCCTCTGCACAGTGTGCACCTAAAGCTACCTGAAGAAAATTGGTGGTGTTTTTCTGATCCTATTAGTATCGCAGGCAGCTGTAGTATTTACAAGTTAGTGTAGTGAGTCCTCTGCACAGTGTGCACCTAAGGCTACCTGTAGAAAATTAGTGGTGTTCTTCTGATCCTATTAGAACAGTACCGCAGGCAGCTACAGTATTTACAAGTTAGTGTAGTTCATCCTCTGCACAGTGTGCACCTAAAGCTACCTGGGGAAAATTATTATCTGTAGAACACCACTTTTAGTACTGTACCACAGGCAGCTGCAGTATTTAAAAGTTAGTGTAGTGCGTCCTCTGCACAGTGTGCATCTAAAGCTACCTGAAGAAAATTGGTGGTGTTCTTCGGATCCTATTGGTATCACAGGCAGCTGTAGTATTTACAATTTAGTGTAGTGCGTCCTCCGCACAGTGTGCACCTAAAGCTACCTGAAGAAAATTAGTGGTGTTTTTCTGATCCTATTAGTACAGTACCGCAGGCAGCTGCAGTATTTACAAGTTAGTGTGGTGCATCCTCTGCACAGTGTGCACCTAAAGCTACCTGAAGAAAATTAGTGGTGTTCTTTTTATCCTATTAGTACAGTACCGCAGGCAGCTGCAGTATTTACAAGTTAGTGGAGTGCATCCTCTGCACAGTGCGCACCTAAAGCTATCTGAAGAAAATTGGTGGTGATCTTCTGATCCTATTAGTATCGCAGGCATCTGTAGGATTTACAAGTTAGTGTAGTGCAACCTCTGCAGAGTGTGCATCTAAAGCTACCTGAAGAAAATTGGTGGTGTTCTTCTGATCCTATTAGTATCGCAGGCAGCTGTAGTATTTACAAGTTATTGTAGTGCGCCTTCTGCACAGTGTGCACCTAAGGCTATGTGTAGAAAATTAGTGGTGTTCTTCTGATCCTATTAGAACAGTACCGCAGGCAGCTGCAGTATTTACAAGTTATTGTAATTCATCCTCTGCACAGTGTGCACCTAAAGCTACCTGAGGAAAATTAGGATCTGTAGAACACCACTTTTAGTACAGTACCTCAGGCAGCTGCAGTATTTACAAGTTAGTGTGGTGCATCCTCTGCACAGTGTGCATCTAAAACTACCTGAAGAAAATAGGTGGTGTTCTTCGGATCCTATTAGTTTCGCAGGCAGCTGTAGTATTTACAATTTAGTGTAGTGCGTCCTCTGCACAGTGTGCACCTAAAGCTACCTGAAGAAAATTAGTGGTGTTCTTCTGATTCTATTAGTACAGTACCGCAGGCAGCTGCAGTATTTACAAGTTAGTGTAGTTCATCCTCTGCACAGTGTGCACCTAAAGCTACCTGAGGAAAATTAGGATCTGTAGTACACCATTTTAGTACAGTACCTCAGGCAGCTGCAGTGTTTACAAGTTAGTGTGGTGCATCCTCTGCACAGTGTGCACCTAAAGCTACCTGAAGAAAATTAGTGGTGTTCTTTTTATCCTATTAGTACAGTACCGCAGGCAGCTGCAGTATTTACAAGTTAGTGTAGTACGTCCTCTGCACAGTGTGCACCTAAAGCTACCTGAAGAAAATTGATGATGTTCTTCTGATCCTATTAGTATCGCAGGCAGCTGTAGTATTTACAAGTTAGTGTAGTTCATCCTCTGCACAGTGTGCACCTAAAGCTACCTGAGGAAAATTAGGATATGTAGAACACCACTATTAGTACAGTACCGCAGGCAGCTGCAGTATTTACAAGTTAGTGTGGTGCATCCCCTGCACAATGTGCACCTAAAGCTACCTGAAGAAAATTAGTGGTGTTCTTTTTATCCTATTAGTACAGTACCGCAGGCAGCTGCAGTATTTACAAGTTAGTGTAGTGCGTCCTCTGCACAGTGTGCACCTTAAGCTACCTGAAGAAAATTGGTGGTGTTTTTCTGATCCTATTAGTATCGCAGGCAGCTGTAGTATTTACAAGTTAGTGTAGTGCGTCTTCTGCACAGTGTGCTCCTAAGGCTACCTGAAGAAAATTAGTGGTGTTCTGATCCTATTAGTACAGTACCCCAGGCAGCTGCAGAATTAACAACTTAGTGTAGTGCGTCCTCTGCACAGTGTGCACCTAAAGCTACCTGAAGAATATTGATGATGTTCTTCTGATCCTATTAGTATCGCAGGCAGCTGTAGTATTTACAAGTTAGTGTAGTGCGTCCTTTACACAGTATGCACCTACAGCTACCTGAAGAATATTAGTCGTGTTCTTCTAATCCTATTAGTACAGTACCACAGGCATCTGCAGTATTTGCAAGTTAGTGTAGTGCGTCCTCTGCACAGTGTGCACCTAAAGCTACCTGAAGAAAATTAGTGGTGTTCTTCTGATCCTATTAGTACAGTAACGCAGGCAGCTGCAGTATTTAAAAGTTAGTGTAGTGCATCCTCTGCACAGTGTGCATCTAAAGCTACCTGAAGAAACTTAGTGGTGTTCTTTTGATCCTATTAGTACAGTACCACAGGCAGCTGCAGTAATTACAAGTTAGTGTATTGCATCCTCTGCACAGTGTGCACCTAAAGCTACCTGAAGAAAATTGGTGGTGTTCTTCTGATCCTATTAGTATCGCAGGCATCTGTAGTATTTACAAGTTAGTGTAGTGCGTCCTCTGCACAGTGTGCACCTAAGGCTACCTGAAGAAAATTAGTGGTGTTATTCTGATCCTATTAGTACAGTACCGCCGGTAGCTGCAGTATTTACAAGCTAGTGTAGTGCGTCCTCTGCACAGTGTGCACCTAAAGCTACCTGAAGAAAATTGGTGGTGTTCTTCGGATCCTATTAGTACAGTAACGCAGGCAGCTGCAGTATTTACAAGTTAGTGGAGTGCGTCCTCTGCACAGTGTGCACTTAAAGCTACCTGAAGAAAATTAGTGGTGTTCTTCTGATCCTATTAGTACAGTATTGCAGGCATCTGTAGTATTTACAAGTTAGTGTAGTGCATCTTCTGCAGAGTGTGCACCTAAAGCTACCTGAAGAAAATTGGTGGTGTTCTTCTGATCCTATTAGTATCGTAGGCAGCTGTAGTATTTACAAGTTAGTGTAGTGCGTCTTCTGCACAGTGTACACCTAAGGCTACCTGTAGAAAATTAGTGGTGTTCTGATCCTATTAGTACAGTATCCCTGGCAGCTGCAGTATTTACAAGTTAGTATAGTGCGTCCTCTGCACAGTGTGCACCGAAAGCTACCTTAGGAAAATTAGTGGTGTTCTTCTTAAACTATTAGTACAGTAACGCAGGCAGCTGCAGTATTTACAAGTTAGTGTAGTGCATACTTTGCCCAGTGTGCACCTAAAGCTACTTGAGGAAAAGTAGTGGTGTTATTTTGATACTATTACAACAGCAAAGCAGGCAGCTGCAGTATTTACATGTTAGTGTAGTGCGTCCTCTAAACAGTGTGCACCTAAAGCTACCTGAAGAAAGTTAGTGGTGTTCTTCTGATCCTATTAGTACAGTACCACAGGCAGCTGCAGTATTTACAAGTTATTGTAGTGCGTCCTCTGCACAGTGTGCACCTAAAGCTACCTGAGGAAAATTAGTGGTGTTATTCTGATACTACTAGTACAGTAACGCAGGCAGCGGCAGTATTTACAAGTTAGTGTAGTGCGTCCTCTAAACAGTGTGCACCTAAAGCTACCTGAAGAAAATTAGTGGTGTTCTTCTGATCCTATTAGTACAGTACCACAGGCAGCTGCAGTATTTACAAGTTAGTGTAGTGCTTCCTCTGCACAGTGTGCACCTAATACTATCTGAAGAAAATTAGTGGTGTTCTTCTGATCCTATTAGTACAGTACCGCAGGCATCTGCAGTATTTACAAGTTAGTGTAGTGCATCGTTTATACAGTGTGCACCTACAGCTACCTGAAGAATATTAGTGGTGTTCTTCTGATCCTATTAGTATCGCAGGCAGCTGTAGTATTTACAAGTTAGTGTAGTGGGTCCTCTGCACAGTGTGCACCTAAAGCTACCTGAGGAAAATTAGGATATGTAGAACACCACTATTAGTACAGTACCGCAGGCAGCTGCAGTATTTACAAGTTAGTGTAGTGTGTCCTCTGCACAGTGTGCATCTAAAGCTACCTGAAGAAAATAGGTGGTGTTCTTTGGATCCTATTAGTATCGCAGGCAGCTGTAGTATTTACAAGTTAGTGTAGTGCGTCCTCTGCACAATGTGCACCTAAAGCTTCCTGAAGAAAATTAGTGGTGTTCTTCTGATCCTATTAGTACAGTACCGCAGGCAGCTGCAGTATTTACAAGTTAGTGTGTAGCATCCTCTGCACAGTGTGCACCTAAAGCTAGCTGAAGGAAATTAGTGGTGTTCTTTTTATCCTATTAGTACAGTACTGCAGGCAGCTGCAGTATTTACAAGTTAGTGTAGTGCATCCTCTGCACAGTGCGCACCTTAAGCTACCTGAAGAAAATTGGTGGTTTTTCTGATCCTATTAGTATCGCAGGCATCTGTAGTATTTACAAGTTAGTGTAGTGCGTCCTCTGCACAGTGTGCACCTAATGCTACCTGAAGAAAATTGGTGGTGTTCTTCTGATCCTATTAGTATCGCAGGCAGCTGTAATATTTACAAGTTAGTGTAGTGCGTCTTTTACACAGTGTGCACCTACAGCTACCTGAGGAAAATTAGGATCTGTAGAACACCACTTTTAGTACAGTAATACAGGCAGCTGCAGTATTTACAAGTTAGTGTAGTGCGTCCTCTGCACAGTGTGCATCTAAAGCTACCTGAAGAAAATTGGTGGTATTCTTCGGATCCTATTAGTATCGCAGGCAGCTCTAGTTTTTACAAGTTAGTGTAGTGTGTCCTCTGCACAGTGTGCACCTAAAGCTACCTGAAGAAAATGAGTGCTGTTCTTCTGATCCTATTAGTACAGTACCGCAGGCAGCTGCAGTATTTACAAGTTAGTGTAGTGCATCCTCTGCACAGTGCGCACCTTAAGCTACCTGAAGAAAATTGGTGGTTTTTCTGATCCTATTAGTACAGTACCACAGGCAGCTGCAGTAATTACAAGTTAGTGTATTGCATCCTCTGCACAGTGTACACCTAATGATACCTGAAGAAAATTGGTGGTGTTCTTCTGATCCTATTAGTATCGGGGGCATCTGTAGTATTTACAAGTTAGTGTAGTGCGTCCTCTGCACAGTGGGCACCTAAGGCTACCTGAAGAAAATGAGTGGTGTTCTTCTGATCCTATTATTACAGTATCGCAGGTAGCTGCAGTATTTACAAGCTAGTGTAGTGCGTCCTCTGCACAGTGTGCACCTAAAGCTACCTGAAGAAAATTAGTGGTGTTCTTCTGATCCTATTAATACAGTACCACAGGCAGCTGCAGTATTTACAAGTTAGTGTAGTGCATCCTCTGCACAGTGTGCACCTAATGCTATCTGAAGAAAATTTGTGTTTTTCTTCTGATCCTATTAGTACAGTACCGCAGGCAGCTGCAGTATTTACAAGTTAGTGTAGTGCATCGTTTATACAGTGTGCACCTACAGCTACCTGAAGAATATTAGTGGTGTTCTTCTGATCCTATTAGTATCGCAGGCAGCTGTAGTATTTACAAGTTAGTGTAGTGGGTCCTCTGCACAGTGTGCACCTAAAGCTACCTGAGGAAAATTAGGATATGTAGAACACCACTATTAGTACAGTACCGCAGGCAGCTGCAGTATTTACAAGTTAGTGTAGTGTGTCCTCTGCACAGTGTGCATCTAAAGCTACCTGAAGAAAATTGGTGGTGTTCTTCGGATCCTATTAGTATCGCAGGCAGCTGTAGTATTTACAAGTTAGTGTAGTGCGTCCTCTGCACAATGTGCACCTAAAGCTTGAGAAGAGGAGAATAAGGGGGGATATGATCAACATGTTTAAATAGATAAGGGGTCCATATAGTGAACTTGGTGTTGAGTTATTCACTTTACGGTCAACACAGAGGACAAGGGGGCACTCTTTACGACTGGAGGAAAAGAGATTTCATCTCCAAATACGGAAAGGTTTCTTCACAGTAAGAGCTGTGAAAATGTGGAATAGACTCCCTCCAGAGGTGGTTCTGGCCAGCTCAGTAGATTGCTTTAAGAAAGGCCTGGATACTTTCCTAAATGTACATAATATAACTGGGTACTGACATTTATAGGTAAAGTTGATCCAGGGAAAATCCGATTGCCTCTCTGGGATCAGGAAGGAATTTTTTCCCCTGCTGTAGCAAATTGGAGCATGCTCTGCTGGGGTTTTTTGCCTTCCTCTGGATCAACTGTGGGTATAGTATTGGGTATATTGGATTGTACATTTTTTTTTTTTTTTATGGTTGGACTGGATGGACTTGTGTCTTTTTTTCAACCTGACTAACTATGTAACTATGTAACTATGTAAAGCTACCTGAAGAAAATTAGTGGTGCTCTTCTGATCCTATTAGTACAGTACCGCAGGCAGCTGCAGTATTTACAAGTTAGGGTTGTGCATCCTCTGCACAGTGTGCACCTAAAGCTACCTGAAGAAAATTAGTGGTGTTCTGTTTATCCTATTAGTACAGTACTGCAGGCAGCTGCAGTATTTACAAGTTAGTGTAGTGCATCCTCTGCACAGTGCGCACCTTAAGCTACCTGAAGAAAATTGGTGGTGTTCTTCTGATCCTATTAGTATCACAGGCATCTGTAGTATTTACAAGTTAGTGTAGTGCGTCCTCTGCACAGTGTGCAGCTAAGGCTACCGGAATAAAATTAGTGGTGTTCTTCTGATCCTATTAGTACAGTACCATAGGCAGCTGCAGTATTTAGAAGTTAGTGTGGTGCATCCTCTGCACAGTGTGCACCTAATGCTACCTGAAGAAAATTGGTGGTGTTCTTCTGATCCTATTAGTATCGCAGGCAGCTGTAGTATTTACAAGTTAGTGTAGTGCGTCTTTTACACAGTGTGCACCTACAGCTACCTGAAGAATATTAGTGGTGTTCTTCTGATCCTATTAGTACAGTACCGCAGGCATCTGCAGTATTTGCAAGTTAGTGTAGTGCGTCCTCAGCACAGTGTGCACATAAAGCTACCTGAAGAAAATGAGTGCTGTTCTTCTGATCCTATTAGTACAGTACCGCAGGCAGCTGCAGTATTTACAAGTTAGTGTGGTGCATCTTCTGCACAGTGTGCACCTAAAGCTACCTGAAGAAAATGAGTGGTGTTCTTCTGATCCTATTAGTACAGTACCGCAGGCAGCTGCAGTATCTACAAGTTAGTGTAGTGCGTCCTCTACACAGTGTGCACCTAAAGCTACCTGAAGAAAATGAGTGGTGTTCTTCTGATCCTATTAGTACAGTACCACAGGCAGCTGCAGTAATTACAAGTTAGTGTATTGCATCCTCTGCACAGTGTGCACCTAAAGATACCTGAAGAAAATGAGTGGTGTTCTTCTGATCCTATTAGTACAGTACCGCAGGCAGCTGCAGTATTTACAAGTTAGTGTAGTGCGTCCTCTACACAGTGTGCACCTAAAGCTACCTGAAGAAAATTAGTGGTGTTCTTCTGATCCTATTAGTACAGTACCACAGGCAGCTGCAGTAATTACAAGTTAGTGTATTGCATCCTCTGCACAGTGTGCACCTAAAGCTACCTGAAGAAAATTGGTGTTGTTCTTCTGATCCTATTAGTATAGCAGGCATCTGTAGTATTTACAAGTTAGTGTAGTGCGTCCTCTGCACAGTGTGCACCTAAGGCTACCTGAAGAAAATGAGTGGTGTTTTTCTGATCCTATTAGTACAGTATCACAGGCAGCTGCAGTAATTACAAGTTAGTGTATTGCATCCTCTGCACAGTGTGCACCTAAAGGTAACTGAAGAAAATTGGTGGTGTTCTTCCGATCCTATTAGTACAGTAACGCAGGCAGCTGTAGTATTTAAAAGTTAGTGGAGTGTGTCCTCTGCACAGTGTGCACCTAAAGCTACCTGAAGAAAATTAGTGGTGTTCTTCTGATCCTATTAGTATCGCAGGCAGCTGCAGTATTTAAAAGTTAGTGTAGTGCGTCCCCTGCACAGTGTGCACCTAAAGCTACCTGAAGAAAATGAGTGCTGTTCTTCTGATCCTATTAGTACAGTACCGCAGGCAGCTGCAGTATTTACAAGTTAGTGTGGTGCATCCTCTGCACATTGTGCACCTAAAGCTACCTGAAGAAAATGAGTGGTGTTCTTCTGATCCTATTAGTTCAGTACCGCAGGCAGCTGCAGTATTTACAAGTTAGTGTAATGCGTCCTCTACACAGTGTGCACCTAAAGCTACCTGAAGAAAATGAGTGGTGTTTTTCTGATCCTATTAGTACAGTACCGCAGGCAGCTGCAGTATTTACAAGCTAGTGTAGTGCGTCCTCTGCACAGTGTGCACCTAAAGCCACCTGAAGAAAATTAGTGGTGTTCTTCTGATCCTATTAGTATCGCAGGCAGCTGCAGTATTTAAAAGTTAGTGTAGTTCGTCCCCTGCACAGTGTGCACCTAAAGCTACCTGAAGAAAATTAGTGGTGTTCTTCTGATCCAATTGGTACAGTACCGAAGGCAGCTGCAGTATTTACAAATTAGTGTAGTGCTTCCTCTACACAGTGTGCACCTAAAGCTACCTTAGGAAAATTAGTGGTGTTCTTCTTAAACTATTAGTACAGAAACGCAGGCAGCTGCAGTATTTGCAAGTTAGTGTAGTGCATACTCTGCACAGTGTGCACCTAAAGCTATCTGAAGAAAATTAGTGGTGTTCTTCTCATCGTATTAGTACAGTAACGCAGGCAGCTGCAGTATTTACAAGTTAGTGTAGTGCATACTCTGCCCAGTGTGCACCTAATGCTACCTGAGGAAAAGTAGTGGTGTTATTCTGATACTATTAGTACAGTAACACAGGCAGCTGCAGTATTTACATGTTAGTGTAGTGCGTCCTCTAAACAGTGTGCACCTAAAGCTACCTGAAGAAAATTAGTGGTGTTCTTCTGATCCTATTAGTACAGTACCACAGGCAGCTACAGTATTTACAAGTTATTGTAGTGCGTCCTCTGCACAGTGTGCACCTAATTCTATCTGAAGAAAATTAGTGGTGTTCTTCTCATCCTATTAGTACAGTAACGCAGGCAGCTGCAGTATTTACAAGTTAGTTTAGTGCATACTCTGCCCAGTGTGCACCTAAAGCTACCTGAGGAAAAGTAGTGATGTTATTCTGATACTATTAGTACAGTAACGCAGGCAGCTGCAGTATTTACATTTTAGTGTAGTGCGTCCTCTAAACAGTGTGCACCTAAAGCTACCTAAAGAAAATTAGTGGTGTTCTTCTGATCCTATTAGTACAGTACCACAGGCAGCTGCAGTATTTACAAGTTATTGTAGTGCGTCCTCTGCACAGTGTGCACCTAATTCTATCTGAAGAAAATTAGTGGTGTTCTTCTGATCCTATTAGTACAGTACCGCAGGCAGCTGCAGTATTTACAAGTTAGTGTAGTGCATCGTTTATACAGTGTGCACCTACAGCTACCTGAAGAATATTAGTGGTGTTCTTCTGATCCTATTAGTATCGCAGGCAGCTGTAGTATTTACAAGTTAGTGTAGTGGGTCCTCTGCACAGTGTGCACCTAAAGCTACTTGAGGAAAATTAGGATATGTAGAACACCACTATTAGTACAGTACCACAGGCAGCTGCTTTATTTACAAGTTAGTGTAGTGTGTCCTCTGCACAGTGTGCATCTAAAGCTACCTGAAGAAAATTGGTGGTGTTCTTCGGATCCTATTAGTATCGCAGGCAGCTGTAGTATTTACAAGTTAGTGTAGTGCGTCCTCTGCACAATGTGCACCTAAAGCTACCTGAAGAAAATTAGTGGTGTTCTTCTGATCCTATTAGTACAGTACCGCAGGCAGCTGAAGTATTTACAAGTTAGTGTGGTGCATCCTCTGCACAGTGTGCACCTAAAGCTACCTGAAAGAAAATTAGTGGTGTTCTTTTTATCCTATTAGTACAGTACTGCAGGCAGCTGCAGTATTTACAAGTTAGTGTAGTGTGTCCTCTGCACAGTGTGCAGCTAAGGCTACCTGAATAAAATTAGTGGTGTTCTTCTGATCCTATTAGTACAGTACCACAGGCAGCTGCAGTATTTACAAGTTAGTGTGGTGCATCCTCTGCACAGTGTGCACCTAATACTACCTGAAGAAAATTGGTGGTGTTCTTCAGATCCTATTAGTATCGCAGGCAGCTGTAATATTTACAAGTTAGTGTAGTGCGTCTTTTACACAGTGTGCACCTACAGCTACCTGAGAAAAATTATGATCTGTAGAACACCACTTTTAGTACAGTAATACAGGCAGCTGCAGTATTTACAAGTTAGTGTAGTGCGTCCTCTGCACAGTGTGCATCTAAAGCTACCTGAAGAAAATTGGTGGTGTTCTTCTGATCCTATTAGTACAGTACCACAGGCAGCTGCAGTAATTACAAGTTAGTGTATTGCATCCTCTGCACAGTGTGCACCTAAAGATACCTGAAGAAAATTGGTGGTGTTCTTCTGATCCTATTAGTATCGCGGGCATCTGTAGTATTTACAAGTTAGTGTAGTGCGTCCTCTGCACAGTGTGCACCTAAGGCTACCTGAAGAAAATTAGTGGTGTTCTTCTGATCCTATTATTACAGTATCGCATGTAGCTGCAGTATTTACAAGCTAGTGTAGTGCGTCCTCTGCACAGTGTGCACCTAAAGCTACCTGAAGAAAATTGGTGGTGTTCTTCAGGTCCTATTAGTACAGTAACGCAGGCAGCTGCAGTATTTATAAGTTAGTGGAGTGCGTCCTTTGCACAGTGTGCACCTAAAGCTACCTGAAGAAAATTAGTGGTGTTCTTCTGATCCTATTAGTATCGTAGGCAGCTGCAGTATTTACAAGTTAGTGTAGTGTGTCCCCTGCACAGTGTGCACCTAAAGCTACCTGAAGATAATTAGTGGTTTTCTTCTGATCCAATTGGTACAGTACCGCAGGCAGCTGCAGTATTTACAAGTTAGTGTAGTGCTTCCTCTACACAGTGTGCACCTAAAGCTACCTTAGGAAAATTAGTGGTGTTCTTCTTAAACTATTAGTACAGTAACGCAGGCAGCTGCAGTATTTACAAGTTAGTGTAGTGCATACTCTGCACAGTGTGCACCTAAAGCTATCTGAAGAAAATTAGTGGTGTTCTTCTGATCGTATTAGTACAGTAACGCAGGCAGCTGCAGTATTTACAAGTTAGTGTAGTGCATACTCTGCACAGTGTGCACCTAAAGCTACCTGAGGAAAATTAGTGGTGTTATTCTGATACTATTAGTACAGTAACGCAGGCAGCTGCAGTATTTACAAGTTAGTGTAGTGCGTCCTCTAAACAGTTTGCACCTAAAGCTACCTGAAGAAAATTAGTGGTGTTCTTCTGATCATATTAGTACAGTACCACAGGTAGCTGCAGTATTTACAAGTTAGTGTAGTGCGTCCTCTGCACAGTGTGCACCTAATGCTATCTGAAGAAAATTAGTGGTGTTCTTCTGATCCTATTGGTACAGTACCGCAGGCAGCTGCAGTATTTACAAGTTAGTGTAGTGCGTCCTCTACACAGTGTGCACCTAAAGCTACCTGAGGAAAGTTAGTGGTGTTCTTCTGATCCTATTAGTACAGTAACGCAAGCAGCTGCAGTATTTACAAGTTAGTGTAGTGCATACTCTGCACAGTGTGCACCTAAAGCTACCTGAAGAAAATTAGTGGTGTTCTTCTGATCCTATTAGTATCGCAGGCAGCTGTATTATTTACAAGTTAGTGTAGTGTGTCCTCTGCACAGTGTGCACCTAAAGCTGTCTAAAGAAAATTAGTGGTGTTCTTCTGATCCTATTAATACCATAGGCAGGCAGCTATAGTATTTACAGTTAGTGTACTGTGTCTTCTGCACAGTGTGCACCTAAAGCTACCTAAAGAAAATTAGTGGTGTTCTTCTGATCCTATTAATACTACAGGCAGGCAGCTACAGTATTTATAGTTAGTGTACTGTGTCTCTGCACAGTGTGCCCCTAAAGTTACCTGGAGACATTTGCTGTTGTTCTGCTCTTATTAATAACACAGGCAGGCAGCTACAGTATTTACAGTTAGTGTACTGTGTCTCTGCACAGTGTGCCCCTAAAGTTACCTGAATAAAATTGGTGGTGTTCTTCTGATCCTATTAATACCACAGGCAGCTATAGTATTTACAGTTAGTGTACTGCGTCCTCTACACAATGTGCACCTAAAGCTACATGAAGAAATTTGCTGTTGTTCTGCTCCTATTAATACCACAGGCAGGCAGCTACAGTATTTGCAGTTAGTGTACTGTGTTCTGTGCACATTGTGCACTTAAAACTACCTGAATAACATTGGTGGTGTTCTTCTGATCCTATATTAATACCACAGGCAGGCAGCTACAGTATTTACAGTTAGTGTACTGTGTCCTCTGCACAGTGTGCACCTAAAACTACCTGAAGACAATTGCTGTGTTCTCATACTAATAATACTACAGGCAGGCAGTTGATTCTGCTAGCTGCAGTATCAATATATATATATATACATCCCAGCTTTGGGCAGCTACATCTCACTGCAGGCCATTAGTATGTCTGGAAGGCCAACAAGGAGAGGCAGACAGTCACAAGCCAATAAAAGAGGGCAAGCAGGCTCTGTGTCTAGAGGCAACAGTGCTGGTCGTGGACACAGTGCATCCTCATCAGCATGTGGCTTGATGCTTGTCCTTTTTTTTGGCAGCTGGCCGTGTTGAGCCGCAACATGCGGAAGACTTGGTAGAGTGGATGACCAAGCCGTCTTCATCCTCCTCATCCTCTTTCACCCAGGCTCAGGGTACTTTTTCTGGCAAAGCAGCTGCCAACGTGGCCTCTTCCCTCGGCTCAATGGCATCAGTCACTCCTTCTCTAGCCCCAGCATGTCCTCCTGAGGAGTCCCCCGAAGTGTTTGACCACAGTGTTGGGTACATGCTCCAGGAGGATGCCCAGCGTTTTGAAGGCTCAGATGATGGTACCCAGCTAGAGGAAGGCAGTAACGTGAGCCCGGAGAAAGGGGGTGCCCAAGAAGGACAGCAATCTGGCAGTCCTGTTCCCCCAGCTGCAGCATACTACCAGCTTTGCTCCAGTGATGAGGAGGGAGGGGATGATGAGGTCACTGACTCCACGTTTGTGCCTGATAGGAGAGAGGAGGAGGAGGAGGCACATCACCAATGAGGCAGCTTAAGGGCAGCACACCAAATGCATCACACCGCAGAGCTCCACATGTGCAGGGCGCTGCTGTCTCTGCACGTTATTCCAAAAGTTCTTTGGTTTGGGGCTTTTTTTGAAACTAGTGCATCAGATCCCACCCCTGCTATTTGCAACATATATCTTAAGCGTATCTTGTGTGGCCAAAACTTCTCTCACTTGGGCACCACATGCTTGACCAGACATATTTTGACCTGCCATGCAGTTCATTGGCAAGCGTACCATCAGCTGGGATCTCCAACCCCACTATACCTTCAGTCCTCTCTGAGACCTGCACTGAGAGGAATGAAGGTGTAGAATTAGGTGTGTCAAAGCCAAGTACTTGGGGACAATATGCTATCGGTACACCGACGTCAGATTGTACCAGGCAAATTTCCCTGCCCCAGCTGCCGCACCACCGAAAGAAGTTCGCTCCCAGTAAAAAGAGACAGTAAAGCGATTTCGCGCACGATGAAGATTGAAATCAAAGTGATAATGGATTGTCAAAAAAATCATTAAATATATGAAGTGAGCAATAATAAACATTAAAAATATTAATAAATATTCAAAAAAGGTTGTAGTGAATCGCCAGGTACTAAATAAGGTCAATCTGTAACTTAGTCCAATAGCATAGGGCTGGATATTCATGAATCTTCTCAAAGAATACAGTAGGTGATGAAGACAGCCATAGGTGACGTCTGCGTGGTAATATGCTCACAGTGCCCTTACCTCTATAGGCATAGGCAAATGCCTTATTGCTCCAACTGGTGGCTGGTGATGGGGACCGATGAGTCCTCAGGTGAGTAAATGTCAGTCATAAGGCTGGGTCAAGCTCATCTCCGGATCCAGATGAATATATGCAAAGAAAGGAGAAAAGTCAGCCTCCAATGGTGTAGTAAAATAAATCCCGTTTTTAATAGTAAAACCGCTGTACAGGGCATGGGATGCAGACAGTACAGCACAAAGCGGCTTTCCTCCGCTACCTATTACAGAACTTCTGGTCCGCAACAACAACCCGGGTTGGAGTAAGATCTTCCAGTTGCGTAAGCTAGCGTGGGTCCTACGTGTTACGTCACGACCCCTCGTGACTTCCTCAGGGAATCTGATTGGTTGAACACTCAGTCCATTTTAGAATGATGGAACAGGAAGTGGTGCGGAGCACCATTTTGATGGAGTCCAAGGGATATTTACTGTATCGAATAGCGGCGGTTGTAGAAATCAGTGTGGCAATTAGAAAAAAAGGAAAAAATATAAAAAATAAATAATAAATGGAAATTCTTTTAATAGATTGGTTAAAATCTCTAGAGTACATGTAACGTACTGAAGACAAAATAAGCAAAAAATAAAGAAAACCTCCACGGGCACTGCTGTTCATACAAACAGCTCAAAAGTGCTCACTGTTGACATCTTGTGGAGATATATCTAACTGCATTTAGTCTAATGGTCATAGTAAACCAGTGACTGGTGGCTCATAGAAATAATTTAAAATTAAATAATATATTAGACTATCATTCGTCTGAAAACTATAGACAATTAAATCAGAATCATCGGACAAAACAAACTGATCTAGATAAAAATGGAAAATAAAAATAGAAATGCTGATAAAAATAATGATAAAAATGTAGAAAAAATTTAAACAAATAAAAACAGCGTCCCGGAAATTGAATAAAAGGTTTACAATAACCCATAACAACTCAAATCAACTCAATAATCACTAATAAAACAATTCAGATTGAAGTCTATATTCAACCCATTAGATGTAAGTGTATTCATTTTGTGGATCCATTGGGATTCTTTTTGACTGATACTTCTAATTTTGTGGTCTCTCCTCCAAGATTTGTGATATCTATCTATACCCCAAAAGGTCATTTCCGCTGGATTGCTATTGTGTGCTAAAGTGAAATGCCTTGATACATTATGTTTTGGGAATGCTTTCATAATATTCTGGACATGCTCTTTAGTTCTAACTTTCAGTGCTCTTTTTGTTATTCCTACATACTGTAGTTTGCAAGAACATTGCAAAACATACACCACCCCCTCTGTGTGGCAGCTAATAAAATTTTTAATTGGGTGTGTGTGTCCAGTGCTGGTTGCCAGAAATTCAGTCTTTTTTCCTTGGAATTTTTTAGAATGCTGGCATGCAAAGCAATATTTGCATGGAAAAAATTCTTTTGCATTTTTCACAATTAGATCTCGTAGAGTAATTGAACGTTTATATGTGATCACTGGTTTGTCTTATAGGATGCTTTGAAGGTGTTTGTCTCCTCTTAAGATATGCCAATGTTTCTTAAATATTCTTTCTATGTCTTTGTGCTGGACATTGAAATCAAGTACTAGAGCTGGTGCTTCAGATATTTTCCCCATGCCAGTGGGCCATGATCAGGGATGCATGCACTGTCCTGTCACCATTTGAGGAGGCCACAAGGATGGTAAGCAGTGACAGTGCATGCATCAGTGACACTGTCCCCCTTGTCCACCTGTTGGAGCACACGCTGCGTGGAATAATGGACAGGGCACTTGAGGCAGAACAGAGGCAGGAAGAGGAGGACTTCCTTAGCTCTCAAGGCCCCCTTTATCCAGACAGTGTTCCTGCGTGCCTGTCGATCACACAGGAAGAGGACAAGGAGTAGGAAGAGGAGGATTGTGTCAGCATGGAGGTGGAGCATGGCACTCAGCATCAGCAGCAGTCTTTAAGGGATCATTTACAGTCCCAAGAAACCCATGGACTTGTACATGGCTGGGAGGAGGTGGCTGCGGATCATAATACAATACAAGAACCTCTGCGCTACTAAAAAGTGAGGATGAAGAGATGCTGCAAAATCTAGTGGTGTTCAAAAATCAACCAGTAATAAAAGTGCATGTACAAAATGATTTCGCGCAAAACCATAAAAAGTATTCCGTGAAATAAATTACAATATTGATCAAGAGTGAGTGTATTGAAACATAAAAAAAAAATTCAATAAAATAGTGAAGATCCAATAAATGAAAGTGAAAAAAGTCAAAAAAGTCCTAATGCTGAATGGCTGTGTATAAACTCTTGAAAAAATTAAAAAACACTCCAAGGAACACGATATGTATCAAAAAAATGAATATAAAATTGTGACAGACTCACCTGGGACAGAGGCTGTTGGAGGGAACTGAATGTGAGCCTCTTGCCTACAGATTATGGGCCCTGGCATTTGGGGTACCCTTGAGGTGTTGTTACTTTGGCTTCGGGTCCTTGTCCCCCAGGACACACAGACTCTGGGGACCCTGTATTTGCCATATTAGCAATAGTGACTGAGTCATACTGAGTCATACTGTTGGGACACATACTGTGAGGAGATGCTAATATCACTCACTCACCACTCACCTGTCTGATGTCTGCTATAACATGCTTAATGTAAATGAGTCTAGTCTGGCTCACCACAGGTTCTAAGGGTATTCCACACATTGTTATTTGTTCTAATTAACGCTGTGTTGATGTGTATTGAATAGTCAATGGCTAGGAGACGAACAGTCTACTCCTACTATAGTTTGTTGATGACTAGGCTGAGGAGGGGGTGAGATCACTGTTTGTATTGTTAATTGTAATTAGCTCCTGCTATTGTGAGAAATGTCCTGTGGTTGTACTTATGATAATGTATAATGTACTGTGTGAAGCTCGGAGACAACAAGTCTAACCTGTAGTGAAATCCTGAAGGGCACAGAGTCACATCGGCTGCTTAAAGGGATTAGTTAATTAGCTCATGTTAATTTGTTAAAGGTGTATTGTTAGAGTAATATGAGCAGGAGGAGGGAACCTCCTCTTCTACTGTATATAAGACTGTATGCTGGTTCTAATAAATGAGTCCATGTTAGCAGTGAAACAAGTGTCGCCTTGTTTTATGCTTGGGAGCGGTTGGAATATCTGATATCTGTGTCCACACTGGGAGGAAGTGGTATACTGACGGAAGCACTCATGCGGAGTGTGGGACGTTCCGTTACAAAAATAAAGAATGAAAAGTCCAGTGGACAAAATCACAATGTACAATCGTGACTAAATCATGATGAGTGGTGCAAAATATATATCTAAATCATGATGAGTGGTGAAAAATGTATATAAAATAAGTCCACAAAATGGTGAAAAGCCATTCAGGAATCTTCTCAGTGGATGTAGCAAATTGAAAACATGTGTTAAATGATGAGATGACAGCTGGAATATGAGCCCTTACCTTAAAAGGCATGGGTAAATGCCTTGAAGATCATGGTGAGTAGATGGTGGTTTGAGATCAGCAGTTTCTTCCGGAAAATAGATGATGAATGTAGGGCCGGTTCAGGTTTGCATCAAAATCCGGATGAATATAAAAAAGAAGAACAAAAAAGGAACTTCCAATCGAGTAGTACCATAGAGCACAATTTAATAAATAAAAAGCTGTACAGGGCAATGAAAGAGTAGCATACAGCTAACAGGATGGCGTAGCGCCGTTACCTAGTACATCACTTCCGGTCCGCAACCTCGTGACTTCCTCAGGGAATCTGATTGGATGGGCAATCAGTTCATTTATACTAGATGCACAGGAAGTGGTGGAATCTCCATTTTGATGGAGACCAAAGGCTCATAGATGTGTTAATATATGGCGGTCAAGTAAAGGGTATAAAAAAATGTTATACACCATCAAATACTTTAATAAAAAATATGTATTAAAATAGTATAAAATAAATAATAAATAAAAGTAGGGGGATGGCTCATTACATAAAAACAGCATTAAATCGGGCCAAAGTGCAGAGACTCTCTCACTGTGAACATCTTGTGGTGATGTGTGTAATTGCGTCTAACCGATGATATTAATATAAAAATCCCTGATGATTTGCTGAGGTAGATTATAGAGATAAGTAACAGTACATGACCAGATAGACTAAATAGGTCAGCTAAAAAATAATTAATTAAAAGACCATATAGGGAGGGGAAAAGAAAATACTAATGAGTGCACAGAAAAGTCAGTAAAAGGTTCACAATAACAGTAAAAATTAATAATCACTAATAAAGCAATTTAAATCGAAGTCTATGTTTAACACATTAGGGACAAGTGTATTTATTTTATGGATCCATTGGGATTCTTTCTGACTGATACTCCTACCATAAATCGTGTAGGAGTATCAGTCAGTATCGGTCAGAAAGAATCCCAATGGATCAAGGTAGCGGACCTTATCTTGTCGTCACAGAGGGAGCAGAAGATGAAACATCTTTGGGAGGCCTTGCAGAAAGGTCTGTGCAATGCATTCCCAGAGACTGGGAAGTTACAAACTCCTGTTCCTGGACAATGTGTTGCTGAGGCTTCAGTCAGTCAAAGAAGGAGCGGTGGAGAAGGTGGCCGTCTGACCGATGCGTTCACACAATTTTTTAGTCCACAGCCCCAAGGTATGATCAGTTCCAGCAACCATCGCCAGTGTCTGTTTTACATGGAGCAGGAATACCTAGGGGCAAGATCTGACTTGGACACCTTTCCCACCGAAAATCCTCTGGGTTACTGGGTCTTGAGGATGGATCACTGGCCAGAGCTTGCACATTATGCAATTGAGCTACTGGCCTGTCCTGCATCCAGCGTTCTTTCGGAACGCACATTCAGTGCTGCTGGAGGCTTTGTAACTGATCACAGGGTGCACCTGTCCACCGACTCGGTCGATCAACTGACCTTCATAAAAATGAATCAGTCTTGGATCACCACCAGCTACCAAGCACCTGATGCTGATGTAACCGAATAATTTTTTTTGAAATGTCAGATCTCTTCAAGACTGCCTATGCTGATGCTAAGTAACTATCCTGTTATGCTGAGTGTCTATCCTCTTCCTCCTCAATGATCATGCTGATAGCTTGTAAGAATATTTTTGGTTCTGGGCGCCGCCACCAGTGGCTAAGGCCCAATTTTTCAGCCCCTGTTTAACAGGGGCATGTAATTTCAATTTTTGATGCAATATTTTGCAAGGAGGGTTCGTTGCTGCACTCAACTAGAGTATCTGTGAGGGGTTTCAGTGTTATGGCACCAGCACCAGTGCCTAAGGCCCAATTTTTCAGCCCCTGTTTAACAGGGGTGTGTAATTACAATGTTTGATGCAATACTTTGCAGCAGGGCTCATTCCTGCGCTCCAACTAAAGTATCTGTGAGGGGTTGCAGTGTTGTGGCACCAGTGCCTAAGGCCCAATTTTTCTGCCCCTGTTCAACAGGGACATGTAATTACAATTCTTGATCTAATATTTCACAGCAGGGCCCGTTTCTGCACTCACCAAGAGTAACTGTGAGGACTTACAGTGTTGTGGCACCAGCACCACCACCACCAAAGGCCCAATTTTTCTGCCCCTGTTCAACAGGTGCATGTAATTACAATTCTTGATCTAATATTTCACAGCAGGGCCCATTCCAGCTCCCACCAAGAGTAACTGTGAGGACTTAGTGTTGTGGCAACACCACCACCACCACCACCAAAGGCCCAATTTTTCTGCCCCTGTTCAACAGGTGCATGTAATTACAATTCTTGATCTAATATTTCACAGCAGGGCCCATTTCTGTGCCCACCAAGAGTAACTGTGAGGACTTAGTGTTGTGGCACCAGCACCACCACCACCAAAGGCCCAATTTTTCTGCCCCTGTTCAACAGGTGCATGTAATTACAATTCTTGATCTAATATTTCACAGCAGAGCCCGTTCCTGCGCCCACCAAGAGTAACTGTGAGGGCTTACAGTGTTGTGGCAACACCAACACCTAAGGCCGCAATTTCTGCGGAGTATATAGGGCAGGCCCCTACTTTCAAACATCCAACTTACAAATTACTCCTACTTGCAAACGGAAGGAGACAACAGGAAGTGAGATGAAATCTACCCCTAGGAAGGGAAATTCTCTCCTGTAAGAGTTAATATGGGAAAAACGTGTCTCCTCTCCACTGATGCTTTATCACCAATCCTTGTTTAACTAACAACCCCAAATTGTCAAAAAACATTTGTCATTGGGACAGAAAGTGAGGTGAAATCTTCTGAAGAGGTGCACAGACAGCAAAACAAATGTCACAGGGGTGATCACCCTTCCCTATGTTTTCCAAAAAGCTTAAAAATAGATTTTTTGGCTGGAGTTACACTTTAAAAATGTACCAGTTCAAAATTACAAACAGATTCTACTTAACAACAAACCTACAGTCCCTGTCTTGTGTGCACCGCCTGTATACTGCTGTTCAGAGTATATAGGGCCTGGGGGCCCCACGCTTTTCCTTTTTTTAATTTGGGTGTGGGGTTCCTCTTAATATCCATACAAGACCCAAAGGGCCTGGTAATGGACAGGGGGGTTCCCATATCATTTGTCTCACTGATTTTCATCCTTAATGCCGGGACCCGACAAATTCAATAAAGCCGCAAGCAGTTTTAACCACTTGCCGCCCGCCCTATTACCAAATGACGGTGGCAAAGTGGTTTGATATTCCTGACCGGATGTCACATGACGTGATCAGGAATATCGAGCCGCTGCGCGCCCCCGGGGGCATGCATCGCGGCGATCGTTGCTGCGGGGTGTCAGCCTGACACCCTGCAACACCGATCTAGGTAAAGAGTCTCTGACGGAGACTCTTTACCACGTGATCAGCCGTGTCCAATCACGGCTGATCACAATGTAAATAGAAAGAGCCGGTGATCGGCTTTTCCTCACTTGCGTCTGACAGACGTAAGTAGAGGAGAGCCGATCGGCTGCTCTCCTGACAGGGGGGGTCGGTGCTGATTGTTTATCAGCACAGCCCCCCCTCGGATCCTACCCAGGACCACCAGGGAAGCCACCCAGGACCACCAGGGAAGCCATCCACACTGGACCACCAGGTATGCCCCTAGACCCCCAGGGAAATGCCACTGTGTGCCCAGGCAGCTGCCAATCTGTGCCCAGGTAGCTGCCAATCAGTGCCCACTTCAATGCCTACCACTGCCAGTGCCTCATATCAGTGCCGCGTATCAGTGCCCATCAGTGCCACGTATCAGTGCCCATCAGTGCCCAGCAGTGCCGCCTATCAGTGCCCAGCAGTGCCGCCTATCAGCGCCACCCTATCATTGCCCAGCAGTGCCCAGCAGTGCCGCCTTTCATTGCCCATCAGTGTCGCCTATCAGTGCCCATCAGTGCCAACCAGTGCCTCCCGGTGCCACCCATCAGTGCCCATCAGTGCCACCTATCAATGCCCATCAGTGCTGCATTAGAGTGCCACCCATCAGTGCCGCCTATCAGTGCCCATCAGTGCTGCATATCAGTGCCCATCGTCAGTGCCCGTCAGTGCCCACTCATTGGTGCCACCTCATCGGTGCCGCCATATCAGTGCCTGTAAGTTCCGCCTTATTAGTGCCCATCAGTGAAAGAGAAAACTTACTTATTTACAATTTTTTTTAACAGAAACAAAAGCAAAACTTTTATTTTTTTCAAAATTTTCGGTCTTTTTTTATTTGTTTAGCAAAAAATAAAAACCGCAGAGGTGATCAAATACCACCAAAAGAAAGGTCTATTTGTGGGAACAAAATGATAAAAATTTAGTTTGGGTACAGTGTTGTATGATCGCGCAATTGTCATTCAAACTGCGACAGCGCTGAAAGCTGAAAATTGGTCTGGGCAGGAAGGTGTCTAAGTGCCCTGTATTGAAATGGTTAAATCACTTTTATACCTTTAAAAATGTCATTTTTTGCAGGGACTGTTCTAAGCACGGGAAACACGCGCCACTTTACAGGCATACTATAGACACCCCCCAGGTACGATATTTAAAGGAATATTTCACTTTTTTTTCACTTTAAGCTTCATAAAATCACTGCTCCCGAAAAAAACGTCTGTTTTTAAAACTTTTTTTGCATTGATACATGTCCCCTGGAGCAGGACCCGGGTACTCAAACCCTTTTTAGGACAATACCATGCAAATTAGCCTTTAAATTTAGCACTTTTGATTTCGAACGTTCGCGTCCCATAGACTTCAATGGGGTTCTAAAGCTCTCAAACTTTGTGTGTCGGAAATTCCGATGGAGAAAGTCCTATGGAGCCCACATACGGTCGGAATTTCCGTCGGAAAGTCCGACCGTGTGTACAGGGTATTAGTGTTCAGGGTCTGAGTCTCAGCATCAAGACTCATTTCTGTAAGGCTGGGTTCACACCTCCGATGGATGCGGCTCACAGCAGGGGTCCAGTGCGTACCTGTTCTCCATTTCAGTGACGAATCAGGGCCGAATCTTTGTCTGAATTCAGCCCTGAAATGGAGCCAAAGATGCACAGCATTCCTGTGCAAGCTGCTCCGCGGCTGAAATGGAGATATGCAAACCGACTCCATAGAGAGCCGTCACAATCTCCTGTCATGCGAATTAGATGCAGGGAAACTCGCATCAAATTTGCATAGATGTGAACCCAGCCTCAAGGTTTCCTTTAATAGTTTAATAGACCATATAACAGGTCAGATGGAGGTGTTTTTATATCTGTCTGGAGTTTATCTTTAACCTCGTCAGCCCTAGACCATTTGGCTGGCCAAAGACCAGAGCAGTGCGATTTGGCACTGCGTCGCTTTAACTGACAATTGCGCGGCCGTGTGTGCGAGGTGGCTCCCAAACAAAATTGACGTCCTTTTTTCACCACAAATAGAGCTTTCTTTTGGTGGTATTTTGATCACCTCTGCGGTTTTTATTTTTTGCGCTTTAAACAAAAATATAGTGACAATTTTGAAAAAAACACTTTATTTTTTACTTTTTGCTATAATAAATATCCCCAAAAAATATATAAAAAAAATGTTTTCCTCAGTTTAGGCCAACACGTATTCTTCTACATATTTTTGGTAAAAAAAAAATCGCAATAAGCGTTTATTGATTGGTTTGTGCAAAAGTTATAGCGTCTACAAAATAGGGGATAGTTTTATTGCATTATTATTAATATTTTTTTTTTTTTACTAGTAATGGCGGCGATCAGCGATTTATATCCTGACTGTGACATTATGGCGGACAGATCGGACACTTTTGGCGCTATTTTGGGACCATTCACATTTATACAGCAATCAGTGTGATTAAAAATGCATTGATTACTGTATAAATGTGACTGGCAGTGAAGGGGTCAACCACTAGGGGCGCTGTAGGGGTTAAATGTGTCCTAGGGAGTGATTCTAACTGTGGGGGGGTGGGCTATGTGTGACACGACACTGATCACCGCTCTTGATTAGAGAAAGCTGTGATCAGTGTCAGTGTCACTAGGCAGAACAGGGAAATGCTTGTTTACATCAGCATTTCCCCGTTCTTCCTCTCCGTGAGATGATCGCGGGTATCCCTACGGACATCGAGTCCGCAGGACCCACGATCACACTCACGGAGATCGTGGCAGCGGTGCGCGCGTGCCCGCAAGCCGCTTCTTAAAGGGCAACATACAGGTATGTTAATATGCCTGTACGTGCCCTTCTGCCGACGTATATTGGCGTGAGCTGGTCGGCAAGCGGTTAAACAGGTTAATCAAAGGATATTGATAAATTTGATTTAGCAAAGAACTCAGCTAGAAGTATATGTGGTGTATGCTAAGTATGTATGCATACTTGTTTAGTAGTGAGCCAGTCAAATGTAAATGGCTTCAAACATGCTCAGAACAAACATAGATCTATACTAAGAAAAAAGGTTAACGAAAAAAATTTCCCTTATATTTAAAAAAAAAGCATCTTTTTTCAACAATTTATTAACAAACAGTTCATACACGTAATCACAAATAAAAAAAAAGTCTAAAGAGAACAATTCCTCCTATAAAGTGCAAAATACATCAGATTCATTACAGCAGGAGTAGAACCTTTTTCCATAGCGCAATTGCTAAACAAACCAAAATAAAAAAAAAATAGAAACATAAAATAGAAAATGATTAAAATAAATAGATGATCACTTCAAATAATAACCAACACATATGACAAAAGCATATACTACAGAAACCCAAAAGAATATTTTAACAATCAACCACAATGGTTTTGTCCACTTGCAAGCTATAAATTAAAGCTGTATACGGTATTATGAGTGCTGAAGGCAAGCACCCTTTCCAAACATGCATTTCCTGGTATTTAGGTACACTTTTGCACTGAAATGTGAGAAAACCACTTTTCATGTTGGTTATATGTCCCCATTCACACAGCATACCAAAAAAATATATATTTTCCTTTTGCACACCATTCACACTGATTGCCAACATCTGTGTGACTTCATGCACAGAACCAATTTGGATTTTTTTTAGAGTTTCTGGATATAAATAGTAAGCTGCAATTTTTAAAATGTTTTTACGGTTATACTATGTAAATGGGATGCATAAACACTTAAAACACTTTTTAGCACTTCAGTGTACATAGCCTTATATTCATTTTACTCTAGGCCTTTAAAATTGTTGTTTACTACAAAGACAGAGTCTGGCTGAGAAAAAATTAGCAATAAATAGGTATAATACAAATATAATACAAATATACCTACCTACAACCTGTTTGGGTCTTTGGAGAGGGCATTATAAATAAATAAATACAAATAGAATTCACAAATTCTGAATTTTGCATATACTGCATGTTTAAAATGTACAGTATATGGATCAATCTAAATTTGATCTTGACTGTCAATAATATAGCCAATGAAATATTTAGCGCAGCTTAGTGATTAACAAGTTAGACTACAGTTGAGTTACTATGCCATTCATATGGTAAATCTGCTGACCAACCGGGTACCATAGACCTGTAGCTTGAATTGTGCACTAGTGTCTGAAAGACCAAGTCAGGTTGTCATCAACGTTTAAACAGAACAGTTTTTTTGTTATAATAGCATATTTTGCTCACACATTTTATTTTGTGCAGTACCACTTCAACTCAAAATCATTTAACACCTTGAATAACAAAAACAAAACAAAGACAAAATAATATTCAACAGCTTAAATTAAAATACCAATAATAACAAATAAATATTAAATAAAATAAATAAATCACAACAAACATATTACTGTTGATCTTGGTTCCACTTGTTCCTGCCCATTTCTTCCATTTAAATAATTATTTCAAAGCATCACATGCTATTTGTGTTAATGCACCTATTATGTAGCTACCATTGTGTCTATAAAAAGTGCTTTGTAAAGGATACCTTGTAAAATAATGGGGTCCCATCACAAGACTATCCTAGATGTACACTTCTATCAGGTCTAACTTGCAAAGTGACATCTGTCTGATCAGTTAGCTAAATCCCTGCAGATGCCAGTATTGTTTAGTGTTCATTCTTTCAAGTCCAACCCTTTATTTGAGCCCACTACAGCCTCTCTCACCTACAGATTCATGTGACAAGGGGCTGTAGTCCTACTCAGAAGCATCTTTGCAAAATCTGGCTTTATAGTTTTTGATTTAAATTCAGAATGTCACACTCAGTGGACTTTACACTTTTGGACAGCTAAAATGATACTTGGATGTATTACTAGCTCACGTATAACTGTATTGGTAACGTTCAATGTGCACCTGTCATGAGACACACCTGACATTGTTGATCTCCTGCCACAAATACCAGTTGCCTGGCCATGTCTGTTTTATATGCTTCTGAGTCACAGACCTGTAACTGGGATGCAGCAAATGGAAGTTGGAAAAAAACAGAATTTTGTATTGCCATACATATTCAGTGTCAGTGAATTCAGAGCCAGTAAATTAAAGTACTGAAATTGATTAATCAGAATGAAAACCATACAACTTGCATTTCAAGAAGGAGATCATTAATAACATGCGTCAGTAAGTGGTTGGAAATCTGTGATTAACACAGACGTGGGGAACCCCCTTTTTGGGTAATTTTAAGAAATCTTCACATAAATTATAAAAGCTTTTGGGCTGATGAAGCATTTTAAACAGTTTATAAGTCAAAGTCTAAAACGTCTGTGGGGGTACTGGCCCGTTCAATTTCCTCCACAGTCTTGGGGATTGGTACTTGGTTTCTTTCAACTTGTTGGAGATTGGACTCTAGGGATGCTTCAATTTGTTCTTGACACATGCTCAGGATATTCTATGATCACAGACAATAAAAAAAAATGTTAGAAATGTGATAAACAAACCTTGTATGTACCTTAAAGGAAACCTGTGAAAACAACCTTTACTGCTCTAATGGTAATGATGGACATAAACCTTAAAGATAGTATTGTTGTCACTCTTGGGACCCTGTACAATGGGGTCCACCCCCTTGGACTTCTCCAGGGACAAGTAATCAAATACCACCCACTATCTTTGAAAATAGGAAAAAACTTCAGCCGCACTCCAATTAGCTCTTCTTGGAGTCTTTTTAATAATCAGTGAATTGTCTGTATACCAGTGGCAGCTGGAGTTTAATATATTTTTTTGGGGGGGCGGCAATCAAACCTGCTCCTCTCACTTGCACATATTGCCCCCCCCCCCTACGGGGACAGGCCGGGCCTTGGTACTCACACTGCTCCCCGCACCGGCTCCCGCTCATTCTCCTATCTGCAATCAGGGCAATTTCTGCATCCGTCCGCTCCGTCTCTTCCCTTCCGGGCAGCTCTATGGAACCGGGAAGGCGGCGATCAGTCTTAGGAGGCCGATGCTGCTCCTTGCTACAGCTTGCTGAGGGGCCATTGCTTCTCCTCATGGCCAAACAGGAAGTAGGTCCTGAGACCCGATTTGCCGGGAGTCCTAAAATCCATGCATACGGCACCCTGCATGTAGATTAGGGGCTGGGCACATGGATTAGGGGGGCGGCGACCCTAATGGTGCAGCCACCACTGCTGTATACAGTGATGTCTTCAACTCAAAACCAGTCTTCCTTTAATGCCTTTCACCACTCCTGGCTTGCTCACAAGGACAGTGTAAGTCCTAAACGATAGAGGAAGACCTAATTGGAGTTTGGCTGAAACTTTTTCCTATTTTCAATGAAGAGTGGAGACAGATTGTGATGACTGATATCCAGGTTGTCCATGTGCAGGAGAGGCCAGTTTTAAGTGGAACTATGGATCTCTGTGTATTTCTGTTACCACCAACTACCACCCATCGAGTGAAATTCCACATTCATTCCACACAGAGGTTTTTTGTTTAGGTTTGTTAAAGTGCACCTGTGCCTGGGCTATGGATATTAAAGTCTATGGACCTCTCTAGTTGCATGCAGTGTAATGTGATTCATTCTCAAAGAACATCAAAGATAACAACTCTGAATTGTTTTAGTTTCTAAGGGCCCATTCACCCCAAAGTCTCCTCTGAGCTCCCCAAAGCAAAAACTTGGAGGTATCCTTAGCTTTAGCTTTACCACGTCTCTGTTGTTAAACAGTTAGATACGGGTGCTTCAAAAGACAGTGGGGGCTGACATTTGGCTGTCACATGGCAGGAAGTCTGTCTGGGAAATAAACCTGAGCATTCACAGATCTATATGTTAGAAGTGCCAATGCCAGACACCCTGCAGCTGCCACTCCCCCAGTTTCTCTCCTTGTAGCACATGCCACATGGCCACGCTTCCATCTCTGGCTGGTGGGTCTCTGTACTGCTGGCCATGCCCTCTCTCTCACTGTCTGGCAAAGGTACTCTCCTCAGAGAGCATCCTTGTTGCTAGGTAGCAGGTTGACTATATCTGCCTAGCCTCCTCTCTGTCCATACACTGGTGTTACCGTGGTGCTTAGTGTAAACGTCACAAGCTCAGGGCTCTTATAGTGTTTGCTGTCTGGCTCCTGTTTTCTTGCTTTGCCTTGATAGTCCCTGTCAGTCTTGTATTGTCTCTAGATTCTACCCCTACTGGCTTCTAGCCTGGATAATGGATTACCATTTTGATAGTTGTCTGTCCTTACCCTTTGCCTGGATACTGATTACTCGCTGATTAATGCCTGTCATGAACCTTGTCTAGATAATGGATACACTGCTGTTTGTCATCTTCCCTGACCCCTGCTTGGATAGCAGACTCTACCTCTGCCTGCTGCTAGCCAGTCCTGACCACTGCATACAAGTATGTATGCATACAGTACCTGCCTTGAACCTTTTCCACATCAGGAAATGCGGTATGCAAATTCTCCTTCTCTCTTTCAAGGTCACTGGGTAGCATCCTATTCCTATGAATATAGCACAGTGCCTTAGGTCCTTGGGTATGCAAATTCTGGTAGGCACACTAGTCTTAATTAAAAGGCAGACACTGTGGGTAAATCTGTGCAAAGGTCTCACTATTTTCACAGAACGGGCTTCAAACAGGTGACCCTTAAAGTATGTTCCAAGGATTTGGGGGCTCCCTAGGTGCCAAGTGGTTTTGACAACAAACTCAATTCACAGATCTCTCAGCTATACTCTATAACAAATATACAAAGCTGGAAAGCAATGGAAGATGTAATTTATCCATCAGAAATATAAAAGATATAGCTATAGCAAAATATTTCTGACAAAAAGTTAATAGGGAAAATCTTACCGGGTCACAGTGGATGGCTTGAGCAAGGTAGTTTGTAATTGCCAAACTAGAATAAGCTATCCCCAATTTTTCTGGCCTAAGCCCGTTCACAGCAGCTGCTAAACTAGCTGCAGCTACCAGAGAAGGAGGTAGTGCAATAAAAGTACAGTCTGAAAAGCAAAGACAATAGGCATGTTAGTAAAAGATCACCAAATAATAATTAATAAAAAATAGGACAGCTGGTAATGGATCTCATATATAAAAAAGGTTAAACTGTACAAAATCCAATTTATGAGACTTTTCAGCTCAAAAATATTTATCTGTTATATGAACTTTTTAAGAATATTATACAACAGTTAGATGCAAGCTAATTGAACCATCCCCTCTATCTGTTGGAAGCTATAGCAAAAACTTTGCAAATTAGTTATTATTATTATTATTATTATTATTATTATACAGGATTTATGTAGCACCAACGGTTTGTGCAGCACTTTACAATATAAATTAGTTCCCTGATCCCCCGCCCTTCCCTATAGATACAAAATAAATGAATTTCCAAGGAAAGAATAGCAGAGTTTGAAACTCTTGAAAGCCCATCAGTGGCTTTATTTCTATATATAAACCGTCCATTAAATGCACACCCTAAATTAAATTAAAAAATGATCAGTGAAGGACCTGAGCATTCCTGGAATGATTAGAAGCCACTGTGCCTGTAACTTTAACTCTCAGCTTTTTTCGCTGAACTTTTAGATTACACCAATGGAAAAGTATGAGAAATGGCAATGCTGATCCCTCTTTTCAGAATACTATTTCCTGGCTGACATGCTAGTGCTTTGATTTCTGAGTTTCTGACATGAAACAAGTATTCAAATGTGTGTGTGAGACAGCGCTGCATCTGTGTTAGGTTGCCTGTCCAGTGAAGGAAATCATGGCTGGTTGAACCTTTAGAGGGTTCAGGGGCTATTAGGGGTATGGTGTCAGAGAGACTGGCTTAGATCACTGGCTGCTGCCTCTCTGGAAGCAACCATGAGAAGGTCCTTTTGAAGATATAGAGCAAGTTTGGAGGAGCACCAGTTTTAGAAGTATGCCACAACAGAGGTTGAATATTAGGAGGTTTATTGAAGCACTTAGTCACAGGTAAAAATCCAATATATTTTTGGGGGGTATTGCCTCCCCTTTCCTAGGTTGCCCCCTGATGAAGGGGGAGGCAGATCCCCAAAACACAACATATTTTTACCTGTGAACTAAGTGCTTCAATAAACCTCTTAATATTCACCCTGTGTTGTGATTTACTTCTAAACCTGGCACTCTTCTAAACCTGTTCTATGGAACAAGTATAGAAAAAGGAAATACTGACAATTTAGTCTATAGTATAAACTATATGCATGAAAATGCAAAGAGAGCAAAGAGGTGTAATATGACAAAAGACACTGATTATTGGGTTACATTTTGGGTACTCACCTGTGGTGCACAGTGCAATGAAGGTCTCTGCGTGCTTCCTGACTTGCTGCAGTTTCTCTGCCGGAAGCCTCAGCAGTGCCAGGAAATACGGAAGAAAGTCTCTCGGTGTCACTGCTTCTATGTCCCATTTAAGCTTGTTCAGGACCAGCAGTTCCATTGACTAGACAAGGGAAGATCATTTCAGAACAAACGTATGAAACTCTCGCTTTTTATTACTGTTTTGCACCTTCGGCTTTTTCCAGTTTACAAACATGTAAATGTGGTGGCTACATTAGATTATTTATACAGGTTTTTTCCCTTTATTTTCACCTAGTTATCAGACCAGTAACACTTTCTGTCTTGGGGTGTCTCCACTCCACTGGAGGAAAAACGGAAACCCCCATGGACAGCAGCATTGTCAATCTGGGAAGAGGATAGTGTTAGATGCACTTGTAAATTTAGATGGACTTTAGATTGTCACAATTATTTATTTTGCATAGGGCTTATAGAACACCAGTGCAGCTATATAAATAGGGAGGAAGAGATTCCCCTCTGTGCCCTAAATGTAGTATATATAAGGGGGACATTATACACCTAATTTGGAGGTGTCCAAAACTACACAGGTATTGGGAAGAAGTCTCCCAGTGTATTACTAGACTAGCGCAAGTTCCTATCCCCCTAAACCCGGTAGTGTACCTGCTTGGAGCCATAGATGCAGAAATGTTCCCAAGAGGAATGTACTACATGCTAACTAGATTGATGTACCTCGCCAGAAAACTCATTGCAAAATACTGGATGGCACCAGCGTTACCCATGGGGAAGCAGTGGATCTCTTATGTAAATTCTCTGCTTCCTAGAGAGCGATTGACGTATAGTCGTAGGAGAGAAAAGGGTAAATTTGACACTATATGGCAATCATGGTTGGGGGATGCGGATTTAGCACCACATCAACTGGTAGTGGAAAGACTTCAGATGTAGAGCCATGGGGGAGGTGTAGGAGAGGGAAGGGCAGAGAGGAGAGGAAAAGAATGGCCTGAAGGAGTAAAGGTTGAATATTTAGATAGGAGAGACCATCGGTGGGGGAAGAAAGGGAAAAACGAATGCAGTGAATAAATATTAGGAGACACAGGTGATGGATGTGATTGGGGGGGGGGAAGGGAGGGAAAAGGGAAAAGAAGATAGAGTGATATGATATAGAAGTAAATGCACAAGAATGACATAGAATAGTGCATGAGTGCAGGAATAGGCATGTATATACTATGTGTAATGTTTTATTGAACAAAATGCAAAAAATGATATGTATAATGAGAATCATTTTCTAAAATAAAAAAATGTTTTGATTGAAAAAAAAAAAAAAAAAAAAAATTTAGATGGACTTGACTATAAAATTAAAACCTAACTCCAGCTAACATTTTTAAGCAGTTACAACAACAGTTTTTTCCTTTTGGGATAAAGCTTTTACATAAATGAATAAAAGCTGACCAATGTAAGTTCCCTTGTCGGTGTTAAATGGTTTCCCTCAGCCCTGTAACTGACACTTTTGCTGAACAGCTTGGTCGTAAGTGGAAGTTGAAAGATAACATACTTACTGGCCAGATAAATAGGTAAAAATAAAGGAAACAACTAAAAACAAACTAATAGGGCCATCGCATTTAATTACTGGTAATTAATTGCACTTTTGCTATTGGATTTAAATACATTTTTAGCTGTATGCAGTGTTATGTAAAAGTACAATTATCCATATTTTGGATGTGTAATTGATTATTTAACTTTTACATATAGTTAATGTAATGCCCAGTATCCCAGGGGGCAGTGGTGAGCATCCTTCTTCCGACATGCCATACCGTAAGCGTTTACATCTACTTTTACAGGCCTGCCAGTGCCTACAAGCCCTACACTAATCTCCTCCTGTTCAGTATGTCAGCATTCCCTATCACAGCTAAAGCATATTGTCACTATGGCTGTTGGTAACCCACCCTTTTATAGCAAAGGGCTTATCCAAAAAAAACCTTATTAGCCCTTCTAAGCCAGCTGACCAAAGTTCAAAGGCCAGTCAGTGCATTATAGTCACATCAATAATTCACTGGGTCCCTGACCATGCATGATTTGCTGTGAACTCATGGTAGCTGTGAACTCCAACCTCACCTCTATTTATTACTATTCTTTATTTTGAAGTATTTTGTTTAAAATAGGAATAATTCCACCGCTGTAGACCTGAAATGCCTCAGTCATCTAAATGCAATGCAAAAATAAATTGTGCTGGGTACTGGTCCATGAATCAGTCTTTAACTGGTACTTACCCGCAGCTCTGTGACAGTGAAGGAGTAGTCGGAATACATGCACAGGCTCTCGGTGGTTATTACTTGGGACTCCTTCAGTTTCGAAGCAAGCAGAAGACAAGTTGCCCCCAGGAGCTGAAGTCGCCTCTTTTCTACAGGCACCAGAGACAGGAACCGGTCCAAGCAATTTACAGCCAAGGGGAACACCTGTTCTCCACACCTCTGATGTTCACAGACCTGGTACAATGCAAAAAATTACCACATATATATGAGGTAAAAATAATTGTTTAAAATTGTGTGAGAATAGTAATATGACAAATGTCATTGCAGACTTTCTTCTCTCTTAAAGGTGCATGCTCTGGGGGTTTCCACCTTGACCTTGGCTTCATTGTCTAGTGAATTACTAATCTGGAATCTCTGAAAAGTATGAACATTCATCATATATGCTTGTTCCAGGTCAGTGACTCAGTAAGTACTGAAATCAGGATGAAGATGACAGCCTTGGATCCCTCCCTTTTAAAAATAAGTCAGCAATGGCAGGGACCATATTTTAATTTTACATGTACTCTTAAAGTAGATTAACTTGGGCTGCCATTGTTCCTGAAATTGCCCTGCTGTTATGCCGATCTATTGTACTTTCTGGGTTTGATTTACTAAAGGCAAATGGGCTGATCACTTTGTAAGGGAATTTACCCTTAGCTTAATGAATAAGGTGATGCTTTGCTGACTTTCATCATGCAATCATGTGCAAGCAAAAATACTGTTTTTTATTCTCATCCCAAGTGATTAAGTATTCTTTGGAAAGTGATTTTTTCAGTACCTGAAATTCCCTTGCAAAATGCACAGACTATTCAGCCCCAGATTTCCTAACTTGGAGCAAATATACAGATCAGGAATTTTCATGCATACACAGGAATATCAGAGAAAAATGAAAATTAATTCAAAATACTGAAGCAGAACTGTCTGGATGGCAGTCGGGCAATTGGCATTTTGAAAAGGTTAGGAAGCCTCCATATCTCCTTCAGAACAGGCTTCCTTTAAAATGTACAGAAAAATTAATACATATGTTCCACACTCAATAATAATCAACTATAAAGGAAAAAAGCAGCAATGTATTATATTCTTGTTTTTGAGTTTAATACCACTTTAATGTATGTACAGCATATAAGTTGTAAAATATTTTTAAAGAGAAGTGTCCCTTTTCCATTAACTAAATTTAAATTTACTATATCCATATTTGAATTTTTTCATCGTTACAGTTGAAAACGAATGCCATTTTGACTCCTCTATCCATTAGAAAATCGAACAAATGCTCCAAAAAAGTTTGGCTGAAAAAAAACTTTGGTTGTCTTACCTCCAGCATCCAGCTGGTCAGCATTTTCCTCATGTAGGGATGCATTTCTCTCTGTACACACTGGAAGTATGTTGGGGATGGGGTGTATCTCTCTTGAGCTGTAAGCAGCCTCTCCAGGACCCTGCTCTGCAAAAGGACAGGATCAGCCTGTGCTCTGAGCTCTTTCTCGGGTTCCCAGCACAGCAATCTGCTCTCCATCACTTTATCTGTTCCTGCTGTTGTTCCGCAAGAGCTATTACAGTTGAGAGATGTCCCTTTAAAGTTTTTCAGCTTGACCTGTTAAACCTCAGCCTCATATACTTCCAGACTTCAGTAAGCCCTTCCCACTGCCCCTACACAACTGCCAATCACAGCTATTGTTTGTGATCAGGGGACAAAAGATGTTCCCAGTGGTTCTGTCCTTTTTCATCAACAAGACAATATTGCAACACTGCAAGGGTTAAATGCTAGGAGACTGTCACTGGGGGATGCAATAATTTATGAAAAAAGTAGATAAAGTGCATGTTTGCTCCCAGAAATAATCTAAGACATTTTTTTTAGAGGATTGGTCCTTGAAGAAGTATTTTTCGTACATTATTTACAAATTGCAGAATAAAATTCTTTCCTTTATATTATTTTACTTTTTTTCTTAGTTAACATCTTAATGATGAAGTAAAACCCACAGCTGCTGTGTACAGTGGTCCATAGACATGAATTAGAAGCTGCTGCTGTACTGTATGTGGGGATTGTGACAGTGGTTGTGTAAAATTTGTGCACACACACACACACAGATGCATGCCCCAAATGTGTGTGTTTCATGTAACTGCGGATTTAAGAAAAAGTTTTATGCAGGCTCTGGACACCGTACAGCCCCAATACGCCGTGTGCATGGGCCCTTAAAGTTGAACTCTGGGGAGAGTGAAAAAATCTTCCCTTGAAGTGCGGCTACCCCCAACACTGCAAGGGTTAAATGCTAAGAGGCTGCAAAAAGCACTTTTACTTACCCAATCCTCTGCTTCCACAGGCTCAGAATTGTAAGACCAGTCCTGAGAGGCTATTCTCTCCTATGCTCTGGTGGTCCGATGCCCTCTGATGTCATCAAGATTGATGCAAAGCCATAGCCATTCATTAGACGTGAGGAAGCCAAGGGACAGTCCACTGCCAATGCGCAGGAGAAAATAGGTGAGTGCCAGCTGCCAGAAGAAAAAGGATTGAGTAAGGCCGGCCACACAAAGAGCAAATTTCTTTCCTGCAACCACAGGGTTGCAGGAAAGAAATTCACTTGATTCCCTCGTCAACACAGAGTTGAATCCCTCCTCACTGGGAGAAGACAGTGATTATTGGTAGTGGCTATAGCAGCTGCTAGCGATAATCACAGGTGGAACCCGGCATGCTAGTTGTATCAAAGTTGATCGATCGATCAACTTGGTACATTCAGCCTACCCATATACAGTTTGAATCTCGAGGTTCAAGTGAGAATGAAATGCATTGTGGGTGCAGTGCAATTTTGTGGCCCATAGACTCGAATGGAAACATATCATGTGATATTGGTGCGTTTTTGCTAAATTATTCTTCTTCTTGACAGGACAGTAGTAGTAGCAGCCACAGCAGGAGTAGTTCCACAAACACACAGTCCTCAAATCACATTAACATTGCAAACCACTTGCACTGAAAATTGCAAAGCACTCACACTGCATAACTGGACTGAAAATCACATACAAAACTTTTTGCACTAGTGTGAACCAGGGGTAAAGATGAGTACAGTTGCAAAAAAATTAGGCTGGTTCAGCATGAACCAGCAAAATTTTGATCTGTGTGTGGCCCTCCCTGTTGTACAGAAATCGATCGGTAGATCAACTTCTTTTGAAGGGGATTGTTGGAAAACATTCAATCAACCATTTGGCTGCAGCACTGATCAGTGTATTCTGATACAGACAGAGGAGTCCCCACTGTTAAAATTCAATGGCTCCATCCACATCGCTTGTGTGGATTGGAGATACTTTTGTGGAAGATCACTGAAGATTATAGTATTGGGAACTGCCTCCTCCCAGCCACGTACTACTGCCAAGGGTTCTGGGAATGGAAAACCATCCCTTACTGTTTGACGTATATCTTCCTAACAATGCCACCAAAACTGCCAGAATCCTCCTCCTCCCTCTCCTCTTGTGTGTTTTGTGGTGTAGGAACAATGGTGTCTGCATAAAGTGGGCCTTGAGAGGAAAGGAAGTCCTCTTCCTCCCGCTGCTCTGCCCATACTGCCACGCAGAGTCTTCTCTAGCAGGAACACTACAGGCATTGTGTCACAGGTGCATGTATTTTCACGGCTCACCATCCTTGTGGCCTCCTCAAATGGTGACAGTACAGTGTTTGCATCCTTTATGAGCAGCCATTGGCGTGGGGAAAAAAAGCAGAGCTGGCCTGAGCCTATTATTGTGCCATACTCACACAGAGACTCGTTGATGGCCTTCTGCTGCATGTGCAGCCGCTGCAGCATTGCCAAAGTTGAGTTCCACCTGGTGGGCATGTCACAAATCAGGCGGTTTACGGGCAGGTGGAATTCCCGCTGAATTTAAACCAACCGAGCACTGGCTGTGTATGACCACCTGAAATGGCTACAGACTTTTCTGGCCTGCTTTAGCAATGCTTCCAACCCTGGGTTCCCTTTTTAGGAAATGCTGCACCATCAAATTGAGGACATGTGCCAGGCATGGCACATGTGTCAACTTTCCCTGTCTAAGGGTGGACAGGAGGTCTGTGCCATTATCACACACCACCTCTGGGCCTGCCCCTGCAGAGCTTCTCCGGTGTGGTTCCTCTCCCCTAGACACACCAGCTGAAGAACTGCATGCCACCTTGAATGCTTAGGGGGTAGTTGTGGTTCCTAGGACAATTCAGCAGAGGATGGCATGGAGGAGGAGGGGATAGAGCTGATAAATCTTGCCACATCACCACTAGCTGTATGGAGACGTGGGGGCACAACAAGCTGCAGCACTGATCCCTGTCCTGCATCCTTCTTAGTTGCAAGCACAGTTACCCAGTGTGCTGTGAACAAAATATATCATCCTTGGCCATGCTTGCTGGACCACGTTTCAGCAGTAATGTGGACTTTGCGTCTGACTGCCTTGCCCAACGATGCCACAACATTGCCTTCCACGTGATGGTACAGAGCTGGAATACATTACCTTACATGAAAAGAAATAGTGACTGGGAACCTACCATTGTGGTACAGCACATTCTGAAAATTCACGGAAGGGGGCAGAATCCACCAGACGGAAAGGCATAAGTTTTAGAGCCAGCAGCTTTGACAAGCTTGCATTCAGACGCTGGGCATGTGGATGGCAGTGACTGTATTTTTTTTTTCACTGAGCAGATGGGACAGAGAAATTTGCCGGCTATCGTCTACAGCTGGTGGTGTGCTACTGGCAGATGTGCTGCAAGGACCTGGGACACCCTGCGCTATACCATCATCCCTGTCAGTTGAGGCTGCTGAGAGGTCATGAGGTATAGCGGGGGCAAACTGAGGTGAGTAAGGAGGAGGAACAGAATTGCACCCCTTTTGGGTGGCTTTTAGGTGCTCTTGCCAATGGGCTGCGTGGTGGGAGGTTTAATGCCTTGTCAAGCATGTGGTACCCAAATGGCTGGTGTTTTTGCCATGCTTGATGTGCTTGAGACAAAGTTTGCAAATTGCAACAGTGCAGTCAGCTGTACATGTGCTAAAAAAGGCCCAGACAACTGAGCTGTGGGAAGTGGGTCGGGAGATAACAGCTCCACAATGTGATGGAATAGGGTGTGTCATGGATCTGCCACCTAAGGGTTAACTTAGTCCAGGCTTATTTCAGTGATTGGCAACAGGCTGCCTTATTTAAACACCTCAGCAGCACTGTGTCCTTGCTGTCTGATCTGCAGCTCTGTGTATGTAGCTCTGTGTATGTGTTTCCTGAAGATCTGATATCTGCTCCTGTTTGACCCGGCTTGTTTTGAGACTGTTCCTGTTATCTGCCTGCATCTGACCCTTGGCTTGTTTGACGATTCCTTCTGCCTGCTCCTCTAGTACCTCTGTTGCCAGCCTGATTACCGATCCAGCCCGCCTGATGTTCCAAGACTCTCCTCCAGTCTCCTATACTTACCTACTGCAGCCATCCAGCTCCAGTCCCGGTTTGCCTCGCCTGTCTGCTGATCCATTCAGTCTGCTCACCTGTCTGCTGATCCATCCAGCCTGCTGGTCCTGTCTGCTGTGCCGGCCATCTGACCCATCTGCTGTTGATCCTGCCAGGCACTCATTCCATTCTGCACTCCCGTGCCACCTGTCTGCTCTACCAGGGGCCGTGAGTCAGATACGTAAGCGAGGCCTTCCTCTGCACTATCGGGCTCATCAGTCAGGTACGTGAGAACTTGACAGTGTGGCTGCTCTCTACTCTTCCATGATGGCTGCCTCATTGGGGTTGTGCCTTATCCTCACCATCTCTTTCCTCCTCTGGCACCCAAGTCACATAAGTGACCTCATCATCTTCTCCATCCTCATTACATCTGGAGGCAACTTGGCAATATGCTGCGGCTGGGGAAACATGACTGCCAATTTGTGTACCAGTGTTCTCCCCTCTCTGTAGGCTCATGTTCCTGCCTTCCTCAACCTCAGAACCAACATATGAATCAAGTAATGGATGTGCATCATCAAGAAACAAGTGGCTAAGGCTATGTTCAAATAACTCTGCTGACTCCTCCATACCTGATGCTGGAGCTATGAAAGGAATAGCTGTGGACAAGGAGGCAGGTTTAGCCACTCTGGCAGCTGCAGTGGATGCACACTAGTCTCTGCTTGGGTGACAGAGGATGAGGAGGATAAGGATGGTTTAGTAAGCCAGTCCACCACCTCTTCTGCATGCTGTGGCTGGATAGCACAGGCAACATCACTAAACAGAGGAAATGATGCCCTGCCTGAGGACTGACCACGTCCATGATGGGGGGGGGTGTGCTTGTTAACAAAATGTAATAAAGATGTGGAAATATGTACGGGGATGCACATTAATCAATGGAAAGGGCTATTTGGTGCACTTTAAATTGAGTACTCTCTACACAGACACACTCCAGTGATGAACTATAATATACTACAGTAAAACTGCACTGACGCACTGCAATATACTGTTTCAAATGTGCAGTCACTTTTTTGTAACCAACCGCTATATGGACTACAGAGTTAATGGATAATTCCTTTTACTTGTTAACGCACTGAAGTATTCTGCATTAAACGGAAGGTAACGCACTGAAATATACGGCATTAAACGGAAGGCAACGCACTGAAATATACGAGGTTAAACTTGCAGCAACGCACTGGAATATACTGTGTTAAATGTGCACTAACACACAGAAATGAACTGCGTCACATAACGCTCTGAAATATACTGCGTGTATGGGTGCCTGGATCATCTTCCATGCAGTAGATGTGTCACCAGGATAGCAGGTGTTGTCGGTTCAGCTGAGGTAGCAGGAAACAGGAGACAGGAAGCGGGCTGGTATGTGCAGAGCTGCGGAGACACTAAATGCAGTGGCGGCTGGTGGTAAAAATTTTTGGGGGGAGCAAACAAACTGAAAAAATACCGAAACCCCCTCCTATAAATTGCAGCCTCACTGTGCCCATCAAACGCAGCCACTGTGCCCATCAAATGCAGCCACTGTGCACATCATATGCAGCCACTTGTGCCCGTCAAATGCAGCCACTTGTGCCATTGTGCCCATCATATGCAGCCACTGTGCCCATCATATGCAGCCACCTGTGCCCATCATATGCAGCCACGTGTGCCCATCATATGCAACCACCTGTGCCCAGTATATGCAGCTACTTATGCCCGTCAAATGCAGCCACTTGTGCCCAGTATATGCAGCCACTTGTAAATATCAAATGCAGCCACTGTGCCCATCATATGTAGCCACTGTGCCCATCATAGGCAGCCACTGTGCCCATCATATGCAGCCACTGTGCCTATCATATGCAGCCACTTGTGCCTATCATATGCAGCCACTTGTGCCCGTCAAATGCTGCTACTTGTGCCCGTCAAATGCAGCCACTTGTGCCTGTCAAATGCAGCCACTTGTGCCCAGCTTAACCACTTCTATACAGGGCTTCACATAATGCACTGAAATATACTGTGTGTATGGGTGCCTGGATCATCTTCCATGCAGTAGATGTTTCACCAGGATAGACCAGCAGGTTTTAAATGGAAGGTGTTGTCGGTTCAGCTGAGGTAGCAGGAAACAGGAGACAGGAAGCAGGCTGGTATGTGCAGAGCTGCAGAGACACTGAATGCAGTTGCGTCTGGTGCTCAGAATTTTTTGGGGGATGCAAACAAACTGAAAAATACCGAAACCCCCTCCTATAAATTGCAGCCTCACTGTGCCCATCAAATGCAGCCACTGTGCCCATCAAATGCAGCCACTGTGCCCATCGAATGCAACCACTGTGCCCATCATATGCAGCCACTTGTGCCCATCATATGCAGCCACTTGTGCAATTGTGCCCATCATATGCAGCCACTGTGCCCATCATATGCAGCCACTGTGCCCATCATATGCAGCCACCTGTGCCTGTCAAATGCAGCCACTTGTGCCCATCTTAACCAATTCAATACAGGACTTTTATATACCCTTCCTTCCCAGACCAATTTTTAGCTTTCAGCACTCTCACACTTTGAATGACAATTACTCAGTCATGCTACACTGTACCCAAACCAAATTTGTATCATTTTTTTCTCACAAACAGAGCTTTCTTTTGGTCATATTTAATCACCGTTTTTTTTTATTTTTTAAAAAGAGAGACATTTTTGTAAAATTTTTGCAAATAAATCATTTTTCTTCATAAATTTGGGCCAAAATGAATACTGCTACATATCTTTAGTAAAAATAACCAAAATTACTGTATATTATTTGGTCTCTGTAAAAGTTATAGAGTCTATAAGTTATGGTGCAAATCATTGAAAAATGATCACATCTGATCACACCTGATGTACTGAATCATTTCTTGAGACCCTAACAAGCCAGGAAAGTACAAATGCCCCCCAAATGACCCCTTTTTGGAAAGCAGACATTCCAAGGTATTTAGTAAGAGGCATGGTGAGTTCTTTGAAGTTGTAATTTTTTCCCACAATTCTTTGGAATTTTTTTTTTTTTTTGCACGAAATTGTCATAATAACAAGTTATTTCTCTCACACAGCACATGCATACTTGCAATGACACCCCAAAATACATTCGGCTACTCCTCCTGAGTATAGTGATGCCACATGTGTGAGACTTTTACACAGCCTGGCCACATACAGAGGTCCAACATCCAACTAGCACCGTCAGGTGTTCTACGAGCATAAATTGCACATCTCATTTGATGACAACCTATCACACTTTTGAAGGCCCTGGAGCACCAGGTCAATGGAAACGCTCACAAAATGACCCCATTTTTGAAAGCTAACACCCCAACGTATAATCTATGAGGCATAATGAGTCTTTTAAATGGTTCATTTTTTTCCAGAAGTTTTTGGAATATGTGGGAAAAAATGAAAACAAATTTTTTTATACAAAGTTGTCCATTTATAAGATATTTCCAACACATAGCATGTACATAGCAAAACTGACACCCCAAAATACATTCTGCTACTCCTCCCGAGTATGGCGATACCACATGTGTGAGACTTTTACACAGCCTGGCCACATACAGATGCCCAACATTGAAGTAGCACCGTCAGGTGTTCTACATGCATAAATGACACATCTCATTTCTCAACCACCTATTACAGTTTTGAAGACCCTGTAGCACCAGGACAATGGAAACGCCCACAAAATGACCCCATTTTGGAAAGCTAACACCCCAACGTATAATCTATGAGGCATAATGAGTCTTTTGAATGGTTCATTTTTTTAAAGCAGTTTTTGGAAAATGTGGAAAGAAAATGAAAACGCATTTTTAATTAGACAAAGTTGTCAATTTATAATTTTATATTCATAAGCTATGAGGTATACTGAGTCTTTTGAATGGTTCATTTTTTTACAGTTTTTGGAAAATGTGGAAAAAAAATGAAAACGCATTTTTTTTAGACAAAGTTGTCAATTTATAAGATATGTCCAACACACAGCATGTACATAGCAAAAAGGACACCCCAAAATACATTCTGCTACTCCTCCTGAGTATGGCGATACCACATGTGTGAGACTTTTGGCCTGGCCACATACAGAGGCCCAACATCCAAGTAGCACTGTCAGGTGTTCTAGGAGCATACATTACACACAGAAATTCCTGCCAACCTATTACATTGTTGAAGGCCCTTCATATTTCTAACACATAGCATGTAGAAGCTATTGTACATACCAATTACAAACCAAAATACATTCTGCTAAGCAAAGGGTAGAGAAAAGATTACCTGCGGTTTTAGTAGTGCAGTGGTCCACAGAAGAGAGCATCGGTCCAGAAGAGAGCATCGGCCCAGGCAGCAGGCAGGAATGTGGACAGCGACAGCAAAACAGGCAGCAGGCAGGAATAGCCAGTACAGGTAGAGATGTTGTCAGCACAGCCAAAGCATTGGTCCAGATAGCAGGCAGGGATGTGGTCAGCAGCAGCAAAAGGATCAAAGGATCATCCATGCAGCAGGCAGGAATACTGTCCATAGTTAGTACATGCAGCAGGCAGAGGTATGGTTACCACAGCCAGAGTATTTGTCCAAGCAGCAGGCAGGACCATCAAGCTTAGGGCTTCTGTCAGCAAAGAATGGGGACAGGGGTAGAGGCTTCTCCCACCCAAATCACTTTGAAGCCTCTGGGCAACCAGACCCTGTTCTGGGAACACAAAAAAACAAAAACTGGTATTCTGAACTCAGAACACTATTCTGGAGCCCCTCACATATGTCAGACCCCTGTGTAGCAGGGTTAAAGATCAATCCAAGGGGCAGGCAAAAACATGGTCAACAGGCCGAGGTCAGTGCAGGTAAAAGGCAAAAATAGACGGTAGGCAGAGGCATAGTCGATACAGTCCAGGGTCAGTTCACGTGAAAGACAGAAACATGGTGGATAAACAATGCAGATGGTAGGCAGAGGCATAGTCGAGAAACAGGCCAGGGTTAGTTCACATGGAAGACAATGATATGGTTGGTTGAGGCAGGGAAATATTCAGGACAGAAATTGAAAACTGGGAAATGGCAGTATTAGAAGTATGGGCTAATAGTTTTCGAGAGTGTGATATCACTTGAAGCATTCTCCGATGCAAAGGCAAGTTTGGGAGGGACAGTCGGGACAATGGAAGCTGGTGTCTTTCCTAATTCCTCTTTTAGTGCACACCCGACCTTTTTTTTGGAGTGGTCTTCCAGATCCTGATGGTGGAATATGGTCCAGAAAATGGCGCTCATGTAGTCTGCTGACACAATCGGAGTGAATGCTTTCTGGGGGGATACTTGTTGGAAGATCAGGGCAGTGACAATGTCTTCAATAAACTTTATGAAGGTGATGGGTGTTTCCGTTGATTTTTGGTAGATGATGAAAGAATTTAAAAGGGCCAAATGAAAAAAGTAAATTGCGACTTTTTTGTACCAGAAGAGGAATTTTCTTGTTGAAAGATAGGGCTGCAACATTTGATCATTTAAATCTACCCCCCCCATGAATTTATTGTACTGGTTGATACAGGAAGGCTTGCGCATGGGACTACGTCTTCTGCGAAGTTCCACCGAGGTGTCATCGTGGATGGTGGACATGATGTACACAACTTTCCTATCCCTCCACTTCACAGCCAAACACTTCCTCATTCCTCAAGCTTGTCGATTCCCCCCTTTGAATGGTTGTGGTGACAAGAAGCTGTGGGAAGCCCTTTCGGTTTTTCCTTGTTGTACCACAGGCCAAAGTTTTGGTGGCGGAGAAGGGGCAAACTGGTGTAATAGTTGTACATACCAATTACCAATTGTACATACCTCGCCCTCTTACTGGGGATATATTGCTTGATTCCCAGCCGGCCTTCATACACGTGGAACGAGTGCACATAACCAGTGGCGCTTTCACAGAGTTTTTTGAGCTTCAACCCGTACCTCGCCCCCTTACTGGGGATATATTGCTTGATTCCCAGCCTGTGAAATGCACCAGGGATTCGTCCACAGATATGTTTTTTGTCAGGGACATAAAGTTCGGCAAACTTCTTGGAAAAAAAATTAATTAGGGGGCAAATTTTATATAGTTTGTCAAAGTTTGGGTGATTTCGGGGGGGGGCACTGTGAGTTGTCACTGAAATGTAGGAAGCGCATTATAATTTCATATCGGGACCTGGACATGGCTGATGAAAAAATTGGCATATGGTGCATGGGTTTGGTCGACCAATACTTACGCATTTCATTTTTTTTGTAAGCCCCATGTTAGGCCTAAAAACAATTTCAGCTCCACCACTGTTAGGGGTCTCCATTCAAAAGGGCGGGCATAGCTAGAGCTGGGGTTGGTTGCAATGAATTGTTGGGCAAAGAGATTGGTTTGGTCCACAATGCCTTGAACTAATTTTTCAGGGAAAAATACATTTTAAAAATTCATTTGGGAAAAACCTGCAGTGTTGACCTGTACACCTGGCTGTGCTGTAAAAGGGGGGATCTTGCCAAGGCATCTGGAAGCTGGGTTTGGGCCCTAATTCTTTGGCATGCACTTGTACTGCCCATCATATGCAGCCACTTGTGCCCAGCAGAAGTCTTAGAGGACGAAACGCGTCTGGTTCATTTTTATTACTTTAGCCATCACCTGCTGCGTCTGGTGAACCTAATTTTTACCGCCCAATGTTTTACCATGTGTTGGATATAACTTCATCACTTTTATACCAATAAATCCCTACTTCTTTTAACGGCTTTACACTATGTGGAAGTTTTTTTCCTGTTTCCTTGCTATATCATGAGGACTATCGGTGATCCAGTGGAATCCAGCTGATGATTGTAGTCAGTCCAACAGGCTATTTCGGGCCCAACTCAGCTTTTTGGGAATACATCAGTCCTTGAGTTCTGCCGTACCTCCAAGCCAAGTATACTCGTATGCCTGGAACGGGCACTTCACCGTCTTTACGGTACAAGCCTGTCTGACTCACCACCGACGGCCTGTGAGTCCACCTCTTCCGGTAAGGGCATTTTATATTTGTACTTGCCTGATTTCATGTCTGGAGAAAATATCACCCTGTATGCTGAGAAGTTCCCTATAGTCCTGTTTAAACACCTATGAAGACTCGGAGCACCCACAGTGTTATAGTGACATCTGAATGAGCATAGATCTCACACATGGACATTTCATCTATTATGTCACAATTTTACGTCATGCATTTCCCACTTCAATAGATGGGTTTGACGGTTACACATTGTAGTTGAGTGTTTCCCAACCATATCTATACTGGTTTGTTTCACAGTGTTATTCAATTTGATTTCATTTGGTGTCCTCCATTCCATTATTAGTTTATTTTACTTAATTTTGTGACCACACCTTTCTAGTATTACACACACACATGAAATTCACTACTAGAGGTTATACCTAGCCCATTTCTAAGATTGTTTTTCTCTTACCAGCACATCACAACATATAATATATTTGATGTGGTTTTTCCTGTGATTTATTATTGGAGGTTACACATAGCCTTAGTTTTCATTACTATCCCAGTAGTTTAACATTATTTGGGGTTTACTTATCCCCCTCGGGGGTTACACCTTTTTTTGATATTGTCATTCACAGTAACTTTATCATTCAATTCTCTTTATCAAGTATTTTTTAAGGTGCACACCTTTAATTCTTTTATTTTTTTGGATCTATGGTATTGTCACCTACTGTGACTTTACAATTACGAGTATAGTCTCTTCTACACTTTATGAGCGCCACAATTTACCTTTTTTACATATTCTTACAATTAGTCTGATTGTTGTGTTGGCTGCCTTTATTTGCATTATTTTTTGAGTTGGCGCAGCATTTTCATTCCTTTATTGGTACTTTACACTTGTGCCCATTATATGCAGCCACTTTTGCCCACCATATGCAGCCATTGTGCCCATCAAACGCAACCACTTGTGCCCATCATATGCAGCCACTTGTGCCCATCATATGCAGCCACTTGTGCCCATCATATGCAGCCATTGTGCCCATCATATGCAGCCACTTGTGCCCATCATATGCAGGCACTTGTGCCCAGCATATGCAGTCACTTGTACACATCATATGCAGACACTGAGCCCACCGATCCCCCTTGGGGCTTTGACAGTTCCCGCTCACGGCTCTGATGCCCCCCCGCTTTTGGCTCCCTGACAGCACCCCCCCACAAGGTGGTCCGGCACTTACCACCAGTCCTGATGTCTCTGTCCTCATTTCTCCTCTGTGCCACCTCTTCTTAAGCACCAGGCATCCAATAGAATGCCCTGGCACTTTGGCCAATCAGGAAACAGGTCTGACGACCTGCCTCCCGGATTGGCAGGAGGAGCGTTAAAAAAAGTACCACCCCCTTCCACCCCACCATAGGAATCCATGTGTCCAGCGTCCTGAAAGGGGTTGGGTGCATGGATGAGGGGGCGCCCATAATGCACAGGCCACCCCTGACTGAATGCGTGGTCAGACAAGCTGGGTTTGGTAACAGACGATCAGATGCAGATATAAATGACAGGCAGAGAATGGTCAAGATGCAAGCAAGGTTTGGCAACAGGATATCAAGCAGTGAAGAGGTAAATGAAGTCAATAAGGCAAGCCGGGGTGAGGGTAACAGAGAGCAAGCGTAGACAGAGTAAGCCGAGTCAAACACAAGAATCAGATCAGGATCTCAGGGACAGGTTCACAGGTACAAGCTGCAGATCAGACAGCAAAGCAGTATTTAAATATGGTGTTTTGGTGCCAGTCTCACTGGCGCGCACAGCCATGTATTTATGCACCGGGCAAATCCCTGACAGAAATACAAGGCGTTAAACTTGCAGTAAGGCACTGAAATATGTAGCGTTAAACTTGCAGTAACGCACTGAACTATACTGCTCTAAGCAGAAGGTAACTCACTGAAATATACGCTGTTAAATTGCAGTAACACACTGAAATATATTGCGTTAAATGAGCACTAATGGACAGAAATATACTGCGTTAAATGGCACGTAACACACTGAAACATACAGCGTTAAACTTACAGTAACATACTGAAATATAAAGCATTAAACTTGCAGTAACGCACTGAAATTTACTGTGTTAAACGGTCACTACACTCACATTGACTAAAGTAAAACTGCATGGTCACTCACTACACTCACAATGACTGAACTATCACTAGATTCACACTAATATAAAGCTGCAATGAGTCATGATTGGATAGAGTCATCATGACAGCGTACAATCATGGCTCTGACAGTGCTCTGTGTCCTGATTGGGCAAGGCTTTCATTGCTTCAGCCAATAAGGGATTCCACTGTGCAGTGGTGCAATGCATTGTGGTCATTCGGCAGGCCGAACAAATGGTCGAACGCCCCAATAATTCGGGTGTTCGTCTAACGGGCGAACAGCTAATGTTCGGCCCAAACTCATGCTCGGGCCGAACCGTTCACCCTTCCCTACCCAGCACAAGTCTTTGACTCCCAGTCCCACCTGCCAGCTCAAATCCCACCCGAATTCTCCCTCCTATCAGAAATCTCCCTCACCCCAAAAAATCACCTTAGCACACATCCTCTCTAATTCTCCATCCTAGCACAAATATTCTCCCCAATATACCCCTTTCAAGAAAAAAATCCCCCCCAAACCCTCCTCCTACCACAAATTGTTCCCCATCCCCCTCCCTGCACAAATCCCTCCCCAATCCCTCCTCCCAGCACAAGTCCCCCCCAGTCCCCACTCCCAGCATAAATCCCCCCAATCCTTTTCTCCTAGCACAAATCCCCCCTACCAGCATAAATCTCCCCAGTTCTAGCACAATTCTTAGCACAAAATCCCTCCAATCCCCCCACAAATCCACAACCCCCTCCCAACTTTCTCAGCACAAATTCCTCCTCCCTACCCAAATCCACCCCCCCAGCACGAATTCCCCCAACCCCCTCTCTTAGCACAAATCTCCCCCACAAAAACCAGCTGCTGGAGGGATAAATACACAGTGCATTGTTCTGCAATTGCCCTCTCCCGTCCCACTGATGCTCCTGCTCTGGTCCCCCCTGATAGAGACCCTGCTCCAAAGACATACTGGTAAGTTAATTGGCCCTAGTATATGTAAAAATTGTGAGTTAGGGACCTTAGATTGTAAGCTACTTGAGGGCAGGTTCTGATGTCAATATATATGTAAAGTGCTGCATAAATTGTCAGTGCTATATAAAATAAATTAAAGTACACCAGGTTTTGACTCTCTTGTGCAGCTAAAGCTGCATTCCTTATTAAATCTGCATAAATATTTCTGTTTTAAGTCACAGGGGAGAAAGAAAGAAAGACAGGCTATTGAAATGAATGTTCAGGCATGAGCTTGCATTTAATTAGAATTGGACTCACATTCAAACCGGAAGCCAGCTGTCATTCTTGGTCAAATGAACTGCGAATGGGGATGCTTGTGACATCATTGACCTGCTATGGCCACATGGCAATATTAGGTCAATCCCATCGACCTTATATGGCCATATTGCCCTATTAGGTCAGTGATGTCACAAACGTCCCTGCCCCCTTGTACAATCAGCTGCAGGCAGAGAATTCCCCAGCCTACAGCTCATTGGACCGAGAACTACAGTAGGCTTTCAGATTCGGACCTGAACCTGGCCTCGAACAAATGCAAGCTCATTCCTATCAGAGATAACTGTAGTTTGCTATCGCAGTGATCATGTAATTTTGAGCCTGTCCTACCAACTCTGAGACCTGGAGCAGTCATTGACAGTGCAGTCTCCATGCTGGGAGCACACAATCAAGTGCTCTCCCAGCCCAAACAATGGTATTTGCCCCCTTTCTGATTTTTTCTTTTTTACATATTTGTAACACTTAAATGATTCAGATCATCAAAAAATGTTTATATTACACTAGGATAACTCGAGTAAATGCAAAATGCAGTCTTTAATTGATGATTTAATTTATGAATGGGAAAAAAGCTGTCCAAACCTGCCTGGCCCTATGTAAAAAAGTAATTGCCTCTTAAACCTAATAACTGGTTGTGCCACCCTTGGCAGCAACAACTGCAATCAAGCATTTTGCGATAACTGGCAATGAGTCTTTCACAACACCTTAGAGGAATTTTGGCCGGCTCTTCTTTGCAGAATTGTTTTAATTCAGCTAAATTGGAGGTTTTTCGAGCATGAACAGCCTATTTAAAGAGAAAGTAACCCCTAATGGGTTTTACTTTCTCTTTGCTCCCCTGCAAAGTAAAAGCATAATTGGCTAGCATGCTTCGCATACTAGCCCATTATGTGGCACTCACCTGCAAACAAAGCCCGCGTTGTCCCCGCTGGTGGCCGCATCCATCTTCGCCCCTCTTCCTTCCAGGGGCCGCAGACTCTGGCTCTGTGACTGGCCCAGAGCAGCGTGACATCACTCCCACGCATGCGCTCGGGAGCCGTCAGTCACGGCACTTGCGAGTGAAGAAACGGAAAGGGGGAAGCGCTTCTTCACAGCACTTGCGCCAGTGACATCATCAATTGGATTTAAGTCCTGACTTTGACTAGGCCACTCCAAAACCTTAATTTTGTTTTGTTTTGTTTTTTGCCATTCAAAGGTGTACTTGCTGGTGTGTTTGGGAACATTGCCCTGTGCAATAAGTGCGCTTGAGCTTGAGGTCACGAACTGATGGCCAGATATTCTCCTTCAGGATTTTCTGGTAGAGCGCAGAATTCATAGTTCCATCAGCCCCAGACCATCACACTAGCACCACCATGTTTGACTGTTGATATGATGTTTTTTTATGAAATACTGTGTTAATTTTACACCAGATGTAATGGGACGCACACCTTCGAGAAAGTTCAACTTTTGTCTCATCAGTCCACAGAATATTTGCCCAAAAGTGGTGGTTAATCAAGATGTTTTTTGGCAAATATGAGACGAGCCTGTGTGTTCTTTTTGGTCAGTAGTGGATTTGGAGACTCTTGCCTTGGAACTCTCCCATGGATGCCATTTTTGCCCAGTCTCTTTCTTATTATTGACTCATGAACACTGACCTTAACTGAGGCAAGTGAGGCCTGCAGTTCTTTAGATTTTGTTCTAGGTTCTTTTATGACCTCCTGGATGAGTCGTCGTGCTCTTGGAGTAATTTTGGTAAGCCTGTCACTCCTGGGAAGGTTCACCGCTGTTCCAAGTTTTCTCCGTTTGTGAATAATGGCTATCACCATAGTTCACTGAGTCCCAATGCCTTTCAAGACTGATGCATGTCAATCACTTTGTTTCTCATCTGTTCTTGAATTTCTTTAGACTACTTGGGTTATACGCCACGGTCGCCACCAATAGGTGAATGGACACTGGTAGATCAATCAGAACAATCTAACAGGAAGTCCTCCCCTATATAACCCCTAAAGTTTTTTGCCAGTGTCTGTAAGATGGTGGTCACCGATGTGATATGTGAGCATACTTGGAGGTCTGCACGGTTCGATTTAGAATCATGGACTTCATTAAGATCCATTCGAAAGAGCTGTCATCCAAAATGGATGGTACCTGAGCCTCTATGGACAGGAGAGAAGATTCTTGGAGGTTTGCCTGTAATGCAGCCTTGCAGGGCTGGACCCTGTGTATTGGAACCCTGTGCAGTGTTTGTTCTGACCAAGGTGTTTTCCTGCAGGGTGCTATACAGGTCCAGGGGAGTGGACCCCAGATTAGAGGCACCCAGTCTCTGAAGGTCTTTTTATGACACAGCCCTCCATGATGGGTGAAGGCTGGACTCCTGTTATGCTCAGAGTCCTGCAGCAGGAAGGGTAAGTCTGACTGTCTGGTCTTCTTTCAGTAGCCCCTAGGGGCAGTGTGCTGTTTAAAACATGCTCTGTGTACTTATTAGGAGTATGGGCTGTCGTTTCTCCTCAAGCCACTAGAGGGCACAGATGCCTATTTCTATATAGGCAAGAAGTGGAGGGGCAGCCATGTTTGCCATGTGGAAGTCAGGTTAAGCAGGGCCTCTTGAGACATAGCAGCAGCCCATGGATACTAATGACGTGTAAGTACTTACTATGGGAGAAATGTGTGGGCAGACAAGTCATGATTATATACTGCATACTCATAGTTGCCAACATTGTAAAAAATATTATAGGGGCACTTTTTTGGCTGTAGGCGAGTCTTATTATAATTAGGAAACGGGGGCCTGCGTTTGTAGGCGTGACATAGCAAAAAAAGAAAAATGTGGCACGCGCAGCACTGAAAAATGGGTGTGATTTACGTGAATAGTGGGTGTGGCTTATATGGGCATGGTTTAAATGGGGGTGTGATCAAAGTCTGAGATGAATGAGAGATGGAAAAAGAAAGGGGAAAAGAGGGAGGGAGAGAGAAAGAAGGAAAGAAGGAGGGAAGGAGAGAGAAGGAAGGAAAGAGGGATGGAGGCACAGCAGGCCCAGATCCTACACCACAATAGAAATGTGTATTCCAAAGTTTAACAAATCAGCAGATACAGATACTCCAAACACCTGGTATTAGCTCTTCAATCATCCCAGCACTAGGGTTGTGGTGTCAGGATGATTGAAGCACATTATTACTATTATAACATTGTAATCAGGGCCGTTTGGAGGAATTTGGGGGCCCCAAGCAAAATGGACATGGCAGGCCCCCAACCCCCCACCCCCCACCCCCGCACGCAAAGCCTTCAGAAAATGTGATGGTAAAGAAAGAAGAAAATGGAAAGAAAGCTATGGTAATTGTTTTTATTATGGTCAGCAAGGTACCATATTTTTATTACTAAATGGGTCTTGATGACTGCCTCCTCCCCTTACTATCCCCCCTGTGCTCTTTTTAACCCCCCTCCCTACCGCGTACCACGCGGCAGGAGATTCAGTTTTCTGTTCCTGGCCGGCCGGACTGAAAGGAAGTGAGCACTCAGTGTGTGCACTTCCTGTCAGTCCGGCCGGGAACAGGAAACTGAATCTCCTGAGTCCTGTACCGCACAGACTGCAGGAGGAAGGCAGAGGAGCTCGGCCACGCTATAGGCTGCAGCTTATAGGAAGCGCAGGCGGCAGCGCAGCTGAGGCCCCAGGCCAGCTCGGGGCCCCAAGAAATTGCTTGTTTTGCCTGTCCTGTCACGACAGGCCTGATTGTAATATAGAATGAAATCATTCAACTCACCATAATCCAGAATCAGTGGGACACCAGAGCTTGTCACCTGCCACGTAGCCTGATGTCCCTAGCGGTGCCCCTTCTTACATCAGATGTCCCAGCGGAGCCCCTCTTACAGCAGATGTCCCCAGTGGAGCCCCTCTTACATAAGATGTCCCCAGCGGTGCCCCTCTTACATCAGGTGTCCCCAGCGGAGCCCCTCCTTACATCAGATGTCCCCAGCGGAGCCCCTCCTTACATCAGATGTCCCCAGCAAATCCCCTCCTTACATCAGGTGTCCCCGGTGGAGCCCCCCTTACATCAGATGTCCCCAGCGGTGCCCCTTCTTACATCAGGTGTCCCCAGTGGAGCACCCCTTACATCAGATGTCCCCAGCGGTGCCCTTCCTTACATCAGGTGTCCCCAGCAGAGCCCCCCTTACATCAGGTGTCCCAAGCGGTGCCCCTCCTTACATCAGGTGTCCCCAGCGGTGCCCTGCTTTACATCAGGTGTCCCCAGTGGTGCCCCTCTTTACATCAGGTGTCCCCAGCAGTGCCCCCCTTACATCAGATGTCCCCAAAGGTTCCCCCCCTTACATCAGATGTCCCCAGCGGTGCCCCTCCTTACATCAGGTGTCCCCAGCGGAGCCCCCTTAGATCAGATGTCCCCAGAGGTGCCCCTCCTTACATCAGGTGTCCCCAGCGGAGCCCCCCTTACATCAGATGTCCCCAGCGGTGCCCCTCCTTACATCAGGTGTCCCCAGCGGAGCCCCCCTTACATCAGATGTCCCCAGCATGCGCCTCCTTACATCAGGTGTCCCCAGCGGTGCCCCTCCTTACATCAGGTGTCCCCAGCGGTGCCCCTCCTTACATCAGGTGTCCCCAGCGGAGCCCCCCTTACATCAGATGTCTCCAGCGTGCCCCTCCTTACATCAGGTGTACCCAGCGGAGCCCCCCTTACATCTGATGTCCCCAGTGGTGCCCCTCCTTACATCAGGTATCCCCAGCAGTGCCCCTCCTTACATCAGATGTCCCCAGCAGAGCCCCCTTACATCAGATGTCCCCAGCAGAGCCCCCCTTACATCAGATGTCCCCAGGGTGCCCATCCTTACATAAGATGCCCCCCAGTGGAGCCCCCCTTACATCAGATGTCCCCAGCGGTGCCCCTCCTTACATCAGGTGTCCTAGTAGCGGTGTCTCCCACCATTGCAGAACAGAGGCCAAAGGGGAACAAAATAGAGGCCGTGCCGGCCGCATGGTTACAATAGAACCACCGCTCACCCCCGCCCCTTTCCATGACAGACCGGCAGTGGGGCGGGGTGGAGCGGGTGGTGGGCGGCACCGCAGCAGCTCAGTTTCTATTGTAGCCACCCAGCCGTGTTCTTCTTCTGGTCTTCTTAAATATGGCCGCGGACCTCTAGCGGTGGCGGCGAAAAATCAGGGAAAAAACGGATTTCTTGGGACATTTCCCGAGGAAAAAATAAAATCTGGAAAATAGTCTAAATCCCGGGAAATCCGGGACAGTTGGTAAGTAAGCATTCTTACTGCTTAATCCAAGGGGCCCTATACAACTGTAAGTCGATACACCCCTGTATGGATAGCAGTGCACTTTAAAGTGTTTTGTCTCCAGAATAATGTGCATTTGGTCTGCAGGAGCTTAACTAGTAAAAACTAATATGGGGCCAAGTGCAGTTGGGCAAGTGCAGCATAGTATACATCAGGGGGCTTCAAACTATGGCCCTCCAGTTGTTCAGTAACTACAATTCCCATCATGCCTAGTCATGTCTGTGAATGTCAGAGTTTTACAATGCCTCATGGGATGTGTAGTTCCACAACAGCTGGTTGAATAAATGCATATTTGAATAAACACATGTTTTGCATAGATGTTACACACATACATGTGGCATAAGCACATGTTTGGAAGAACATGGGCATCAGTGCACTTGAAGGAGTTGTGTCTCCAGAATAGCATGCATTGGGTCTGCAGGAGCTTAGTTTTGGGCTCCTTTTCACACTTGTGCAACTTGAAAATCGCGCGATTTTGCCACAATTTTTACCATGACTTTGAAGCAATTTTTGCAGTGACGTGAAGCAATGCCTGTGTAATCTTGAGGTTTATGGACCTCAAGTCACGACAAAGTCAGACAAAGGTAGTGCAGGTACTACTTTGAAGTCACTGCGACTTGAAGATACACAGATATGAATGGTACTCATTGGAAATCATGGGGTACGACTTTTCATGAGACCTTGCAGTCCCAAGTCGCCGGACAGGTCGCACGGGTTTGGAAGAGGCCTTAGGCTTTTGAAGCAGCATAGAGGCTGCATTGAATGCCTATGTACTTGCCTATTGCTGACTAAAACTAGTATGGTCCCAGGTGCAGTTGAACAGGTGCAGCATAGCATACTTGTTTCATAATGCTTGCTTACTTGCATAGGCACATGTTTGCATAGACATGTGCTTGCTTGCTTAAATAAACACAAGCTTGGATAAGCACATGTTTGCAGAGGGCCCCGGTACCTGACAAGCGGGCGGCGCCCATCCACCCAGCATGCAGCCTCCCAAGGCTGGCTGCGATGGCGCGTTTGCGTGGACGCGTGCTGCGTGGACGCAGGCTTTTATAGGCATGTGTTTGCGTAGACGTGTGTGCATAAGTGTGTATGCATGTTGCATAGACATACGTGTTTGCGTGGATGCATGTTTGCATAAACACATGGTGCATAGACACATGTTTGAATAGATATGTGTTGCGAAATATATGTTGCATAAACACGTTTCCCAAATGCATGCTTGCTTATTCCGTAAATGCATGTCTCTATGGGCACGTATAGCATATGTTTGCATGGACACGCACTTTCGTGTTTTGCCTAAATGCATATTTGCATAAGCACATATTTACATGCTTCTGTAAATGCATGCCTCCATAAATGCATGTTGCTTAAACGCAGGCGCCATGTTTTCATATGAACTGCATACATATGTGCTTAGTTGCATTAAACTGCATACATAATGGGCTTATTTACATTAAACTGTATACATATGTGCTTATTTGCCTAGGATTACATACATATTTGTTTTTTTGCCTAGGACTACATACATATGTGCTTATTTGCGTAGGACTACATACATATGTGCTTATTTGTCTAGGGATACATACATACGTGCTTATTTGACTTGGGATACATACATATGTGCTTATTGCTTTGAGCTGCATACATAAATGCATGAATGGCAAGAATACTTGTATACCTGCATGTTTGCATACCTAGGTACCTACATAACGCCATACGTGGGTACCTGCATACTTGCATACCTAAGGGGTTGCATAGCGGTAAATCAACATTGTTTTAGGCCTGCATCCTTGGATGTATTAGGTTGGTTAATATAGTTGCTACGTTATTTACCGGTTATACCAGTTAAATGGTTCCAGAAAAGAGAGGCAGCTGGGAGAGGCAGGTGCACCGCTCTCAGGTTCAGTGATCTGGCGGTGTTCACATCTCCCGATTGACAGTGAGCATCTGAGCCACTGTGGTTGTTTGGCATTGCAGGGTTTCCTGACGCATTCCTTTTTTGTTAAATGGAGTGCGGCCGCATCACCTAGATCATGTCTGATCTCTGTTGATTGAAGCCTAAGCAGGATCAAGCCTGGTTAGTATATGGATGGGAGACTGCCAGGGAATACCAGATGCTGTAAGCTTTCCCCCACCTGTGTGAGGGAGGCAGCTGTGTTTTGAGAGTATCTCTTGCCAGAAGATCTGAGGTGGTTTGCTCCATCTTTATCCGGCAGAAGCTTGGTAGGTTAGGTATGCCTTTTTGGGCCTTCAGGGTCTGCCACAGAGTCTTCAGTCTTTTGCCTGGAATTTGGCTCTTGGTGCAGAAGGTATGGGCTCATTCTTTAAAAAAAAAAAAGGAAAAGGAAAAACCCAACCGGTAGCGATCCCAAAACCAAATGGGGACTTAAGGTCTAGCTTAGATCTTAGGCCGCTGAACATCCTTCTGTTTCAGTTAGACTCTGTCCATTTAGTGTTGACCTCTCTGCGAGATTTCGGGGTCCTTAGTCAGCCATGACTCATATCTTCATGTGCCATTTTTTCCAGACTCCAGACTCATGTAGGGTCATCTTTTTTTATTTTTGTGACTCTGCTCTTCGGGCTGGCCACAGCTCCGACGATTCGTAAAGCTCCCAGCCCCAGTGCGCGACTTTTTGAAAATGCAGGGGGTGCCAATCTCGGTATACCTCAATAATCTTTGTTCAGAAAGCAGTCTGTTCCAGATTTCCCTTTGATACATTTCTGCAGGAGGAAGTTGTATCTCGATCAAGGCACATTCCCTACGTACAGTCCTAATCCAGGTCTTTTGTAGAGGATCATTCTCTCTGTCTGGCACATGAAAAACCAGGCATTGGATTGCCAAAGGGCTCTGTTCCTGGTGTATGACAGAGCTAAAATTGGTGGTTGATGGTTCGAAATCTGAAGAAGGGATTGGGAAGATAATAACCACTGATGCCAGCTTCTCCAGTTGGTTTGAAGGTGGCTACAGTTTAGTGGACTTGGTCTCCACAGGAGAAAATACTGCCCATCAATATCTTGGAACTTTTGGCCAGTACGATTTGCTCTGGATGTTGGGACAAACCAGTTGTAGGTTTAATCCGGAAATGCTTCTGCAGGGGCTATATATATATATATATATATATATATATATATATAAACAACCAGGGCGGCACCAGGAGTCATGCGACTCATGGAGGTGAACCACATTCTGTCTGGGACAGCACAAGTGCTGTCTCTATCTTCATTGCATATTCCAGGTATAGAATAGTGGCAGGGGGAACTCTGCAGGTGAATCTACTAGGTTCCAGGTTCTACAACAAGTTGGGACAGGTTGTGTCCGTGACGAGAGTCCCACTGGCAGTAGGGGTAGATGCACTGGTAACACCTTAGGGACCAGTTCTCCCTTATTTGACGTTTTCCCTCTGTTTCGACTTCTTCTACATCTTTTGCAAAGAATCCGGGAGGTGGTAACACTGATAATAGTGTTAGCCGAATTAGCCCAGGAGAGCTTGGTACACTGATATAGCAAGTCTGGTGGGGATCGCTCCTTGGACACTCCCAGTCCAGCGGGACCTAATTGTCTTGTATCTCAGCACTATTGAGCCCTGGAAGCCAGGTTCAGGAACTATGTGAGTGGGAAACTTTCAATCAGTAGGGAAAAGGAGATTGGCCTTAAGTACCATTAAGGGTTAGAGTTCATTGTTATCTATTTTTTCCAGAGGCCATTGTTGTCATTTCTTGATTCATACTTCATGCAGCATGTAACGTAGACAGTCCCACATGTCAGGCCACTCTTGTGTCCTTGAGACTGGAGTTTCTCTTGACTGTCCATGCAGAGGTCATTTTTTTTAACCATTTTAACTGGCTCTGTGTCCTGTCATGTATGATCCCCTCTTTTGGGAATTTATTGCTTGCTACAAAACTGAAGTGCTTCCTGTGTAGGAGGGGTTATATGGGGAGGACTTTCTGTTTGATTCTTCTGATTCATCTACCAGTGTCCATTCACCTATAGGTGGCCCAAGTAATTATTATTATAACTGGCTCTGTGTCCTGTAAAGTACTCAAAAAAAAAATAATTTTACAGGTAGGCTGTAGAAAAATCTAATTTTTCACATAGGGCCAGGCAGGTTTGGACAGTTTTTTTTCCCTTAACCACTTGCCTACAGGGCACTTACACCCCCTTCTTGCCCAGGCCATTTTTCAGCTTTCAGCGCTGTCGCACTTTGAATGACAACTACGCGGTCATTCTACCCAAACATATTTTTTATCATTTTATTCACACAAATAGAGCTTTCTTTTTGTGGTATTTAACCACTGCTGTTTATTTTTTACAAAAAAAAGACCAAAAATTGTGAAAAAAAATGTTTTACTTAGTTACAAAATTCACTGACAGAAACAAAGTAATTTTTCTCCTTCACTGATGTGAGCTGATGAGGCGGCACTTATGGACACTGATTAGGTGGCACTGAAGAGGAGGCACTAATATGCCTCCCTTATGGGCACTGATAGGTGGTACTGATGGGCACTGTTAGGTGGCACTGGTGGACATTGATAGGCGGTACTGGTGGGCACTGATAGGCAGCAGTGGTGGGCACTGATAAGCAGCACTAGTGGGCACTGATAGGCGTCACGGATAGGGGATACTGATGGGCACTGATGCGCAGCACTGATAGGCTGCACTGATAGCCAGCACTGACTGGCATCGCTAATGGGCACTGATTGGTGGCACTTGCGGGCAGTGGTGGGCACTGATTACTTCCACTGGTGGGCACTGATTGCTGGCACTGGTGGGCAATGGTGGGTACTGATTGGTGACATAGTTGGCACTATATTGTAATCAGGGCACTGATGATTAGTGCCCTGATTACATGTGTAGATGTCCCCCTGCGTGGAGATGCTGATAATTGGCTCTCCTCGCCACACACTCTGTCAGTGTGAGGCGAGGAGCACGGATTACCGGCATCTCCGTGTTTACATGTGACCGGCTGTGATTGGACACAGCCAATCACATGGTTAAAGAGCCGCGGACGTGGCTCTTTACAGAGATTGGGGTCACGCCCTGTCCTAGCAACATGGCGCAGCCACCACGCTGCGTACCCCCACGGCGCGCGAGGGCTGCCATTCTGGGACTCATATGACGGCGCCCCAGAACTAGAGCCGCACCGCCCCACCGTCATTTGACGGCCGGGCGGGCGGCAACCAGTTAATAAATTAAATCATCATTTAAAAACTGCATTTTGTATTTACTTGGATTATCTTTGTGTAATAATAAAATTTGTTTAATGATCTGAATCATTCAAGTGTGACAAATATGCACACATAAAAAATCAGCATCAACATAGGACTATTAATGTCGGTTTGTTTTATTTGGAATGTGAGTGCATTTCTTTATTTTAATAAATTCTATTTTACAGATATACTGCACTATGAGTGTTTATATCTTAAATGTTTCTAATATATGGGAATGAAGCCCAAATTAGCAGGATTGCACCACCTACCGCAAGCATGTTTGGAATTTATCCCTAAAGCGCTTTTGGCTTCTCATTCGTGTGAGAGCCACATTTGGTTCCGGTATCCATCCAACCTCACTCTTATTTCTATTGGATTTTTGGGAGCCTTCTCTAGAGTTCTAAAACACCTCTTGCACTCTTGTGGACTTTATTTTGAGCACTTGAGCACAGACTGTCACTGGATTGACTGACTGAATTTTGATCATTTGTGAAAATTGTATTCAATATATTGTTTTACCTCTATCTGTATAATAGCGCTGAACAGTAGATTGGCGTTGGTCAAAGGTTTTGTAGCTTTAACCACTTACTTACTAACCGTCATTATACGGCGGTACTTTGAAGAGGAATATTGTTGTTATGGCAGCAGCTAGCTGCCATAACCCCGGTAGGTATCCTCTTCTTCAGCAGGTGGTCCTCTTTCAGATAAAAGTGGTCTCTGCGGCGGATTCGCCGCACGATCACTTTTAATGGTGGCGGGAGAGGGGCCCCCCTCCCGCTGCATTCCGTGCCCTCCGCCGCTTACCCGAGCCGCCGGCGCCGGCGATCAGATCCTGTGTCCTTTGTGGTAAGGAGCTGAGTAAGGGGAAGATACCCCCCACCAGGCTCCATACCAATCTAGGGCGGAAACAATGTCAAAACTTTACTTTCGCCCTGTCCCCCCGTGCTCGCGTGCAGAAGGGAATGCATATGTGAGTAGTGCCCACATATGAAAACGGTGTTCAAACCACACATGTGAGGTATCACCACGATCATTAGAGTGAGAGCAATAATACTAGCCCTAGACCTCCTCTGTAACTCAAAACATGCAATCTGTAGAATTTTTTAAACGTCACATATGGGGATTTTACAGTGTGACAGAAAGTATTGCAACGACTGCCATTTTATTCTCTAGAGTGTTAGAAAAAATATATATACTGTTTGGGGGTTCCAAGTAATTTTCTAGCAAAAAAAAAAGATTTTAACTTGTAAAAAACAAGTTTGAAAAATAGGCCTGGTCTTAAAGTGGTTAAACCTGTGCTAGCAGCTTTTCCTGTTTTTTTCACTTATTTCTCGATACATTACACTAATCTAAGTATGGAATTGCACATGTCCAAAGGAAGCTAAGCTACCTCTTTAGCGAAACGCGTTGACATCACAGCAGTCATGTGACACCAGCCTACGACATGCCCCATTCAAACGAAACCGCGGGATAGGAGACGTCTACTTTGCATCCACCCGAACCATACAACTCACATGGCGAGTGCCGCAAGCATCGCGGACCCAGCGACCTTGCTTTGAAGGACAGGCCTTTTCATTGTGGAACCCTCTTGAGCTTAAAGAGATATCAATGTGATATAACTCCAGTCCGTGCAAGGATCAAACTGGACACAACGGTTACCGAATTCTAGGGTTGATCTGGATAAACATTTTGGAGTGCATTGTCAAATGACCAATATCTCAGATGGAATTACACAGAGTCCAAAAGGAGTGATGCTAAGTCAATTACTCAAAAAGTGTAATGATCTATAATTTAAGGATACAACATTTCAATAAATTAGCGACAGGATGTGAACATAGGTCATCCAGTGATGAGAACACTGTGTATTTTTCAAACCAACCTGCAAGTTTCTGATTCAAGGTTATCATATCATTACTGAGATCCCCCGGGGGCCATTCACAGTGAAACTGCAAGTATAACCACTTTTTATTTGAATGGGATAATTTTCACCATTCACTTTTTTACATGCATTTTTGCATCAATGCGATTTAATCGCATGTCATTTTCCCTGTGAATGGTATATTTTCAACCTTTGGTTCTTTCTGTTTTTTTCTCAACTAATCTGTTCTTCCATATATTGTATTTCGTTCAATTCACAAACCCACTCCACTATTGTAGGACTTTTTATTTTTTGCCATCTTCGGGCTATTACTGTTTTGGCAGCTGTTGTCATATGGTTGAAGGATATCCATTTTTATTGATTTTATTGACCCTGGTATTATAGATAACTTTTACGTCTGGCTGTATTTCAATACCTGATACCTTCAAATATCTTGTTCCAGAAATCCTTCACCCTATGACACCCATACCAAATATGTATTGTTGTTCCCCTATCTTTAAGACATCTCCAGCAAATCTCTGTATTATCTTTATTTATTTTTTTTAAGGCCACTGGACTTCAATACCATCTCATAATAATCTTATAATTTCTTTCTTGAGGTTTAACCGCTACCGATGCTTTATTTATTACTGAAAATGTTTTATCCCATTCCAGTAATGGAATCGGATTCTCTATTTCATTCTCCCATTTTCTTATGCATGCTAGTTCATTGAGAGGTCTGGAAGGGAGCAACATTTTATATACTATAGACAATTTTTGGATCGGTTTTCGCTCCTCTATTAACAGTTGTTCAAATCCAGTTAATGGTCTATTAGTCAAAAATAGCTGTATCTTTTATTCTATGTACGTATTTAATTGATGGTGTTGTATCCATTTATTTTTATGTTCCTGCCCCATGTCAGGTAGTTGTGGAAGTTTGCCATCTATCAGGGTCTGAACAATCCTCGTGTTTTCCATTCTATTCCATTTGATAAATTTAGTAACTCCCAATGCTGGTGGAAAATCAGGATTGGAGAACAACGGGGTCATTGGCCCAATTATTGTGGAGAGTTCTCCCTTTTTTTAATGCTATATCCTTGTTCTTAAAGTTGCCAACATAGGGATTGTTAAATCTTTTTTCTCCAGCCAAAGCTGAGGTTTTATCCATGGGAGGGATTTAAGTTGTAACCCTATAATATCTTCCTCTATTAGTTATCCATTGCTTATTTTCAACTTGTAGCTTGTATATATCTTCAGAAATCAGGGAGGGCCATGCCTCCATTTTTTTTTGTTCTAATTAAAATTTCTCTTTTTATTTGTGGTGTTTTTTGGGCCCAAATGAAACTGTCTATGGCTTTACGTAACTGTACCATTATTTTTTTTCAAAGGAACTAAGGGTATGGCCTGAAATCTATGCAATAGTTTTGGTAATATATCCATTTTAACAACGTTAATTCTTCTCATCCAATAATTAATTATTTTACTATATTTTTGAAGTGATTCTATAGTTTTTTGGATTATTAAAGAATAATTTAATTCCTGAAGTCTAGTCAAATCTCTTGGAATATATATCCCTAAATACTTAATTGCTTCTTTTTGCCACCTAAAAGGAAAATCCTTCTGAAGAAGTGTCTGAACCTTATTTGTTAATGATATATTTAGCATCTCTGATTTAGCATAGTTGACCTTAAAATTACTTACTCTTCCAAACCGTTTAAATTCCTGTAAAAGATTGGGGATTGTAATTAATGGGTTAGTGACATATATTAACAAGTCATCTGCATATACTGCCAGTTTATATTCTTTTCCCTTAATATTTATTCCTTGAATATCCCTATTTTTCTGTATTGCTGTAGTTAGATGTTCCATCACTATTATATATAACAGTGGGGACAAGGGACATCCCTGTTAGGTACCATTTGATATTTCAGAAAGGGGGAGGGGGGGGTGGAGTTGGACCTCCTCTTTAAGTATAAAGGACATGATGGATGGACTTTGAATTCACGTTATGTACTCTTACTGGATAGTTACCACGTTAAATGAGTTGATTATTTATCACATATGTTTTTTCACGTTTTAGCTTGATTAGAAAAGCACAATATTTATGTATATAAGGGGAGCATAGCACTTTATTGTATTTATCACAAAATAACTTTATCCACTTAGATAGGGGGGTATATGGTTCGCAGTGCTGTCAACCTCCAAGGAGTGGGAACACCACAGTAGCAGCAAAAGTGCAGGATCTTTGTAGTTTTTCACATACAGTACAAATATTTTTACAGGAGCCAGTGGAAGGTGGTAGATGGCTAAATTTGGCTTATGGACTGGCTTTCCATAAATGTAGCACAGGGGCTTAGTAGTTAGCACTATTTCCTTGCAGCATTGGGGTCCCTGGTTTAAGTCTTTGACAATAAAACCTAAAATCTGATTGGTTACTATGCTTAGCTGCACCAGATTCTGTGTGCACCAGTTTTAGTAAATCCCCCTTTTGGGTCTCCAGGGAAAATGCTATGCTATTAATTAATACAATAAAAATCTAACCATACTTGAAATTTTTTATATCAATCATAACGTTTGTAAATAGTGATACAGAGACAAATATCTCTTAAAACCTCCCTAATCTTTGGCTAATTAGATAACCTTTATTTAGAAAAATCTGTTTGACAGCCAAACAAAGCTCCTATTTACACACCTTAATCTTGGTAACGAAGACTTTATCACTCTTGCACATGACATCTGCTACATAAAAAATTCCAATGGATTTCAAATAGTAGACTTATGCTTTCCAAAAACCCTGGGAATTCAGAGTATTCTACAGAGAGTGTGGCCCCTGATTTAGGGACCAGCTGGCCTGCAAGAACCTTCAATTCATTAGATTCTGCTCTCTGTTTTGACAGCAGACATTAGGCTTTGTGTCAATGGTGGATGCAATTGGAAAAATGAGGGAAGGATACAAGCTGTCCCAGTTTGATGTCCTATTGGTGACAGCTAGAAGAAGGCACGGAATGTAGATCTTTTTGTCTTGGTACTTGCCATCATTGTTTCATGGCCCCTCTTTTCATTCATTGTCTATGAGAGTTTCACAGAGGGGGTTTTCACAAACAAAGCCCTCATGTCTTTCTTGTGTCTTTTCATAGGATATGTTAGGATAGAGGGGGGGGGGGGGGGGACAGAGGGTTGGGCTGAATTACTACCTAATTTCCCATTTGTAGATGAAAAGGAAAACAGATACAGTCAGGTCCATAAATATTGGGACATCAACATAATTCTAATCTTTTTGGCTCTATACACCACCATAATGGAATTGAAATGAAACGAACAAGATGTGCTTTAACTGCAGACTTTCAGCTTTAATTTGAGGATATTTACATCCAAATCAGGTGAACGGTGTAGGAATTACAACAGTTTGTATATGTGCCTCCCACTTTTTAAGGGACCAAAAGTAATGGGACAGATTAACAATCATCCATCAAACTTTCACTTTTAAATACTTGGTTGCAAATCCTTTGTAGTCAATTACAGCCTGAAGTCTGGAATGCATAGACATCACTAGATGCTGGGTTTCATCCCTGGTGATGCTCTGCCAGGCCTCTACTGCAACTGTCTTCAGTTCCTGCTTGTTCTTGGGGCATTTTCCCTTCAGTTTTGTCTTCAGCAAGTGAATTGCATGCTCAATCAGATTCAGGTCAGGTGATTAATTTGGCCATTGCATAACATTCCACTTCTTTCATTTAAAAAACTTTTTGGTTGCTTTTGCAGTATGCTTCGGGTCATTGTCCATCTGCACTGTGAAGCGTCGTCCAAGGAGTTCTGAAGCATTTTTCTGAATATGAGCATATAATATTGCCTGAAACACTTCAGAATTCATCCTGCTGCTTTTGTCAGCAGTCACATTATCAATAAATACAAGAGAACCAGTTCCATCGGCAGCCATACATGCCCAAGCCATGACACTACCACCACCATGCTTCACTGATGAGGTGGTATGCTTTGAATCATGAGCAGTCCTTTTCTTCTCCATACTTTTCTCTTCTCATCACTCTGGTACAAGTTGATCTTGGTCTCATCTGTCCATAGGATGTTGTTCCAGAACTTTGAAGGCTTTTTTTAGATGTTTGTTTGGCAAACTCTAATCTGGCCTTCCTGTTTTTGAGGCTCATCAGTGGTTTACATCTTGTGGTGAACCCTCTGTATTCACTTAGGTGAAGTCTTCTCTTGATTGTTGACTTTGACACACACACACCTACCTCCTGGAGAGTGTTCTTGATCCGGTCAACTGTTGTGAAGGGTGTTTTCTTCACCAGGGAAAGAATTCTTCGGTCGTCCGCCACAGTTGTTTTCTGTGGTCTTCCGGGTCTTTTGGTGTTGCTGAGCTCACTGGTGCGTTCTTTCTTTTTAAGGATGTTCCAAACAATTGATTTGGCCACACCTAATGTTTTTGCTATCTCTCTGATGGGTTTGTTTTTTCAGCCTAATGATGGCTTGCTTCACTGATAGTGACAGCTCTTTGGATCTCATATTGAGAGTTGACAGCAACAGATTCCAAATGCAAATATGTATATTTGTCCAACAAAATATGTTTTTTTTTTTTGCCACTTCAGCGAAGTATTTTCTGGGGCTGTAGTTTCAACTTTACAGTTCAATCTCGTCCCTTTACATATTCACATAATTGTGGCATTATCATCAGTCTTTATTGGCCATTTGCTCTTGATAATATAAAAATACAAATCAACCCCTTGAAATTGTTTATCCCCAACAACCCTCCTATACCAACCCCCCTCCTCTACTCCAATATCCCCCGCCCTTCCCCCCTAACCTATCCCTCGTTTTGCTTATTTCCTTCCCGGCTCCTCCCCCTCTTACCATTACTCCTATCTAATCCGATCCTCATTCTGCACATTTTCATAGATTAATATTACTCGTCTAGTTTCTATATTTACAGTGGGGCATGGAACTATATTCCCCACACCTCGGCCACTCGGAGTGAATACTTAAAGTTTACCCAGTCCCTCCATATCTCCTTGAAGACTTCCATTTCTGTCCCTTCACTGTACCTAAAATATTCAAGGCAATAAATTTCATTAATCTTGTTTAACCACTCCCGCATTGTAGGTCTCCTTTTATCTTGCCAATATCTAGGAATTAGACTTTTGGCTGCATTAAGGAGGTGTGGTAGTAGCGATTTCAGAATATCTTCGTGGGAATTTTACTCCCATGATGTAAGCACACCCAGGGGTCATCGGGGATGTCAATGCTAGTAATCTCACTAATGGTTCGCATAATCTCCCCCAATATCTTTTGATTTCCGGACACTGCCATCATATATGCACCATTATCCCAATTTCTTTACAACCCCTCCAACATAATTGCAATGTTTCCTTCTGGATTCTATGTGCTCTATCAGGGGTAATATACATCCTCGCAAGAATCTTGTAATTCATCTCTGAAAGCTTACAGGTAACCAAGGTGGTGTTCACCCTTTTCAGAATCAACCCCGCCTCCCTTTCGCTAATCTTGATGTCCAGTTCCTTCTCCCACTTATCGATATATGGCGGACTCACCACACCCCCTAATTCATTGAGTACTCTGTAGATCTTCCCATATATTATTTCTGATCAAAATGTATCTAGGTGAAATATCTTATAGTGTTACCAATCACTGTATAAAGTGCTAGTGCTAACAAAATATAAAAAAATAGATAGGTATATATATATATAAGTGAGAAATAAACTAGAAACTGAAAACTAAAATCATACAATGTGCCAATATTACTTCATTCATAGAATTCCCATATCAATGTATATATGTGCTGCACAGTACAAGAAAATTTGCAGAAATTTTTTTTTTAAAAATGTCCCCAACGTGTGCACCACAGTACACTAGATGTCCTCAGTGAGTGATCACTGAGGACATCACAGTAATAACGTTTTTCTTCAATATAAAGTGTTCCACATTCACCACTTATTGTGATTTCACCACCACCTGTTGCAATGGCCACTCACCAGATACGGTAAGAATACGCGCCTTTGGTTCATTTAGGATTACGACTCTGTTTATAATGGGTCCAATCGCAGCCTGTTCAAGCAGTACAATAGTGTCTCTTGCTCTATGTAGTGCTCACAAAAACATGTGGATAGCCATCATGGTGTAGTATGTAACTCACATTTATTCAATAAATTAAAAAACATAGTCAAACTCACATGTATAGGTGCCCCAAGTCAGCACCAAGCTAATACAGCAGTGTATGTGGAGAGCGGAGTCTCAATCTGTCCTAGTGTCTCCTCACAGTGGTGTGCATTCCAAACCTCACACCCGTATGATCGGACACAGTAGGGAAGTCCCCAGCAGCCTCTACGCGTTTCGCAATAGGGTTTGCGTCATCAGGAAACTGCTGTATCTATGCCTGTCCTCTTATTTATACCTACTTTAATTTTATTTTTTTATTTTATTTATTTCTGTTACTTATATAGCGCCGTCAATTTACGCAGCGCTTTATATATACATTGTACATTCACATCAGTCCCTACCCTCAAGGAGCTTACAATCTAAGGTCCCTAACTCACATTCATAAATACTAGGGACAATTTAGACAGGATCCAATTAACCTACCAGCATGTCTTTGGAGTGTGGGAGGAAACCGGAGTACCCGGAGGAAACCCACGCAGGTACAGGGAGAACATGCAAACTCTGGGCAGGTAGTGTCATGGTTGGGATTCGAACCAGCGATCCTTCTTACTGCTAGGCGAAAGTGCTACCCACTACACCACTGTGCCGCCCCATTTTTTTGATCCTTGTCAGTTTGTCAAACAATTGGAAATGGCCGTGACACGAAACCGGAAGTGGTTTAGCCGCCATCTTGGATACTCAGAGCTATACAGGAAGTAGTATAGCCGCCATTTTGGTTACTGGAAACCAGGCCCGTTTTTCCCTTAATATGTATCTATTGTGGTAATTTGTCATAGATAATTTCATTAGCTTCCGTGGGCCCTCCTCCTCCCACATGAAAGGCAGATGATGGCCTTTCATTTCAGCACATCGATCAGTTGCTGCTTCTATCCAAAAGAATCTCCTCCCACGTAGGCGGTACCATAACCACCTCCATTCCAGCATACTCGTTGGTGAACTGGAGGTAAATGAGAGGAGGGGGAAGGGGCCGAGTGAGACCAGGAGGAGGGGCCAGCAAACACAATAGCAGGAATGGCATGGATGCTCAGAGGAAGGTAGAGGTAAGGTGCTGTATCATGTCAGACTGTACTGATTACACAGCCTGCTGCATGTACATAATAGGGACCATCTAGAGATAGAGGAGGGTTAGATGGGGCAGAGAAGAGGATATAAGGACAGAGCAAGGGAAAAAGAGATTTGTTGGCAGTTAGAGAGTACATGGGAACAGAAAGAGCAAAGGTGATGGGACAAAACAAGACATCAATGATGCCCCTTTCACAAGGGACAGACTCTGCTTTGCTCAGCGGGGAGTCTGTCTGCTGACTACCCTCTGAACAGAGCAAGAGGTTTACAGGTCTGCGTCTGTTCCACTTATGCCAAGTGGACACAGACACAGCCCACACTGCTCTATGGGCAGTCATGTGTAAACAGACCGCCTGTCTGTTTATATCCAACTGACATTCTTCCTGATCAGCCCAGACAGGGGGTAATGGATCCCCCTTCAGTTTGTTTTTGTTGGGTCGGATTGAAGGTAAGCGGGTGTAAGTGGACAAAAGACCATTTACATCCACCGCTCCATAGAGGAGAATGGAGGGTCCGATCAGGTCTGCCTGAAAAACTGACAGGTGGACCCGATTGCATCCTTCATGTGAAAGTGCCTAAAGTGCAATGTGATAGATGTCAAGAATTATATATACATACACACACACATACTCCAATTGTGCTATAATAATCTTGTGCATATCCACTGCAAGCTGTTTGCACAGACTTTGGTGTACCATCACCAAAACAAAGCACATACCATTTGCTTACCAAAAAAATTGACTCCTTAAATTTATGAAGTTACATGCACTTGTCATCTGCGGGATATTTACAGCCACTTCACTCAAAAAGTGACAACGCAGTTACAGTAACTTTCTCCCAGGATCAGCCTTTCACCACTCTGCCGAGTCAGGTACCAACCACAGCAACCCTGCGTATGCTAAGAATAAAACATACTGTATGCATTACCAGGACTTACTGCATTGCTTTATTAAAGTAATGTACTTACAGCAAACTTTACTAGGATAAAGCAACAAATTGTTTACTTGTCCTGGTATTGCTTTATTCTTTGCATTTATGGGGTTCCCTGTGATTGGTACCGGACCAAGCTACTATGCCTGCAGTGTTTTTTGAGTGAAGTGGTTGTAAATATCCAGCAGATGACAAGTGCATGTGACCTCATAAGTTTAAGGAGTCTAATTTTTTTGGTAAGTAAATGGTATGTGCTTTGTTTTGGTGATAGTACACTGACGTCCGAGCAAATAGTTTGCAGTGGATCTGCACAAGTTCATCACAGCACAGTTTTGTTGGATTTTTTTGTGTGACATGTATGTTTTATGCTTATTATTTATTGTACCAGCACTTTGGAATGTACATATATTAATTATTCTTGATATCTTCACACTATATAACATTTTACTGTGGTACACACTTATATGATGGATGTTCTTTTCTTTTCTTTCTTTCCCCAGTGATAGCCTGCCAGAATAGCTAGGATCTGCGAGAGCAGCTCCGTATTATACATTACTGTCCCTATACTGTACCCTCCTGCCCCCTGTGTCCACTTACCCTCCCCTTGTACTGTGCCCTCCTGCCCCTGTACTGTGTCCACTTACCCTCCCCCTGTACTGTACCCTCCTGCCCCCTGTACTGTGTCCACTTACCCTCCCCCTGTACTGTGCCCTCCTGCCCCTGTACTGTGTCCATTTACCCTCCCTCTGTACTGTGCCCTCCTACCCCTGTACTGTGTCCACTTACCCTCCCCGTGTACTGTACCCTCCTGCCCCCTGTACTCTGTCCACTTACCCTCCCCCTGTACTGTACCCTCCTGCCCCTGTACTGTGTCCACTTACCCTCCCCTATACTTTACCCTCCTGCCCCTGTACTGTGTCCACTTACCCTCCCCCTGTACTGTACCCTCCTGCCCCCTGTACTGTGTCCACTTACCCTCCCCCTGTACTTTGCCCTCCTGCCCCTGTACTGTGTCCACTTACCCTCCCCCTGTACTGTACCCTCCTGCCCCCTGTACTGTGTCCACTTACCCTCCCCCTGTACTGTACCCTCCTGCCCCTGTACTGTGTCCACTTACCTTCTCCCTATACTGTACCCTCCTGCCCCCTGTACTGTATCCACTTACCCTCCCCCTGCACTGTACTCTCCTGCCCCCTGTACTGTTTCCACTTACCCTCCCCCTGTACTGTGCCCTCCTGCCCCTGTACTGTGTCCACTTACCCTCCCCCTGCACAAGTTCATCACAGCACAGTTTTGTTGGATTTTTTTGTGTGACATGTATGTTTTATGCTTATTATTTATTGTACCAGCACTTTGGAATGTACATATATTAATTATTCTTGATATCTTCACACTATATAACATTTTACTGTGGTACACACTTATATGATGGATATTCTTTTCTTTTCTTTCTTTCCCCAGTGACAGCCTGCCAGAATAGCTAGGATCTGCGAGAGCAGCTCCGTATTATACATTACTGTCCCTATACTGTACCCTCCTGCCCCCTGTGTCCACTTACCCTCCCCTTGTACTGTGCCCTCCTGCCCCTGTACTGTGTCCACTTATCCTCCCCTTATACTGTACCCTCCTGCCCCCTGTACTGTGTCCACTTACCCTCCCCCTGTACTGTGCCCTCCTGCCCCTGTACTGTGTCCATTTACCCTCCCTCTGTACTGTGCCCTCCTGCCCCTGTACTGTGTCCACTTACCCTCCCCCTGTACTGTACCCTCCTGCCCCCTGTACTCTGTCCACTTACCCTCCTCCTGTACTGTACCCTCCTGCCCCTGTACTGTGTCCACTTACCCTCCCCTATACTTTACCCTCCTGCCCCCTGTACTGTGTCCACTTACCCTCCCCCTGTACTGTACCCTCCTGCCCCCTGTACTGTGTCCACTTACCCTCCCCCTGTACTTTGCCCTCCTGCCCCTGTACTGTGTCCACTTACCCTCCCCCTGTACTGTACCCTCCTGCCCCCTGTACTGTGTCCACTTAACCTCCCCCTGTACTGTACCCTCCTGCCCCTGTACTGTGTCCACTTACCTTCTCCCTATACTGTACCCTCCTGCCCCCTGTACTGTATCCACTTACCCTCCCCCTGCACTGTACTCTCCTGCCCTCTGTACTGTTTCCACTTACCCTCCCCCTGTACTGTGCCCTCCTGCTCCTGTACTGTGTCCACTTACCCTCCCCCTGTACTGTGCCCTCCGGCCCCCCCCTATACTGTACCGTCCTGACCCCTGTACTCTGTCCACTTACCCTCCCCCTGTACTGTACCCTCCTGCCCCTGTACTGTGTCCACTTACCCTCCCCCTATACTGTACCCTCCTGCCCCCTGTACTGTGTCCACTTACCCTCCCCCTGTACTGTACCCACTTACCCTCCCCCTGTACTTTGTCCACTTACCCTCCCCCTGTACTGCTTCCTCCTGCCCCCTGTACTTTGTCCACTTACCCTCCCCCTGTACTTTGTCTACTTACCCTCCCCCTGTACCCTCCTTATACAGTTAATTTTTATCACTTGCATTATTTGTCCTATTATGGGCATGAGTGCCTCATGTTTAAGTTTTGCCTAAGGCCTCACAAAACCTAGAGCCGCCTCTGCCTGGTTACAATCTTTAATTTCCTGTTCTGTGTCATACATATATATTGCTATAAAGAGCACATCTCAACTATCTACCAGGTTCCCCCACATACACAGCTGGATTGCTTTTACAATCCTATAAGTTATGTTTATTTCTTAAAGCTATACATTCATATATCCGTTATTGTACTTTACTAAGTATACAATTTTTTATTTTTTTTAAAAGGTGTATTAAAAAATGCATATAAAAATATATAAAAAAGTAGTATGAAAATACCCAATTGTCTTGCTCTAATATAAAGCGCTTCTGATGAACACAGATCCAGGCACATGAATAGTAAGTGGCTATGAGTATACAAAGTACTATTTGGTAGTGCATTGTTTTCTCCTTTTTCTAAAAAGTGCTTTTTCAAATTAAGTTTCCTAATTTTTGTAAATCAATAAATGCTTCAAACTGATTAAACGATTGCTGGGTGCATATTTTATTCCTTTGTCTAATAACATTAATTCTTCTGTTAAAAGATTGTGTCTATTAAATTAAAGATTCCCTCACCTAATTTTCTCTTTTTCTTTTTGCTTCCCCCCTGCAGCCTCTCCTTCTTGCAGGTTTCTGTTCCATCTTCCTTCCTGTGGGTTCCTGTTTCAGCCACCCCTGCTGGTCTGGAACACAGGCATCGGGGGTTTGTAGAGTTCTCTCAAACCCCCGATGGCGCATATTCTTACTGTATCTGGTGAGTGGCCATTGCAACAGGTGGTGGTGAAATCAAGTGGTGAATGTGGAACACTTTATATTGAAGAAAAATGTTATTACTGCACAGGAGTGATCACTCACTGAGGACATCTAGTGTACTGTGGTGCACATGTTGGGGACATTTAAAAAAAAAAAAATCTGTAAAATTTCTTGCACTGTGCAGCACATATATACATTGATATGGGAATTCTGTGAATGAAGTAATATTGGCACATTGTATGATTTAAGTTTTCAGTTTCTAGTTTATTTCTCACTTATATATATATACCTATCTATTTTTTAATATTTTGTTAGCATTAGCACTTTATACAGTGATTGGTAACACTATAAGATATTTCACCTAGATACATTTTGATCAGAAATAATATATGGGAAAGATAAGTTTTTTGATATAAAGCCAAAAAAAGAGAAAAATATCAATATAGAAATATTTTTTACTTTGCACAATTTGCACACTTTATGGTGGTTATTATACACAAAAGTTAGCGCAATCCACTTTTTACTATAATTGTATTCCACTATTTCTTGGGTGGACCCACATGATTGCAGCAAACTAGATTGATGGGTTATTAAAACTGTGTATTAAAACTGAGTTTTGCGCTGGTAACATATCTTGTTGGACAAATATACACATTTTTACCTCTGGTAATACTTTACGGGCAGCAAAATATGAAGGTTTTCTCCTTTCTAGCTAATCGCAAGCTAAATCTGGGTGACCTCTTTGAAAATTCTGGTAACACCACAGCTGTAAATTTAGAACAAGGATTTAAACAACTTAAGAATGCCATGGACAAGCAGATAAGAGTTTGGTGGGATATCACTACATTAGAACAATATAGAGACGCCAATATTACACCTAGAAGGCTAAGGTGGGACCTAGGGCCAAATGATGGATTGGTAGATGAAAACCTTTCAAAAGCATGGTATAGTTTTTTAATGGCTGTGAAAACAAATTATTGGATTTAATTATATTGATAGAAGAAGGATTAAATTAGCGAAGATAGAGGGCACCATCAACACCATCAGAGAGAATATGTTGCCACATGCAGACACTAGGGATTACAAAACCAGGTTAGCCAAACTGCAAGAATTCCTAACTAAACTGGATAATGAAGTCAAAAATAAAAAAGTTAAAAAATATCAAAGAGATAAGAAAGATTATGCAGCAGGGAGAGAATATAAATGGCAATAAGATGAAGAAATACCAAATTCAAACAATACTTCCCTAAATGAAGATATAGAAACACGGGGGCAGGGGATGCGAGTGCTGGGGGCACCCACACCCCTGCTCCTAATGTAAAAAAAATACTGGAACCCACCCCCAATACCAGTACCCAAAACAAAACCGCCACTGCAAGGATAGAGCAGGGTGGATATACAGCATATCCCCCTCCCCCACATCCACCTCCAGGTGTCCAATATACCAGACCTTGGAGAGGGGGATACAGAGGTAGAGGATATTACAACCAAAATTATGGAGCCCGCCAATGGCAGGGGGAATGGAGGAACTGGAGAGAACCCTACAAACCCCCGATGCCTGTGTTCCAGACCAGCAGGGGTGGCTGGAACGGAAACCCACAGGAAGGAGGATGGAACAGAAACCCACAAGAAGGAGAGGCTGCGGGGGGGGGAAGCAAAAAGAAAAAGATATAATTAGGTGAGGGAATCTTTAATTTAACGGACACAATCTTTTCTCAGGAAGAATTAATGTTATTAGAGAAAGGAATAAAATATGCACCCAGCAAGTCGTTTAATCAGTTTGAAGCATTTATTGATTTACAAAAATTTATTAGGAAGCTTAATTTGAAAAAGCACTTTAGAAAAAGGAGAAAACAATGCACTACCAAATAGTACTTTGTATACCCATAGCCACTTACTATTCATGTGCCTGGATCTGTGTTCATCAGAAGCGCTTTATATTAGAGCAAGACAATTGGGTATTTTCATACTACTTTTTTTATATATTTTTATATGTATTTTTTTAATACACCTTTTAAAAAAAAAATTGTATACTTAGTAAAGTACGTTAACGGATATATGAATGTATAGCTTTAAGAAATAAACATAACTTATAAGATTGTAAAAGCAATCCAGCTGTGTATGTGGGGGAACCCGGTAGATAGTTGAGATGTGTCCTTTATAGCAAAATATATGTATGACACAGAACAGGAAATTAAAGATTGTAACCAGGGGAGACACAGAAATGACAATTCACCTTAATAGATATACATTAAGGGAAAAACGGGCCTGGGTTCCAGTAACCAAGATGCCGGCTACACTAATTCCGATATAGCACCGAGGATCCAAGATGGTGGCTTAACCACTTCCTGTTTCATGTCAAGGCTGTTTCTAACCGTTTGACACATAACAAAGTTTTAAAAAATTAAAGGGGGGTTTAAATAATAGGTTAGGCATGGATGCAGCGGCTTTCTGCTGTATCTATGACAAATTACCACAATAGATACATATTAAGGGAAAAGCGGGCCTGGGTTCCAGTAACCAAAATGGCGGCTATACTACTTCCTGTATAGCCCTGAGTATCCAAGATGGTGGCTAAACCACTTCTGGTTTCATGTCACGGCCATTTCCAATTGTTTGACAAGCTGACAAGGATCAAAAAATTAAAGGAGGTATAAATAAGAGGACATAGTAAACAAATAAAGTGTTGCACTGATAATAAAGCGTGTATGTAAACTCGATGTAAGTTATCTGGGATTATGGTCTCAGATTGCAAGATAAAAGACGTATATTTCCACACTGTGCAATAGAATGACAATCCGAAATCTCCTCAGCGGAGAGGGAAATGTGTCACATATGCCAATGTGAAGTATTCATCAATTTAAAATAAGTGTGTATGTACCATCGTACTAGTGAAGTGCAACAAATTATATAAATAAAACAAACCCACTAAACATGTGAGTGTGGGTGAAAAATCAAACCCTACTGTGACAGGTTAATCAAAAAAAGTGAATAAACTGTGTAACCAACGGAAAACAGTGCTGACATCAAAAAATTCAAAAAGAGAACCCAGGACTGTGTTCTTAATCTCAACTCAAAGTTCATAAAATCATGTAGCAAAACAGTCCCAGAATTTCACATGGATAGCTTGAATGGCCCAAAATGCAAAGCAAGTGATCTAATGCTATTCTTCTCAATAGTAATCCAAAACAATGAAGAGGATGAAGTACTGTTACCAGCACTGGTGGACTCACAGGCCATAAGCGGTGAGTCATCAAGGCTTGAACTGTCATACAGTAGGTGACAGTATAAGTGTGGTCTGCAGTGATGGAATCTTCCTCCTAGAATGGGGACCAGGTGTCTGCCCGGATAGCTGATTCGATCTTCACCCTCAACGATGTAAACGAGCCATGCTCATAATATGTAAAGAAGAACAAAGAGGGAGCCTCCACATAGTGTAAATCCAAAAATCAATTGGAGTTTATTGGATAAAACAGGATCATCCGAAAAAACAGTATAAAAATATGTAAATAAGAATCGATTCCAAAATGTTTAAAAAAGCGTGGTAAAGAAGTGGCTGGGTGCAGCAAAGAGACCCTACGCGTTTCGTCTAAGAAGACTTCTGCTAAGGTATATGCCACCCTGCCACTACCACGCTTATATACAAATATTCTAATTACAACATATGAACAGCTGATTAGACATCGTGCAGTCTGATTTCCTGGATATCCGGCGTGCATTCCAATTCAAGGTCATGTGTTCCCACATTCGACCAATAGAGCCAAGCACTTCTCTCTCTCACCCAAGCCTCGATATGATCATCCTATCTGAAGGCGCTCCCTTCCCGTAGGAGTGTCAACTCCTACACAGCCAACCCAATGCCGAACGGCAAGGCACTTAGCGTACACGTGACCAGCGTCACATATCGACGCCCGACGTGCTTTGGGTGCGTGTCATCATGGAGAACTGGAAACAGGAACACACCAACGAGGCCGCTGAAGCGCACATGTGCTCCAAATGGGTCATCGAGACAGGAAGTGTGGCAATTAGAGCTGACTGCGGCATTTTGGACTTCAGCCACCGCAAATTATATCTGTTAAAAGTTAAAATTTAACCGTAGACCATAAATATGGGACCTATGGTATTAATCAAGGAAGTCAGTATGCAAATCTGAAAAATAATATTCAAAAATTTAAGAGATAATAATAATAATAATAAAACCTGATAATAACACTCTCAGTTCATTAATATAAATATAACCATCATAAGACAAAACAGAGAAATTGGTGACACGTGACCCTGACCTATCATGCCACTGTTAGTATTATATGACTGAATATTCTAAACATATATATCTAAAGTTATGTACCATCCTATCTAAAATTACAAAACAAGGAGACCAGGACCGTCTTCAAAGTAAAATAAAAGTCAGGACTGGTTAATGAAGGAATTAATGTCCCACTCAAACCATATACACCTGAAACTAAGTAGCATCCTATCTAAAATTACAAAACAGGGGGACAGGGACCGTCTTCAAAATAAAATTCAGGACTGATTAATGAAGGAATTAATGTCCCACTCAACGTTAAGTCCATATGGCGTGTAACATCTCAGCTGGTGTATCCAAAAAGTCTCGAGCCTAGATACTCCTCTTACGTTCGATTCCCCCCTCCAATGAGGTACAAATTTGTCTATTATTTGAAATTTGGTACCCATTGGATTCTGGTTGTAGCACAGTAAATAATGGTTGGGCACGCTATGGTTAGCGCGTGCCTTCTTGATGGCCTTTATGTGTTCATTAACCCTTATAGCAAACGTACGTATGGTCCGGCCCACGTACTGTTTCCCGCAGGGACATGTAATGAGGTATATAATATACCTCGTTGAACACGTAACAAAATGTTTAATAATATATTCTTTCCCAAAAGTGGTCGATCCAAACATCTCGATTTTTCCAGGTCTGTGTGCATTGTGTTTGCACACCCTACATCTTTGACATGGAAAAAAGCCCTTCAGATTATGAAAAAATGAGGGGGCAATGGGAGGGTCTATTATATTGGGTGCAATCTGTCCTTTTAGAGGCATGGCACCCCTGTAGATTATCCCTGTGTGTTCTGGAAGGATAGGCCCCAAAATAGTATCATTCTTCAATATCTTCCAGTGCCTGTGAATAATGTCCTTAATCTGTTTGTACTGAATTGAAAAATTGGTGAGGAAAGACCACTTATATTTATTGTCTTGATTACGTTTAGGTTGTTCTGAAATCAAAAGATTCCTATCTATCAAGGAAACACTATGAATCTCTTCATCAATCTCAGATATGTTATAAACCTTATCTACAAATCTGGATTTCAAGATTTTAGCTTGATCTAAATAGTCTGAAAGTTGTGAACAATTGCGTCTAATCCGCAAAAGCTGGCTACGGGGGATGGATTTCAGCCATGCTGCATGGTGGCAGCTATCGATCGGAATGTATCCATTCCAATCAGTGGCCTTAAAAAAGGTCTTGGTCACAAGATGGTCATTGACCACTGTGATCTCAAGATCCAAAAAGTGGATGGTCGACCGGCTAGCTTCATAGGTCAGCTCAATTCCAATCTGATTGTCATTCAGAGTGGACATGAACAAATCCAAAGATTCCATATTTCCTCTACATAGGAGGAGGATGTCGTCGATGTAGCTGGCCCACAAAACCAATTGTGGTGGGTCCAGGGCATAGACAACATCCTCCTCCCATTTGGCCATAAAAATATTAGCTAAGCTGGGGGCAAATTTGGCCCCCATAGCGACTCCTTTTTTCTGGAGGTAAAACTCACCATCATACCAGAAATAGTTATGCTTTGTGGCAAAGCATAACAGATCCATAATAAATCTTTTCTGGGTTCCTGGGATGGTCCTATTTCTGGAGAGAAAAGAATCAACTGCCGCAAATCCCAAATCATGAGGTATGCAAGTATACAATGCTTTGACATCTGCAGTGGCAAGTATAAGGTCTTTACTATATACAACACATTCAAGTTTAGCGATGGTATCCTTGGTATCTCTTAAATACGATGGTGTAGACTTAACCAACGGTTGGAGGAAAAAATCAATGTATTTGCCAATACGGGATGTTACCGAATTAATGCCGCTAATAATTGGGCGACCTGGGGGTTGTGTGACACTCTTGGGAACCTTCGGCAGATAATATATTATAGGAATGCGCGGAGCAACTGAAACTAAAAAGTTCTTTTCCTTTTTATCCAGGATTCCTAACTGAGAACCGGTGTCAATTAAGTCCACCAGGATCTTCTTAAACTCAGATGTGGGATTCTTAGTTAGTCTTAAATAAGTGTCTGTGTCTCCAAGGATTTTAGTCATTTCTGTATGATAATCTATTTTGTCAAGAATGATAACCCCCCCTATCTGCTGGACGAATGATAAGGTTTTTTTGTTCGCAGAGAGATTTGAGTCCAGTTTTTAAATTGGGATCACTATACGTTCTTTTACTTGGTAACTCGTCAAGGTCCTTAAGAACCAGATCTCAAAAAACCTTAATCGAGGGTGTAGGACAGGGAGGTTTAAACAATGATGGATTTGCAAGGCCAGAGTGTACCGTATGTGATGTAATTTCAACAGTGGAAGGTCTACTGGGATTAGACATAATGTATCTCTGGATATTCAATTTTCTTATATATTTATGTACATCTATGAAAGTTGAGAATTTATTTAGTTTTTTGGGGGCACGAACTTGAGTCCTTTATCAAGAACCGATTGTTCAGCCTCGGTTAATTCAACCCTACTCAGATTGAAAATACCGTTATCCTTTATATAAGTTTTCTTTTTCCTGGCACGCCACCCCCCTCTGGTGCCGCATTTTGATCTGGGTTTCTTATGTGGCTTTCTACTTCCTTGTGAAACCCCCCCTAGTGGAGGGTCCTGGTAAATCCTGGTTATAGTTAAATGGTGATCTATTATAATATCCGTTTTCCCTATCAGTACAAACAGATTAAGGACATTATTCACAGGCACTGGAAGGTATTGAAGAATGATACTATTTTGGAGCCTATCCTTCCAGAACACGCAGGGATAATCTACAGGGGTGCCATGCCTCTAAAAGGACAGATTGCACCCAATATAATAGACCCTCCCATTGCCCCCTCATTTTTTCATAATCTGAAGGGCTTTTTTCCATGTCGAAGATGTAGGGTGTGCAAACACAATGCACACAGACCTAGAAAAATTGAGACGTTTGGATCGACCACTATTGGGAAAGAATATATTATTAAACATTTTGTTCAACAAGGTATATTATATACCTCATTACATGTCCCTGCGGGAAACAGTACGTGGGCCGGACCATACGTACGTTTGCTATAAGGGTTAATGAACACAAGAACCATCAGGGTTCTTCAGGAAGGCCATCAAGAAGGGACGCACTAACCATAGCGTGCCCAACCATTATTTACTGTGCTACAACCAGAATCCAATGGGTACCAAATTTCAAATAATAGACAAATTTGTACCTCATTGGAGGGGGAAATCGACCGTAAGAGGAGTGTCTAGGCTTGAGACTTTTTGGATACACCAGCTGAGATGTTACACGCCATATGGACTTAACGTTGAGTGGGACAATAATTCCTTCATTAATCAGTCCTGAATTTGATTTTGAAGACGGTCCTGGTCCCCCTGTTTTGTAATTTTAGATAGGATGCTACTTAGTTTCAGGTGTATATGGTTAGAGTGGGACATTAATTCCTTCATTAACCAGTCCTGACTTTTATTTTACTTTGAAGACGGTCCTGGTCTCCTTGTTTTGTAATTTTAGATAGGATGGTACATAACTTTAGATATATATGTTTAGAATATTCAGTCATATAATACTAACAGTGGCATGATAGGTCAGGGTCATGTGTCACCAATTTCACTGTTTTGTCTTATGATGGTTATATTTATATTAATGAACTGAGAGTGTTGTTATCAGGTTTTATTATCTCTTAAATTTGGGGTTTTCGAATATTATTTTTCAGATTTGCATACTGACTTCCTTGATTAATACCATAGGTCCCATATTTATGGTCTACAGTTATATTTTAACTTTTAACAGATATAATTTGCGGTGGCTGAAGTCCAAAATGCCGCAGTCAGCTCTAATTGCCACACTTCCTGTCTCGATGACCCATTTGGAGCGCATGTGCGCTTCAGCGGCCTCGTTGGTGTGTTCCTGTTTCCGGTTCTTCATGATGACACGCACCCAAAGCACATCGGGTGTTGATATGTGACGCTGTACGCTAAGTGCCTTGCCGTTCGGCAATGGGTTGGCTGTGTAGGAGTTGACACTCCTACGGGAAGGGAGCGCCTTCAGATAGGATGATCATATCGAGGCTTGGGTGAGAGAGAGAAGTGCTTGGCTCTATTGGTCGAATGTGGGAACACATGACCTTGAATTGGAACGCATGCCGGGTATCCAGGAAATCAGACTGCACGATGTCTAATCAGCTGTTCATATGTTGTAATTAGAATATTTGTATATAAGCGTGGTAGTGGCAGGGTGGCATATACCTTAGCAGAAGTCTTCTTAGACGAAACGCGTAGGGTCTCTTTGCTGCACCCAGCCACTTCTTTACCACGCTTTTTTAAACATTTTGGAATCGATTCTTATTTACATATTTTTATACTGTTTTTTCGGATGATCCTGTTTTATCCAATAAACTCCAATTGATTTTTGGATTTACACTATGTGGAGGCTCCCTCTTTGTTCTTCTTTACATATTATGAGCATGGTTCGTTTACATCGTTGAGGGTGAAGATCGAATCAGCTATCCGGGCAGACACCTGGTCCCCATTCTAGGAGGAAGATTCCATCACTGCAGACCACACTTATACTGTCACCTACTGTATGACAGTTCAAGCCTTGATGACTCACCGCTTATGGCCTGTGAGTCCACCAGTGCTTGTAAGAGTACTTCATCCTCTTCATTGTTTTGGATTACTATTGAGAAGAATAGCATTAGATCACTTGCTTTGCATTTTGGGCCATTCAAGCTATCCATGTGAAATTCTGGGACTGTTTTGCTACATGATTTTATGAACTTTGAGTTGAGATTAAGAACACGGTCCTGGGTTCTCTTTTTGAATTTTTTGATGTCAGCACTGTTTTCCGTCTACGCATTGGTTACACAGTTTATTCACTTTTTTTGATTAACCTGTCACAGTAGGGTTTGATTTTTCACCCACACTCACATGTTTAGTGGGTTTGTTTTATTTATATAATTTGTTGCACTTCACTAGTACGATGGTACATGCACACTTATTTTAAATTGATGAATACTTCACATTGGCATATGTGACACACTTCCCTCTCCACTGAGATTTCGGATTGTCATTCTATTGCACAGTGTGGAAATATACGTCTTTTATCTTGCAATCTGAGACGATAATCCCAGATAACGTACATCGAGTTTACATACACGCTTTATTATCAGCGCTACACTTTATTTGTTTACTATTTCTGCACAATTTGTCTGATTGTAGTGTTGGCTGCTTTTGAAGTTTCTGTGATTGGCGCGGTACATTTCTTTGCTGCATAAATAAGAGGACAGGCATAGATACAGCAGCTTCCTGATGACGTAAACCCTATTGCGAAACGCGTAGAGGCTGCTGGGGACTTCCCTACCGCGTCCGATCATACGGGTGTGAGGTTTGGAATGCACACCGCTGTGAGGAGACACTAGGACAGATTGAGACTCCGCTCTCCACATACACTGCTGTATTAGCTTGGTGCCGGCTTAGGGGCACCTAAACATGTGAGTTTGACTATGTTTTTTAATTTTTTAAATAAATGAGAGTTACACACTACACCATGATGGCTATCCACATGTTTTTGTGAGCACTATATAGAGCAAGAGACACTATTGTACTGCTTGAACAGGCTGCGATTGGACCCATCATAAACGGAGTGGTTATCCTAAATGAACCATAGGCGCATATTCTTACCGTATCTGGTGAGTGGCCATTGCAACAGGTGGTGGTGAAATCACAATAAGTGGTGAATGTGGAACACTTTATATTGAAGAAAAACTTTATTACTGCACAGGAGTGATCACTCACTGAGGACATCTAGTGTACTGTGGTGCACATGTTGGGGACATTTTTCAAAAAAAAGTTTCTGCAAATTTTCTACCACTGTGCAGCACATATATACATTGATATGGGAATTCTATGAATGAAGTAATATTGGCACATTGTATGATTTTAGTTTTCAGTTTCTAGTTTATTTCTCACTTATATATATATACCTATCTATTTTTTAATATTTTGTTAGCACTAGCACTTTATACAGTGATTGGTATAAAGCTAAAAGAGATAAATATCAATATACCAATATAGATGGCAGAGAAAAACACTTCATTATAGGATCAATATGGAAATATTTTTTACTTTGCACAATTTGCACAGTTTATCGTAGTTATTATACACAAAAGTTAGCGCAATCCACTTTTTACTCCAACTGCAAATAGCACACTTGAAATTAACTCTGGACCTTTTATCTGCTCCTTGTAAATGGGATAATGAGGGAATAACACACACCTGGCCATGGAAAAGCTGAGCAGCCAATTGTCCCATTACTTTTGGTCCCTTAAAAAGTGGGAGGCACACATACAAACGGTTGTAATTCCTACACCGTTCACCTGATTTGGATGTAAATACCCTCAAATTAAAGCTGAAAGTCTGCAGTTAAAGCACATCTTGTTTGTTTCATTTCAAATCCATTGTGGTGGTGTATACAACCCCTGGCAAAAATGATGGCATCAGTAGTCCCTGAGGATGTTCCATCAGTTGTTTATTGTTGTAGAAAAAAAGTAGATCACAGACATGGCCAAAAACTAAAGGCATTTCAAATGGCAACTTTCTGGCTTTAAGAAACACTAAAAGAAATCAAGAAAAATAATTGTGGTGGCCAGTAACAGTTAGATTTATAGAACAAGCACAGGGAATAAATTATGGAATCACTCAATTCTGAGGAAAAAATTATGGAATCACCTTGTAAATTTTCATTACAAACACTAACACCTGCATCAGATTAAATCTGCTTGTTAGTATGTAGGTAAAGAGGGTAGTGTAAAGAGGGCAGTGTTGCAAAAGATGTTGGTTGTTCACAGTCAGCTGTGTCTAAAACATGGACCAAATACAAACAACATGGGAAGGTGGTTAAAGGCAAGCATACTGGTAGACCAAGAAAGACATCAAAGCGTCAAGACAGAAAACTTAAAGCAATATGCCTTGAAAACAGAAAATGTACAACAAAACAAATGAGGAACAAATGGGAGGAAACTGGAGTCAACATCTGTGACTGAACTGTAAGAAACCGCCTAAAGGAAATGGGATTTACATACAGAAAAGCTAAAAGAAAGCCATCTCTAACACCTAAACACAAAAAAACAAGGTTACAATGGGCTAAGGAAAGGTACTCGTGGACTGTGGATGATTGGATGAAAGTCATATTCAGTGATGAATCTCGAATTTGCATTGGGCAAGGTGATGATGCTGGTACTTTTGTTTGGTGCCGTTCCAATGAGATTTATGCAGACGACTGTCTGAAGAAAACATGCAAATTTCCACAGTCAATTATGATATGGGGCTGCATGTCAGGTAAAGGCACTGGGGAGATGGCTGTCATTAAATCTTCAATAAATGCACAGGTTTACATTGAAATTTTGGATACTTTTCTTATCCCATCTATTGAAAGGATGTTTGAGGATGATGAAATCCTTTATCAAGATGATAATGCATCTTGCCATAGAGCAAAAACTGTGAAAAAAATCCTTGAAGAAAGACACATAAGGTCAATGTCATGGCCTGCAAACAGTCCGGATCTCAATCCAATTGAAAATCTGTGGTGGAAGTTAAAGATAATGGTCCATGACAACACTCCAACCTGCAAAGATGATTTGGCAACAGCAATCAGAGAAGGCTGGAGCCAGATTGATGAAGAGTACTGTTTATCACTGCCTCAGAGACTGCAAGCAGTTATAAAAGCCAGAGGTGGCGCAACAAAGTACTAGTGATATGTTGGAGTGTTATTTTGTTTGTTTGTTTTTCATGATTCCATAATTTTTTCCTCAGAATTGGGTGATTCCATAATTTATTCCCTGTGCTCGTTCTATAAATCTAACTGTTACTGGCCAGCACAATTATTTTTCTTGATTTCTTTTAGTGTTTCTTAAAGCCAGAAAGTTGCCATTTGAAATGCCTTTAGTTTTTGGCCATGTCTGTGATCTGCTTTTTTTCTACAACAATAAACAACTGAAGGAACATCCTCAGGGACTGGTGATTCCATAATTTTTGCCAGAGGTTGTAGAGCCAAAAATATTAGAATTGTGTTGATGTCCCAATATTTATGGACCTGACTGTAGATGGTAGAGGGATAACCTAAGGTGCTGTCTGGAAAATATTTTTTCTTTCTATTGAGGAGAACAGTGGTGTCGCTGGGGGGGGTGCGGTCCACACCTGGGTGGCACCCGCTACAGGGGTGACACCATCCTGAGGGTGAGGAAACTACCTTTGGCAGTTTTTTTCTTCAGCCGGAAACCCACCTCTAGTCCCGTGGCTGTGCCTGCCATGTGTTCTCCTCCTCCTCTCACTCATCTCCTGCGCTGCTGCCCAGCCCAGCCAAGCCTGTCATGATCTGTTCTACACTGGGCTGCATGGCTGCACACTGTCCTCCACCCACCCGGGTGTTCCATTCCATGTACCTGAGCCGCCCGAGCTGGTGCAGTAATGGGCGGGGGTGTCGGCTTGCGATAGGGGGATGTCCTCCGCCACCTGAGGTGAGGGGGGTTGCTGCTGGACACAGCTATATTATATGTAGGGGGGTGGTTTGTCCTGAGGGGGGGTCTGTACTATTGGAGGAGGGGGTGGTTTATCTTGAGGGGGTCTGTACTAATGGTGGGGGGGTGGTTTGTCCTGAGGGGGGTCTGTACTAATGGTGGAGGGTGGTTTGTCCTGAGGGGGGTCTGAACTGAGGGGGTCTATACTGATGGAAGAGGGGTGGTTTGTCCTGGGGGGGTCTGTGCTAATGGAGGGGGGTGGTTTGTTCTGAGGGGGGGTCTGTACTATTGGAGAGGGGGTGGTTTGTCCTGGGGGGTTTATACTTAGTGGGGGGGTCTTCACTGACAGAGAGGGGTCTATACGTGGTGGAGGGGAGTATGTACTGAGGAAGGGGGGCTGTACTGAGGGGCGACTATAGTTGGTGGGGGTTTTTTTTTTTTTTTTTTTTTTTTTTTTTTTAATATTTTATTTATTTTTATTTATTTACGGTACTTATATAGCGCCATCAATTTACGCAGCGCTTTACATATACATTGTACATTCACATCAGTCCCTACCCTCAAGGAGCTTACAATCTAAGGTCCCTAAACTCGCATTCATATATACTAGGGACAATTTAGACAGGATCCAATTAACCTACCAGCATGTCTTTGGAGTGTGGGAGGAAACCGGAGTACCCGGAGGAAACCCACGCAGACACAGGGAGAACATGCAAACTCCAAGCAGGTAGTGTCGTGGTTGGGATTCGAACCAGCGACCCTTCTTACTGCTAGGCGAAAGTGCTACCCACTACACCACTGTGCCGCCTTGGTGGGGGGTTTTGACACCATGTTTTACCACACTGGGTGACACCAACCCTAGTGACGCCACTGGAGGGGAATACAGGGTTAGTTAGCCTCTTAGGAGTCTAGGTTAACTTCTTAGCAGTTTGGAAATTGTTAACTTGTGCTTGGCTCATGCATGGCAAAACCATTTTACATAAATGCCAGCCTCCCTGTTCCTTTTGCTGAACAACATTTTCCCCTGCACTCAGAAGTACCAGATATGTCACTTGACTCCTGCAGGTGAATGGAGCAGTGGAGGAGTGAAGGGAAGGTAGCCATCTACAGTGAGGGGTGGGGACATTTTGTTAAAGTCTATGTCCCACACCACACAAAAACAGGCCACACACAGAATAATTGGGTGCTGAATTATTACATGAATGGCCCCATCTCTAATAGATCAAGCAAATACATCTCACCAGCACATTTACTGGTGAGAATTGTACAGGTTTGTGGCAGGTAAACTTTAAATTAAGTCACTAACATAATTAACTTAAAGTTAATGCTTTAAAAGAGATGTATGTGTTGTTTTTTTTTTTTAAGAATCATAGTTATCCTACAAGAATCCTACAGTAGGTGGATGCAGCATTGGACCAATGCTACATCTGTCCCCCAGTGCCTCTAACACTGAGAACTGAGTGATCGAACACCGCCGATCACTCGGTTCTCACAGTTCCTTGAACAGAGAGCTGGTGACTGTCAGCCACCAGCTCTCTGCTCTGCCCCCCCTCATGCTCACTGGAGCGCTGGGCTGTGGAGGGGACAGGATCAGCTGGCTCAGGCTCTTAGTGACTCACTGTGCCAGTCCAGGCATGTGGGTGGATCTCAACTTCATTGTCATGATCTTGCCCGAGCCTGGACCGTCTCTGTGACGTCAGCCGACAGCGGGCTGAAAACGGGTGGCAGAATGAACTGCACTCCTGTGATCCACAGGAGAAGTACAGCCAAATGAGCCTTAGCTGTACTTCTCCTTTAAACTCATTAGTGACCTCCTAAAAGGTGAACCTATCACAAACCCGGGCAATTCAGTCAATAATTAAAAAAACACAGGGCAGAACAAACGGTGTATTCAGATATATAGATCAGTGGTCTCCAAGGTCTACAAACTGCAGCCCGTATACCAGATGTGGCAATTTGCTTGCCTTTATCCAGCCCTCAGGATAACATTCCACTCACTGACACCAATGATAGGGCACCATTCTTTGCACTGGCACCAGTAATGGGGCACCGTTTCTCTCATTGACATCAATGATGGAGAACCATTCCTCTCACAGAAACCAATGATGGGGCACCATTTCTCAAACAGACATAAATGATGGGGCACTATTCCTCTCACTGACACCAATAATGGGGCACCAATCCTCCCACTGATACCAACAATGGGTCATCTTTCTTCCCACTGACATCAATGATTTAGAACCATTCCTCCCACAGACACCAATGATCGGGCACCATTCATCCCAAAGACACAAATAATGGGGCAGTATTCCTCCTACTATCACTAATAATGGGGCACCAATCCTCCCACTGATACAAACAATGGGTCTCTATTCCTCCCACTGATACAAAAAATGGGGCACTATTCCTCCCACTAAAACCAATGATGGGGCATTAACAGGCACTGACGCTGAGACAAAGGCATAACTAGAACCTCCAGAGCCCCAGTGCAAGAATCCATGAAGGGCCCCCCTCTTCCCTCCAAGTCCGGGCCATTTTTATTCCCATTGTGGGGCTCTTTATTATGGTCTCGCAGTGGGCCCCCTTCCTACCGTATTGCCACATTTTCTTCAAGCCAAACCCGAACACTTTAGCAGCGCACTGCAACATTTTTTTTGTAGTATACACTATACATACTGTATATTTTGTGATTAAATAACATTCCTAATCATATGGATTTAATCACAAGAGTCCCCTTTCCATCCGAGTCCGCAGAGTTTCCCCTTTCCATCCGAGTCCGCAGAGTTTCCCCTTTCCATCCGAGTCCGCAGAGTTTCCCCTTTCCATCGGAGTCCGCAGAGTTTCCCCTTTCACGGTAGGCTCTGCAGACTCTGATGTAAGGGAGAACTCTCGGGACTCTAATTTAAGGGAGAACACTGAGATTTCTGATGTAAGGGGGTAACTCTGATGTAAGTAGGAACCTTGCAGAGACTTGTGTAAAGGGGAACTGTGATATAAGGGGGTCTCTGGTAGCCATTCCCCTTTATTTAGGGTTCCCAGAGCTCCCCCTTAGATCAGAGTTTGCAGAGTTTTCCCTTTAATCAGGGGTCTCCTGGGAGGCAGGAGAGAAAAGGGAGGAAGGGGGACAGGGGGGAAAGGGTCTGCTGGGCTTCAATCTTCCTGCCCACACTTCCCCGAGGCACAACACTGCTGGGGAGTGTGGGCGTGGCAGACACAGGAGGAGAGCGCGGGAGGAAGAAAAGCTAATCAGCTTTCTTTCTCCTCTCCCATCCATGTGGGGGTTGATGTGTAACTGTCAGCATTGGCTCTGGGCTTTGAGAGAGACACTCACAGCTTAGAGCCCTGTAGCCACTGGGGAGCCACAGTCTGGGCTCTTGGGTCACCCCTACAGTAGCAGAACGCCAAGACCCAGTCGCAAGTACAACCTTTGTGACCCTGGTAGTTCTGCCACTGTGCTGGAGCATTTTCTACCTCCACTGGCCACAGTCTGTCACCCCTAAAGCCTGAAGGACAGTAAACTGGCCCTTTGTTTAGAAATTTTGGAGACCCTCTAATATGGAGTGGAGTTTATATGGCCAGGCACTATAGCATTGTGTATAAGTCCTGGGGGCAAACGGGTGCTTTGCCTTATGGGAAAGGGGGCTGCTAGGTGAAGAACACAGTAGCAAGCCATAGTGACCACCTGCATTGAGGGAACGTGAAAGTGACAAGTGACAAGCTGCATCTGGTGGCAGGCGACGTGGCAAGTGACAAGCTGCATCTGGTGGCAGGCTATGTGGCAAGTGACAAGCTGCATCTGGTGGCAGGCGATGTGGCAAGTGACAAGCTGCATCTGGTGGCAGGCAAAGGTGGGAGGTGACACACTCAGGGGTCCCCATAATGCAGAATCAGTATTCTGCATTATGGTGAGTTAAACTATTTCATGTTATATTACAATGTAATAATAGAAATAATGTGAAATAATGTGCTTCAATTAATATGACACCATATCAACCATGGTGCTGTGATGATTGAAGCGCCAACACCAGCCATTGCCCCGACAAATTGCCTGCGAAAAATCCCCCAATCCCCCGGGCCTTGGCATAATTTTCTTCCATGCAGCCGATCCCCGGTGTCAAAAAGGTTGAGGACTGCTGTTATAGCAGAATGAGAAAGAGAGGGACTGACCATCCATTAGTAGCCTCAAATCCCTGCATGCAGAGATTTAAAGGGGCTGTACTTTGTAGAGGGATTGGAACGCCTGGCAGTTTTTATTGCTATCTGTGTCCCTATTGGGGAGATTTACCCTCTCTATTTGTTCTGTTTACCATTATCATTGAAAGTAAAAGAAAACCATACATTTTGGGTTGTAATAGAGGGGAAAATCTTCCAATGGAGACACAAGTAATGGTGACTTGGGGGTCTCCAAGGGATTACCATAATTTGAAGGGATTTCCTTTATTTTCCTGTTTGGCCATGGGACAGAAAGCAAAGGGAAATGTCCACAATGGTACACAGACAACAACAAAAAATGTGACAGGGGTTATAACCCTCCCATGCTCTATTCAAAATGAAAAAAAAGTTCTGCCTATAGTTCTACATTCAGCCTGGGTTTACACTGATGCCAATTGGATGTGGGTTTCGCAGCATAGGAGAGTGTACCGGCTCTCAATGGAGCTGGTTCACACATCTCTGGGGTGGCCGTAGAGCGCATTGCACAAGTGTCCTGTGCATCTTTGGCTCAGTTTCAGGTCTGAATTCTGGTAAAAATTTGGGCCCAATTCGTTCCTGAGATCGAGAACAGGGACGCACCTGACCTCTGCTGTGAGCCACGTCTGCACACAGTGTGAAACCAGCCTAAAGACTGGGCCCCAAACGAGAGCTAGGAGCCAACTATCCACCACCAACTGTATTAGAGACCTCTCACTAAGTTGCTCAAACCAAAAGGTACCTCTTTCAGGTTTTATATATATACAGAGGGAACTCAAGTGTTCACTGACTGCTGACAGCAGAGGAACTATTGGAGGATCATTCATCCTCAGTGGTACTATTTTTTTGCTAATATTTTTTTGTGTAATGCCGCGTACACACGATCGGGATTTTGTTCGGAAAAACATATGATGTCTTTTCCGACTAGATTCCGCTCAAGCTTGCCTTGCATACACACGGTCACACAAAAGTTCGCTGAACTTTCGACCGTCAAGAACACGGTGACGTACAACACAATGCTTCCGAGGATGCGTCGAATTGTTTCCGAGCATGCGTAGAAATTTTGCCTGTCGGAATTGCTACAGATGATCGCATTTTCGGATAGGAACTTTTTCCGACCGAAAAATTGAGAACATGCTCTCAATCTTTTGCTGGCTGGAATTCGGCCAGCAAAAGTCCGATGGAGAATACACACGGTCGCATTTTCTGACCAAAAGCTCTCATCTGTCTTTTGCTGGCCGAATTTTCGATTGTGTGTACGCGGCATTAGAGTTTTGCTTTAGTGATACAGTGGTCCAGACTGAGATGCCACAACCTATCATTTATATTATTTAGCATGCTGTGAGTGAAAAAGTTCTATTTATTCATGTATGTTCATTTACTTCTTTGTTTGTGCATAGTAATGTGCTCTTACTTTATGACAATATACAAACTTTTCTTACAGCTGAAACATTTTGGTGTCTATTTCCTGATACTTTACCATAGTTGTGTGCAGGATACTGGGCTCCATTCACGAAGCAGTATTTACTGCATTAAGAAATGCAGTATAATACAGCTTAGCGTTTTTCAAACTTTTTTTGGCATTCACTAAAAACGCTAGTAAAATACATGTAGCGGTCTCCCCGACTTCCAAGGGCCTGATAGTGACCCCCAGAGCCAGGGAAAACTGACATTCCTCCTCAGAGTGCAGGTTACTAGGCATAGTGCAAGGTAGAAAGATTGGGCGCCAGTCACTTTTTGTAAAATTAACAAAGATTTGATTTCTCTTAACAGGAATGGTGGGGGAGAGGTTTAGGGTGCAGAACACCCTTAGGCAAATACAATAGCAATTAGAACTTTGCAGACCAAAATAGAACTAGACAGACAGCAATACAAATAGAGGGCCTTTAAGCTGAATGCAGCAATCTGTATCTTGTAGCAACTGCTGTCTCCTATGGCAGCAACTTCTCTCACGGTATCTGTAAAACCTCAAGTTCAGCTTGCCGTCTCTCACTAGACTTCTTGGACTCTCAGCTACCTGCTGGACCTCTCAAGCTTCACCCACAGCTAACCACTGTACTTATCTTCAAGCTTTACTTACAGCTACGTGCCGTACTCCTTTAATCTTTAGTCACAGCTACCTGCTGTCTTTCTGGATGAGTCTCCACTGAAGATTTCCCACATACTTCACCACCCCCGGCTAGTGAAGTGTCTGCTCTGGTAATCTTTCATAACTTCATCCCTTCCAAAACTTGCCTCTGGTAACAGGAATGGTTGTCCCTCTGGCAATTGCTTCTCCTTTACCTCTGGCAACAAACAGTCTCCCCTCGGGCTGTGCCTCTAACGCATGTGGCTCTGCCCCAGGTAACCTTTGCTGCTCCTCCTTTGCAGAACCTTGAATTACTGGATAGGCCTCATGTAGACCTAGCAGCCAGTATGACTCCTGGATAGGCCTCAGGCTTCAGGCCTAGCAGCCAGGAACTGTTTGACACACCTCCAGAACCCGATTACCTGACTCCTTCCAAATAAATTTCTACAACACTGTAACACCAACACCATGGGTTTGTCATTTACTTTAGTATCTGATGACAATAAGCCCGCTTTTTTGGACCTGGAATTGTTCCATCATGATAATATCATCTGCGCACAGAACTATATCAAACCCACCTCAAGGAAACTCTTATTTGCAATATAAGCGTTATCATCACCCGCATTGGGTCAATAACATTTCCAGGAGTCAGTTCTGCCATCTTAAACACAACTGCACCCATACACAGGACTATCATACTCATGGCCAGCTACTTAAGATCAAATTTATGGAAAAAGGCTATCCCAATATTATTGTTGAAGATGCTTTTCAACACTATCTTCATAAAGATGTAAGGAGTGATATAGAGGCTAAAGTAGTGGACAGTTCACACAGTACGATTTGTCACACAGTTCCATACCTAATTTAAGAAGATGGAAAGGATCTTCTTAAAACACTAAAGCACCTGCCTTCCAGGATGCCGAGGGAGCCATACATGGGCCGCTCATCCAACGGCCCGAACGCCATCACTCTGGGGGAGGGAGTCGGCACCTGTACTCACCTACCTAATTGCCAACATTAGGCATATATCCATGACTGGCTGCCTGTGAGTCTAACCATGACTCCACGCAGACCAGAATGGATGGCACTGCATATACTCTCTTTGGTTCCAAGTCTCGACCTCTCATGCTTCATTGCAGTTTGGTTTATAAGTACAACTTCCCTTACCATACCAGCCACATTGCGGTACAAGCTAAACTATAATACTAGATTTATTTTCTTACACTCTTTTATATTGGTTTCAGTCCCTCACACACTTTTTGATTGATTAATGGTTTCTTTTTTGATTTGTTTTCACTTTTATTCCAACATTCGTTGGCTGACACCATATACATATTTTTTCACTATGGTATGGCACTTCAGCCAGCACTCAGCTGGCCATTCATATTATTTCACTTCATCACTGAAGGGTTTCTTTATTCCCAGCACATCATACTACTTTTCCCTACTTACTTCCACACACCTTATATTTTAAATAACCCCCAAGTATATTATAATTCTTTTTATTTCATTACGGTTTAGCCACATTATATTGAATCAACTAAGTTTATAAGACTTTAGGATACCTGATGAATACATACTGACCAGTAAGATTGCAGTTAGCCCATACACCCTATGTTTATAGCCCAATCGATATTCTTGCCAAAGTGCTGAGAGTCAATCTACCCAATTTCTCGTATTCAATTCACTATGATGTATTGGGTGTTTGTTGCAGGTATGGACTCCCCTTCCCATGGGGGGCATTAGCAATGTGGCTCCTTGTAAGCCCCTCGGGCTGGGTCCATGCACTCTGGGGAGGCAGGGGGGACTATGGGGCCCTCCGGATCAATCAACAGCGTCTAACAGTTCTGGCCATGGGATCATTCCCTCCACTCCTTAGTGGTAAATATATCGCCATTTTAGTCCCACAATGGGATCCATGATGATATGTTCTTAAATTCTGAAGTTGTTTAATGTGTTTTATAGAACCAAGTATCCCCCTGATGATGACCGTCTAGAGGTCGAAACGCATCAGATTTTATACCTTCTACTGTCCGGATATGTAACAATGTATACATTTTCATGTAAATCTGTTAATTCTCTATTGTGGAATATGTATTGTACTATTTGGCCAGTCCTCTTATATGTTATGATTTTAATTGAATCACAATATGTTATTTGCTTATTGTTTAAATAAATGCATCTATTGGTTACTCATTCTAGATAATTCTTTACCATAATGACATTGCTGTCCAAAGCCCCATTGGGGAAACTGTCCTTTCATGCGTCTGTATTGCTTCGGGGTGCGCAGCGCATACATCTCTCTTATATGCGTTTTTCCCTATATTACTTCTTAAAACACTGGCCCATATTGAGCAAGGATCCTCATTTGAAATCCACACTGACTGATCGACCCTTAGTCATAAATAGAAGAGCAAAAAATATTAAAGCTCAAATAGCCCCAGAAAAATAAAACCATTACGTCCCACTGCCAGTGCTCCCCTAATGTTCTTCAACATCAAGGGAATGTATCAAGGTAAGAAACTGTTATGTCTCATGTGTAAACACATTTATACATGAGAATTTACATGTAAAGGGAAGCAGTACACCATACCTGACTTCTTTACATATTCTTCAGAATATGTAGTGTACTGTTTGACCTGTCCATGCGGCCTGCTGTATATAGGTCACAGCATACATACTCTTTGTAAAAGGTTTGGTGCGCATCGACACTTTGTTGAAAAGGGTCTTGACAAACATCCCAAGGCATTTCAAGGAGTTTCATAAGCAGTCATCTTTAGGACTACGTGTTTGGGTTACAGAGGCCATTCCCAACCATTTTCCCAAAGCTGAACGTTATAAGCGGTATAAAGGGGGGGTTGAAGAGGAGAAAGCTATGGAGGCCCAGAATGTGGACCAGATAAGATTATAGTAGAATATTAAATTTCAATGCCTTCATTTAGGCCTCCAGGTGATAAACTGTCTAAAGTGTAGACCCAGTAATTTTCTCTCTTGCATAGCCAGCTATGCGAGAGAGAAAACATTCAAGTCAAATGGTCCATGGAGTCTGTGGACAGATGCGTTCTATGATCATTAACAAAACCTCCTGTAGCACTGAATGCCCATTCTGAAAGCACGCTGGATGCAGGGCAGCCCAACAACTCAATAGCATACTGGGCAAGTTCTGGCCAGTGGTCTATTCTCATGACTCAATAAGTCACTGGATCGTCAGCTGGAAAGCTCCCCATCTCTATTTTGGCCCAGAGGTAATCGTCCAACATGTGATGCAAACACTGCCAATGGGATGTGGAAGCTGACAGCCCTGGGCAGGGAGGACTAAAAAAATTCCTATATGCCTCACTTAGGTGGACGCCTTCTCCAACGCTCCTCTCTTGACCAACAGAAGACTAAAAACGACGTTTTCCACCACAATGTAACCTACTGGAGTCAAGAAAAATGTTCAATAAAATCCTCTTTAACGTGTCCTCAAGAGATTTTATTTTATTCTGCACTCTCTGTAGGGATGGGATGATTTCTGAGATCTTCCTCTTATAATGGTGGTCAAGGAGGGTTGCCAACCAGTAATCATGCTTCTCCTTTATGCCACGTATTCTTGGGTCCTTTTGCAGGCTTTGAAGCATGAGGTTGCCCATGAGCCTCAAATTTGCAGAGGCTTGAGAAGCGGGCTCCTCGGGGTCACTCAGGATGACAGCATCTGGAACTTCCTCCTCCCAGCCATGTACTACTCCCAAGGGTCCTGGGGTTGGAAAGCCATCGCTTACAGATTGACACATGTCTTCCTCTTCTTCGAACCCTATGAAAGTGCCAGAATCCTCATCCTCCTCCACTATCTCCTCCTGTGTCTTCTGTGACATAGGAATGATGGTGTCTGGATAAAGTGGGCCTTGAGAGTAAAGGAAGTCATCTTCCTCCTGCTGCTCTGCCTCCAGTGCCCTGTCCATAATGCCACGCAGAGTCTGCTCCAGCAGGAATACAACAGGGATTGTGTCACTGATGCATGCATTGTCACTACTCACCATCCTTGTGGCCTCCTCAAATGGTGACAATACAGTGCAGGCGTGGGGGAAAAAAAGGCAAGGCGGCCTTAGCCTGTCGTTGTGCCATACTGGCACAGGTACTCATTGACGGCCCTCTGCTGCATGTATAGCCACTGCAGCATTTCCAAAGTTGAGTTCCACCTGGTGGGCATGTCGCAAATCAGGCGGTTTATGGGCAGGTGCAATTCCCGCTGAATTTCAGCCAACCAAGCACTGGCTGTGTATGACCGCCTGAAATGGCTACAGACTCTTCTGGCCTGCTTTAGTACAACTTTCAACCCTGGGTATGTACTTAGGAAACGCTGCACCACCAAATTGAGGACCTGTGCCAGGCATAGGACATGTGTTAACTTTCCCTGTCTAAGGGCGGACAGGAGGTTTGAGCCATTATCGGACACCACCATTCCTGGCTCCAACTGGCGTGGTGTGAACTACCTCTGGGCCTGTCCCTGCAGAGCTGCAAGATTCTCTGCTCTGGTGTGGTTCCTGTCCCCTAAACACACCAACTGAAGCACTGCATGGCACCTTTTAGCCTGACTCTGGGAATAGCCCTTTGAATGCTTAGGGGGTACCTGATGTTCATAGGACATATCTGCAGAGGAGGGCATGGAGGTGGCAGAGGAGGAGGAGGGGGTAGAACTCACACCAGCTGTATGGAGACATGGGGGCACAACAAGCTGCAGCACTAAGCCCTGTCCTGCATGCTTTCGAGTTACAAGCAGCATTACCCAGTGTGCTGTGAACAAAATATATCATCCCTGCCCATGCTTGCTGGACCATGTGTCAGCAGTAAGGTGGATTTTACGGCTGACTGCCTTGCCCAACGATGCCAGAACATTCCCTTCCACGTGATGGTAGAGAGATGGAACGGCCTTACGTGAAAAGTAGTAGAGACTGGGAACCTGCCATTGTGGTACAGTGCAATCTGCTGCAGATGTGCTGAAAAAGGTCCAGACAGCTGAGCTTTGGGGAGTGGGCCGGGAGATAACAGCTGCAGAATGTGATGCAATAGGGTGGCTACTCTCTACTCTTTCGTGATGTCGGCCTCCTTGGGGTTGTTCAGTTTCCTCCTCTGCTCTATCTGGCACCCAAGCCGCATCAGTGACCTCATCTCCATCTCCATCGCCATCATTACCACTGGAGACAACTTGGCAATACGTTGCGGCTTGGGAAACATGAATGCCAATTTGTCTACCAGTCTTCCTCCCTCTCTCTAGGCTCATGTTCCTGTCATCCTCAACCTCAGAACCAACATCTGAATCCAGTAATGGCTGGGCATCATCAAGGAGCAAGTAGCTGACGCTGTGGAGGGGGCGTTGCTTATAAGTAAATGTAAAGAAGAAGTTGAAATCTGTACGTAGATGCACTTTAATCAATGTAAAGAGGTGTTTGGTGCACTTTAATTTGAGTACTCACACTACACAGACACACTCCACGGATACACTATAATATACTGCAATATAACACGCCAAACGTCCAGTGACGCACAGAACTATATGGCGTTAAACTGGCAGTAATGCACACAAAACGATATGGCTTTAAACTGGCAGTAACACACAAAACTATATGGCGTTAAACTGGCAATAATGCACGCAAAACTATATGCGTTAAACTGACAGTAACGCAAACAAAACGATATGGCATTAAATTGGCAGTAACGCACACAGAAGTAAATGGCACTAAACTGGCAGTAATGCAATCAAATAGACAGTGTTCAACCGTCACTACTCTGAACTATCCCTACTCTAGCTATACACTAATGTCAAGGTTACTGACACAGTCTCACTACACTACAGTGAAACTATCTGAACTGTCCCTTCTCTAGCTGCACACTGCAAAGCTGAATGATGGTCATCCTCACTACACTCACACTATCCCTAGACTGACACTAAACTAATATTCTACACTGACAATTGAAGCAAAATAGCACAGTATAGCACACTAACTAACTGATAGCACTGAACAGAGCCCTGTTCTACCTCTCTCCATGCCAAAATCACACTGAAAATGGCTGCCATTGAAAGAATACTTTTATACTGTGGGGTGGGAATGAGCCATTATTGGATAAAGTCATGATGACAATGTCCAATCATGACTCTGACAGTGCTCTGTGCCCTGATTGGCTGAAGCTTTCACTGCTTCAGCTAATCAGGGCTTGCAATGCACTGTTCAGCGCTGCAATGCATTGTGGTCGGTTCGGGGGGAGAACAAACGGTCGAACAACACGTTTGTTCAGCTACTCACTAAACGTCCGAGCACACAAAAGTTCGGCCCGAACGTATGCTTGGGCCGAACCATTCGCCCATCCCTATGTAGGGCCAGGGTGCTACATGCTGCATGCGGTATTTTTTCTAAATATGTGGTATTTATCTCATGAAACCATGTGGTATTTTAACTCATGCGATATCCAGTGGGATGGATACAGTGGAGAAGAATTAGAACCCCCCAGTTTTTATTGATAATAATGAGGTAAAAGGGTTTAAACTGTAGAAATATGTCAACTCGCTAGGTCAGTGCGGTCTCTGAAGCATGTGTATTAATACAAAAGAAAAAAAGGTGACTAGAATACGAGTCAAAGGGAAGCTGCTTTCACATGTGGTGTACCAAAAACAACTAAGTTAAATTAAGTAAATACTAAATTATTATACTAAATTATTATCTTTATAAATGTCAAAAATTGAATGGAAATAGTATAAAAAAATCACACACTTAAATAACCACTTGACCTCTGGAAGAATCACCCCCCTTCACGACCAGGCAGTTTTTTGCTTTTTGCCACTGCGTTACTTTAACTGACAACTGCGTGGACATGCAACGCTGTACACAATTATATATTTTTTTCCCCCAAATAGTTTCCTTTCGGTGGTATTTGATCACAACTTTTTTTTTTTTTTTTTGTGCTATAAACGAAAAAAGACCAAAAATAAAAAAAATTAACATATGTACATACAAAAAAACACATATATAATAATTTATTATTTTACTTTCTGCTTTAAAACATATCCAATTAAAACATTAAAAAAAATCAAATCTTTTCATAAATTCAGGCCGATATGTATTCTGCTACATATTTTTTGTAAACAAAAGGTCCCGATAAGCATATATTGGTTTACGCAAATGTTTTAGACTATAGTACATATACTGGAATTTTTTTTTAATATTTTCGTAATGGCAGTGATCAACGACATATAGTGGGAGTATGGAGGGCAGTCCGAGACTTTGTGGGAACCAGTGACACTAATACAGTGATCAGTACTAAGAATATGCACTGTCACTGTACTAATGACACTGGCTGGGAAGGGGTTAAAATCTAGGACATTCAAAGGGTTAGGTTAAGTTAAATGTGTGCCTAACCAGTGTTTATGTGTGTACTGTGTGCTGCTTTTACTAAGGGATGTTTTTGCCTTGCAGGGAAACCAAAACCGCCACATCCTCACTGACAGGACAGTGGCAAAGGAAGCCAAGCACTGTCATAGAAACATGCACCATGCCAAAGTAAAAAAGAGAGATTTTTGTTCATGCGGCTTTAACATTGAGAACACACAAATACTTTAAATTGCAGGTTTAGGGGATATGTTAATGCTGCAGGTAAAGCAGCATGATTTTCATGAAAAGCCTCCGAGACAGCATTCTTTGGAAGTGCATATTATCATTGGTTGTTGTTGAATTTTGATTTGGCATAAATGTAGCAGTATTACCTCAATCTAAATTTAGTTTTTTTCAGGTAGCTTTAACAATTAAACATGATTTTTATTCATAAATAAGTGACAAAATCTGTGCTGTGCTTAAAACAGTGAAAATATCAGGCAGCTGGCACTAAAGGCAAGTGCAGCACCAACAAATATATCAGTGACAATTACGGCCCCTTTCACACAGACGGATAGAATTGTGCTTTTAGCTGTGGATTTTCTAGTTTTTCTACCACAGCTAAAAGCACACAATGCTTTCCTATGACCCTATTCACACACTGCATTTAGCTGCGATTTAGTTACATGTGGTTTGGTGCGGATAGAAAAAATAGAATTGACTGCGTCCAGGAGTGATTTAGCGCAGCTATATGCACATAACCACAGGTAATCGCAGTCTTTTGTGTCAACTGCAGATAGCAGTGTGAGAAAAAAAGAAGAACAGGAAATGCAGAGGACCGAAATGCATCATGGGTAGATTCAAGGGACCAAAATAATATGGGAATGACTACCAAAGCTAAACGCAACCACATGTAACTGCACGTAAACACAGGTAATTGCACTGTAAAATGCAGCTGATCGCAGTGCCCGGAGTCTTGAATTTCACAGAACATATTATATGCTTTTAACTGCGGCAGAACAGCCGTCCGTGTGAAAGGCGCCTATGTCACAAATCAATAAATACATGAATTAGAAAGAATTGTATAGAGAAATCTGGTGTGAGCCACTCCAGTGAATTCAGGTACAGTATTCAAATGCGTGTCCAAATAGCTATCCCAACACCTTCAAGTAAAGTGCAAACTCACCAGAAATGATGGCTGCCGTGACAGCAGTATGTGTGCGTTTTAATAAACATGGAAATCCCTCTGGAAGCGTTGCAGCATTGCATCTCCACTGGTGCCTTGGAATGGACTCCCACTGATGTGACCTCTTCTTCAGGTCAGCAGTGTCCAGCCACACTACGCACTCCTCAGGCTGCAGGCACCGGAAGAAGTCTTCTTAAAAGCTACTAAAAAATTCTAGTGAAAGGACTTTTTTAATTCTTTAAAACCTTAAAGTGGTTGTAAAGGCAGAATTTTTTTTATCTTAATGCATTCTATACATTAAGATAAAAAGCCTTCTGTGTGCAGCAGCCCCCCAATACTTACCTGAGCCCCCTCTCAATCCAGCGATGTTGCATGAGAGACTCGGCTGCCTGGGACTCTCCCTCCTCATTGACTGAGACAGCAGCAAAGCGCCATTGGCTACTGCTGCTGTCAATCAAAGTCAGTGAGCCAATGAGGAGAGAGAGGAGGTGTGGCTGGGCCGCGGCTCCATGTCTGAATGGACACAGAGCTGCGGCTCAGCTCGGGTGCCCCATAGCAAGCTGCCTGTGCAAGAATCCAGGGATTACTACACATGCACCAATGGCACATTGCCACAAGAGGAAATCTGTGCCAACTGAGCATGCGCCTAAGACGCCTCAGTGCGCCAACCTGTACCTGTGCAGAAGACATGATGGAAAAAAGCAGGAAAATGCCCAGGAGGTGCCCAGGAAGTGACCTCAACCTGATGAAAAAAGGCGGGAAAATGTCCAGGAGGCACACAGGAAATGACCTCAACCTGATAGAAAAAGACGGGAAAATGCCCAGGATGCACACAGGAAGTGACCTCAAACTTCCTTATATAAGCCCAGCCCAGACACTGCCAAATTGCTGGATTATCTTCAGTCCCCGCTTGTTCCTGTGGTAGTGTGTGATCTGTATGAACTTGTTGTGACCTGGAAACCTATTTGACTACTCTTGATTGCTGCTTGCCATTGACCTCGGATTTGTACCTCAACCATTCTACTTTTTTGCCCCTTTTGTACTCAGCTGCCAGATTGGAACCGACCCCGGCTTGGATCTTGACCATTCTTCTTCTGATTAACCCTTTTATACTTTGTTGCCAAACTGAACTTGACCTCAGCTTGAGTCTCAAACTAGGCTTGCATGGTGCTCTGCACCCCTGGCACCCGTGCCACTCGGTGTCCACCAAGTCTCTGTCTCCATCTCCAGAGGGTTCAAGGACCAGAGGTGCTAGGGAGGCCTCCCCACTACTTCAGTCTCACATCAGGTACGTGGCCCTCGTGACAGAATAATCCAGCCATGTCTGAGACTGAGGGGAGTGCTTCCACCTTCGAGGCCCTGTGCCAACAAGTGGCCTCTGTGTCTCACACCCTGATGTCCATACAAGAGGGGTACTTTCAACTGGAAGGTCGGCTGACTGCAATGGCCAACACCTCAGGTCTGAGCCCTGCGGAAACACCTGTTATGACTATGGAGCAGCCCATCTCTACTCCAGCTCTTGAACCACAGGTTCCTATGCCGGAACGCTTTTCAGGGGTTCGCCACAAGTTCCGGGCTTTTCGGGAACACCTGTCGGCAGTCTATACTTTACCTTACAGCCTAGCACCTTCTCTTCAGAGGATTCAAAGGTCGGGTTTGTAGTAGCCTTACTTACAGAAGAACCTCAAGCATGGGCTCATCAGCTATTGGAAAGGGACAGTCCTATACTGCACTCACTGTCTTCTTTCTTCGATGCCAGAAGGTCGGCTGACTGCAATGGCCAACACCTCAGGTCTGAGCCCTGCGGAACCACCTGTTATGACTATGGAGCAGCCCATCTCTACTCCAGCTCTTGAACCACAGGTTCCTATGCCGGAACGCTTTTCAGGGGTTTGCCACAAGTTCCGGGCTTTTTGGGAACACCTGTCGGCAGTCTATACTTTACCTTACAGCCTAGCACCTTCTCTTCAGAGGATTCAAAGGTCGGGTTTGTAGTAGCCTTACTTACAGAAGAACCTCAAGCATGGGCTCATCAGCTATTGGAAAGGGACAGTCCTATACTGCACTCACTGTCTTCTTTCTTCGATGCCATGGCAATGCTCTATGATGACCCACAATGAACCACCACGGCTGAAACAGTGTTGACCTCTCTACAACAGAGGAAATGCCCTGTTGAGGACTACATAACGGAAGAGGGCTGCAGACACTGCATGGAACGACGCTGCCTTGCGCCATCAGTTTCGCTGGGGCCTGTCCGAGTCCCTCAAAGACGAATTAGCCAGAGTGGGGCTCCCTGATACATTGGAACCTACAATTCAGTTGGCTATCTAGCTTGGTCGCAGGGAATGATCTGATATGGCCCGTCCCACATAGATTCTCCCATGAGTACCCATGGCTCCACACCTGAGACCCACGCATAAACCCCAATTCATGATGCAGAACCAATGCAACTCGGCATAGTTCGTGCACCCCTCGCACCCGAAGAGTGACAATGCCGTCACCTGAACAATCTATGCCTGTATTGTGGTGGAGCGGGTCACTTTCTTCAGGGATGTCCCATTAGGCAGAGTAAGTGGATCGAACCACCATCTGTTTCACCATACGTTGTTAAATCCTTGCATCTCGCTCTCTGCCTCTCTTTGCAGATAATCTGAATGGAAGGATAATCTGAGTAGCAGCCATTATTGACTCTGGGACTTGCAGCTGCTTTATTGACATCCACTTCTCCAAAAAGTATGGAATCCCACTATGCAAGAAGCCCCAGCCATTTACCGTTCATCTGGCAGATTGCTCCACACCAACTTCAGGTCCCATAACCCATGAGACCACCCTCATATTGGCCACCACCAAAGCAGACCATCGGCAATATCTTCGGCTGGACATGATTTCTTCCCCCATTTTTCCGGTTATTTTGGGGCTACCGTGGCTTCGACAGCACCAGCTACAGATTGATTGGTCCACTGAAGTTGTGTCTTTCGGCTCACCATATTGCTTACACCACTGTTTCCCACAACGAGTCTGATGGTTCAACCCCTTTCCACAGATGACAACACTCTTCTCCCCCAGGTTTACAGAGACTTCCTGGGCGTCTTTGACAAGAAGGGGACTTGCCTCGAGGCACATCATATCCACATGCGAAAAGTCCTTTTTCGCCTCCGAGCCCATAAACTCTACGCCAAGCTTGAAAAATGTGAGTTTGAGAAAGATACCATACAATTCCTTGGCCTTATTTCAACTTCTGGCATATCCATGGACCCCTAAAAGGTAACTGCAGTTCTTGAATGGCCAGTACCCTCGGACCGTAAGAGCGTCCAGAGGTTTGTGGGACTCGCCAATTTTTACAGAAGATTCATCAAAGGCTTCTTGTCAATAATTTCACCTATCACACAACTCACAAAGCACAACACCCATTTTCTGTGGTCCCCCTCAGCACAAACGGCTTTCGACAAACTCAAGAAACAATTCACCTCTGCACCAGTCCTTCGTCATCACGGCCCAGCTCTGCCTTACGTGGTGGAGGTCGATGCTTCAGAGATTGAGGTTGGGGCTGCCCTTTCTCAGCGCCATGAAACCACAGCCATGTTGCATCCTGTTGCCTTCTTTTCCAGGAAGTTGTCCCCAGCCTAAAGGAACTATGATGTAGGGGAGCGGGAACTCCTTGCTATTAAACTGGCCCTGGAAGAATGGCGATATCTATTGGAGGGAGCCTTGCACCCTATACTTATCTACACTGATCATAGGAATTTGGAATACCTCTGTACAACTAAATGTCTCAGACCTAGACAAGCCAGATGGGCTCTCTTCTTCACCCAATTTCAAATGCATATCATGTACCGTCCAGGATCCAAGTGTTGTAAACCTGATGCTCTATCCTGCATGTATCCCACATCAGATTACTCGCCAACGACGGACGCGATACTCCCTGCCTATAATTTCTTCCTACTTACAGATGACCTCTTGTCCAGGATTATACTGGCCTCCTCTCTAGACCAACTGCCCTCAGGAGAACATCTGCAAGAAAAGGACGGACTTTTCTTCCATGTCCATGCTGTATTTGTACCCCTTCTACTTGAGAGTTCCTGTGCTTAAACTCTGCCATGACAACAAGTTAGCAGGGCATTTCAGGGTGACCAAAACCACCGATCTGCTTTTGCGAACCTTTTGGTGGCCTACCCTCAAGGCAGACTGCCACGCTTACGTCAATTCCTGCCCGGTATGCAATCACAGCTAAAAAAATAATAAATCATGGGGTCTCCTACGCCCCCCTGCCTGCTCCCTCCAGACCCTGGGAACAGATCAGCATGGATTACATAGTTGAGCTACCACCCTATTCCTATGATTGGCACTCCTTCCGCCCCAGAAACAGGTCAGGCTTTTATCAAGGAGATCATACGCCTCCATGGGGTCCCCAGCAATATTGTATCAGATCGTGGGTTCCAATTCACCTCTAAATTCTGGAAGGAGCTCTGTCTTGCTCTAGACATCGAGAACCACTACTCGAGAACCACTACTCTTCGACCTACCACCCTCAGACCAATTGACAAACGGGGTGCAAGAACCAAACTCTTGAACAGTACTTTCATTGTTTCTCCACCTTGGTCCAAGACAATTGGGTGTCCGTACTTCCTTGCGCAGAATTCGCATACAACAACGCAATAAATTCTACCACTAAGCAATCACCGTTCTACGCCATCCTGGGGTACCATCCTTCTTTTACCCTGTCCTATCTGCTTCCGCTTCGGTCCCGGCTGTCTGGAACAGAGTGGAGTTTCTACACAACAACTCAGAGCTCCTAAAGGATACCATGGCCAAGGCACAGCTGGATTACAAGACCATCTATGATCAAAGGCGGCGGGGGGACCTGGATCATCAACCGGGAGACAAGGTTTGGCTGTCTACTAGGCATTTGAAGTTGGCCTGTCCCTCCAAGTTCATTGGGCCCTTCCCTGTCCTGTCCCGATTCAACCGTGTTGTCTACAAACTCAAAATGCCCTCAACTTACCGGATCCACCCTGTCTTCAATGCCTCCCTCCTGAAGCCCGTGGCCCTGAACCCCTTTAGGGAATGTGGAGCCCATCCTCCACCTCCCTCTGATTAAAGGGATTGAGGAGTACAAGGTGGAGGCCATCCTCGACTGCCGTAGAAGGAGCCGTGGACGCCAATTTATGATACAGTGGAGGGGTTACGGCCCTGAAGAGAATTCCTGGGAACCCGAGAGTATATGCATGCTCCAGATCTTCTCCGGCGGTTCTTTCAGTGAGCTTCATCCCAGACAGGCGTCCAGAGGCCGCCCCACTGGGGGGGCTCTTTAAGAGTCCAGGGCTTACTACGCATGCACCAATGTCGCATTGCCATAAGAGGAAATCCGTACCAACTGAGCATGCGTCAAAGACGCCTCAGTGCGCCAACCCCCACCTGCGCAGAAGACTTGAAAAAGGCAGAAAAATGCCCAGGAGGCGCACAGGAAATGACCTCAACCTGATGGAAAAAGGTGGGAAAATGTCCAGGAGGTGCACAGGAAGTGACCTCAAACTTCCCTATATAAGCCCAGCCTGAACACTGCCAAATTTCTGGATTATCTTCAGTCCCCCCTTGTTCCTGTCCTAGTGTGTGATCTGTCTGAACTTGTTGTGACCTGGAAACCTATTTGACTACTCTTGATTGCTGCTTGCCATTGACCCGGATTTGTACCTTAACCATTCTACTTCTTAGCCCGTTTTGTTTTGTAGCTGCCAGATTGGAACCGACCCCAGCTTAGATCTCGACCATTCTTCTTCTGATTAACCCTTTTATACTTTGTTGCCAAACTGGACTTGACTTCGGCTCGGATCTCGGACTAGGCTTGCACGGTGCTCCACACCCCAGGCACCCGTGCCACTAGGTGTCCACCAAGTCTCTGTCTCCATCTCCAGAGGCTTCAAGGACCCGAGGTGCAAGCGAGGCCTCCCCACTACTTCAGTCTCACATCAGGTACATGGCCCTTGTGAAAGCCTGCTGTGTGGGCACTCAACAGGAGGGAGGAGCCAGGAGCACCGAAGAGGGACCCGAGAAGAGGAGGATCTGGGCTTATCTGTGCAAAACCACTGCACAGAGCAGGTAAATATCACTGAGACTTTAGTATCACTTTAATTCACTGCATGGCCTGTTGAATCATGGAAAGACAATGCTTTAGTATGAAAAGGATTGGGGGCCACAGAGCATATTGGATGTTGAATAGGGGGAGATTAGGGTCAGTTAGGAAATTGTACTTTGTTTGTGGTTGCTAGCAATCATCTTGGAAAACTGAAGTCCAGGACAATTTTTAGGCCTCATGCACACTGGACATTTGGCCATCTCTCCAAGACACCTTCTGGCAGCAGAATTGTGGCAGAAAACAATGCTTGATGCTTGTAAACGTTAATGCTTTTGTTAACCCGAAAAAAAAAGATCCTGTTCCCTTAAAGCATGTTATACAGCACAGTGCTTGTGCCGTGTTAATTGGCCCTCTGTAACACCTAAAAAACCTGGCTGTTCCTGCCTGGCTATGCCCTCCCCTCTGCAAACTGCCCACAGTGTATCATGGCTGCTGAGCCCTGACACCGTGGTCAGAGTACGTGCCTCCATCATCCACATCCCTGCTATCTGTCTCCTGTGTCTCCTCTGTCCTCCTCCCCCTCCCCTCCCTGCCTGTCTGCTCGTACCTGCTCCTGCCCACTCCTGCTGCTCTCATAACTGCAACTAAATTGTCTTATCCCCTCTGTACCATAATAACAAGTGCCCCTGTGTCTGTGTTATGTAAAAAAATCTAACGAACCGTACCTATATGAGCTACGCTCCTGGCGCTCAGCTGAGTGTCAGCTCTCTCTCTGTCAATGAGAGTGCTCGGCCTCACCTGCTGGAGCTGTGAGAGAGCTGAGGTATCAGCTGAGCGCCAGGAGTGGGGCTCATATAGGTACAGATCGGAAGATTTTTTACATAACACAGGGACACTTGTTATTGTGGTACAGAGGGGATATGACAATTTCGTTGCAGTGGGTTAACAACCACTTTAAGCATGTCAAGCGCTTGGGCATTATTTCATTTCATTGGCCAGAATCATAATTTATTCTGGTCATTTAAATAAATGAATGCTCATGGGCTAAGCGTGGTTTGCATTAATGCGCATTTAGATGCGTTAGCAGTTTTTTCTGCCAAAACACTGTGGCTTCTGGAAGCGCTGGCAGTCTGTTTTTTTTTTCCTCGCTCTAAACGTGTGCATGAACGCTTAGGCTCACATGCAGTGGCGTTTAGAGGCAGAACAAAAAAAAATGCCAGACGCCCCTAACAGTGGCATTAAAAACGTCCAGTGTGCATGAGGCCTTACATTTTTTTTAGCACCACCGCTGAAGGAGCCGCTTGAATATGTTTGGTTCTGTACTCTGCCTCTCAACCCCAACAACAGTCCCAACCCCTCTGGCACACCTAGTAAACAGTGCTAATGCAAGCACAGTGAACCAGAAAGTTTGTTTACTGGGAGACTTTCCACCATCAACAAACAGTAATAGGGTAACTCAGTAATAACAACAAGACTCTGATTTATAACAATATAGCACAGAGTTACATGCAAATTTCAAATAGCACAGTTAAAACAAATTTAATGGCTCTAAAGTGGCCTATGTGCTCAGGCATGAAGAGAAACAGGACTAGCTTGTTTACGGTCAGTCTATTTCCCTAAGATCCTGAAATCACAGGCCCAAGTGGTAAACACTTGATGCTACAGTCAATAATATAAATTATCAACTTTAGGTGTAACGTTAGAGTTCCTCCTTATTGAGTATAACTATAACCACTGCTAAATAAAGAAGAAACAGGAAAGTCCTCGCAATGGAAATATCCGGTGTCTTCAGCTAGCTCTGTGTTGGTGCACTTGGTGTCCTGTTTGGCAGGATGAGCAAAGTTACTTAGAGACAAAGGATGGGCAAACGGTTCGGCCTGAGCATGAGTTTGGCTGCTCCAAAGTTTTCTGAACAAGCGAATTATAGGGTCGTTAGACCGTTTGTTCAGCCCGCCGAATTACCACAATGCACTGCACTGCCACACAGTGCATTGAAAGCCCTGATTGGCTGAAGCAATGAAATCTTCGCCCAATAAGGGCACAGAGCACTGTCAGAGCAATGATTGGACGCTGTCATGATATGACTGTATCCAATCATGACTCATTGCTCTTAATCCCGCCCCACACTATAAAAGTATTCTTTCCATAGCAGCCATTTGTAGTGTGATAGCGGCGTGGTGCAAGAGAGAACAGGGCTCTGTTCAGTGCTACTAGGCAGTTAGTGTGCTATAGTGTTCTATTCTGATTCTATTTTCAGTGTAGAATATCAGTTTAGTGTGTATCTAGGGATAGTTCAGTGTGAGTGTAGTGCGATCATTCATCTTTACATTAGTGTGAATGTAGGGATAGTTCAGTCATTGTGAGTGCAGTGCGACCATTCATCTTTACATTAGTGTGAATGTAGGGATAGTTCAGTTAGTGTGATTATATTGTACATTTAACACTACATTTTATTGCATTACTGCAAAGTTTAACGCCATATTGTTCTGTGCGTTACTGCAAGTTTAATGCCGTATTTTTCATTGCATTACTGCAAGTTCAACGCCATATAGTTCTGAGCACCTACTGCAAGTTTAACGCCATATAGTTCTGTGCTTTACTGCAAGTTTAATGCCAAATAGTTCTGTGCGTTACTGCACGTTTGACGCAGTATATTGCAGTATATTATAGTGTATCCGTAGAGTGTGTCTGTGTCGTGAATACTCAAAGTGTACCAAACACCACTTTCCATTGATTAAAGTGCATCCATGTACACATTTATACATCTTTATTACATTTTGGTAATAAGCACCCCCCACTCCCCCCATCATGTCTGGGAGGACAGCAAGGAGAGGCAGACGTTCCCATGTCACTGTAAGGGGGCCAGCAGTGTATGTGTCCACAGGCAAAGGTGGATGTTGTCAGTCCCCAGGCAGGGCATAATTTCCTCTATTTAGTGATGTTGATCGTGCTATCCAGCCACAGCATGCAGAGGAGGTGGTGGACTGGCTTACTAAACCATCCTCATCCTCCTCATCCTCCGTCCCTCAAGCAGAGACTAGTGCGCAGTCCCCTGCAGCTGCCAGAGTGGCAAAATCTGCCTCCTGGTCCACAGCTATTCCTGCCATAGCCCCAGCATCAGGCATTGAGTAGTCAGACGATTTATTTGAACACAGCGTCATCCACTTGTTCTTTGATGCACAGCCATTACTCCATTCAGATGTTGGTTCTGACTCTGCGGTTGATGAAGGCAGGAACATGAGCCTACAGAGCGGGGAGAACACTGGTAGACAAATTGTCAGTCATGTTCCCCCAGTCGCGGCATATTGCCAAGTTGTCTCCAGAGTAGAGGAGGAAAGTGAGGGTGAGGCACAACCCCAATGAGGCAGCCATCATGGAAGACTAGAGAGCAGCCACCCTATTCCATCACATTGTGGAGCTGTTATCTCCCGGCCCACTTCCCACAGCTCAGCTGTCTGGGCCTTTTTGGTACATGTGCAGTCAACTGCACTGTTGCAAACATTGTCTCAAGTGCATCAAGCATGGCAAAAACACCAACCGATTGGGTACCACATGTTTTACAAGCATTTATCCTCCCACCACTCAGTCCATTGGCAAGAGCAACTAAAAGCCACACAAGGGGCACAAATCTGTCCCTCATCCTTACTCACCTCAGTCTGTCCCTACTATTCCTCATGACCTCTCAGCAGCCTCCACTGACAGGGATATAGGTATAGCACAGGGTGTCCAAGGTCCTTACATCTGCCAGCAGCACACCACCAGCTGTAGACTATAGCCAGAAAATTTCTCTGCCCCATCTGCTGCAGCGGAAAAAAATACAGTCACTGCCAGCCACATGCTCAGCGTCTAAATGCAAGCTTGTCAAAGCTGCTGTCTCTACAACTTCTGCCTTTCCGCCTGGTGGATTCTGCCCCTTCTGTGAATTTGCAGCATGTGCTTTACCACAATGGCAGGTTCCCAGTCGCTATATCTTTTCACGTAAGGCCATTCCATCTCTCTACCATCACATGGAAGGCAATGTTGTGGCATCGTTGGGCAAGGCAGTCAGAGCTGCAAAGTCCATATTACTGCTGACACGTGGTCCAGCAAGCCTGGGCAGGGACGATATATTTAGTTCACAGCACACTGGGTAACTCTGCTTGCAACTTGAAAGGATGCAGGACAGGGCTCATTGCTGCAGCTTGTTGTGCCCCCACGTATCCATACAGCTTGTGATGATGTTAGATTCGTCAGCTCTACCCCCTCCTCCTCCTCCTCCATGCCCTACTCTGCGGAATTGTCTTATAAACCTCAAGTACCCCCTAAGTTTTCAAAGGGCTGTTCAATGAGTCAGGCTAAAAAGTGCCATGCAGTGCTGGTGTGTCTAGGGGAGAGGAAACAGAACAGAGCAGAGATTCTTGCAGCTCTGCAGGGACAGGCCCAGAGGTGGTTCACACCACACCAGCTGGAGCCAGGAATGGTGGTGTGTGATAATGGCACAAACCTCCTGTCCATCCTTAGACAGGGAAAGTTCATACATGTGCCATGCCTGCGTGCAGCATGGTGCAGCGTTTCCTAAATAGGTACCCAGGGTTGGAAGATCTACGAAAGCAGGTCAGAAGAGTGTACAGCCATTTTAGGCAGTCATACGCAGCCAGTGCTTGATTGACTGAAATTCTGTGGAAATTCCACCTCTAAACCGCCTGATTTGGGACATGCCCACCAGGTGGAACTCAGGGGCGGATCCAGAGTCTAGTTTCGGGAGGGGCACTGCCAGAAAATACGTTATTTTGGGGGCAATTTATCGGGGAAATGGCTGGTGTTGGTGCTTCAATCATCACGGCACCATGGTCGTCATGGTGTCAGGATGATTGAAGCGCATTATTTCTATTATTACATTGTAATATAAAATGAAATATTTCAACTCACCATAATGCAGAATCAGTTGGAGCCCTGAGAGTGTCACTTGCCACGTCACCTGCCACACGTTGCAAATTGTCACCTGCCAGACGTTGCAGATTGTCACTTGCCACGTCACCTGCCACACCTTGTGGATTGTCACTTGCCATGTCACCTGCCACCTGTTGTGGATTGTCACTTGCCACATCACCTGCCACACGTTGCGGATCGTCACTTGCCACGTCACCTACCACACGTTGCCACAATCTCAACCACAGGCTCAGGCCGGCTCAGCTTTTTTTCCCATGCCAATGGCTGCTCATAAAGGATGCATGTGCTGTACTGTCACCATTTGAGGAGTTCACAAGGATGGTGAGCCGTGACAATGCATGCATCAGTGACACAATCAGTGTAGCCAACCTAACAGATTGAAATTTACTGACATGACACCCAAAATTTACTGGCACAGCCAAGTTTTTACTGGAATTTCCAAACGTTACAAAATTACAGTTTTAAGTACAAATTTCACTATTTAGACAACAAACAGGTACAATATGTAATTAGCAATGTGATTTAAGGTAGATAATAAGGCAAAAAACATATTATTTTATTTTCGATATAGTAAGTAGCTCAGGGACAGAACTCAGGAGGGCAAGAAATTACAATGGGCGGCACACACATGAAATTGACTCTCACGATGATACTGACAGCAGTGTGCAGCTCTACAGATCACCGACACGACATGTCCTCCCCTGAGTCACAGCGACAGTCTCTCTCCAAGCCAGGTTGTCCCTTCAGTCCAAACAGCACTGATGGTTCTGCTCCGGGCCTGCCTTGCTCCCATCCCGCAGACCCACACACAAGGCTCCGGCTGCTCTGCTTGGTTCCCTTGCACCATGACATCACAGGACATGCTCAGGCACTGACTCCACCAGAGCTGCCCGAACACGGTGTAGCAGGCACTTGTATGGTCTCGGCTGGCTCCGGGCCGAGCATCACAGCCATGTTTTTTACTGGCAACATTTTCTTTTTACTGGCATTTACTGGCAGGGGAATATTGCCTGTTTTTTACTGGCTGCCACTAAAAATACTGACGGTTGGCAACACTGGACACAATCCCTGTTCTTGCTGGAGCAGACTCTACGTGGCATTATGAACAGGGCACTTGAGGCAGAGCAGCGGGACAAAGAGGAAGACTTCCTTTGCTCTCAAGGCCCACTTTATGCAGACACCATTGATCCTATTCCACAGAACACACAAGATGAGAGAGAGAGGAGGAGGATGCTGGCAGTTTCAGAGGTATTGAAGCAGAGGAAGACATATGCCAAAATGTAAGATGGTTTTCCATCCACAGAACCCTTGGGAGTAGTACGTGGCTGAGAGGAGGAAGTTCCAGATAATCCTCAGTGACCAAGGATTCTTCTTCTCATGCCTCTGCAAATTTGCGGTGCATGGGATCCTTCATGCTTCAAAGCCTGTGAAAGGACCCAAGACTATGTGCCGTAAAGGAAAATGATCACTATTGGTTGGCAACACTCCTTGACCACCATTATAAGGGGAGAGTCTCAGAACTCATCTAGTCCCCACAGAGAGTGCAGAAGATGAAATCTCTTGAGGACACCTTAAAGAGAAGTTTATTGAATGCTTTTCCCGACTCGACTAGTAGGTTACAGTGTCATAGAAAACATAGTTTTGAGCCTTCTGTTGGTCAACAGAGGAGCGGTGGAGAAGGCGGCTGCCTAAGTGATGCATTTCTGAATTTTTTTAGTCCTCGCTGCCCAGGGCTGTCAGCTTCCACATCCCAGCGTCTGCATCACATGTTGGACGATTATACAGGGGCGAAAACAGAGATGGAGAGCTTTCCAGCCGACAATCCACTGGTTTACTTTAAGTGTTTTTGGGATGTGGAATCTCTGCAGGACTTCTAGGCTGCCTAGTGTTGTGGGTAATCATCTGGAAGAATGTTTTTGGTGTAGGTTTCATGGGCACAATTAACACATTTAACCTCCCTGGTGGTTTTCCCGAGTGTGGCTCGGGGTTAAAATTCAGTACCATTAGCGGTAACCCCGAGCCACACTCGGGATCGCATTGCAGGATCCTGGGGCGTCGTTACTTACCTTGTCCCCGGGATCCTGCGATGTCCCCCGCTGTGTCCGAGGGCTCCGTCCTCCTCCGAAGCCTCTCCGTGCCAGGCTCCGTTCCCTGCGAGCGTCGCGACGCACGGGGGCGGAGCCTGGCGGCAAATTAAAAAAAAAGTAAAAATCATAACACATACAGTACTGTAATCTTACAGATTACAGTACTGTATGAAATGATTTCACATCCCTTTTGTCCCCAGTGCTTTGGCCCATGCCCTGCATGCAGTTTTACATGATATACACTGTTCTTTCTGCCTGGAAACTGGAGATTGTCCATAGCAACCAAAAAGTGTCCCTTTTACGTCAAAAGTGGCTTTAGACCAGCTAGAAAACAGCGATAGTAAATTAGAACACTTGCAGAATTGAGCGATAGTGAATTGTGGGGAAATTTATTTTATTACTATTTTTTTTTTTTTTTTTTATTATTTATTTTTATTTATTATATTATAATTTATGTTTTTGTGTTTCAAACTTTATCATACCCGGGATATCTACTAGACTCTGGTTTGGACAGATTTAAGTGTGTTATTGTTAAGATTTACAGACCTACAATATAAAACGCCAAATTTCCATGCAAAATAATTGTACCGCTTTCAGCACCTAAAATCCGAAATAATCATACCGCCAGGGAGGTTAAAGACCAATTTTTCCTGCACCTGTTTGACAGGTGCATATCATTAAAATTTTTGACAACAAGGCGAATTCTTGCTTTTATCAAGAGTCCCTTTAGAGGGTTATGATATGAAGGCACCACCAACACCCTATACTTGCATATAAGCCTTTAAAATGGGCACTTTTGATTTTTCACGATCAGGTCCCTTCAATGGAGTTTGTTATTCGGTTCCTAAACTTTCCCGATGTTTGAAAGTTCTGGTGTGAACCAAACAGGGGGTCGTTCGGCCCATCCCTATTAGAGACATCTGGGCAGGCAAGACTGATGTACAGTATGCTGACAGTATCCTGGTAAGCAAGATGGATACTGCAGCTGTTCAGCAGGGTGTAAGTGTGTAGGCACAAATAGAGCAGCGTTGTCTGCATGCAGTGTCTTTAAGGTGGGCAAGTGCCCACTCACCAATCCTGCGACCAAGGCTAAAAGGGAGATGTCATGGCAAGCAGATTCTTCAGGTGGCCCGGCTGGCTACCTTGCAACCAGAATCTTCAGGAACGCCTGGAGAAGCACCTGGGATCCCTCTCTGGTGGGATGTCTGCGACCAACTGACTCTTTTAACTATGCCAGGACTGTCACACTGACTGAGAAGCATCAGCTTTCTCACTCCTGTCCAGTCTTCTCACCTTATGGTGAGATCCCCCAGCTCCCAGGCAGCCTTGTGGTTTCTGAGTCCTCCCCCAGTCCCTTGGCATGCTGGGCTGTGTAGTTTCTGCCCTCAGGGATTAGAATGGGGCCGCCTTTGCTAGGGACTACATGTCCCAGGATCCTTTGCTGCAGCAGCTCTGCCCAGTGTTAGGCTCTCTCCTTCTGCCAATGAGGAAGCAGGGGAGGGAACAGAATGAGCAGCTGTGTCCATACTAGTGCCGCTTGACATGCTGTGGAGAGGAGTAGAAGGAAGGGGGAATTCCCCCACAGCCACTGACAGGCTCCTGTGTCCTATCAGCCTGTCAGTGTGTATACCGGCAGCAGCCGGTGAGAGGTGCGGGGCCTCGCATTACAGTGCGGCACACGCTACACACTCCCCCCACCAAAGAACCTTTGGTCCTCCAAAGGAAATGGCAGTCCATGGCCTGTTACATGCTTTTTTCATACATTAGGAGAGAAACAGGTTAGCATACACAAGAAAACAGACAATTTACATTTGCATAAGAACCTGGCATAGGAACCTCCTGTAATTAAACATCCCACACTCCGTTCGAGTCCTCCCGTCAGTATTACCACTTCCTCCCAGTCTGAATACAGATATCAGATATTCCAACCGCTCACAAGCACAAAACAAGATGAGACTTGCTTAGCTGCTAACATGGACACATTTATTAGAACCAAAATTACAAGTCTTTATATACCGTTAAAGAGGAGGTTCCCCCCTCCTGCTCATATTACTCTAACAATACAACTGTAACCTAATTAACATGAGCTAGTTTACTAAATCATTTACCCAGACTAGGTGACTCAGAGACATGACCTTTGGGCAGACTTCTGGTCACCGAGCTTCACACAGTATTATAAACACAATAGCAGGAGCTAATTACAATTAACAATACAAACAGTGATCTCCCCCCCTCCTCAGCCTAGTAGGCAACAAACTATAGTATGAGTAGACTGTCCGACTCCTACCCAGTTCTAGAGACCAATGTGATCAGCTCTCTCAACTAACATGTAGAGTTCAGAATCAAAGTCTTTACATATATCCTGGGAGATATTGTGGATAAATATTACTGTCCCATTTTAAGCAATCCAAGACATACCCTCCCAGTCACCATTTCCAACACAGCATACACAGGGATCCCATAGTCTGTGTGTCCTGGGGGACAAGGGCCTATAATCGGTAGGGAAGAGACTGGCATTCAGTCCCCTCCAAAAGCCTCTGTCCCGGGTGAGTCTGTCACATTTCTCCCCCATCAAAGGTTGACTAACAAGGCCCCAGACCTCCACCTGGTCTGGACATGTATTAGTCAGGCAGAGTGAACTCACATAGTCAGTCCGCATGGTCTCCATTCTTGGATGCAAGAAATAGTTGACACGAGTAGGTGTGGGGCAGAGGTCATTTACTCTCTGTCTGGATGCCAGCGCTTCAGCTAGGTGGTTTTTAACATTCTGGGGCTCGGTCTGCTGCTGGGTATAGGGGTTCGATCGCCCCAGCTTCCTGAAGCTGTGGTGACACTGTAGGTGCTAGGCAGAGGCCAGCGGCACTCTGCCCTGTTGCCAGTGATTCAGCTGGGATAGCAGCTTTACTACCTCAGCTTGTCACTGGAGAGAGTGGCCGACTGCCCTGGCTCCCTGGAACTCCACAGTTGTTGCTGGTGCTGGGCAGAGGTTGGTAGCACTCTGCCCTGTAGCTATAGTCGATATATGCTCACATTTTGACTCTTTATGTTTTTATTTGTAATGGGGTGCTACGATATATATATATATATATATATATATATATATATATATATATATATATATATATATATATATATATATATATGTGTGTGGTATGGTAGGCTGAACATCACTCTGCGTCCTGGATAAACAAACTAATTTCTTCCATAAGTTTAATATATGTTTTTTCTATTTTTAATTCTAATATTACACATCTAGTGACGTTTGTCTTTTTACAGTACACTGGATTATCTGTACTTTACATGAGCTTATAATATTGGCACAGATACGATTTGGTTTGCTGCCCAATGAGTATTTTGTAATATCCAACACTAGAATGTCCGCGGTCTATGGCTTAATGGCCGCAGGCGCTGTATATAAATGATAGAACAGCCGTCCAATCATAATCTCCCTGATGAAGACACGTGATCCCTGTGTCGAACACGCATAGGGGAGGGGCCAGGATGGAGCGAGCGACAGCATTTTCTGCTAGTGATGAGACGCCTATCATAACCCCGTATTATTGTACCATTTGAATGCTTTCTATAGAGTGGTGCACTGACCCACCTTAAAATTGTGAGTACCCCATTTGGGGAGTGTGTTTTTTTACAGTAATTAATAAAGTTTTAAACGCTATCACACTATCAAGTTCTCTTTCTTATGCATCTTTTTGGAAACCGTATTGGATCCTGAGACCCAGTAACCTGTACTGAGCCCTGCTGTGGTTCAAAAGCGTGTTTTGACTCAGTTAGCAGCTGTGTCACGCGCTCTGAGGTGAGCACATTACCTGGGGGGCCACTGGATCACATCTTTGGCATGCTTTTCAGCACAAGAGGAAGTTATAAGCACACTGGATAATAATTATAGTGAACCTTTCACCACAACACTTTTACCCCTATCCATTTACAGGACTCCACTTCTACTTATATCACATTACAATTAGGACTTTTTTCACTTATGTTGTGTGGCACTTTGGCACTTTTTTACATTATTTAATATCATCTATGATGTATTTTAGCATATTTATTTGATTTATAGTGTTTATTTGCACTTCATTGTGATCACGCTTTTAATTGTGTATATTTATACTCAGTACTTTTTTCATGACTATGAATTAATTATTTTATTATTGTTTATTTATGTAATCATTTATTCACGAATATTTGGTACTTGATTTAGGAGGGCACATGTTTAATTATTTTCATGTGTTTTTTTTTTGGAGACACACATATTATATAGCATATTTTAGCACACTTCTAGCGCAGCGTTTCCTTTATTTATCAGATTGTTAGCACGCTATATGAGATGTGTTCTACGCATGCAGCTGATTAGCGTTTGTCTCTAGGCAATTAGTTTGTGGTGGCTCGCAGGATTCTGTCTATTTTAGCACTTTGCCCTGTTGCCAGCACTTCTGCTGGGGACTCCACATCCTCCACTCTGGCTAACCGTTGGGGCAGGAGGCTGGCTTCCTCCCCTCCCAAACTGTGCCATTGGGAAGGTGAGCCGGCTGCTTCCTTTTCCATTCCGTCATCTGGCCGCTGGGACGACATGTTCTGATACTGTCTCCCAGGTGCACGGATCTTTGCTGGGGAGGAAAGACCGCTTCCTCCACCCTGGCCAACTGTTGGGGAGGGAAAACCTCCTCTCCATTCTCCCCCTGTATCTGCTGCTGGGAAGTGATTGCCACCTTCTCACCCTGAGCCTCCGAAACTGCCATGGGTGTGGGGCAGAGGTCTTGGACCTTCTGTCCAGTGACCAGCGCTTCAGCTGGGGAAGTTCCTTGTAACTCCACAGATACTGCTGCTGGTGCTGGGCAGAGCACAGTCAAGTTTGGTCCTAATATCAAAGAAATAAAAGTGTAGCGCTATATTCCACATCCACAAACGTGTGTATCGCAATACATAAGTGCGTATATAAAAAGTGAATTGGTCTTGGGCAACAAAGGTCTCAAGATTTTATCAGTTTTTAAAACATCCCAATGGTTTTCAAAGATTTTCTTAACATGCTTGTGCTGCATGGAGAAAGACGTCAGAAAAGACCATTTGAATTCGTCATTTGATTGTCGAGGTCTATCCTCTAATAGTAACTGGCGGTCTATTGCACAGGCATTTTCAATCTCTTTGTCTAGATCCACAGAGTTGTAGCCCTTCTCCAGGAACCTATCCTTCAAGGTTATAGCCCTGAAAGCGTCTAGGTCAGTACAGTTCCTACGTAGTCGTAAAAACTGACTTTTGGGAACAGATCTGATCCAGGAACTGTGATAGCAACTATCAGTCGATATATACCCGTTCCTGTCAGTAGATTTGAAATAAGTACTGAATGTGAATGTATGTTCACTTCTTTCAATAACAAGATCTAAAAAATGGATTGAGGTGGTACTAGTCTCAAAAGATAAGGTAATACCCCTATCATTGTTATTCAAGGTTGTAAAGAAATCAACCAAACCATCATGGCTACCTGTCCACAGGAGGAGGATGTCGTCTATGTACCGGGCCCACAACAGAAGGTATGGGTTCTCCATGGCATAGACGACATCCTCCTCCCACTTAGCCATGAACAGGTTGGCCAGGCTGGGAGCAAATTTAGCTCCCATAGCCACCCCTTTATGTTGGAGATAGAATTTACCATTGAACCAGAAATAATTGTGTTGCGTTGCAAACTCAATTAAATCAACGATAAAGTCTATCTGGGGTGAAGCAAGGGAGGCATCCCTATTCAAAAAACAATGTACCGCATCCACACCTTTACGGTGTGGAATGCAGGTAAAAAGGGACGCAACGTCCGCAGTGGCTATGATGAGGTCACCAGAATGGGAAACATTTGATAACAGTTTAATCACATCCTTGGTGTCTTTTAAATAGGACGGCATCTTAAGTACAGTATATAATATAGTATTTCCCAATTTTAGAGTCGATACCACTAATTATGTGTTGACCTGGGGGGTGGAGAGGGTCCTTGTGGACTTTAGGCAGGTAATATATAACTGGGATACGAGGGGCAAGGGGGACTAGAAAAGATCTCTCTTTTTTATTCAAAATACAAGAATCAAAACCTTTAGCTACTAGGTTCTTCAGTTCCTTTTTGTACTCATGTGTGGGATTTTTTGGTAATTCTATATAGGTCTCTCGATCTCCCAAAATGCAATGCATTTCATCCATGTAGTCAGATTTATTCAATAGGACAATCCCACCGCCTTTGTCGGCGGGGCGAATGACCAAATTTTTGTTGTCGCATAACTTCTTTAGACCCACTGAGGGTAGAAGATTATAAAATTTATGCTTAAGTGGAATAGCTGCCAGATCCCTCAGAACTAATTCCTTAAACAAATTAATGGTAGGTGGAAGTTGTGTTGGGGGACTGAAGAGAGAGGGATTGGATAGGCCCGAATGGACAGTGCCAGACGTTGCCGCCCTGGCCACATTCCTAGTGGGATTTGAGATGATATACCTTTGGACGTTAATTTTTCTGATGAACTTTTGAATGTCGATAAACGTATCAAACTTGTTAAGTTTGTACGGGGGGGGGCAAATTTGAGACCTTTGTTTAAAACAATTTTCTCTTCTTGAGTGAGAATTGTGTCGCTCAAGTTAAATACCCCCTGACATGTTAGGTTCATTTTCGTTTTTCTTCTCTGGACCCTCCTCCCTCCTCTGGACCCTCTCTTGTTTCCGGACCTCTTTTTTTGTTTTGGGGGTCCTCGCGAAAACCCAGAGGGGTCCGTGGATCAGAGTAAGGTCGTATACGGGGGGATGGATCGTACCCAACATTAGGGAAAGGATAAACGTTCTCATTGTGATGATCACATAGAGGAGAATACCTGTTATATGTGGAAACCGGGGGATGTCTATAATAGGATGAGTTCGGATGATAGGGGTGATGAGGAGGTTCATGGTGGCGAACCGGGGAACCCCGATAGTAGGAGTTCTCCCGTTCATAATGTTGATAATCGTCATAATTGCGATAGTCACCTCTATTTCCACTTCTCCCTCTCCCTCTGGAAGGATGACCTCTTCCTCTCTGTTGATGTTTAGGGGTATGTATACTTGGCTGACGTCCCCTTTGTGAAGGGGGGGCCTCTGCCATGAGACCGTCCTCTATCAACATAAGATTTTGGACGAACCGCAGGCTCAATAGGTGGAACAAAGGTATCCTGACTTTGGGCATTAGTCTCCATTGGTGGCTGTGAAACAGGCCCTGCAATGGATTTCTGCCATCCGAACACCTTGCCCGCCTTATAGTCCCCGATGTCGCGGGAGTACTTTTTATGCTTCTTGGTTTTTTGTTTCTTATCCTCCTTTATGAGGTGTGCCTGTAAATTGGAGGACAGGGTGTTATATTCAACTGAGTTTTTATAGGCAAGTAGTTTATCCTTCAGTTCCTTAATCTCCTGATCCAAAGTAGAGAGATAAATACGTTTCCTATTGATAAGAAAATCCAGGAACTTAATGCCAGCATCGTTGAAATAAGTAAACCAAGAGTCAAGATCTACTTCCCCTTGCTGGGGATGAACATCCCATCTGAGACTCCGTGGGATCATACCTTCTGTTACATATTGCTCCAGAAAGGCTAAATCCCATTGCAAATGGAGTTCAGAAACCATAACATTTTTTAACCTCACGAATAACCCACCAATTTCTGTGTCATTGGAGGTGGCAACAAATACACCCTCTGTATTGACTACTCTGGATGCACGATAATCAAAAACATCCATGTTAAATGGAATATTATACGCTGCAGCTATACCAGGTGTCTAATATTTAGAAAGCAAAAATAAAAATTAAGTACAACGCTGCGTTTAAGCCAAAGAAAGGTAGAATAGCAGCCAACACACCTATAGACTCAAGGCAAAAAATAACATCAAAGAAATAATAGTGTAGCGCTATACTCCACATCCACAAACGTGTGTGTCGCAATACATAAGTGTGTATATAAAAAGTGAATACTACCAAAACATGTATGACCATAAATACGGATGATAACAAATAATTAAACAGTGTTGATCACATGGAAGATATAATGGACAATAATAATACTTTGTTATCAGATGTACCAGTGATTAGTAGAAACCCGTGCTGGTTTCATAAACCAAACACCAAAAAATCAAAAAATCATAAAACATAGCAGTCCATATTGAGTAAATAAAAAATGTGTGTAAAAATAGTGAAGAGAACATCGCCAAAGGTCTATGGGGGAGATGAATGGCCAGATGGTGGAAAAAAACTCCCAAATTCACAGTTGGATGGTTTCACCAGATCTGGCAAGTAGGTAGAAAGAAGACCACAAGTGTGCAAAGATTTTACATCAGTGCCGGGGCCATCACCAGAAGTAGAGGAGGCTTACCAGAACTACTTGACCTGAAATGGCGTACGCCAAACAAGTCAGAAAGGCTTAATAACCAACGGTTCTGAGAAGTGATGAATTCAATGATGAATGACGAATTCAAATGGTCTTTTCTGACGTCTTTCTCCATGCAGCACAAGCATGTTAATAAAATCTTTGAAAACCAATGGGATGTTTTAAAAACTGATAAAATCTTGGGACCTTTGTTGCCCAAGACCCCGAAGGTGGTGTTTAATGGTGTTCCATCTCTCCGGAATAGGTTGGCACCTAACATCATCAACCCACCAGGGAGACCATCCTTTTTTCATAATTTGATTGGATTTTATCCCTGTAAAAAGTGCTTGGTCTGCAAATTTAACACCTGTGGCAGAAAGGCCAGTCATAGTTTTTCTTCTACCATAACCGGCCATACATATAGGATTAAACAGTTCTGTACGTGTACCACCACGGGAATAGTTTACCTCCTAACTTGCCCTTGTGGCAAGCAATATGTAGGCCGGACCATCAGATCCTTCACTATACGGGTTTCGGAACATATCAATCTCATTAAAGCGGGCAGTACTAAACACACTGTTCCTAGGCACTACAGGGAAGTTCACGATCGGAACCCTGTGGGGACATGTGGCGTTTAGAGACATATTGGATATATGAGTTGGGGTCCCATTTTCCGCAGGGTATTAACGTGGAGTGGGACATCAACTCTTTCATTAATCAAGCTTGAATACAAACATGATCTCTCCTTCACTATCTAATTAATAGAGATCACTGCTATATCTTTACCATCCAAGGTGATTATTGGTTGTTTTAATATATGGTATGGAGTCTGGGGTAATTATTGCTTATTTCAATATGTATTATACATTTTTGAATATGTACACAATCGATGCCCCCCATTGGCAGTGTCCCTCTAACATCCCGGTTTACGATTTCAATATTGAACACTAATAAACGTTAGTAATATGCCCTTGTATTATCTTTTTCAGGGTAAAGTTATTTTGGGCATCAGCCTTTTGCATCATTTTTTATTCCGTTTTTATATTCCTTTTTTACATTTTAATATAAGCGCCCCTTTCTAGTATATAAATGATTTATTTATAGTTCCTCTCTGCTGACACTCTGGAGGTTGTGGCCTGCCTCAGATTGAGGCTTGGTTGCACCCTGTGGAGCGCAGCGGCGCCTTATCCTCTCTATGAGATGGGAAGTGTGATTTACATGATAATGAGGCTTGAGGAGCAGGCTGGTTGGCATTGATGCCGCCACGCAGAGCGGAATGACGTCACAACGTTTTCTGGATATGACGCTTATTGTTGTGCCCACACAGGAAGTGCCTCCTGGGACTGAAAGTGAGGCTTGGTTTGCGCTCTGGTCGTTTCTGGTTAGACGGACCGATTCAGAGCGCTGCTTATTGTTTTTTAAAAAACATTCCCCATTTCTAATTTCTCAGTTTTTGAAGCATGTGGTATATTGATCCCTGCCCTGTAATTTGTCCTCACTATAGTTATTTAAATAGTTATTTCATGACCCTGGAAACCGGAAGTGATTTTCACTCTTTGCACTTCTGGTATCTAGACACTCCCAGTGGGGGTCATTTCTTGTTTATAGAGCGGTGAGGTGAGGGTGGTCCATACCCCAGATGACGACTCATTAGCTGAAACATGTCGGGTGGACCCCTCATGATCACCGCTATATGATATTTGTGCTTTTTTCGTTCTTCCAAAATGTGAGTCTGTTTTTATTATTTTAATAAATTAGTGTTTTAAAACGTTATCACGCTATGTGAGTTTTTTTTGCTCCTCGCATGGCATATGAAATATACGTTTGGCTTATGCTGGATTGTCCATGGGTGAGGAAGCCGTGCTGATACCCCTTTCTCCACCATATGTTGATGACATCTGACAAGACGCACTTCTCAGAACCGTTGGTTATTAAGCCTTTCTGACTTGTTTGGCGTACGCCATTTCAGGTCAAGTAGTTCCGGTAAGCCTCCTCTACTTCTGGTGATGGCCCCGGCACTGATGTAAAATCTTTGCACACTTGTGGTCTTCTTTCTACCTACTTGCCAGATCTGGTGAAACCATCCAACTGTGAATTTGGGAGTTTTTTTCCACCATCTGGCCATTCATCTCCCCCATAGACCTTTGGCGATGTTCTCTTCACTATTTTTACACACATTTTTTATTTACTCAATATGGACTGCTATGTTTTATGATTTTTTGATTTTTTGGTGTTTGGTTTATGAAACCAGCACGGGTTTCTACTAATCACTGGTACATCTGATAACAAAGTATTATTATTGTCCATTATATCTTCCATGTGATCAACACTGTTTAATTATTTGTTATCATCCGTATTTATGGTCATACATGTTTTGGTAGTATTCACTTTTTATATACGCACTTATGTATTGCGATACACACGTTTGTGGATGTGGAATATAGCGCTACACTTTTATTTCTTTGATGTTATTTTTTGCCTTGAGTCTATAGGTGTGTTGGCTGCTATTCTACCTTTCTTTGGCTTAAACGCAGCGCTGTACTTAATTTTTAAGTTTGGTCCTAAAACCAGCTCTTCTGCTGGAGGCTCATCAGGTTGTTCTTCCTCAGCAGAAAAGTCTATCAAATCCCCTGTGTCTGCAACTGGTGTCTGGGGATAGAGGTTCACCATCTCCTGTCCGTGGAACCCAGAAGATGCTATTAGTGCTGAGCAGAGCACAGTGAAGTTTGGCCCTAATACCAGCTCTTCTGCTGGGGGCTCAACAGATTGTTCTTCCTCAGCAGAAAAGTCTATCAAATCCCCTGTCTCTGCAACTGGTGTCTGGGGATAGAGGTTCACCATCTATTGTCCATGGAACTCAGAAGGTGCTATCATTGCTGGGCAGAGGTTAGCAGAGCTCTGCCCTGTTATCAGCACTTCAGCTTTGGGGACGGCAATCTCCAGATTTTCCACTGCCGATTCTCTGGCATGCTGCTGGACAGGCACATTCCTCCATCCAAGATCATCCCATGCAGAAACAGGATCATCACGGTCAGTCAGCACTTGCTGCATCCACCATAAGACCTCCGCGTCCATAGCTGCAGGAGCAGGTTGGCAAAGCACACTGTTACTCTGCCACATTGATGACTCTTCAGCCAGGATTTCAGAGTTGTCAACTGGTATTTCCTGATAGTCCCAGGCAAAGGGAGCCCAGCCCTGGCACTGAGCAGAGTCTAGCAGCCGTCTGTAGGTGATCTCCAGCTCCCATTCCTGAACGGCCAGAAACTCTATATCTTCCAGTGCCCAATGCACTTCCGAGACGTTCAGTAGCTGTTGTCTGTAATCCATGATTTCGTCCAACCGCCACTCCAAATCACTCCCAAAGTTAGGGTCCCCTGTCAGCTTCACATACAACAGTCCCAGGCCGCCGTAGCCAAAGCCTTCCATTGGGCTGTCATCTGCTATCCAAGGGTATGCTTGGGATACATGCCACCGGAGGGCTCTGTAGCTCTCACCCAGCCGCATCTTTGCCCATACCAGCCTGCTTAATTCAGCTGTCTGCTCCTGGTGCGGTTTTTCTCCCAAAAACAGCACCCGCAATCCATACTGTGACCAGTAACTTTCCTGGATGGAGCGGAGAACTTTTCCCTGTTGTCGCTGCTCATAGGCTAGCGCTTCCTTCCAGAGTTCACAGCGAATAGAATCAAATAATCCCAGCAGGACCTGCTCTGATACTGGTCCTCTGTGCTGTATCTGCATCTCCAACAACCTCCTTCTGAATTCCTTTTCCATGGTGGCTGGTATCTGTACCTCTCCTCTCCTGCTATTCGGACTTTGGATCCAGGTGGAAGTTTGGATGTCCCAGACTGCAGGAAGCATCCCGCTGCTTGCCACCAATGTAATGAAACGTCCCACACTCCGCTTGAGTGCTTCCGTCAGTAATACCACTTCCTCCCAGTCTGAATACAGATATCAGATATTCCAACCGCTCAAAAGCACAAAACAAGATGAGACTTGCTTAGCTGCTAACATGGACTCATTTATTAGAACCAAAATTACAAGTCTTTATATATCGTTAAAGAGGAGGTTCCCCCCTCCTGCTCATATTACTCTAACAAAACAACTTTAAACTAATTAACCTAATTAACATGAGCTAGTTTACTAAATCATTTACCCAGACAAGGTGACTCAGAGACATGACCTTTGGGCAGACTTGTGGCCACCGAGCTTCACACAGTAGTATAAACACAATAGCAAGAGCTAATTACAATTAATAATACAAACAGTGATCTCCTCCCCTCCTCAGCCTAGTAGGCAACAAACTATAGTAGAGTAGACTGTCCGACTCCTACCCAGTTCTATAGGCCAATATGATCAGCTCTCTCAACTAACATGTGGAGTTCAGAATCAAAGTGTTTACATATATCCTGGGAGATATTGTGGATAAATATTACTGTCCCATTTTAAGCAATCCAAGACATACCCTCCCAGTCATCATTTCCAACATGGCATACACAGGGTTCCCAGAGTCTGTGTGTCCTGGGGAACAAGGACCCGAATCCAAAGTAACACCACCTCAAGGGTCCTTAGGCATGCAGCTCACACCGTTCCCCCAAATGCCAGGGCCCATAATTGGTAGGCAAGAGGCTGGCATTCAGTCCCCTCCAAAAGCCTCTGTCCTGGGTGAGTCTGTCACACCTCCCACCAATTATCATAAGAAGGAAAGTTGTCCTGCCTACAGGACACCTTGATTGGAATGGCCCAGCTAGATGTGCCATGGGGTGAGTTAGGGTCTTCCACCAAATCTGCGGTGGAAGGATCAGGTGCTTCAAGAGTCCTTTTAGAAGTGAGAGCGACCTCCTCAGAGCTTTCACACAAAACATCATAGGTCTCTTGGGTGGGTGAATAACCCTTCACTCTCTCTGTTCTCTAGGCTCCGGTGTTACGGGCTCAGTGGTCTCTTCCTCATCCACAACCATTTCTTCCTCCTACACATCACCTTTAGCTTCCACCACATCAGCTTCAGCATCTTGCACATCAGCCTCGGCCTATTACACATCAGCTTCAGCTTCTTCTTCAACAAAGGAATGAAAGATTGACAGCCTTCCACATCTTCCAGGCGTTGACTCTGGGGCACAAATTCAGGAGCCTCTGGCCTGAGAATCCTGGTGTCTGTCACCTTAGAGGAGAAAAGGGGAAGGTGGCAAGCCCTGGAATTTGAGACGGCCACAGGCAATTCATTCTCATCTCTTCATCCTCGCTGTTTTTTATATTCTATATTGAGGGGTACAGGCTGAGATATAGTCACTGGTCAGGATCTCTGGGAGGTCATAGGTGTGGACTGTGAATCTGGCTGTGGTTGCATGCGAACTGCTTCTGACAGGGGCAACAGATGATTTCAATGGCAAGTCTTCAGCGGGCCAGATCTGGTACACTGGTACTGGCACTTTTAGCCCTGGAAGCTGCTCACAGATGACATAGGGCTGTGACTCAGTGGCATCGATGGGGGGTGTGGGCCGCACCCGAGTGACACCGCCAGAGGGGCGACACCTATGAGCAGCGGTACCGCTAACACTGCACGATCTGCACCCCTACACTGATCTGCGTCTCGCCATAGCAAAGCCGCCTCCCCCTCCTGTTCCTGAATGGACTCTCAAGGTTTCCTGGGCCCTCCAGCTGGTCTGACAGGCTTAGTCAGGTCTTAGTCATCGTCTTCATCTTCACTTTTTAGCAGCTCACTGAGTGGAAGGAGCTATTTTAGCGAATCCCTTGACGAAGGAGCAGAATCCCAAAAATTACCTAAGCTTGGTCACATTGGTAGGCCTCAGCCAGGAGGTGACGGCTTTGAGCTTCTGAGGGTCGTGGCCACTCCATTGGCAGACACGATGTGGCCAAGGTGACTGAGGGTTAATAGAACTAGCATTTCTCCAGAGACAGTTTCAACCCCCTCATCATGTAGTCTCTTCAGAACCTTTTCTAGACACCATTCATGTTCCTATAGCTTCCTTCTGAAGACGAAGATGTTGCATATGTACACCAACACCTCGATCAGGTTCATGACACCTACTGTCTTCTCCATCAGCCTTTGGAAGGTGGCTGGAACACCAGACAGGCCTTGAGGCATCTGGTCGAATTCAAAGAACCCCATCGGGGTAATTAGAGTGATCTCCTTACGATCCTCAGGGTGCATGGGGATTTGGTAGTACCTGTGCTTCAAATCCAGCATGCTAAACCACTTTCGCCCCTGACAGGTGTCTTCTTTTCTTGGGGTGGTATATTGGTTGGGAATGGTCCTCCGGTTTAATGTCTGATAGTCGATACACAAAGTCAGGGATTCTTCTTCTGTACCACCACTATTGGGGAAGCATATGGACTCAGGGACTCTTGGATAATACTGTCAGGGAAATTTTAAGCTTCTGCTTATAAGCAAATAATTTCTTTGCGCTTAAAAGCACAAAAATAGCTCTCTGATATAATGCTGGGAAAGCGCGCTTGTATTTCTCCTAGTAACACAGACACAGATGCTGGTATCACCTTGAGCTTAGCAGAATCCTGCAGAGAATAGCCAGCTCCCTTTATTTATACTATAAACATGAATAACAAAGGAAGGTGGGGGTTCAGAATCAGCCAATCAGACACTTGTATTCTTTAAAAAGAACCAATCACACACATGTATATATTCAAATAGAAATACAGTAGTGACATGTGCAGACGATCATGTGCAGGGCCATGCGGCAAGCGTCTTTGTAAGACACAGAGGGGCTGATTTACGAATCGTTTGCACCATGAGTTGAGGCGCACGCCGAGGCGCAATGTACGTTTTGGTATTTACAAAACGTTTGCGCCGGTAACACAGCGCTATTCCCCATTTACTATAGTAATCTCGGCGCACGGAGGAGGCAATCAGTGCACCAATATGGACCTGGCGCACGGCATCTTCAACCCAATATTAAAAGAAGCTGAAAGTGCCAATATTATGGGGGTGATGTGGGGTGATGTGAGGAAGTATAGTAATAACTGCCCAAGTAACAAATATGCCCAAAATAAAATGAAAAAGTAACTTTTTCTGAACAAGTCTGCTGCGCCTGCAAGTACGTTTAGAACCGCGTGAGGTCAATTTATGCACTGCGCATGCGCAAGCAGCATTTGCATGTATTCAAATGCGTTGGTTCAGTGCAAAATCTTAGTAAATGTCAAGCAACATAAATGCATTTGCGTGGGTTGAACGGGCGCACCTCTAAACTTGTTTTTTTTTTTTTTCTACGCTGGTTCACTTTTATGTGTTTTTTTAAATGTGCATTTTGGATACATGCTAAAGATGCACCACTTTACAGGCAGAGTAAACACCCCCCAAGTTAATAGCTTTAGGGCAAGTTCACTCTATAGAAGCGCAGTCCAGATGCTTTTCTGCATGCGCATTTTTGATGCGTTCCTGTGTGTTTCTGATGCGTTTTACAGCCTTCCAGTACAGTCCAGTGCAGGAAAAATGCAGCATGTTCTACTTTATTTTCTGGAACTGGAACACACTGGAACTGCAAGCAATGGTGTGAACTATGCCATTGAAAAACATATAATCTACTTTCCATGCGTTTTTGATGCAAAAAAACGCACTGGACTGCTTGTGGTGTGAATTGGCCCTTAAGCAATTTTGCATATTTAAAGGTATTTCTCCTTGTTACGTTTTTGGGGTTCTCCAAATTGTTGACAATTGATATATGTCCCTTAGGGTGGGACCTGGGCCCCAATACCCATTTTAAGGCCAATAACTAGAAGATAAGCCAGCCAACTGGGGACTCGCAAAAGTCGGTTCCCATAGACTGCAATGGTATTTTGTTGTATAACTTTTGTACATGTTAGGCTCTTTGTTTGCCCCCCCTGGACCGGTGGGTGTTTGCCCCATCTCTAATTTTGTGGCATGCTGGATGATGTGCTTCATTTTGGACAGGGGGTGGCTTATTTTGTGCTAGCTGCATTTGGGTTGGTCTGGGCATGCTCGTGGACTTTGATTTTTTTTTCCTGTGCCTTTTGGTGTGTGAAATGCATTTGAGTTGGTCTGTGCATGCTCAGGGACTTTGTTTTTTTTGGGTGCTTTTTGTGTGTTTCTTGGATGTTTCTGGGCATGCTCAGAGAGTGTGTGTTTTGGGTTAGTAATTTAAGGACATCCTTAACAGGTGTACCCACTTTGAAGTTCTGTCTCTACATTGGGTAAACTTGCATTTTGTGTGTTTCATGGACTGTGCTTGTGTTTTCAATTGCCTCATTAGCACACAAACCTATGTTATATAAAGCTTGCAGATAGCATTCTTTACCTTGCCCTGAAAAGAGGCAAGATTGTGTGTGTGTGTGTGTGTGTGTGTGTGTGTGTGTGTGTGTGTGTGTGTGTGTGTGTGTGTGTGTGTGTGTGTGTGTGTGTTTTGGCAAGAGAGTACATTTGGGAGTTTGTATCACATGTATTTTCTCTTTGTATTTTGTTTGTTATGGCTTTGCAAAACAGATGCGTTTTCGAGCAAGTTTTTTTTTTACTTTGGTTTATTGTATTTTTTTGGGTGGGTGATATTTTCCCCTGACTTATATTTGTTGTCAATGTGTGTCGTTTGTAAGTTGTTCACTTTGATTTAATTGTCTGTGCTGCATTATTTTGCAAAAAACTTTCTCAAGATGCTGTGACTAATGATTAAATCCTTAATAGATATCCATTTGTGGGCGCACTCCTTTTAACTCGTGTTAACCATATTCTGTTAGTGTCTCAAATTAACATACATGTGTTTTTTGCTTTCCTTGCTCTTTTCCAAGTCCTGTTTTGTTGACCAATAAAATGTGTAGCAAATGTTTATGTTTTGTGTTTTTTTGTGTTACTTTTCATGCAACACATTTCCCAGCGGCAGCTTAACTAGGCTGATTGGCATGGCAAATCCCAAAAATGTGTGATTTGTTTAAGTTACTTTCCTGGTGCCTTCATGGTAGCATATGCATGGATTGTGTATGCTGCCATGGATAGGCACCAGGAAAGAAATTACAGAGAGGCAAGTATTCAATTTTCCATTTTAGCGCAGGGGTTCTCAGCCTCAGTTCTCAAGTACCCCCGACAGGACATATTTTATGAATTTTATCTTGGCTAAAATAGCTGTCCAAAATACCAAGCCATTGCCTGATTTAAAGCACCTGTGCAAGATGGAAGGAAAACCTGCAAACATGGCCTCTTGAGGGTACTTGAGGACAGGGTTTAGAAGCACTGATTTAGAGCACTGAGCTAAAATCTAGCTCAAGACAATCCTATTTTAATTTTGGACATTTGAGGGAAACCACATGAGTGTTAGAACCCCTGCTTGTCTTTTCTAGGTTGGGCTTTATGTCCCTTTTCTTAAAATTGGCTTCACTTCCTGTCATGTAGCCAAACGGGAATTGAGGGTAAAACCCTACCAATGCCTTTCCTTGGGGGCACACAGGTCAATCTAACTAGTGTCCCCATTAGGCAAATTGCACCAAAAACTGACCAGACTTCTAATCCCTCTGCACCACCAGTTGCCTTTAAATATAAACATTTGTTAGTCCAGTCCTGGAAATCTGCATCTGCTTTACTATTAATTTCCATAAAAATTGTGTTCCTGCAGCTAGATGCGTGACTGCCATGTATATGAGATGTGCAACTGCTGTGTGCGCACAGGTATGCGCATATGTGGTTCCGGAAAGCAGTAGCCAGCACACAGGAATGACATCACGCCCCTACAGGAAGTTGCTTGTACTGCTACTAAGTTCTCTGAGGAAGAGATGATCCTTATTTGCAAATTAAGAAAAAAACATTTTTTTTTAATATGGGGTGGTGTTTGTGTGGGTGCCTAACACAAATTCATACATATTAAGGGCCAATTTAGACAGGATCTGATTTACAGCATGTTTTTAGATTGTGGGAGGAAACTGGAGTACCTGGGGGAAACCCACACAGGCACACGTAAACACCAGGCAGATGGTGTCACGGGCAGGATTTGAACCAGCAAACCTTTTTGCTGCTAGGTGAAAGTGCTAACCACTACACCACTGTGCTGCACAAATATGTAACTATAGATGTAAGTTCTTGTGTCCACTTGTGAAAATATAAGTAAGTCATGGCACATCTACATTCCAAATTTGGCACTTAAGATGGTCATGCACTATGCAATCTGATTGGCCAATCTCTGTACAACTCAATATTTCGGCAAAATAGGTAATGGGAAGACGCACTTGAACAATTAATTCAAATTATAGGAGATCAAACTGGCTCTTGCACTAAATCTAATTTTTTAGGATCTAACTGATTGCAGTGTATGGTCACCTTTAAAGATCAAGATCTGAAAATATTAATTCATTGGGTTTAGAAACACTTTTCTGTTTTTTGTAATGTGTTGAAATATTTGTGTGAAAATAAAAAAAAACATTTCACAGATATATTAGAAGTAATAGGAATGAGATTAGCATCAAAAGGGTTAATTACGTGAGAACAACTACTAATTGCCTAACAAGACACACCCATGAGATGGGCGTGCGCTATTATCAATGAGAAAACAGCAGTTACCCTGCCACCAGTTGCCGTTTACATATTTATTATTGCGTTGTGCATTTGCGTGCGCTGGTTCACACACCCAATCAATGATTTGTCCGGCGCACCAAATAAGTTATGAACCGGCGCAACGCACTGTTCTTAGTAAATCAGCCCCAGAGTGTCTCACAATTTGAACACTACTTACATGGCTCTGGACACGATTGTGTGCACATTCCCACTGCTATCAATGACGCGAGCCGTACTCTATCATGGCTCAGTGGGCCATAATTTTGTATGGTTATGCTATGGTTCCCATGTACGCAGATCTGCTTATTTAGGAGTTTAGATGCAGTCGCCATGGAATGGCCAGTCCCTTGGTGAGGCTTAAACAAACATCCTTAAAAGAGCAAACAGATCTGCCGTGTTCACAGGAAGGTTTCCGCAGCCAATGGTCTTCCACCAACGTCTGTATGTGCGAATACGCTTATGTGAGCGTATTAAAGCAAACTGAAGGTGGGTGCATGCTAGAGCTCCGCTCCACCGCTACCCTCCGATCGCCACCACAGCAGCTAGAGCGGACCCCCAAGCTCATCAAAGGGATATTCAGGTGCGGGAGACCCCCAGGAACAAAACCACCATAACGGCGCAAGTCCGTAGGAGCCTCACAGACCAGATGACCATGGCGGCAGCTCCGGTCAGCTATGCCAAGATGGCGGCGGTCCCACGAAGCTCCCTCATCACTACAGGAGGAACGGAGGAATCCATAGCGGATCAAGACAATCAGACCCCATCCTCGCCAGGTATGGACTTTCCCCCACTACCCCAGATCACTTCACCCACATCCACAGAATCTTTGCTGGGATGGATGGGAGCTGGCTATCCCTCTACCCCTATGACGGACCCGCATACAGGAATGCTATTAGCAGTGACAGAATCCTCAGCAAACATCCCTGCACCCACTGACTTCCCTTCCATGATGGAGGCGTTCACCCACTTACTTTCTAAAAGCCTGGCCCAGAATGCAGTACAAATAACTTCCTCCATCCATGCTGATCTGCAGCAACTGGGGCAGAGGATTGACACCATTGAGCAGAAAGCTGACCAAGCAGCTTCTCGTATCAACCAAAACTCAGCCAGAATACAGGACTTGCAGGACCAACCTGAAACCGCCTTTTCTAAAATCGACGATCTCGAAAATAGATCGAGACGGTACAATTTCCGTATTAGGGGTCTCCCGGAGACCGAAAAGGACACTCATGCTGCAGTCAAAAGCCTGATAAGAGGCCTTATCCCTGACATTTCAGAACATCCTCTGGAGATCGACAGAGCACACAGAGCCCTGCAGCCCCCACGTTCAGATGGACTTCCCCGTGATATAATCGTGAAACCTCACTATTACTCAGTCAAAGAGGGGGTCATGAGAAAATCAAGGGGCTCTGCTGACCTCAAGTTGCTAGGCCACAGGATTCAAATTTTCGCAGGCTTATCTCCATATACGGTTCAGAAATGGTGCTCTCTCAAACCGCTGATACAATACTTGATTGAGAAAGAAATAACCTACCGTTGGTCTTTTCCCTTGCGCCTCAGTTTTGCATATAAAAATGAAAGCTATGGATACCCACTGCAGAGCAGAAGCACACCCGCTTCCACAAAACGTCCACTACCAACGAGCCCACTACAACCTTCCTGGCTGAAGCAAGGTTCCAAACGCACCAAAGAAAACTTCCCTACTTGATGTCCTAACCGTCACAGGTTCAGGGAACTGATCTGGATATTCTCTTTTGGCTACCGCGGCCCGGTATTAATTCAAAGACTCTACTTATAACTTTTTCCCCTCACGGGCCCTGGGTCTTTGGGTCCTCTCCAAAACAGGGCCTCTGATGGTTATCCCTCCCGTTGAGGATTCCCCCCCCCGAAAACGACCCCGAACATCTGTCTTCTGGACCTGCGGGAGATCCCAGGATTTCAGTACCCTAGCAGAACTCTGGCCCTCAGGAGTGTCTCAGGAAAACTCGGGGACCGGGGGGGTTCTTTTTTTTTTTTCTTTTTTTTTCTTGTTTGTATAGCTTTTTACTCCCTTAAGTCTGCAATTTTGGGGGGCCATGTGGCGGGGAGGGGGGAAAAGGAAAATGTATCATTCTGGTTTGCACTATATGATATTTTACCCCTACAGTCTCAGCTCACAGCGAAGAGGTGTCTGCTCCGGCTCGCAGGGTGGGGGGGTTTAACCCCCTAGCACACTGGGACTCAGGATACTCGCCTACATGAACTGTTGCCCCTCTCCGGGGTTATAGGGGAGGGGTGCAGTTCAAGGGATAGGGGCCCGTTGGGACTGAGAACTTTATTGGGGGCTTTCTCATATCTCCCCTGATGTTAGGATACACAGTCTTTTTGTTTTCCTTTTTTTGGTTCGCTCTAACAGTTATGGCAAGGAGGTTTCCTTTTTGACATCCTCCTCTATTACAGTTTTGTTATTAAGGTGGCAGGATAGAGGTGGCATAAATGCACCTCCACTAGGAACCAAGGGCGCAGTTTCAGCCATTGGTTCTTTTAACGGTCGACCCAGGCATGGGTCACCGGTCCTCTCAGGTTTTGGGGGTAGGGGGGGTCACCCTTCCTACCCTGGGATAAGGGGGAGCCCAGGAGCCTCCCAAGTTGTATACATTGTTCTTTGAGTTCACAAATACTTGTCGATTTGAAGGTTAATTTAACGCTTGTATTTTCTCTCCTGCTCTTACTCATCTCTTTCTTCCCCCTTCCCCCCCTCTTGATCTCTCACGTTCAAAGATGCAGGGTCCGGCCTCAGTTACTCCTCCCAGGACTTGACAAGAATACAGTAAGCTCGCTTGTTGTTGTTGCATGGGCGCTCCGATCACTCGCCAGGTCGGTAAGATCTATTTCTATAGCATGCCCCCAACACCCCTATCGGATGGCTAACTCTACCATAGGGAAGAATATTCTTAAGATCATTTCCCACAACACTCAGGGACTCAACTCCCCCATAAAACATAGAAAACTTTTCCAGCTGTACTAGTCCATGCACACAGATGTCCTCTTCCTGCAAGAGATTCACTTCCCCACCTCTTACCAACCCTCATTCCTCCATCATCAGTTCCTACAGTTTTTTCTTGCGTCGGCCAATAACAAGAGTCGCGATCTGCTTCCCTAAACACATCAACATAGCCGACTCGGAAGTTGTGTTGGACCCCCTGGGTCGTTACATTTTAGTCTCATTGATGGGGTGCTGTACACCTTTGTCTTGTATTATGCTCGTAACAAGGGCCAGAAAGCCTTTTTTGACTCCCTATTGCATAAGCTACAACCACATATGAAGGGCACAATTTTTATTGGTGGGGATTCCAACAGAGCTTTTGACTTTGCATTAGACAGGACAAGCACCGGTGTCCCTAAGCCCAAACGCCCATCCAAGCAAAGTTCTATCCAAATATCTATTAAGCCCATGTCGCAAAACTCCTTCATGACATGGGCTTAATAGATATTTGGAGGGAAACTAATCCACATTCCAAAGAATACACTCAGCGCCCCATTGCTCTTATGCCAGGATAGACCACATTTTTACCAATCCCCATACGATCCCGCTGGTTTTGAAATCCAAGATTGTGGACACTCCCCTATCAGACCACTCGATGGTCACTCTAATCACTCAAAGAGCCTCGGAACGTTCTAACACTCCAAGATGGAGATTACAGGAATCCATCTTAAGTGACCCCACACAGTGTACCATCATAGAAGGAGCTATTAAGGAATACTTTGACATAAATGCCACGAACGAGGTTTCCCCCGAGACGGTTTGGGCTGCGCACAAAACAGTGATAAGGGGTAAAATAATCCAAATAACAGCCCAGCTACGGTTAGAACATAAAACGGACAGGTTGAAACTTTCAACAGACTTTCAATCCCTCTCAAGAGCCCACAAACTAAACCCGTCTCCTGAATTACTAGACAAACTGGATAAGGCACGGGCTCAGCTGAACATGAATCTTACTACAACAGCAGAGAAACAACTTAGATGGTCAGGGGCCAAACTATACTCCCAAAAGGACAAAATTGGCTCCAAACTTGCGATTAAGCTTAGCCCTAAACCCAGATCTCTAGCCTTTCCGGGGAACTATCTCAGAACTCCATTAAAATAATGGATGCTTTCCTCCAATACTACTGTATGCAGAACTATATAAACCACGACCACCACATTTAACTAAACCACAACAGGAATTCCTGAATTCCATAGTTTTTCCCTCCATCTCTAAGGAGCATAGCGATCTGATGGAGAGCTCTTTCTCCCAGACAGAAGTCTTAGATACAATTAACTCTTTAAAATTATGCTCCGCCCCAGGCCCGGATGGATTCTCCACGGGATACTATAAAAAGTTTGCCCCAACTTTAGCCCCACACCTTTCAAAATTTTTTAATGCCCTTAGAGAAGGTGCTCCATTGGGTTCAGACCTAAATACAGCCTATATTTCCATGATCCCTAAACCAGAGAAAGTTACCCACCTCACTGGGATCTATCGCCCAATATCGTTAATCAATAATGATATTAAGATTTTAACAAAAATTCTGGCAAACAGGGTTTCAAGCTTTATCTCCTCATACGTTCATAGAGATCAGGTGGGGTTTATCCCTGGCTGGCAGGGAACAGATCAGATCAGAAGGACCATTGACATTATTTCACTTTTACAGTCAAATTGGGATGGAGGTCCCCCCAATCCGGATTTCTTTTATCAATTGACCTGCATAAGGCTTTTGATTCAATAGATTGGAAATACTTGTTTGATACCCTAGAAAAATGGGGCTTTGGGCCTAACTGCCTGAATCTGATTCGCTCTCTGTATTCAAACCCGACGGCGCAGGTACGCTTGATGGGTAGGTACTCCACCTCTTTCCCTATAGGCAGGGGCACTAGACAAGGGTGTCCTTTATCCTCTCTCCTATTTGCGATAGCTATAGAAACCCTAGCCATAGCAATTAGATCAAACCCAGATATTAAAGGGGTGCTGTGCGGAGATCAGGAACACAAATGTGCTCTTTATGCGGATGACCTCATGTTGTATATTACTTCCCCACTCATCTCCGTTCTGGGACTATACAAAGCCCTCACCGCATTTAGTGCAGTTTCAGGCTTGAAAGTCAATATGGGCAAATCTACTGCGCTGAACATCTCGGTACCGGGCGGTCTTCTCTCCTAACTCGCAAGCAATTTTCACTTCCCTTGGGCCCAGAAGTCCGTTCGATATCTGGGAGTTAACCTCACAGCGGACATCGGTAATCTTTTGAAAGCAAATTATATACCCATGTTAAGTAAATGCAGGGGGGAACTAGATAAATGGGCTAAATATGGTCTATCCTGGCTGGGAAGGGTCCACGCGGTTAAAATGACACTTCTCCCACGTCTCCTGTATATGTTCCACTCCCTTCCCATCCCGATCAAGAAAAGTTTCCTACGCAAACTGCAGTCGGACATTATAAGCTTTGTTTGGGGTAAGAGGGGATATAGATGCCCGCCCAACATCCTATTACGCCTAAAATCCCTGGGCGGATTGGGTTTACCTGATCTTTGGACTTATTACCAAGCAGCACAACTGGCTCAATTGTCCATCATATTCTCTCAGGGTTCAAAACCGGACTGGCTAGCTATTGAGAGAAGAGCTATGCCTCATAACATCTTAGACTACCTCTTGTGGTGCGACCCCAAAATCAGACCAGCAATCATGGCCCCCACTCTTTCGCATTCCATTTCTCTCAGCACTAAATTGTTCAGGCAAACTTCCCTAACTTCCCCTATGAAGCCCCTCGCCCATATTTTCCATAATTCTGAGATTCCTCCGGGAGTAAATATAAAAGCATTTCAATGGTGGACTGATAAAGGCCTTTATCGCATAGGACACTTTTTCACCCCAACAGGTCCAATAACCTTAGCTTACTGCCGGAGGACTCTCGAAATGCCAGATTCTGAAAAATTCAGTTTTACACAAATTTCACATTTCCTACACACAATCTAGCACAACAACTCGAATTCTTCTCCCATTACTCCTTACGAACACTGGTGCTCGAATATCCAGGACCAAAAAGGGGGCATTTCCCTGATCTATTCGGCTCTTATGACAAAATCAGACAAACCAGTTTACACTAAGTCCTGGGAGGAGGATACAGGCCGGACGTGGACATCGATAGAATGGTATAAATATTGTTTACGCTCCTTAAGCCAGCATAAAGGTTATATCAAGGTGGTATTACGTTCCTGCCAGGTTGGCGGTGATGTTTCCGGGAGCCTCCCCCTATTCTTCAGGGATTGTGAGCTTGAGGGCTCAATGATACATATTTGGTGGACATGTCTTCGTATTAGAACCTTATGGCGGAAAATTTTCCACATTATCAGTTCCTTATTTAAAATAACAGTGCACCCCAACATACATATTGCTCTCCTAAATCAAAATATACCGGGTTTATCTAAACAAGCTCAAGGTCTCTCATTTTTTATTTTACTAGGAGCTAAGATCACCATTGCTAAAAGTTGGAAAAAACCAACGGTACCTGTCAAGAGCTGTATTAGGAAAATATTGTGGATTATGGCTCAAGAACATATAGTGTCTAAACTCAATGACAAAGCGGGGAGGTTTATGTCTACCTGGGAACCGTGGGCTACGTTTCAGAACATAAATAAATTAAATATAAAGAGCTGCGCTTAGAACAATGATTAAGGTATGCTGCCCCCCTTAAAAGAGCTTCCCTAGGGATTCTCTGCTGATTAGAATTGTGTTACCAAGGGGTATGGCGCTCCCTATAGAGTGATATATGGGAGGGGTGGTTTAGTGTGTTCTCAGGTGGTTTCCCCCATTATAGTCCCAATGAAGGTACCTAATACCCGCAGGGAAACCTAGTTACCTTAAATTTATATGTCTGTACCTACACACATATATATATACACGTACACCACCATATACCAGCAGGGATAAAAGGTTGTTATGGACAAGGACCGTCTTCGGTTGTGGTTCACTCAGATCCCTATAATAAGGGGTGTGAGCTGGGACAGGTCTGCACCATATACCACCACAAATGAGATAACTATGCCGTATATGTATAGGACATATACATACACTAAACTAGTGCAAGATAATCCAAACCATAAGTATAAATAAACTCTGCTTAAACGGTACAAAATAAATAAATATATATAAAGATATGTGCCATAACATTACATATTATAATCAAAGTTAGTGCAAAAAAACATTTTATAATCAAAATTAGTGCAAAAACCAGTTAGCAGTTTTTCAGTGATTATAGTCCTTAAAGTGAAATAACTTGTTCAGACCCAGTGTTCCAAGCAATTTTGTGACTTGAGTGCTCTCGGATAATTCCTGTGACTTTTGTGCTCCCCCTTATGGGTCCCCACTCACCAGATCCAACAGCCCCAGAAGGGGCAGATAGCATAGGATGTCTCAATCACGGTCTCCTCTCCACAGCATTCATGCGGGGCATTCGGGATGATCTCCGTGCTATTGGTTTTCCCAATGGATTCCCGGATCCTCCAACCTCAGAAGGGGACAGATTACATGGGGTGTTGCGGTCACGTTTTTTTCTCCCCCACCGTCCTAACGAGCATCCAGGTAGTGTCCTTACTATTGGGTTCAATGTTCACAATGGCTCCCTCATAAAAAGAAAAAATAGGAGGCTCCCATGGTGTAGTAAATATAAGAACCTTTATTCAAAAGACTCCATCACCATACAACGGAGTGAAATAAAAATAAAAATAAAATAAATTTAAAAACAAGGATAAGCTAAGTAAAATAAGCAGTTTGCTAGCTCAGGGTAAAAGATGTGCCTGAGAACGGGCCCGTGACAATAAGATGCGTGCCGCGGGTTGGAGCTGTTTGCGCTCCACCTGCGTTCCAGACAGAGTCCGTACCCGGAAGTGACGTAGCGTGCGTGGCGCCGTCGTACGCGTTTCGTCATTGACGTCTTCAGCAACGGTGCCAGCACGCCACGCGCTACGTCCATTAGTAGGGAGCCGCCGATCTAGTTCCACCCCATAATTCTAACGCGTCCAATCATCTCATGCCAAGGCGGAGTGACACTCCCACCTTGTCTGAAGTGTCAGCAGAGTTGATACAATCAACATTTCTTGTATTGTAAGCCCAGCTAATGGTTAGGAAACTATATTGCCGTCATATTAATAAAAAATATATATAAATGTGAGAAATACAAGGATAAAATAAAAATATATACCTTATATACACACAGGTAATTCAATCAGCATTTCTTGTGTTATAAGCCCAGCTAATAATTAGGATACTATATTACCGTCATATTAATAACTACATTATCCCTAAGACAATTTAGCTAAAATAAAATTGTAAAAATTATAAAAATACAGGGAAATTAATAAAAATAAAAATACACATAAAAATAAATATAAAAATATAGAATATATACCTTATATACACACAGAAAAAATTATATATATGAGAAAAATTAATATATGGACCAAAAAATATGGATATATATATATATGGGAAACAACTTTTTTTAGACATGCGTTATCCTTCATCTCAAGCCCCTTCCATACTCCCCCTCTAGCACCATTGATATCATCAGTCAGGTTGGGGCTATCCTGCCAAGAAACCTACTGGGGGGAACATGGGGGGGGGGGAGAGGGGTGAGGATGGGGTATTCTGCCAATGGTTCCCCAACTATGGCTCATCAGGGGGCTTGGGCAATTTCTCAGTAATTAACCTTAAGGGGTATTAGGAAGTCCCAGTTTCAATATCCTAAGGGAACCCCTCCCTAAGGAGTAATATTACCCATATTATTACAGGTCAATGCCAACAACAGTAATTCTAGTAGAGATATACAAAAATTATCTGTATTTCAAATATTAGGAGGTACGGGGCAGTTTAGAGTTTTTGCCAGTTAGGTCTAGGAAACTCTGGTAGGAGGTTTTTGGGGTCACTCCTATGGTCTTGGTGGAGGTAGATAAGAGGCTGTGTATGCATTACCTTGCCCCTTATATCCATGGAGGAAAAAGCAATAGGTGGGAATATTCCCATATGTAAGTATATATACCCCTAAACCTCACGGGTTGGCCAGAAAGCAGTTTAGATCGATATCCAGGTTGAGGCCCCTTGGAGCAAGGGACCCCAACCTGTATATCCATGCGGTTTCATTTTGTGATATAAGTGTGGTTTTGTTACCCCCTCGCCAATGATCCCTCACACAGTCAATCCCATAGAAGATCATTCCAGTGGGGTCCCGGTTATGTACTGCATCAAAATGGCGGGAGAGATGATGTTTTGGGAACCCTTTTTTGATGTTTTTAATGCGTTCCCGTATTCTCACATATAGGGGTCGGGTGGTTCTACCCACGTATTGCATTTGGCACGGACACTCAATGACATAGGTCACGTGCGTACTCTGACAAGTGATAAGTTCCTTGATCTGATATTGTTTGTGGTCTGATTTTGATTTAAAGGTTTCTCTTTTCCGGGGTTGCCTTTTGGTGACCCTACATGGTAGGCATTTTTGGCACTTATAAAACCCTTTCATGTCTGGAAAAATCCGAGTCGTCTTAGGGGGGTTAATAACATTATGTACTAAAAGGTGTCGTAGATTGGGTGCTTTTCGATATACTATCTTAGGTTTCTTGGGTAATATACCTGCTAGTGTTCTATCCTCTTTTAGGATAGGCCAGTACTTCTTCAGGATCTGCTCGAACTCTTTGTATTGGGAGTTGAACCCTGTGACAAATGTCAGTTCTCCATTATTTTTCTTCTTTTTGGGTTTTGTTAGTAAATTCTTCCGATCTAGGTATGCTATATCCCTCTTCAGCTTGTTCAGCGAATCTAAGTTGTATCCTTTTTCATGGAACCGCTCTACTAGGATGTCTGCTTGTTCCAGATAATCATCCGTGGTTACGCAGTTTCTCCTTAGTCTCGTTAACTGACCTTTAGGGATGTTGCCCTTCCACTGGGGGTGATGACAACTATTAATAGGGATATACCCATTTCTGTCGGTTGCCTTAAAGAAGGTTTTCGTACACAGGCCATCATTCTTCTTGAATATTTCAAGGTCAAGGTATTCAATCCTTTGGGGATCCCATTTCCCTGTGAAGGTTAATCCATATCTGTTGTTATTCAGCTCTTGCAAGAAGCTTTCGAAGGTCTCAGATGTTCCTTCCCAAAATATGATTAAGTCGTCTATGTATCTCCGGTACAGTTTCACTTGTGGTATATCCCTGGCATAGATGTATTCCTCTTCCCACATGTTCATGAGTAAGTTGGCCACACTTGGTGCATACCTTGCGCCCATAGCAACTCCCTTGGTTTGAACGTAATAATTTTGGTCGTACCAAAAATAGTTACAGGACATCGCTAGCTCAAGGCCTTCGAGTATGAAATCGATCTGTTCTTGCCTCATGCTGGTGAGCTCATGAAGGGCTTTTTCCACACCCAACAGGCCATCCTGCTGTACAATGCTAGTATATAGCGAGTTTACGTCAATAGTAGCTAGCAGGTAATTTTGTGCCCCATCTATTTGCTGCAGTTCTTCTAAGAGTTGGGCGCTATCACGTAGATAGGATTTTCCCTTCTTGACAAGTGGTTTGAGGAATACATCAAGGTATTCTCCCAGCCTAGAGAACACTGAATTAATACCACTGATTATAGGTCTTCCGGGTGGCTTGTGTAATCGTTTGTGAATTTTAGGTGTATAATAAATCACCGGAGTTTTCGTGGAGCTTGAAACCAAGTATTCTGCTTCTTTAGTGTTTAGAATCCCAATCTGTTTTCCTTTATTCACGTAGGTTCTCAATTTCTTTTCATATGTACGTTTAGGGTTCTTCCTAAGTTTATTATAGGTGTTTTCTACCTGAAGCAGGTTCCCCATCTCCTCCTCATAATCTTTCTTATTTAGTATTACTAACCCTCCCCCTTTATCTGCAGGTCTTATAACCACCTCCTTTCTTTTACTCAGAGACTTTATTGTTTTCCAGACATTTCTTGTTTTATGGTTGTTACGTTTTTCTAGCTTCCTCAAGTCGTCTTCCACCATTTTTTGGAATGCTTCCATACATTGATTCCCAGATGTTTTGGGGTTGAAGGTGGAGTTGTTTTTCAACCTTGTTTGCTCATATATTACTTCTCTCCTAGTTCTTGTATCAGTTTTTGTGAGGAAATGTTTTTTGAGGTTGAGTTTCCTCATAAACTTTTTCAAATCGATATATGTTTCGAATTTATCCAGATGTTTTTCAGGGGCAAATTTAAGTCCTAAATCAAGAATTTTCATCTCATCTTCAGAGAATTGGATATCACTAAGATTAAAAATACCCTTCCCTAGTATTCTCGTCTTCGCTTCCTTCTTCCCTCCTCTATTTCCTCTGGTCGTCTTCTTCTTTCTTCGAGTTCCATCCCGTGTCTTGTGTCTCCTCCATACCTCCTGGGGTGTTCCTGTTCCCTGTATGGTTGGTTCTCTTCCCTCATTCTGTCTTGATCTTCTCGAGGGTTTCCTCGCTCCATATATGGTCCTCTCCATTCGGGATTCCTGTAGGGAGGCCTTGCCCTCCATCTCCCTGGTGGTTTGTCTCTCCCCCAGCGCCTGGGAAAATCCCTATGGGGTCCTCGGTCTCTTCTATATTGTGGTCCTGGGGTATCTTCATAGTTGTTTCTATATTGGGCCCTCACGTTTTCCCTTAATGGGGAGTATCTATTTCTTGTGGGTATGCTGTACCCAGGTGTTTGAGGGGTTCTGTGTTCATGTCTTTCTTGGTAGTTGCCACTGTAAATTCTGGGTCTTACCGTATGTCTATATGGTGTTGTTTGTTGTGACCTATAGGGGAACTTTACGTTAGTTCTTACTATCTGTTGTGGTGTATTATTGATCGGTCCCTCCATCTCCATCGATGTGTCGGGGCTGTCATCCACCTCCAGTTCCTCCTCTAGTAGCCCTAGGTCGCTACTCACAGTTTGCCATTTGTAAACATTCATACCCTGATAATCAATCAGGTCCCTTTTATATTTTTTCTGTTTTTTTACTTGTATTTGAGTGTCATATTTTTTTATTATTTCCTGGAGCTCCTTCTCTTTGTTTTTATATTCATTCTGGTTGGTAAAGGGTATTAGTTGGTTTTTGATATCAGTAATGTTGGCTTCAATCCCTTTAAGTTTAAACTGTCTTCTCTTAAGGATTTTGTGTAAAAGTTCATTTTCACACCCATTAAAGAAGGTGTACCATTCATCCATCAGCCCTGGATCATTGATACCATCATTGGGGATGGTATATTGAATATTAGGATATTGAAACTGAATAGGATATTAGGATAGGATATTGAAACTGGGACTTCCTAATACCCCTTAAGGTTAATTACTGAGAAATTGCCCAAGCCCCCTGATGAGCCATAGTTGGGGAACCATTGGCAGAATACCCCATCCTCACCCCTCTTCCCCCCCCCCATGTTCCCCCCAGTAGGTTTCTTGGCAGGATAGCCCCAACCTGACTGATGATATCAATGGTGCTAGAGGGGGAGTATGGAAGGGGCTTGAGATGAAGGATAACGCATGTCTAAAAAAAGTTGTTTCCCATATATATATATATATCCATATTTTTTGGTCCATATATTAATTTTTCTCATATATATAATTTTTTCTGCGTGTATATAAGGTATATATTCTATATTTTTATATTTATTTTTATTTTTATGTGTATTTTTATTTTTATTAATTTCCCTGTATTTTTATAATTTTTACAATTTTATTTTAGCTAAATTGTCTTAGGGATAATGTAGTTATTAATATGACGGTAATATAGTATCCTAATTATTAGCTGGGCTTATAACACAAGAAATGCTGATTGAATTACCTGTGTGTATATAAGGTATATATTTTTATTTTATCCTTGTATTTCTCACATTTATATATATTTTTTATTAATATGACGGCAATATAGTTTCCTAACCATTAGCTGGGCTTACAATACAAGAAATGTTGATTGTATCACCTCTGCTGACACTTCAGACAAGGTGGGAGTGTCACTCCGCCTTGGCATGAGATGATTGGACGCGTTAGAATTATGGGGTGGAACTAGATCGGCGGCTCCCTACTAATGGACATAGCGCGTGGCGTGCTGGCACCGTTGCTGAAGACGTCAATGACGAAACGCGTACGACGGCGCCACGCACGCTACATCACTTCCGGGTACGGACTCTGTCTGGAACGCAGGTGGAGCGCAAACAGCTCCAACCCGCGGCACGCATCTTATTGTCACAGGCCCGTTCTCAGGCACATCTTTTACCCTGAGCTAGCAAACTGCTTATTTTACTTAGCTTATCCTTGTTTTTAAATTTATTTTATTTTTATTTTTATTTCACTCCGTTGTATGGTGATGGAGTCTTTTGAATAAAGGTTCTTATATTTACTACACCATGGGAGCCTCCTATTTTTTCTTTTTATGAGGGAGCCATTGTGAACATTGAACCCAATAGTAAGGACACTACCTGGATGCTCGTTAGGACGGTGGGGGAGAAAAAAACGTGACCGCAACACCCCATGTAATCTGTCCCCTTCTGAGGTTGGAGGATCCGGGAATCCATTGGGAAAACCAATAGCACGGAGATCATCCCGAATGCCCCGCATGAATGCTGTGGAGAGGAGACCGTGATTGAGACATCCTATGCTATCTGCCCCTTCTGGGGCTGTTGGATCTGGTGAGTGGGGACCCATAAGGGGGAGCACAAAAGTCACAGGAATTATCCGAGAGCACTCAAGTCACGAAATTGCTTGGAACACTGGGTCTGAACAAGTTATTTCACTTTAAGGACTATAATCACTGAAAACTGCTAACTGGTTTTTGCACTAATTTTGATTATAAAATGTTTTTTTGCACTAACTTTGATTATAATATGTAATGTTATGGCACATATCTTTATATATATTTATTTATTTTGTACCGTTTAAGCAGAGTTTATTTATACTTATGGTTTGGATTATCTTGTACTAGTTTAGTGTATGTATATGTCCTATACATATACGGCATAGTTATCTCATTTGTGGTGGTATATGGTGCAGACCTGTCCCAGCTCACACCCCTTATTATAGGGATCTGAGTGAACCACAACCGAAGACGGTCCTTGTCCATAACAACCTTTTATCCCTGCTGGTATATGGTGGTGTACGTGTATATATATATGTGTGTAGGTACAGACATATAAATTTAAGGTAACTAGGTTTCCCTGCGGGTATTAGGTACCTTCATTGGGACTATAATGGGGGAAACCACCTGAGAACACACTAAACCACCCCTCCCATATATCACTCTATAGGGAGCGCCATACCCCTTGGTAACACAATTCTAATCAGCAGAGAATCCCTAGGGAAGCTCTTTTAAGGGGGGCAGCATACCTTAATCATTGTTCTAAGCGCAGCTCTTTATATTTAATTTATTTATTTTAGTTCCCACCTTTGGTGGGATCTTTTAGCTTGCAGCTATGGACATCTTCGGGTATATGGGAAATAGGAATATCGACCTGGGTGGCATTTTTAGTCAGGAGACAGTGACTAATACACAAGATATGAATGGCTTGATGAAGAAATTAAGACACACTACGGAGAAACAGCTCAGAGTGTGGTGGAAACTTATATTACAGCAAAAATGACACCAAGGAGACTAAGGTGGGACCTGGACCCCAATAATGGTATCAATGATCCAGGGCTGATGGATGAATGGTACACCTTCTTTAATGGGTGTGAAAATGAACTTTTACACAAAATCCTTAAGAGAAGACAGTTTAAACTTAAAGGGATTGAAGCCAACATTACTGATATCAAAAACCAACTAATACCCTTTACCAACCAGAATGAATATAAAAACAAAGAGAAGGAGCTCCAGGAAATAATAAAAAAATATGACACTCAAATACAAGTAAAAAAACAGAAAAAATATAAAAGGGACCTGATTGATTATCAGGGTATGAATGTTTACAAATGGCAAACTGTGAGTAGCGACCCAGGGCTACTAGAGGAGGAACTGGAGGTGGATGACAGCCCCGACACATCGATGGAGATGGAGGGACCGATCAATAATACACCACAACAGATAGTAAGAATTAACGTAAAGTTCCCCTATAGGTCACAACAAACAACACCATATAGACATACGGTAAGACCCAGAATTTACAGTGGCAACTACCAAGAAAGACATGAACACAGAACCCCTCAAACACCTGGGTACAGCATACCCACAAGAAATAGATACTCCCCATTAAGGGAAAACGTGAGGGCCCAATATAGGAACAACTATGAAGATACCCCTGGACCACAATATAGAAGAGACCGAGGACCCCATAGGGATTTTCCCAGGCGCTGGGGGAGAGACAAACCACCAGGGAGATGGAGGGCAAGGCCTCCCTACAGGAATCCCGAATGGAGAGGACCATATATGGAGCGAGGAAACCCTCGAGAAGATCAAGACAGAATGAGGGAAGAGAACCAACCATACAGGGAACAGGAACACCCCAGGAGGTATGGAGGAGACACAAGACACAGGATGGAACTCGAAGAAAGAAGAAGACGACCAGAGGAAATAGAGGAGGGAAGAAGAAAGCGAAGACGAGAATACTAGGGAAGGGTATTTTTAATCTTAGTGATATCCAATTCTCTGAAGATGAGATGAAAATTCTTGATTTAGGACTTAAATTTGCCCCTGAAAAACATCTGGATAAATTCGAAACATATATCGATTTGAAAAAGTTTATGAGGAAACTCAACCTCAAAAAACATTTCCTCACAAAAACTGATACAAGAACTAGGAGAGAAGTAATATATGAGCAAACAAGGTTGAAAAACAACTCCACCTTCAACCCCAAAACATCTGGGAATCAATGTATGGAAGCATTCCAAAAAATGGTGGAAGACGACTTGAGGAAGCTAGAAAAACGTAACAACCATAAAACAAGAAATGTCTGGAAAACAATAAAGTCTCTGAGTAAAAGAAAGGAGGTGGTTATAAGACCTGCAGATAAAGGGGGAGGGTTAGTAATACTAAATAAGAAAGATTATGAGGAGGAGATGGGGAACCTGCTTCAGGTAGAAAACACCTATAATAAACTTAGGAAGAACCCTAAACGTACATATGAAAAGAAATTGAGAACCTACGTGAATAAAGGAAAACAGATTGGGATTCTAAACACTAAAGAAGCAGAATACTTGGTTTCAAGCTCCACGAAAACTCCGGTGATTTATTATACACCTAAAATTCACAAACGATTACACAAGCCACCCGGAAGACCTATAATCAGTGGTATTAATTCAGTGTTCTCTAGGCTGGGAGAATACCATGATGTATTCCTCAAACCACTTGTCAAGAAGGGAAAATCCTATCTACGTGATAGCGCCCAACTCTTAGAAGAACTGCAGCAAATAGATGGGGCACAAAATTACCTGCTAGCTACTATTGACGTAAACTCGCTATATACTAGCATTGTACAGCAGGATGGCCTGTTGGGTGTGGAAAAAGCCCTTCATGAGCTCACCAGCATGAGGCAAGAACAGATCGATTTCATACTCGAAGGCCTTGAGCTAGCGATGTCCTGTAACTATTTTTGGTACGACCAAAATTATTACGTTCAAACCAAGGGAGTTGCTATGGGCGCAAGGTATGCACCAAGTGTGGCCAACTTACTCATGAACATGTGGGAAGAGGAATACATCTATGCCAGGGATATACCACAAGTGAAACTGTACCGGAGATACATAGACGACTTAATCATATTTTGGGAAGGAACATCTGAGACCTTCGAAAGCTTCTTGCAAGAGCTGAATAACAACAGATATGGATTAACCTTCACAGGGAAATGGGATCCCCAAAGGATTGAATACCTTGACCTTGAAATATTCAAGAAGAATGATGGCCTGTGTACGAAAACCTTCTTTAAGGCAACCGACAGAAATGGGTATATCCCTATTAATAGTTGTCATCACCCCCAGTGGAAGGGCAACATCCCTAAAGGTCAGTTAACGAGACTAAGGAGAAACTGCATAACCACGGATGATTATCTGGAACAAGCAGACATCCTAGTAGAGCGGTTCCATGAAAAAGGATACAACTTAGATTCGCTGAACAAGCTGAAGAGGGATATAGCATACCTAGATCGGAAGAATTTACTAACAAAACCCAAAAAGAAGAAAAATAATGGAGAACTGACATTTGTCACAGGGTTCAACTCCCAATACAAAGAGTTCGAGCAGATCCTGAAGAAGTACTGGCCTATCCTAAAAGAGGATAGAACACTAGCAGGTATATTACCCAAGAAACCTAAGATAGTATATCGAAAAGCACCCAATCTACGACACCTTTTAGTACATAATGTTATTAACCCCCCTAAGACGACTCGGATTTTTCCAGACATGAAAGGGTTTTATAAGTGCCAAAAATGCCTACCATGTAGGGTCACCAAAAGGCAACCCCGGAAAAGAGAAACCTTTAAATCAAAATCAGACCACAAACAATATCAGATCAAGGAACTTATCACTTGTCAGAGTACGCACGTGACCTATGTCATTGAGTGTCTGTGCCAAATGCAATACGTGGGTAGAACCACCCGACCCCTATATGTGAGAATACGGGAACGCATTAAAAACATCAAAAAAGGGTTCCCAAAACATCATCTCTCCCGCCATTTTGATGCAGTACATAACCGGGACCCCACTGGAATGATCTTCTATGGGATTGACTGTGTGAGGGATCATTGGCGAGGGGGTAACAAAACCACACTTATATCACAAAATGAAACCGCATGGATATACAGGTTGGGGTCCCTTGCTCCAAGGGGCCTCAACCTGGATATCGATCTAAACTGCTTTCTGGCCAACCCGTGAGGTTTAGGGGTATATATACTTACATATGGGAATATTCCCACCTATTGCTTTTTCCTCCATGGATATAAGGGGCAAGGTAATGCATACACAGCCTCTTATCTACCTCCACCAAGACCATAGGAGTGACCCCAAAAACCTCCTACCAGAGTTTCCTAGACCTAACTGGCAAAAACTCTAAACTGCCCCGTACCTCCTAATATTTGAAATACAGATAATTTTTGTATATCTCTACTAGAATTACTGTTGTTGGCATTGACCTGTAATAATATGGGTAATATTACTCCTTAGGGAGGGGTTCCCTTAGGATATTGAAACTGGGACTTCCTAATACCCCTTAAGGTTAATTACTGAGAAATTGCCCAAGCCCCCTGATGAGCCATAGTTGGGGAACCATTGGCAGAATACCCCATCCTCACCCCTCTCCCCCCCCCCATGTTCCCCCCAGTAGGTTTCTTGGCAGGATAGCCCCAACCTGACTGATGATATCAATGGTGCTAGAGGGGGAGTATGGAAGGGGCTTGAGATGAAGGATAACGCATGTCTAAAAAAAGTTGTTTCCCATATATATATATATATATCCATATTTTTTGGTCCATATATTAATTTTTCTCATATATATAATTTTTTCTGTGTGTATATAAGGTATATATTCTATATTTTTATATTTATTTTTATGTGTATTTTTATTTTTATTAATTTCCCTGTATTTTTATAATTTTTACAATTTTATTTTAGCTAAATTGTCTTAGGGATAATGTAGTTATTAATATGACGGTAATATAGTATCCTAATTATTAGCTGGGCTTATAACACAAGAAATGCTGATTGAATTACCTGTGTGTATATAAGGTATATATTTTTATTTTATCCTTGTATTTCTCACATTTATATATATTTTTTATTAATATGACGGCAATATAGTTTCCTAACCATTAGCTGGGCTTACAATACAAGAAATGTTGATTGTATCACCTCTGCTGACACTTCAGACAAGGTGGGAGTGTCACTCCGCCTTGGCATGAGATGATTGGACGCGTTAGAATTATGGGGTGGAACTAGATCGGCGGCTCCCTACTAATGGACGTAGCGCGTGGCGTGCTGGCACCGTTGCTGAAGACGTCAATGACGAAACGCGTACGACGGCGCCACGCACGCTACGTCACTTCCGGGTACGGACTCTGTCTGGAACGCAGGTGGAGCGCAAACAGCTCCAACCCGCGGCACGCATCTTATTGTCACGGGCCCGTTCTCAGGCACATCTTTTACCCTGAGCTAGCAAACTGCTTATTTTACTTAGCTTATCCTTGTTTTTAAATTTATTTTATTTTTATTTTTATTTCACTCCGTTGTATGGTGATGGAGTCTTTTGAATAAAGGTTCTTATATTTACAACACATGATGGGAGCCTCCTATTTTTTCTTTTTATGAGGGAGCCATTGTGAACATTGAACCCAATAGTAAGGACACTACCTGGATGCTCGTTAGGACGGTGGGGGAGAAAAAAACGTGACCGCAACACCCCATGTAATCTGTCCCCTTCAGTTGGAGGATCCGGGAATCCATTGGGAAAACCAATAGCACGGAGATCATCCCGAATGCCCCGCATGAATGCTGTGGAGAGGAGACCGTGATTGAGACATCCTATGCTATCTGCCCCTTCTGGGGCTGTTGGATCTGGTGAGTGGGGACCCATAAGGGGGAGCACAAAAGTCACAGGAATTATCCGAGAGCACTCAAGTCACAAAATTGCTTGGAACACTGGGTCTGAACAAGTTATTTCACTTTAAGGACTATAATCACTGAAAAACTGCTAACTGGTTTTTGCACTAATTTTGATTATAAAATGTTTTTTTGCACTAACTTTGATTATAATATGTAATGTTATGGCACATATCTTTATATATATTTATTTATTTTGTACCGTTTAAGCAGAGTTTATTTATACTTATGGTTTGGATTATCTTGCACTAGTTTAGTGTATGTATATGTCCTATACATATACGGCATAGTTATCTCATTTGTGGTGGTATATGGTGCAGACCTGTCCCAGCTCACACCCCTTATTATAGGGATCTGAGTGAACCACAACCGAAGACGGTCCTTGTCCATAACAACCTTTTATCCCTGCTGGTATATGGTGGTGTACGTGTATATATATATGTGTGTAGGTACAGACATATAAATTTAAGGTAACTAGGTTTCCCTGCGGGTATTAGGTACCTTCATTGGGACTATAATGGGGGAAACCACCTGAGAACACACTAAACCACCCCTCCCATATATCACTCTATAGGGAGCGCCATACCCCTTGGTAACACAATTCTACGTTTCAGAACATAAACCTCATACCAGGTATGACAGGAGGAGGAATTAATTACACACTCACCTCCGGACCCAAATTACTCTAATTCCTCTCCCTCCTTCCCCTCTCCCTTTCTCCCTTTCCTACATTTACTTTCCTCCTTCTTTGGGACTCTCTTGTCCCTAACTTTCTGGTAACATACAGAGCCTTAAATTATTCACCTAAGGGAATTCACTGGTGGAACTTATCCGCCCGCCGGAGGGTCAATAGTCATTACGCAGTTATTTTTTTATACTCCATACTTGGGATGGATCTGCGCGGAAGGGGGCTCCCCCTATATTACCTTCCACAAGATATCAAACATCAGTTACTAGGTTCCGGGGTTCGGACACGGGGGTTCCCCGCACACTCCTACAGAATGTCCCCATTGGGGGGGTGTGCGGGACACCCCGGATAGTCTACCTCGGGAGTTAAGGATGCGGAGTGGTCCTATTGGTGTAACTCAAGATACAGCACAGGTTCTCTATGTTTACTTATACTTCATCTGCTTTATCTCTGCTCCAGGTATGTGACTATAGGGTAAACCTTCAATTTGATCTTATAAAGAGAATTAGCAGGAAGTAGTACCCTCACATTACTTCACTACATGGCATATGGTTGTGTAAATTACTGAAGTCTTGTATGTTTGCCTTGTCTACTTTTACATGATTATATAATGCTCTTTATTCAAAATTAATAAAAATATTTGAAAATAAAATAAAGAAAACTGACAACATACATTAATAAAAATTTCCACAACAGTTCCTCCTTTTTGTCATATGTTCCCATGTGTTCCTCGATGAATCTTGATCCTCTTCGTCAGTGCTTACAGTCCATACGAGTTCATAACACGGCCTGACTTGTAGACTCTGTTCTTCAGGAGGGTTGACTTATAGGGCGGACACGACAGGGTGACCTGTAGTAATCGCTGGTCGGTCTGGGATCCTCTGTGTCTTGTACGTGGGCTGGGCTTCGGGGTATCTCATCTCAGTGAGGAAGATGTGGTCATCTGCTCGGGCTCTGTTCACTCGTCCAATCAGGCAACAGGAGCACCTAATTACGACATATAGAAGGAACAAAAGTAAAACAACATGATTATATATACCCCTACTTCCTTCAACCATGATCCGATGGAAAATAAAAAAATTTTCATTGGATCATAAAAAGTTTCCTAAACCCTTAAAAGGATTCCAACCTTCACTCGTTATAGCTCTGGCTTTGCCTTGCAGGGATCTAAACCATATGGGCCTAAACTTTGTCACTAGTAGCCCCGATCCAGGTACAACTATCTTTACCTATGAATTCACAGAAACCACCCTTGGATGCCAACAGATAATCATGGGTCATCTTTTAATGTACGGGTCTTGATCTGCCGTTATTCCTGTGGGAACTTCCTTGTAGCTTCAACAGTTACATTGAACATCCCATCCCCAATGGTTGAGAAATTGTTCAATTGTTTCATAAGCTCAAGCCCCAAGCGTGTACAAGCAGGAAACCATGCCCAGACCTGGTCGAGGTTGGTGAACAATTCCCTTCTATCTGTCCCTGCCATTCTTACCTTCTCTGGCGCCATCAGATCCTCACGATCCACCGCAACATAAGATGCTGGGATGAGTTTCACTAGGATGCATGAACCTCTTGCATTAGGGAGAATTACCTTATAAGCTGTAGACCCGCATAAATACCAAACTAAGGTTGAAGCACACTTGTGAGCTACCTAGTTGTCCCGATACCCAAATCGGCAAGAACCAAAGATATTGTTAAAACTATAACCAATTTTCCCCTTTAAAAATGTATCATTAAATTCTATTGACAAGTGTCTGTTTGGAGTTTTTACTAGTTTGTCAAAACTCCTCATACCAATATGAACATCGTATATAGCATGTACCGCTGTCATTTCTGGGGTACTAAAGCTCGGTGGAGATTCAGAGTAGACCCAGCAATTGGTCTTGTTCGCGTTCTTAGCTAGTTGGAGAATACACTTTAAACAATAAGTTGGGATTCTCTTCATCGTTACCCTTGCCGAAATATACTAAACTAAAAGATATAAATAAACAAAGATAAACCTCATCCTTTGGTTTAGTTGAGCAGCTTCTTGCAGTGGCTGGCATAGATCCAGTTGTCTCATCCAAGCTTTTTTACAATGACCCACTCACCTGGTTGGAAAGAATGTAAACCGGTTATTGTGTCAGGGTCCAGGAGGGACTCATGAACCCTGTGGTGAACCTTTTGAAGTTCATGTTACAGTGACTGCACCCACCCCATCAGCTGAGAATGTTGACAGCTGCTGAGGAAAGTACAACCAAGTTTTTGGTTGACCTCCAAACAAACCTAACTCAATGACTGTGGTTACTGCATAACCTGTGCGTGGCTTACCATCTGGGGTGTAATACCTGGAACCATTGACAAAAAGGTTCTTAGCATCTGGGATGGGAGCCTCCTTCACCGTACTACTGCTTGCTGATTCAAATTCCATCAAAGAAAGACTGTCATGGAACATGTCATCCTACTAGGTCAAAAACTTGGCTAGAATTAGAGCGGTTAGTATTATTGGTTTGAAAATTGTCATTCTTACCATTTTCTTCCTTAACCCGCAGGGTTTAGAATGTGCAGAAAAAAACAATGAAACAATGAAATAGCCTATGATACTTTTACCTTCTTAGCCGTGTGTATTTATGCATGTGTATAACTATCCACATACACCTGCTTTCTATGTAACCTGAAAAGATACTTATAAACAAAAGTTATTACTCTATCCTTCATATTTAACCTGCAAAGAATGGTAAACAATACAGCATCCGTGTACATTGATAAATTGTCACTGAAATTCCTCAAAACCGACAACAACAAAACCCTCTGTAACCCTTACTTTCACGCTCCTACTAAAATACAACAGCTGCAACACGTAAGAGGGCTGTCGGGGTAGGTTCAAACATATTCTTGTTACTACATACAATGAGAAGACTAAAACATGAGACAAACATTTAGATACAAATTTGGGGGATATATTTCATAGTTCCCAAAACAAAAATGAAAAAACAAAAACAACCAGACAGAATGCTGCAGTCACTCTTTTAGCAATAGAAAAAAATACAATGGCAAAAACACGAGAGCAGCTTGAAATCTTGCATGGGCCAGCCACACAAAGTTCAAAAAGGCATGAAAATTTTAACCACACAAACATGTACTACACATCCATCAACCCACTCATCATTACAGATTTATTAAGTCACAGCTGAACTACTTCCAAGGTATTTTTATTCTGTGGTCTCGTACCTTCAGACATCAAAAGTACCTTCCAAAAGAATACACCTTACAGTACCCTCTGACCATATATGCCAATCTTTAAGGGGTCTCATGTCTGGAGCCCCAACCCAGACCTCATGTACTATGCAGCTGTCTGACTGGTGTGGAGTCTTATTTTATTCCTCCAACACATGGATGGCCAACATTACCCATGACGATTCGAATCGCTTATGATGGTCCCTGCGTCCAGGGCACTCTCGCACTAACTTTCGGAGCAGTACTGCCTAGTGACCATTTTTAGAGTACTGGCACCAGCGTATTCTGATTATTATACACGGCCTCCCAGTATGCTAGTGAACTACTCCTCATGTTGATAATGCTAATACAATCGCGCACTGGAATTCCAACTATTATACACGGCCTGACCGGTCTCACGATATACAGCCTTCTAAAAGCATTCATCAGACAACTACAAAACACCACCAAAGCTATTCAAAACAATATTATGGCTTCTATCTGTACCTAGATGTTACAAAAATAATGTTGATGCCTCTCGTTTACTCTCTACCCAAAACTGTATTACAGTATAAAACTTCACAGAACAACTGGAATTACATTTAAAAACCAAAAGTGATTTCATCCTTCCAAACACAAGTCCCTTTGTCCACATGCTTGTTTCAAAAGACCCCAAGCCTCTCCCACCAACTTCCTGTTGTCTGCTCAGCTCTAAAAAAAAAAAAACATCTAACTGGTTTATTTACATATCAATGGACAGGAAGAGGGAGGGGGAGGGAAAGCCTGGAATAGCTTCATTGTGGAGGTCATTTACTATAGCGCTGCGGTGCTAATTAGCGCTAATTCGCGGCAATTTAGCGCTAAAACGGTATTCACTATAGTGCTGGTGAGAAAATACTCCCAAAATAGAATTTACTATAGTTCCCTGAAACCAAATAGCGCCTAAACCCTTACTCTGCTAAAACCTAGAGAAGTGCACATGGAAATAATGTTTAGAGCATGATATAATTGCCTAAATGGTACTGAAATATGCGGTATATTATTTACAGATAATCTGCTTTTAAACTGTGTGAAAAAGTGATTTCTACACTGAAATATCTTTAAAAGTCTGAGAAGTGAAAAATATATTTTTTTCTGTCACTTTCACTTGTTACTCTCCATCTCACAACAATTTTTACCCAAACTCACACAGGTGTCTTTACAATCCACAAACAATACCATTGCTGATACAAATTTAAAATGAATCACAATTTTTTGTGCTTTTTATGATTTCCAAATATTCATAATTTGAGCCCAAAAAATGTGATATGTGTACCAACTTCAGAAATCAAAATGTAATTCCCAAGAATTTGAGGGTAATATTCTACTCTCACCCACAAAAAAACACCAAATATCACAGAATAAACCAAGAAGAATAACTCTTGAGTAATGTAATTCCATCACCTGTATTTTCAAAGAAATGCAGTATTTATGTGTTTTTATGTGTATTCATGTTTAGTTATGTGTAGGAGGTGTGGCAGCTCCGTGGCTTAGAGGTTAGAACTTTTGCTTAGCATCCCTGAGCGTCTGGGTTCAAATCCCAAACATGCTGCTTCATGTAGAGTTGTCTCATCTCCCAGGTCCTATAAATATGTCTAAACTTAGTATTTATCTGTAGGAGGGTTCCACCACCATTGTAAATCTTTTCCAGATACACTATTTAGCCAAAAGTATTGGGACGCCTGCCTTTACACACACATGAACTTTAATGGCAGCCTAGTCTTAATCCCTAGGGTTAAAATTTGATTTGGCCCACCCTTTGCAGCTAAAACAGCTTCTGGGAAGGCTGTCCACAAGGTTTAGTGTGTCTATGGGAATGTTTGATCATTCTTCCAGAAGTGCATTTGTGAGGCCAGGCACTGATGTTGGATGAGAAGGCCTGGCTCGCAGTCTGTGCTCTAATTCAGCCAAAGGGTGTTCTATTGGGTTGAGGCCAGGACTCTGTGCAGGCCAGTCAAGTTTCTCCACCCCAAACTTGCTAACCCATGGGGAGGTAAAGACATGCCACTGTGGAAGACTTTTTAGTTTAAATGCGTCGGTACGGCACCTCTTGCTTCCCACATTGCCATTTTATGTATTTTTGTGATCACTTTTTATACGCCATTTTATCTTCAATAAGCCTACCTTGGTTGACCTACGCCATGTGGAGTCCCTTTTTACTTTGTTTCCCCATGATGGAGTTCTGATGACCACCTGGGACCATCTTCATTGCTGGAACGGTTTGGCGGGTGTCCAATTCTTGGGAACTTCCATTTTTACCTACATCTATCACTGTCCAGATTGGAGTTTGAGGCCTACAGGAGACCATCCGGTTTGGCGTCACCACTGGGGATTTAATAACCCAAAGCCCTATAGACGCACTGCCGTACGGTAGGTGCGTCCTACAGATCTGGTAAGAGTACCCATTCTTCTACCTGAATGTTTGTTCCTGCTCACCTTGCTCTTTGGTACCTTTCTCAGTTTGGTTGAAGATTGAGGAGCCAGTCTTCCTACTATTTGGACATTTCTGTGGACATTTTTCCCATTTTTGTATTAATTTTTTCACATATTTTATGAGGTTTACCACCCTATATTAACACTGTTTCCTAAAGCACCCATCCTGTCCATTTGTTTGGGACGGATTGGATGCATATAGGTAATTATTACCTTTAGCGCTACACTTAATGTTTTCATTTTCACTTTGACTTGGTTTGTTTGTGTGTTAGCAGCTCTTTATTTATGTTCCATTGGGTATAGCGCAGTATTTTCACTTTTTTCACAAACATTCCCATAGACACACTCCTAAACCTTGTGGACAGCCTTCCCAGAAGAGTGGAAGCTGTTATAGCTGCAAAGGGTGGGCCAAATGAGTTTTGAACCCAATACTAATACTGGGATGCCATTACAGTTCATGTGTGTTTAAAGGCAGGCGTCCCAATACTTAGGCCAATATATTGTATATTGCTTGTCACACTGAGCATGGCAATGGACTTAGGGCTGGTTCACACCACAGAGATTCAGAGAACATGTGTGAGGCTACCTGGTGGCTAAGTGGGTAGCAGTTCTGTCCAGCAGCACCTGGAAGGTTGGTTCAATTCCCCAACATGCTAATGCTTGTGTTGAAGTTTATATGTTCTCCCTGTGTGGGTTTCTCACTACAATCCAATGACATGCTGGCACCTTATTTGTCTCCTGTCGAAATAGGTTCTAATGTAAGAAAGTTACTTTTGGACTTTAGATTGGAAGCTCATTGCAGCCAGCGACTGATGTTAATGTTTGTTAGCACTAATCATGCCCAGGGACTTGGACATTTAAAATTTTAGGGTTTACACTGCACAGGTACATATGCTTAGAAAACTGTTGCTTTGTTTATGTGGATGCAAATGGACTTTGATCTTTGGCCCGTAGTTGGAGATTTGATGCACATAGCCAAGGGCTAACACAGTTGCAAATAGTATTATGTGTTCCTGCTCATCAGGTGCAATCACTTTAGACATACATGAAGAGATAGATTGAAAGATACTGGTGGGCGTGTACTTCTATTGGGTGTGTCAGTGTGCTAACAATAAAACCTCTCTTATATAAAGGCCTGCAGTAGGGGGGGTTCGTTTGGCCTGAGAAGGTCAGTTTTTTTGCTGTGATTTGTGGGGGAGAAGGAATGATATTGGCCTATTGACAAATGCCCAACTAGGGATATTTGCTGAAATTCTTGTGCATTTTTTCAATCAAAAGTGGGTTTATGTGGCCATGCTGTCAAAGTTGTGTGTGTGTTGTTCCTGTCTGATCATGAAAAACATCGTTTGGGAGCATCTGCTGACCTTCTACCCTTTTTGATCTTGTTGTTTAAGTGTGTACACCAAAATGCAGCTTCCAGCAGAACATGGTCACTAGGGATGAGCTTCGAGTTCGAGTCGAACTCATGTTCGACTCGAACATTGGCTGTTCGCAAGTTCGCCGAACAGCGAACAATTTGGGGTGTTCGCGGCAAATTCGAATGCCGCGGAACACCCTTTAAAAGTCTATGGGAGAAATCAAAAGTGCTAATTTTAAAGGCTAATATGCAAGTTATTGTCATAAAAAGTGTTTGGGGACCCAGGTCCTGCCCCAGGGGACATGGATCAATGCAAAAAAAAGTTTTAAAAACGGCCGTTTTTTCAGGAGCAGTGATTTTAATAATGCTTAAAGTCAAACAATAAAAGTGTAATATCCCTTTAAATTTCGTACCTGGGGGGTGTCTATAGTATGCCTGTAAAGGGGCGCATGTTTCCTGTGTTTAGAACAGTCTGACAGCAAAATGACATTTTGAAGGAAAAAACTCATTTAAAACTACCCGTGGCTATTGCATTGCCGACAATACACATAGAAGTTCATTGATAAAAACGGCATGGGAATTCCCCAAAGGGGAACCCCGAACCAAAATTAAAAAAAAAAAAAGACGTGGGAGTCCCCCTAAATTCCATACCAGGCCCTTCAGGTCTGATATGGATATTAAGGGGAACCCCGGCCAAAATTTAAAAAAAAAAAAAAAAAATGACGTGGGGTTCCCCCTAAATTTCATACCAGACCCTTCAGGTCTGGTATGGATTTTAAGGGGAACCCCGCGCCAAAAAAAAAAAAACGGCGTGGGGTCCCCCCAAAAATCCATACCAGACCCTTATCCGAGCACGCAACCTGGCAGGCCGCAGGAAAAGAGGGGGGGACGAGAGTGCGCCCCCCCCTCCTGAACCGTACCAGGCCACATGCCCTCAACATTGGGAGGGTGCTTTGGGGTAGCCCCCCAAAACACCTTGTCCCCATGTTGATGAGGACAAGGGCCTCATCCCCACAACCCTGGCCGGTGGTTGTGGTAGTCTGCGGGCGGGGGGCTTATCGGAATCTGGAAGCCCCCTTTAACAAGGGGACCCCCAGATCCCGGCCCCCCCTGTGTGAAATGGTAAGGGGGTACAAAAGTACCCCTACCATTTCACTAAAAAACTGTCAAAAATGTTAAAAATGACAAGAGACAGTTTTTGACAATTCCTTTATTTAAATACTTCTTCTTTCTTCTATCTTCCTTCATCTTCTGGTTCTTCTGGTTCTTCTGGCTCTTCTGGTTCTTCCTCCGGCGTTCTCGTCCAGCATCTCCTCCGCGGCGTCTTCTATCTTCTTCTCCTCGGGCCGCTCCGCACCCATGGCATGGGGGGAGGCTCCCGCTCTTCTCTTCTTCTTCATCTTCTTCTCTTCTTCTCTTCTTCTTTTTCTTCTCCGGGCCGCTCCGCACCCATGCTGGCATGGAGGGAGGCTCCCGCTGTGTGACGGCGCTCCTCGCCTGACAGTTCTTAAATAACGGGGGGCGGGGCCACCCGGTGACCCCGCCCCCTCTGACGCACGGTGACTTGACGGGACTTCCCTGTGACGTCACGGGGAATGCCACAGGGAAGTCCCGTCATGTCCCGTGCGTCAGAGGGGGGCGGGGTCACCGGGTGGCCCCGCCCCCCGTTATTTAAGAACCGTCAGACGAGGAGCGCCGTCACACAGCGGGAGCCTCCCTCCATGCCAGCATGGGTGCGGAGCGGCCCGGAGAAAAAAATGAAGAAGAGAAGAAGAGAAGAAGGAAGAAGAGAAGAGGATGAAGAAGAAGATGAAGAGAAGAGCGGGAGCCTCCCCCCCATGCCATGGGTGCGGAGTGGCCCGAGGAGAAGAAGATAGAAGACACCGCGGAGGAGATGCTGGATGAGAACGCCACGGAGGAAGAGCCAGAAGAAGATGAAGGAAGATAGAAGAAAGAAGAAACATTTAAATAAAGGAATTGTCAAAAACTGTCTCTTGTCATTTTTAACATTTTTGACAGTTTTTTAGTGAAATGGTAGGGGTAAGTACCCCCTTACCATTTCACACAGGGGGGGGCGGGATCTGGGGGTCCCCTTGTTAAAGGGGGCTTCCAGATTCCGATAAGCCCCCCGCCCGCAGACCCTCACAACCACCGGCCAGGGTTGTGGGGATGAGGCCCTTGTCCTCATCAACATGGGGACAAGGTGTTTTGGGGGGCTACCCTCCCAATGTTCAGGGCATGTGGCCTGGTATGGTTCAGGAGGGGGGGGGCGCACTCTCGTCCCCCCCTCTTTTCCTGTGGCTTGCCAGGTTGCGTGCTCGGATAAGGGTCTGGTATGGATTTTTGGGGGGACCCCACGCCGTTTTTTTTTTGGTGCGGGGTTCCCCTTAAAATCCATACCAGACCTGAAGGGTCTGGTATGGAATTTAGGGGGAACCCCACGTCATTTTTTTTTAAATTTTGGCCGGGGTTCCCCTTAATATCCATACCAGACCTGAAGGGCCTGGTATGGAATTTAGGGGGACTCCCACGTCAATTTTTTTTAAAATTTTGGTTCGGGGTTTCCCTGTGTTGAATTCCCATGCCGTTTTTATCAATGAACTTCTATGTGTATTGTCGGCAATGCAATAGCCGCGGGTAGTTTTAAATGGAATTTTTCCTTCGAAATGTCATTTTGCTGTCAGACTGTTCTAAACATGCCCCTTTACAGGCATACTATAGACACCCCCTCAGGTATGAAATTTAAAGGGATATTACACTTTTATTGTTTGAATTTAAGCATTATTAAAATCACTGCTCCTGAAAAAACGTCCGTTTTTAAAACTTTTTTTTGCATTGATTCATGTCCCCTGGGGCAGGACCCCGGTCCCCAAACACTTTTTATGACAATTACTTGCATATAAGCTTTTAAAATTAGCACTTTTGATTTCTCCCATAGACTTTTAAAGGGTGTTCTGCGGCATTCGAATTTGCCGCAAACACCCCAAATTGTTCGCTGTTCGGCGAACTTGCGAACAGCCAATGTTCGAGTCGAACATGAGTTCAACTCGAACTCGAAGCTCATCCCTATTGTACATTTACATTTTAGCAATACTATCCATGTGAATCCCCATGAATACCCCTTTGTCACATAATCGCACAATAAATCGCAAGGAGTGTACATATATTGCCACTCCAGGCAGTATCATTAGTGACTATAGTAATGCTTGCCAATAAAGAAGACCCCGAGACCCCAATGCATTTCAACGTTTACATGGTCATTGTCTTCCTCAGGGGGTCCTTTAGGTTCCTTGGTACCGTATGCACTTTTAGCCGGAGTTATCTTAAAAACTGAAAGGATCAAAGAAGTTCCCCTCTTCTGACGCTGGACTCCGTTGCACCACTGTCCCTACCTGCACCCCAAGGGGAAACAGGACCAACCCATGGGGCTTATGAATGATCGCAGATGTGTAGCTCTCCTCCACACTTGGATGCAGGTAAAGAGCAGGAAACTGAGTATCTGTAAATTTTTGTTACTCTGACCTGTAGAGCCCCGTGACCTAATTATTGTTCATAGTGGAAAAATTATTGGTGTCTATGGCGTACCACAGGTAGATGCACAGTGTCTGATAACCAAGTTTAGCAGACAGGTGCATAGGAGGCCTCATAAAATGGTTGCCGTCTTACTCTGTCAGGGATCAGCTGGTGGTGTTTTCCTGATCCTATCACTACCGCAGGCAGCTACATTATTACCAGTTAGTGTAGTGCGTCCTCTGCACAGTGTTCAGCTAAAGCTACAAGTTAGTGTAGTGCGACCTCTGCACAGTGTTCAGCTAAAGCTACCTGTAGAAGATTGGTGGTGTTTTTCTAATCCTATCACTACCGCAGGGTATTCATGGGGATTCACATGGATAGTATTGCTAAAATGTAACTGTACAATTAGAACTTTTTTAATGAATTGATTGCCATGGGAGATGGTACCTTGTTGTTGCTTGTGTTGACTACTGGTATTTTATGTGATATTGATTGTATCTATGTAATGCATTCTATGTCAGAATTAAACAATATTTTTACCAAACATGGTTACTAAACATTGTTTCAAAAATATTTTGTTGCTTTATAGCCCTCCCGGGGAAACTTTTCCACCCATACGTTACTTTGCCTGCCCGTGCCATTCTGCCGCAGTATATCTGCTTGAGGCGGTCGGCAAGTGGTTAAAAGTGCTAGCGTTAGTGCCGGTGTTCTGCCGAGAAAGTTCCCCCTGGCGGATAAGGACTCCCCTGTACTGCGCAGGTGCAGCGCTTGCGCAGTACGAGCCCCCGCAAATAGCCGAAGCTGAACACCTGTGAGTTAGCTGTACACGGCGCCTGTAACAGGGCCCCTCGCGGGCTCGCTTTGCTCGCCATGCTTCGGGCACGGCCTCACTTCGCTCGACATATTTTTATTCTAACTCTGTCCACTTGGATGGTGGGGCAGAATGGAGTGCGTAGGCGCCATGTTCAACTTCAGAGACTTTCGGCAGCTCCTTGGTCATTCCTACTGAGCAAGTGCATGCGCAGTACAGGGGGGTCCTTATCCGCCGGGGGTACTTTCTCGGCAAGACACTGGCTATTAATGAATTGTTGGTCCCGACACGGAAACTCCCGTAGCGTCAGAGGGGGGCGGGGTCACCTGTACATGTCACTGGGTAACCCCAGCTTTTTAAGAACTGTCACGGCAGGTCTAGCGTCATTCAGTGGGCTCCTCCCATGGAGGCGGAACATGTCGTGGCAGCGTCTTTCTCCGTATCCCGGGACGAGGAAGGATTACATCGCTGGAATTTTTTTTTTTTTTTTTTTTTAATAAAGGACTTGTCCTATGCTGTGTCTGTGTTTTTTACAATTTTTTACACTTTTTTGTGAAATGGTAGTACAATGTACCCAGTAACATTTCACACAGGGGGGGCTGGGATCTGGGGGTCACCTTGTTAAAGGGGGCTTCCAGATTCCGATAAGCCTCGCAGACCCCCACAACCACTGGGCAAGGGTTGTGGGGATGAAGCCCTTGTCCCCATCAACATGGGGACATCCTCCCCATGTTGAGGGCATGTGGCCTGGTACAGTTCAGGAGGGGGGGTGATCTCTCGTCCCCCTTCTTTTCCTGCGGCCTGCCAGGTTGCGTGCTCGGATAAGGGTCTGGTATGGATTTTGAGGGGGACCCCCACACCATTACACCATTTTTTTTAAAAATTTGGCACGGGGTTCCCCTTAAAATCCATACCAGACCTGAAGGGTCCGGTATGGTATTTGAGGGGTACCCCCACACCATTTTTTTTTTAAATTTTGGAGTGGGGATTCCCCTTAATATTCATACCAGACCCAAAGGGCCTGGTAATGCACTGTGGGGGATCCCAGGCCATTTTTATCAATGAACTTTTATGTGTATTGTTGGGACCGACAATTAATTAATAGCCGGCACTAGCGCTAGCACTTTTAAATGACTTTTTTTTCCTTTGAAATGTCATTTTGCTGTCAGACTGTTCTAAACATGGGAAACACTTTACAGGCATACTATAGACACCCCCCCAGGTATGAAATTTAAAGGAATATTACACTTTTATTGGTTCACTCTAAGCATTATTAAAATCACTGCTCCCGAAAAAACTGCAGTTTTTAAAACTTTTTTTTGCATTGATACATGTCCCCTGGGGCAGGACCCGGGTCTCCAAACACTTTTTATGGCAAAGAACTTGCATATAAGCCTTCAGTGAGAACTTTGGATTTTGCAGGTTCGAGCCCCACTATTCCAGCATATGTGATCTGACAGGCATTATTGTCGGCAATAGCGCTGCTTTCCATTTGCATTAGCGCTGAGATTCTGAGAGTTGAAGTCTTTCTGGCCTTTTTTGAGAGCTATTTTCTGGCACTGCGGGATAATTTTTTAGCACTATAGTAAATGACCCCTGTCACATACCTGGTAGGTAGAGCTCGAAATGCAGGGAACGGCGTCTTGTAGTCCAGCAGCAGGATGTAGACAGCAGGGAGGTGACTTTTAGTCCAGCAACTGGATGTAGACAGCAAGGAGGTGTCTTGTAGTCTAGCAGCAGGATGTAGACAGCAGGGAGGTGTCTTGTAGTCCAGCAGCAGGATGAAGACAGCAGGGAGGTGACTTGAAGTCCAGCAACCGGATGTAACAGCAAGGAGGTGTCTTGTAGTACAGCAGCAGGATGCAGACAGCAAGGTACAGGCAGGCCGGGTCAAACACAGGCAGGCAGATCAGGTACAGAAGGAGAATAGTCAAAGTCCAAAGCTGAGATCAGGGCAGGCAGCAAACAGGGTAGTCAGGAACAGTCCAACAGGTATCAGGTGGCAAATACAGAATACAGGTAACAAGGCAGTAGGGGTCTCCAGGAAGGCTGTAGACCGGACAGCAAGGCAGCAATGGAACAGTCCCCTTTAAATAGCATATCTTGGCACCAAGTGCTGTCACAGGGAGCGCGCGCGCCTGTGCGCCGCTATTGTGCATGCGCGTGCGCCGGATGGCGCTTCTGTGCACAGACACTCTTTTAAACTTCAAATTGCTAGAACGCTTTTCCTGACATTGCTCCCCTCCAATGGGCAGCCTCCGGATGCCCAACTGGGCCATTTTACTAGGATGAGTTCTCTTAAAGGCTAGAATTAGTCTTTTGGCGTGGATATTAGTCTCTGGTTCCCAAGAGTTATCCTCAGGACCGTACCCTTTCCATTTGTCCAGATATTAAATTTGGTTGCGTCTTTTCCGACAGTCTATGATTGATTCCACCTCAAATTCCTCCTCACCGTCGATGAGCACAGGTTCAGGAGGACCAGTGTTTTGGTTAAGGAAGGGATCCGGAACTGAAGGTTTAAGGAGGGCCACATGAAAGACTGGATGAATACGAAATGACTCCGGTAATTTTAATTCATAGGCCACATCGTTGATCTTCCTTACCACTGGGAAGGGACCCACAAACTTAGGGCCCAGTTTCCTGGAAGGGCATGCCAACTTCACATTCAGGGTAGACATGATCTCCTATCTTCAGATTAAGCTCCCCTCTCCTCTTTTTATCAAATGTCACCTTGTTCCGTTCCTGAGTCTTTGACATGATCTCTTGGAGTAGCCTATTGTTAGTACTGAAAAAATTCAAGGTTTCCTGGACAGCTGGACTCGAACACTCCGGAACGTTGTTGGACAAAAACAAGGGATGAAAACCATAGTTCGCAAAAAATGGAGACTGATTAGTTGCAGAGTGAACAGAGTTATTGTAAGCGAACTCAGCCAGAGGTAATAGGGGAGCCCAGTCATCTTGGGAAAAACAAGAATAGCACCATAAGTATTGTTCCAAGGTCTGGTTTGTTCGTTCAGTCTGACCATTAGTCTGAGGATGGTAAGCAGAAGAAAAGGAGAGGTCAATCCTCAGGGATAAACATAGGGCTCTCCAGAACTTGGATATAAATTGCACCCCTCGATCAGATACAATGTTTGCAGGTATACCATGGAGCCTTACAATTGCTCTAATAAAGATCCCCACAGTCTCTGAAGCAGAGGGGGTACCCTTCATAGGCAAGAAGTGGGCCATCTTGGAAAGTCTGTCAACCACTACGAAAATAGTGGTATAGCCCTCGGATGGTGGTAATTCAATGATAAAATCCATGGAGATCATCCTCCATGGTCTTTCTGGAACAGGAAGAGGTCTTAGCAACCCCTAGGTCTTGCTCTTGCGTCCCTTGTTTTGGATGCAGGTAATGCATGATTCCACATAGTGTTTACAATCCTCCCATAGCTGAGGCCACCAGAATGTGCATTGGAGCAGTTCGGAGGTCTTGTGTATCCCGAAGTGGCCAGCTAATTTGTGGTCATGGCAGGATTTGAGAACAGCAAAGATCTTATCTTTGTGCCATAATAATCCGTCTCTGGACTGTAGAGTGACATCTGCTGGAAGGGAAGTTGTTGAAGATGCCTGTCTGATTTAGGACAGCAGATCTCCTTGGAGCATCAGAAAGTTCCCAGGAGCAAGAATGGTGTCTAGGGGAGAAAAAGCTTCAGGTTCACTGAACATTCGGGACAGCGCATCTGGTTTGGTATTTTTTGATCCCGGTCTGTAAGTAATGTGAAAAGTGAACCTGGTGAAGAAGAGTGCCCATCTGGCCTGGCGTGGTTTCAATCTTTTGGCAACCTTCAGGTACTCCAGGTTCTTGTGGTCAGTGTACACCAGAATAGGATGGTCCGCTCCCTCAAGGAGATAGCGCCATTCCTCAAGTGCGGCCTTGATTGCTAGTAGCTCCCTGTCCCCAACATCATAATTCCTTTCGGCCTCGGTTAACCTGTGGGAGAAGAATGCCACTGGGTGCAATAAAGCCTTGGAGCCCTGTCTCTGCGAAAGTACCCCTCCTACTGCTATCCTGGAAGCATCTACTTCCAATATGTAGGGTAAGGCTGGATCGGGGTGCTTCAGGACGGATGCTGATACAAATTGGTCTTTCAAGGAAGTAAAAGCAGCTTGAGCCTCAGGAGACCATTGGAACCAGGTGCCTTGCCGAGTCAGTCTTGTGATGGGGGTGATGATGGAAGAAAATCCCTTGATGAATTTGCGATAGAAATGTGCAAATCCTACAAAGCGCTGTACTCCCTTCTTGTCTGTCGGAGCCGGCCACTCCAAGATGGCAAAAACCTTCTGTGGATCCATCTTGATACCATCTATGGAGATGATCAGACCCAGAAACTGAATGCTTTGGTGTTCAAATTCGCACTTTTCGGGTTTGGCGTACAGGCCATGTTGGCGGAGCCGGGCTAGAACTTTCTTGACATGCTCTTGGTGGATAGACAGGGAAGAGGAGAAGATCAGGATGTCGTCCAGATGTACTATGACAAACAGATCAAGATAGTCTCTAAAAATATAATTCACGAAGTGCTGAAAAGTGGCAGGAGCATTACATAACCCAAAGGGCATCATCAGGTATTCAAAGTGTCTGAAGCGGGTGCGGAAGGCAGTCTTCCATTCGTCCCCACTCCGGATCCGGACTAAGTTGTATGCTCCCTGAAGATCAAGTTTGGTGAATATGGCTGCAGTTCCCAGCCTCTGAAATAGTTTGGGTACCAAAGGTAGGGGGTACCAGTTTTTGATTGTAATTTTATTAAGGTCCCGGTAGTCTACGCAAGGGTGTAGGGAATGGTCTTTTTTCTCCACAAATAAGATTCCTGCTCCAGCCGGAGAGATGGAAGGCCGTATGAACCCCTTTTCCAGATTCTCATCAATATACTTTTTAAGCGTACCAAGCTCCAGTTCGGTTAAGGGAAAAATTCGCCCAAAGGGGACCTCTGCCCCGGGAAGAAGTTCAATTGGGCAGTCGTAGGGTCTGTGTGGGGGAAGTGTCTCTGCCCCTTTCCGACTGAACACATCCAGGAAATCATGGTACGCTTCTGGAATGGTTTGGCAGGTTTCAGCATCGGTCTCCAGACACAGCAGGGAAGATGGAACGATAGTAGATCCTTGTGGGCAATGCTGACGGCAGTAGGGAGAGGGAAAACTGATGTTTCCAGTAGACCAGTCAATTCGTGGGTTGTGAGCTTTGAGCCAGGGCATGCCCAGTATGATGGGAAACAGAGGTGACTCAATGATGTCAAGACGGAGTAGTTCCGGGTGGTTGCCAGAAATTATGGTGTCTAAAGGAACTGTCTCTTGTGTTACAGGCCCAGATTTAATAGCCGATCCGTCGGCCAGGTGTACAGACAGTCCCTGTGCTCTGGGTCATAGAGGGATCTGGACCTTGTGAGCAAAACATAAGTCCATAAATCCGCTACAGGCTCCAGAATCAATTATAGCGGTTGCCCGGATGTTCCCTCCTGGAAGCTGTAGAGAAAGGGGAACAGCCAGGTGAGTGGTATTGTTAAACACAGCAGATAAGGAAGTAGAAGAGAAGGTAGTGCACTTACAGGTCTTTGCAGGACAAGTCCTTACGTAGTATCCAGATTCCCCGCAATAGAGGAGGAGGTTGTTAGCCCGCCGGCGTTGTCGTTCTTCAGGGGTGAGTGAAGGACGGATCAGGCCAAGTTGCATTGGTTCAGAGGTATCAGTAGGGGTGTGTGCAGGAGGATTTGGCACACGTGGTAACATCCACACCGGGCAATAGGGCTGCACGTTCTGCCCTACGTTCTCTTAGGCGCCTGTCAATTTGGATCGACAGGTTGATAAGGTCTTCAAGTGTAGCCGGAATACCCACCCGGGCCAATTCATCTTTTAATGGTTCAGAAAGTCCCATACGAAACTGGTAGCGTAGGGCGACGTTGTTACAGTTTGTGTCGGAACTCCAGCGTCTGAATTCAGATGCATAGTCCTCTGCCGTCCTACGGCCCTGCTGAAGTGAGAAGAGTGCTGCTTCCACGGTAGCTGCTTGTTGTGGGTCTTCATATGGGAGAGCCATGGCTCGGAAGAAAGTATCCAGGTGGCCGAGGCAATTATTCTTCTGCTCCAAAAGGCGATGGGCCCATGCCTGGGGTTCGTCCAGTAGGAGGGAAATGACGAACCCCACTTTAGTGGTTTCTAAGGAAAAAGTTCTGGGTTGTAATGCAAAAAAAAGTTCACAGGCATTACAGAATGCCCTAAACTTGCTGTGGTCCCCGGAGAACCTTTCTGGTGTGGGTACTTTAGGTTCAGGAGGTAACATGACCACTGAGGGAGCAGTAGGTGGACCCGGAGCTGGGGTGGAGAGAACTTGGACACGCTCTTCTAGTTGCTTATAACCGTCTTGTAAGTCTTTGACAGCTTGCGTGAGTCCAGCTAGGATGACGGCATAAGTCCTCCATGGGCGACGTCCCCTGCGTGGGCTCGGACATGGCTGTCCGGTACTGTCATGTACCTGGTAGGTAGAGCCCGGAATGCAGGGAACGGCCTCTCGTATACCTCAGACTCGGGAACCCCTGGTAGTGATGACAGGGGCTCGAGAGTACGAAGGGGCACAAGTGCCTGACTGGAAAGCTGGAGCAGAGGGCTGGATCTGGTAGTCAGCTGGAAGGTGTCCTGTAGTCCGACAGCAGGATGCAGACAGCAGAGAGGTGACTTGTAGTCCAGCAATCGGAGGTAGACAGCAAGGAGGTGTCTTGTAGTCCAGCAGCAGGATGTAGATAGCAGGGAGGGGACGTGTAGTCCAGCAACCGAATGTAGACAGCAAGGAGGTGTCTTGTAGTCCAGCAGCAGGATGAAGACAGCAGGGAGGTGACTTGTAGTCCAGCAACCAGATGTAACAGCAAGGAGGTGTCTTGTAGTACAGCAGCAGGATGCAGACAGCAAAGTACAGGCAGGCCGGGTCAAACACAGGCAGGCAGATCAGGTACAGAAGGTAAATCCAGGAGAATAGTCAAAGTCCAAAGCCGAGATCAGGGCAGGCAGCAAACAGGGTAGTCAGGAACAGTCCAACAGGTATCAGGTGGCAAATACAGAATACAGGTAACAAGGCAGTAGGGGTCTTCAGGAAGGCTGTAGACCGGACAGCAAGGCAGCAATGGAACAGTCCCCTTTAAATAGCATATCTTGGCGCTAAGTGCTGTCACAGGGAGCGCGCACCCACACGTGCCCGTGCGCCGCTATTGCGCATGCGCCGGGTGGCGCTTCTGTGCACAGGCACTCTTTTAAACTTCAAATTGCTGGAACGCTTGCAAGAAGGCTTTTCCTGACACCCCCATTATGTCTATCAAGACATTAAAAAAATCTATGGCTAACATCATATAGGAGACTTCAACAATTTTAAAAACCTTTTGTCCAGGAGAGGGTGGAATAAACCCCCATTTTGCAAATGGGAGGGAATCCCCCTCAACTCACATTTCCCCTGGGCAGTCAGACCACAAGTTTTGAGACCAAAATACCACACAACAGCGCAACTAAAGCCAAAAACTGAAACTCCTGCAAAAACATGGCTCACCCTCACTAAATGCTGAAACCTGGACCAAAAGCAGAGCAATTTCACCAGAACCAAACCACAACAGACACGAAATGGCAGTTGCAACAAATGAAAACCAAGCCATGGCCACATGGTGACTACAGGATATTGGTCGACAACAATCGGACTGCATAGTAGATAGCAAAATGGCCGACAACAATCAGACCATATGGTGATATTAACAAATGAAATGCAGTTGCTGATTCCGCCAAAACCATCACAAACCGAGATATCTTCACTAGAAAACCAAAACTTTCTCCACAAAAACTGACTACACAATTGAGAATGAACATTTAGCCGTAGACACACACTTTAGGCTACATAAAACACAAAATAACACAACTCAAACATACACTCTTGTTCCCAAGGGAAGGTCATATACTTCTACAGGAACAAGACATTGAGAAATACAAACAGCAAACAATAGAGCTCCCCCATGCTATTGCCCATGAATCTGAGAGCATCCACAGGGCTTAGCCCATTCAAGAAACAGCTCTCATTGTAAATGCTTCCAGCAACATGGCTCATTGAATATGCGGCAGCCATTTTCAAAAGCAACATCAAAATGACCATTACTAAAAAATATTATTACCCATATGGGGACATGTGTCTTGGTCCCATACAAAGGTAATAATCACAATTCATACATTTCTATTTCTCATATACATCACAAACTTATTACACAGCATACAGTTACACAGCCTGCTTAGTCATACACAACATTCACTTTAGGTTTGTATTAAATGGGACCTATAGAGGATTTACATATAGGTGCTTCCCCAATTAATAGACCTACTTACAATGACAAAAATATAACCTACAATTAAAGTCTCGTCATTATACAGAAAGCGACAAAAAAACATAAGGTTCTTTGCCTAACAGAACTTGCCCCATACAGCAGACAGAGAATCAAGATCCCAAACACAGTACAGCAAAAATGTTCAAAAAACTTGAAGTATGGTTGTCTTACCATAGACCGGCCTTTGCTGGTCTGGTTCTGGATGTCTCTTCCCTCCTCAAAGTCCGCTGAATTAGGAAGATCTGTTGGCTTCCTTTCTGGCCTACCAAACCGAGGGAAATTTTAAGCTTCTCCCTATAAGCAAATAATTTCTCTGCGCTTAAAAGCACAAAAACAGCTCTCTTATATAATGCCGGGAAAGCGCGCTTGCATTTCCCAAAGTAACACAGACACAGATGCTGGTATCACATTGAGCTTATCAGAATCCTCCAGAGAATAGCCAGGTCCTTTTATTTATACTATAAACATGAATAACAAAGAAAGGTGGTGGCTTCAGAATCAGCCAATCAGAAACTTGTATTCTTTCATAAGAACCAATCACATACACATATATGTGGGATATAGGTGTAGCGCTATAGAAAAAACATGATTGAAAAGTCCATAGAAGATTTTTTTTATAGGTTGTCTGAAGCAGTCAAAAGCAATTCACAACAGGTTTCTGCAGACTTAAAGGGAGAGAAAGCCCATCACCATCACCCAAACACACTGACCCTTACCGTCTGCAGGTGGGTTATATAACATAAGAATAAAGGATGGAAACCACAGGAAACAGGCGTCTCTTTATCTCAGGCTCCTCACTCCAATGATGCAATAGAGATTAATAGCTAACGAAAACACTCCACATTTGCAGTGAAATATTAGGTATACATGTAAACGAAAAAGGATGAACTCATTGCGCAGACATTCCAAATAAAGGCAAATTCCTACCACTGAGATGGCCGCAGCTCCTCCGTTCTCTCCGATGCGTCGCTCGTCTATAAGCTCCGCCCGATGTTTCGTCACTATCGTGCATCATTGACGCCGCTGATGAAGCACGATAGTGACGAAACGTCGGGCAGAGCTTAGGGACGAGCGACGCATCGGAGAGGACAGAGGAGCTGTGGCCATCTCAGTGGTAGGAAGCGCTGGTCGCTTTCCTCAATTCGCTTTTAACTTTTTGCCTAAATGTGAGTTTTCATTTGTAAACCGGTGCCTAATAAATTTGCCTTTATTTGGAATGTCTGCACAATGAGTTCATCCTGTTTCGTTTACATGTATACCTAATATTTTGCTGCAAATGTGGAGGGTTTTTGTTGGCTATTAATCTCTATTGCATCATTGGAGTGAGGAGCCTGAGATAAAGAGACGCCTGTTTCCTGTGGTTTCCATCCTATATTGTTATGTTAAATAACCCACCTGCTGATGGTAAGGGTCAGTGTTTTTGGGTGATGGTGATGGTCTTTCTCTCCCTTTATGTCTGCAGAGACCTGCTGTGAATTGCTTTTGACTGCTTCAGACAACCTATATACAAAAATCTTCTATGGACTTTTCAACCATGTTTTTTCTATAGTGCTACACCTATATCCCACATATCTTTCTATTGTAGCCCATCCTTATTTTTTTTTTGTTATAGCGCAACAAATTCATTTTTTATTTTTTACATACGTGTATATATTCAAATAGAAATACAGTAGTGACGTGTGCAGACAGTCATGTGCAGACGGTCATGTGCAGGGCCATGCGGCAAGCGTCTTTGTGACATAAGAGTGTCTCACAATTTGAACACTACCTACATGGCTCTGAACACGATCGTGTGCACATTCCCACTGCTACCAATAATGCGAGCTGTACTCTATCATGGCTCAGTAGGCCATAATTTTGAATGGTTATGCTATGGTTCCCATGTATGCAGATCTGCTTTCTTAGGAGTTTAGATGTGGCCAGTCCCTTGGTGAGGCATAAACAAACATTCTTAAGAGAGCAAACAGATCTGCCGTGTCCACTGGAAGGTTTACGCAGCCAATGGTCTTCCACCATCGTCTGTATATGCGAATACGCTCACATGAGCGTATTACAGCAAAACTGACACTGGGGGACATCTCACAACATACATTAATAAAAATTTCCACAACAATACCTGCCCTCTTCAACTCTGCCAGCTGTTCATGCAGGTCTTCCAAGTCCCCTAAAGGAATCCGTTGGACTTTTTCTCGGAATGGCTTATTCTCTTGAAGACGGACCCGGTGTTGGGCACTTTTTGCAAGCCCCACATCAAAATCACTCTTGGAGAATGCAACCTGCCATCTCAGGAGCTGATTCTTGGCCCATTCCTTCCATGAGATGAGAGAGGAGTATCCTTCAGATAGAACTCCTTGACAGGGATCCCATCCTTCGCTTCCCCCACCAAATCAGATGGTGAGACTGGGGTGGCCGGATTCACTTGTCCCAACAACATCCGAGCTGCATTTTCACAGGGGAGGCCATGATGTTGTGGACACTAACTTACCGTGATTTCTTTGCAATTCCTTAGTTGAAATCACTTTGGGAATTAACTCCACTCCCACGTCTTCTCTCTGAATGTCCACTTCAAGAACGATGTAAAGGCCTGGTTGCTTCCAATTCCAACTTGACAGATGCTTGCACACAAGCTACCTCACCGGGCTGTAACACCTTCTCACACAGATCCAGGCACTAGATCTTCCCCACTCCTTCAGCTCGGGCCTTCTGTTATTGCACCAACCTCTGGTAGGCTTATATCGGCATGGGGTGTACACTGATAGTCAAAGCGCCAGGCTCCAATAAAAGAGGTGTCAACAGCCTTTGGACAAGATCAGTATTGATCCCTATGATCAGGGAACTCTTGCTGGCCCCTGGTGGGCGAAGACAGACCACTGCCAGTGTGTCAAATGTCTCTGCTTTTCCTGCTACAGAGGGGTCAAAGGTCAACACGACTGGTAGATAGCCATCATAGGGGAAGTTCTGATTCCCAATACCCCATCTCTAATTTTTCCAACTTTTGCAATGGCAGGTGTTTAAGGTGCCTGTCAAAGAAGTCTCTGTAGAGAAGGGTCACTTGAGCTCCAGTATCCAGGAGGGCTTTGGTATATATTCCCTCTACCTGGATTGAAACGAAGGAAGAAGGTCCCACTAGCTTGGCAGAGAACTTATACGAAGTGTTCTCCTCCACCCTTCCTCTGCCACATTTGGAAGTAATTTTTTTCAGGGGGGAGCAGGTTTACTCTCTGCCTCCCTGCAGTCATCTGGGACACATCAATGGTCCCAGAAGACTGCGTGACCATTCACAAATTACAGCACAGCTTGCGCAAGCATAGTGAGCAGTCGGTTGTGCAGCCGCAAGCTGCAGAGCTGGCCCCCACAGTTAGGATGCCGACGCCGGGAACTCGAAGGCTAGTGAAGAACTAGCCCGGGTGGAAACAGCGCTGGATCTCTAGACAGGTAAGTGTCCTGTTATTAAAAGTAAGCAGCTACACGATTTGTAGCTACTAACTTTAATTTTTTTCATAGTTACATAGCTAGTCTGGTTAAAAAAAAAGACACAAGTCCATCTAATTCAACCAATTAAAGGGAAAAAAGAAATTATACAATCCTATGTACACAATCCTATACCCACAGTAGATCAAGAGGATGGCAAAAAGCCCAGCAAAGCATGAACCAGTTTGCTCCAGCAGGGGAAAAAGTTCCTTCCTGATTCCCAAAAGGCAATCGGACATTCCCTGGATCAACTTTACCTATAGATGTTAGTATCCAGTTATAATATGTACATTTAGGAAAGAATCCAGGCCTTTTTTAAAGCGATCTACTGTGCTGAACAGAACCAGCTCTTGAGGGAATTTATTCCACATTTTCACTGCTCTTACTGTGAAGAAACCTTTCTGTATTTGGAGATTCAATTTTTTTTCCTTCAGATGTAAGGAGTGCCCCCTTTTCCACTCTGATGACCTTGAAGTGAATAACTCAACACCAAGTTCACTATATGGCCACTTATGTATTTATACATGCTGATCATATCCCCCTTAATCTCCTCTTTTCAAGAGAGAATAAATTCAGTTCCTTCAATCTTTCCTCATAGCTGAGCTCCTCCATGCCTCTTATCAGTTTGGTTTCCCTCTTCTCTGCACTCTATCCAGTTCCCCGATATCCTTTTTGTGAACTGGTGCCCTAAACAGAACTGCATATTCCAAATGAGGTCTTACTAATTATTTGTACAAGGGTAAATTGATATCTCTCTCTCTGCTGTTAATATCTCTCTTAATACAAGAAAGGATTTTGCTAGCCTTGGAAACTGCTGCTTGGCATTGCTTGCTATTATTAAGCCTTTGATCTCCCAGAACACTCAGATCCTTCTCCACCCTTGATTCCCCAAGTTGTACTCCCCCTAGTATGTATGATGCATGCATATTCTTAGCCCCCAAGTACATAACTTTACATGTATCAACATTAAACCTCATTTGCCACATAGGTTTTGTAAACCTCTTGAGAAATTGGTTTTCTACTGGCTAATTGTACATGTTTGTATATACTAACTCCCAGCAGCCAAATAATTTCCCTTTCACAACTAAGCAAGCCATTAAAAACAAAAGATACTGAAGAAGGAGGTTGTCTTTTATCCAATAACAGATTTGCAGCTGGGAGTCCTGTCCCCTTAGTACAGTGTGAAGAGTCTAGGGGTGAGCTAAATATAGAGTTCAGGGGTGCGCTATGTACAGAGTTCAAAGGTGGACTACATACAGAGTGCAGAGTTTATTGGTGCGCTATTTACAGACTGCAGGGTTCAGGGGTGCACTGTGTACAAATTGCATAGTTTAGGGGTGCACTACATACAGAACACACTGTTCATGGGTGTGCTACCTACAGAGTGCAGAGTTCAGGGGTGTGCTACCTACAGAGTGCAGGGTTTAGGGGTTTGCTATGTATAGTGTGCAGAAATTGGCCCTCTTTCACTGGCTGTTCACATCTCACTCCCACCCCTCCGCCCGGGTGCGAGGGCCACATGAAATGGCCTGGAGGGCCACATTCGGCCCGCGGGCCTTGTGTTTGACACATGTGCCTTAGGCCAAAGCCTATGTTGTCTAGCTATCAAATCCAGCCATAGCCAATGTATTGTTTTGAACAAGCCCATTAATTAGTATTGCTTTTTTTTAATAACCTTTTTTTCTGTAGTGAAAAAGTCCGCAATTTATTTGCACTCTGATGAGAATAAGCCCTAACCTGTCTTCACACATACATTTTGAGGATAGATGGCCTGCTAATACAAATGGAGATACACAGAATACAGGGAAAAATAGAGGTGATACAGTGGAAAGGGGCAAATGGGAAAGGGACAACCATTTGGTTATTAGAGGACATGTAAAATTACTTAAAAATGGTAACATGACTTTACAACACAAATTGTTGTCCAATAACATTCTTAAAGAGGAGTCAAGTAGACAAGCAAAATGAGTGCTTTATGTTTTAATTAAATGTATCAGTTACTGTAATATTAAGGCTTCATGTACACGGGATGTTTAAAAACCTCTCCTGATCGATGGAACTTGACAGCTAGTATTCGGTTAAAAACGTCCATTGTGCCGCGTTTACATGCCATGTTTAGCCACGTTTGCATTTAGAAGTTTTTCTATCATTGTAAATGGTCTGAAATGGATCTCTATTGAAAACGTCTATAAACGAAATGCAGCTAAACGCGAGTTACCGGGTTTAGACGCATTTGCACACTGTTACAAGCATTTAGCGTTTCAAATGCCAATAAACTTCCGTCCTGAATTGCTTTTAAAAAAAATACTACTAAACTCAACTGCCTCTAAATGACTATAAACTACTCAGTGTACATGGACAGATAAGATAACAGAGGAGAGTTCAGGGGCTGCTGAAAAAAATGCCCAACTGCTCCTAAACTTTTGTTTATCAGCGGCAGTGTACATGAGGCCTAAATATAAAGATAAATCTCTAAGCATTGTATGGTAAACAAGGTTGGAGGAACTTTTAAACTAGGCTGTAATGCTGGGGTACACATGGGAAGTTTTTTTTTGTTCAGCCCAGCGGGCTGGGTCCCTGAAGTTAGTGCGGCATTTGGCTGCAATAGCCGATTGGATACTGGTTTTCCAACATGCTCGTTCGACAGAAGGCAGCCCTGAGACTGGCTTCTGTGAGAGGAGGAGCTGTACACACAGGCCAAAAATTGGGCGGTTCCTGCTGAACCAATCATTTTCAGCCAATTTTCAGGAATTGGCAGGAATTGGTTTGCCTGCTAGTGGCACTGTGGCTCCCAAACCTAGAGGCTGCAGTCCCGGTGTCCACCAGCATGTGTCTCTCAGCAGCCAGAAGCTCATGGTAATCAGTCATCACCTGATGCTCATTGCAGAAATTTAAGCTCTGTCTGTGCTATTCCCCTTTGCCTTGGTGTTTGTCCATGCAGGGCCAGAATAAAGCCATCATTGGCCTGGTGCTGAGGATTTTAATGGGCCTTTTTTATGAAAATAAATTAAATGACATTTTTTTATTAAAACAAATTAAATTAAATAGAGAGAGGGGTTGAGAGAGACAGAGGGGGCTGAAAGAGAGGGGTGAGAGAGAGGGGGTGAGAGAAAGAGAGAGTGAGGGGGTGAGAGAGGGAGAGGGGGTGAGAGAGTGGGGGTCTAAAAGAAGGAGATAGAGAGAGGGTAGTGAGGGGGGTGAAAAGGGCGAGAGAGAGGGGGATGAAAGAGAGGGTGTGAGAGAGAGAGATAGGGGTGAGGGGGTGAGAGAGAGGATGCTGAGTATGTGGGGGGCACAGCAGAGTATATTACATGGGGGTAATACCACAGTACATTACATTGGTGGCACAGCAGAGTATGTTTATATAGGGGGTGGCAAAACACAGAGCATTACATGGTGGGCACAGCTCATTACATGGTTGGTGGGCACAGCAAATGCATGGTGGGCACAGCACAGCTCATGGCGGGCGTGCCACATCACATTATATGGTGGGAGCAGCACATTACATTGCAGGTACTGCACAGCACATTACATGGTGGACACTGCACAGCACATAACATGGTGGGCAAAGCACCGCACATTACATGATGGGCATGCACACCACATTACATGGTGGGCACTGTACCACACAACACATTATATGGTGGGCACTGTACCGTACAACACATTATATGGTGGGCACAGTACATGACATGGTGGGCACTGCACAGCACATTCAATGGTGAGCATGGCACAGCACATTGCATGGCGGGGAAAACACATTACACTTCAGTCTCTCCCTAAACTCAAGAATGTATACTACGATAGAGGACCCTTGGGGATCAATTCTCCCTTCCCAGTGGGCTCTGACTAGATCTAGGGGCCCCCTCACTCGCCTCCCATACAGTAACTCAAACGGGGAGAACCCGGTAGATTCCTGCGGCACCTCCCGATAAGCAAAGAGAAGGTGTGGCAGATATCTCTCCCAATCCCTGTGAGAGATTGCAAATGTCCTAAGCAGCTGTTTCAGTGTTCCATTGAACCTCTCACACAGTCTGTTGGTCTGGGGGTGATAGGGAGAGCTCTGTAGGGGCTTTATCCCACAGAGCCTCCATAACTGCTGAGTGAGCTCAGCAGTGAACTGGTTCCCCTGGAGAGATGATTTCCCGAAGGAAACCCACCCTGGCAAAGATCCGGAGCAAAGCAGCCGCCACAGTTTCTGCATGGATATTTGCCAGGGGAATGGCCTCCGGGTGCCAGGTGGCATAATCCACCACAGTAAGGATATATCTCTTCCCAGAAGGACTAGGTCGGGGCAATGGTCCAACCAGGTCTACGGCAACGCGGCTAAAGGGTTCATCAATGATTGGTAAAGGGTGTAGGGGAGCTTTCAGTGGGCCCCCATGCTTACCCACCCGCTGGCATGTGTCACAGGTCCGGCAATACTGTCGGACATCCCCTGTAATCCCTGGCCAAAAAAACGACTGAGTCAGACGGTGGAGGGTCCGGGACATCCCCAGGTGTCCGGCTAAGGGTATGTCATGCCCAATGCGCAGCAGGTCATGTCGATATTTCTGCGGCACAACCAGCTGCCGCATGGGTGGATGGGAGGCTGTCTTTCCCTCAGTAACCCGATAGAGTAATCCCTGGACCCACTCTATCCGCTCCCTCTCCAACCCCCCTGGGTCCAATCCTGCTCTTTCCCTATAGCTAGCTAGGGAAGGGTCACTAAGAGTTGCCTGAACAAAGTCTTGGGGAGAAGCCCAAGTCGGGGTAGGAATAGCTGGGGTAGTACAGTCTAGGTCAGGGTTGACAGGTCTTACCTGGGTCCCATCCTCGAGGGAGCGCACCTCCATCCTGGCTTGCTGGCGGGTGGTTACAGGGTAGGCTTCCGGGGATACATCCAGGGAGAAGGCTGAATTTAAACATCCCAAATCATTGCCCAACAAAACCTCTGCAGGTAAGTTCTGCATTATTCCCACTTCCACTTCTTTGGCCCCCGAACCCCAATCAAGGTGAACCCTGGCAGTGGGGACCCACGTAACATTTCCCCCGGCCACCTGCACAGCCACAGACCATCCTGTCTGCTTTGCCGGGTTTATCATTCCGGACTGTATCAGGGTAATAGTAGCTCCCGTGTCCCGCAGTCCCTGGGCAGCCCGACCATTAATCCACACGGCTTGTCGATGGTGCAAACGATTATCTGTAGTGGCAGCTTGCACAGGGTCTGCCTCATGTAGAATTCCAATATTCTCCTCACTTGGGTAAGTCACATCATCTCTCTCCAGACAGTGTGCAGCAGCCCGGGCAGGTCCAAGGGGCCTGTTGTTCCGCATGTCCTGGGAAACATTCTGCGGACAATACCTCCTAACATGCCCTGCTTGGTTGCATCTGTAGCAGAGGTCCCCTTTTCCTCGTGAAGATGGTAGCTGAGTGTGGCTGGGGATCGACGGCTGGTGAGGAGGGGCAACGCTCCGTGGAATGTTGGGGACAGGCCGAGCTGGGGTCTTAGGCTCTGGTTGTTCAGTCCGCCTTAAATCCACGTATTGGTCAGCTAGGGTGGCAGCTTCTTCTACTGTGACTGGACGCCGATCCTTTATCCAGTCTCTAACTTCATGTGGGGGTATGATCGTAGAATTGTTCCAGGAGGATTAGCTGGAGCGCATCTGCCATGGTAACAGCTTGGCACCCGGTCATCCAACTCTCCGCTGCTCGGGTCATTTGATGAGCCCATTCTGTGTAAGGCTCTCTCTCCTTTCGGCGGAGGTTGCGAAACCTCAAACGGTGTGCCTCTGGAGTAATGCCGAAGCGAGCCAATAGTCTTTCTTTTACCCGGTCATAGTCCTGGCTGATCTCGTCAGGGACATTATTGTACGCCTCTGCAGCCCTTCCTGTGAGCCGGCTGACCAGGAGCGTGACCCAACCTGCTTTATTGACACCTTGGAGACTGCATTGCCGCGCAAAAATTTGCAGGTAAACATCCATCTCTTCTCCACCATCTTGAAACATGCGGAAGGCGGCATAGGGTAGCTTTTTGCGGGCTGTTGGAGCTTCCCGGTTGAACATAACTGACGCTCCTTGGTCCCGCTGGAGTTCAGCCATTCGCAGCTGGGACACCTCTCGTAACACTTGACTGACAACCTCCTGCGGGGGGTGAGTACCATACAAGGCCAGTCGCCACTGGACGTCACGCTGGAACTCTGTCGCCTCTGAGGTAACTGCTGGTGGGTTGCTGGCCTGGTCAATCTCCATTAGTTCGGTGATGAGAGTTGCTTTGGATTTGTTGCTGGAGACTTTTCCACAGGCTTCCAAGAGATCCTTCAAGGTGCTGCGCTTGAGTCTGGCGTAGTGATGTTCCATCTGCTGTTAGGAGCAGGGGATTCCGGTGGTGATTTGGGTGTGCCTAGGCAAGAGGAAGCATCCCGCAGCTTGCCACCAATTGTGACGGATCCTATCCCACACTCCGCTGAGTGCTTCCGTCAGTAATACTGCTTCCTCCAGTCTGACCATCAGAGAGGTATATTATTATAGCTGCATTGAATACAAGTCTAGCCGAAAATAGCTTGTAGAATCTTGAATGCCTTATTGGACAGAACACAGCCTTTTTATACACATTTAACACAAGGGGTTAGATAACGAGGTAGGGCTGACTCATGGATACTCCCCTCCTCCCCTCTAGAAAAAATTTAAAGACAATAATATAATTAACATGTTAATTAACACAACACTTAAGGCAGCCCTGGTGACCAGACAGTTCATCTTCGCAGGTCAATGTGATCAGCTCTTTCAAGAATCATGTATTGTTCAGAATTAACAACCAAGAATAGTCTTTGGGCAAGTCCAAGAAAATAGTCTCTCAAAAATGTAACAAAAAAAAAGATTAATAAAGCATTACCAAATAACAGGGTGAATGTGGACAGAAAAAGGTCCTTGCAGCCAGTGTCCGCGACAGTGTGCATAGCACATGATATGGTGGGCACAGAACATTACATGGTGGGTACGGCATAACACATTACATGGTGGGCACCGCACATTACATAGTGAGCATGGCACATGACATGGTGGGCACTGCACAGCACATTACATGATGGGTACAGCACATTACATGGCGGGCACAGCATGTTACATGTGGATACAGCACATTACATGGTGGGTAGAACACACTATAGTGAGCACTGCACGGCATAGCACATTACATGGTGGGCACTGCACATGACATGGTAGGCACAGCACATTACTTGGTAAGAATTGCACATGATGTGGTGGGCACTGCTGCATGGCATAGCACATGACATGGTGGGCACAGCACATCACATTACATGGTGGGCACTGCATGGCACAGCACATTACATGGTGGGCACTGCACATGACATGGTAGGCACAGCACATTACTTGGTAAGAATTGCACATGACGTGGTGGGCACTGCTGCACGGCACAGCACATGACATGGTGGGCACAGCACATCACATTACATGGTGGGCACTGCACATTACATGGTGGGCACTGCATGGCACAACACAGCACATTACATGGTGGGCACTGAAAGGCAAAGCACATGACATGGTGGGTACAGCACATGACATGGTGGGTACAGCACATGACATGGTGGGCACAGCACATGACATGGTGGGCACAGCACATTACATGCTGATCACTGCACATGACATGGTGGGCACTGCTCTGCACATTCCATGATGGACAGTGCACGGCACATGACAAGGTGGGCACTGCACAGCACATTACATGGTGGGTACAGCACATTACATGACATTATGGGCACAGCAGATTACATGGTGACCACAGCAAATGACATGGTGGGCACTGCACGATATAGTACATGGTTGGTACAGCACATGGTTGGTACAGCACATTACATGGTGAGCAAGGCACATGACATGGTGGGCACTGCACGGCACATGACAAGGTGGGCACTGCACAGCACATTACATGATGGGTACAGCACATTACATGATGGGCACAGCATGTTACATGTGGGTACAGCTCATTACATGGTGGGTAGAACACACTACATGGTGAGCACTGCATGGTACAGCACATAACATGGTCATGGTGGGCACTACATTGCACTGCACATTACATGGTGGGCACTGCACGGCACAGCACATAACATGGTGAGCACTGCACATGACATGGTAGGCACAGCACATTACATGCTAAGAATTGCACATGATGTGGAGGGCACTGCTGCACGGCACAGCACGTGACATGGTGGGCACTGCACATTACATGGGCATGGCACAACACAGCACATTACATGGTGGGCACTGAAAGGCACAGCACATTACATGGTGGGCACAGCACATTACATGCTGACCACTGCACATGACATGGTGGGCACAGCACATCAAATTCCATGATGGGCAGTGCATGGCACAAGACAAGGTGGGCACTGCACAGCTCATTACATAGTGGGTACAGCACATTACATGGCAGGCACTGCATGGCGCAGCACATGACATGATGGACACAGCACATTACATGGTGACCACAGCACAGCAAATGACATGGTGGGCACTGCACATGAAATGGTGGGCACTGCACGGCCCATTACATGGTTGGTACAGCACATTACATGTGGGTAGAGCACACTACATGGTGAGCACTGCATGGCACAGCACATGACATGGTGGGCACAGCACATTGCAAAGAGGGTACAGCCCCTTACATGGTAGGCACTGCATGGCGCAGCAATGACATGATGGGCACAGCACATTACATGGTGACCACAGCACGACATGGTGGGCACTGCATGGCATAGCACATTACATGGTAGATACAGCACATTACATGGTGGGTAGAGCACACTACATGGTGAGCCCTGCATGGCACAGCACGACATGGGGGGCACTGCACATTACATGGTGAGCACTGCATTGCACTGCACATTACATGGTGGGCACAGCACATTGCATGGGTGGGCACTGCACAGCACATTACATGGTGGGCACTGCACATGACATGGTAGGCACTGCACAGCACAGTACATGGGGAGAACTGCACATGACATGGTGGGCACTACTGCATGGCATGGTGAGCACTGCTCTGCATGGCACAGCACATTACATGGTAGGCACAACATATGACATGGAGGGCACAGCAAATTACATGGTGGGCACTGCACATGGCATGGTGAGCACTCCACTACATGGCACAGCACATTACATGGTGGAGACATCACATTACATGGTGGGCACTGCCACCAGGTCAGTTTCTGCACAATCACCCCCCTTAATAAGTTTACTGACCTCATCTTAGCAGCATGGGAGATTTCCTTCATCCTGGGCTCCTGCTGGTTTGGATGACATCAGTGCCCCGCCCCCAGACAGCTGCTAGTGTTCTACAGATATGTGCCTTCCGTCGAAAAGTGCCCGCGCATGCGCATAACTGAAGGGCACTCCAGCTGAGTTGCCAATTTTTTCCTTCTTTATTTGATACGTTTGCTAGCAGTTTTTAAAATACTTTTTTCCCCTCCTTTTTTCTGACACTTTTTAAACAGCTTTTTTTTTTTCTTCCTGCTAATTAAGGGGGGTGGTTAATTGTTCACAGGTGTACAGTATAAAAGTATCTATACAAACTCCCCTAAGAGCTTGCTCCCTGATGGTGGCTTGCATGTGGATTTTGTGACCATAAGTGGAATTTGAACTAAAGTGGAGAGTTAATAACCAGAAGTTGTGCTTCTGACTGCTTCTGCATGCAAGTGTTGTTTTGGGTTTTTTTTTTCCCTCCTTTGATATGTTTGCTAGCAGGTTTTAAAATAAATTTTTTCCCCTCTTTTTTTCTGACACTTTTTAAACAGCTTTTTTTTTTATTTTTTTTCTTCCTGCTAATCAAGGGGGTGGTTAATTGTTCACATGTGTATGCAAGTATTTATACAAACTCCCCTAAGAGCTTGCTCCCTTATGGTGGCTTGCATGTGGATTTTGTGAACATAAGTGGAATTTTGAACTAAATTGGAGAGTTAATAACCAGGAGTTGTGCTTCTGCTTGCAAGTGTTGTTTTGGGGGTTTTTTCCTCCTTTATTTGATACATTTGCTAGCAGTTTTTGAAATAATTTTTTCCCCTCTTTTTTCTGACACTTTTTAACCACTTGAGCCCCGGACCATTATGCTGCCTAAGGACCAGAGGTCTTTTTCCAATTTGGCACTGCGTCGCTTTAACTGCTAATTGCGCGGTCATGCAATGCTGTACCCAAACGAAATTTGCATCCTTTTCTTCCCACAAATAGAGCTTTCTTTTGATGGTATTTGATCACCTCTGCGGTTTTTATTTTTTGCGCTATAAACGGAAAAAGACCGAAAATTTTGAAAAAAAATGATATTTTCTACTTTTTGTTATAAAAAAAATCCAATAAACTAAATTTTAGTCATACATTTAGGCCAAAATGTATTCGGCCACATGTCTTTGGTAAAAAAAATGTCAATAAGCGTATATTTATTGGTTTGCGCAAAAGTTATAGCGTCTACAAACTAGGGTACATTTTCTGGAATTTACACAGCTTTTAGTTTATGACTGCCTATGTCATTTCTTGAGGTGCTAAAATGGCAGGGCAGTACAAAACCCCCACAAATGACCCCATTTTGGAAAGTAGACACCCCAAGGAAATTGCTGAGAGGCATGTTGAACCCATTGAATATTAATTTTTTTTGTCCCAAGTGATTGAAAAATGAAAAAAAAAAAAAAAAAAAAAATATTTACAAAAAGTTGTCACTAAATGATATATTGCTCACACAGGCCATGGGCCTATGTGGAATTGCACCCCAAAATACATTCAGCTGCTTCTCCTGAGTATGGGGATACCACATGTGTGGGACTTTTTGGGAGCCTAGCCGCGTACGGGGCCCCGAAAACCAATCACCGCCTTCAGGATTTCTAAGGGTGTAAATTTTTGCTTTCACTCTTCACTGCCTATCACAGTTTCGGAGGCCATGGAATGCCCAGGTGGCACAAAACCCCCCAAAATGACCCCATTTTGGAAAGTAGACACCCCAAGCTATTTGCTGAGAGGCATATTGAGTCCATGGAATATTTTATATTTTGACACAAGTTGCGGGAAAGTGACACTTTTTTTTTTTTTTTTTTCATAAAGTTGTCACTAAATGATATATTGCTCACACAGGCCATGGGCATATGTGGAATTGCACCCCAAAATACATTTAGCTGCTTCTCCTGAGTATGGGGATACCACATGTGTGGGACTTTTTGGGAGCCTAGCCGCGTACGGGACCCCGAAAACCAATCACTGCCTTCAGGATTTCTAAGGGTGAAAATTTTTGATTTCACTCTTTACTGCCTATCACAGTTTCGGAGGCCATGGAATGCCCAGGTGGCATAAAACCCCCCCAAATGACCCCATTTTGGAAAGTAGACACCCCAAGCTATTTGCTGAGAGGCATGGTGAGTATTTTGCAGCTCTCATTTGTTTTTGAAAATGAAGAAAGACAAGAAAAAACATTTTTTTTTTTCAATTTTCAAAACTTTGTGACAAAAAGTGAGGTCTGCAAAATACTCACTATACCTCTCAGCAAATAGCTTGGGGTGTCTACTTTCCAAAATGGGGTCATTTGGGGGGGTTTTGTGCCACCTGGGCATTCCATGGCCTCCGAAACTGTGATAGGCAGTGAAGAGTGAAATCAAAAATTCACGCCCTTAGAAAGCCTGAAGGCGGTGCTTGGTTTTCGGGGTCCCGTACGCGGCTAGGCTCCCAAAAAGTCTCACACATGTGGTATCCCCGTACTCAGGAGAAGCAGCAGAATGTATTTTGGGGTGTAATTTCACATATTCCCATGGCATGTTTGAGCAATATATCATTTAGTGACAACTTTGTGCAAAAAAAAAAAAAAAAATTTGTCTCTTTCCCGCAACTTGTGTCGCAATATAAAATATTCCATGGACTCGACATGCCTCTCAGCAAATAGCTTGGGGTGTCTACTTTCCAAAATGGGGTCATTTGGGGGGGTTTTGAACTGTCCTGGCATTTTATGCACAACATTTAGAAGCTTATGTCACACATCACCCACTCTTCTAACCACTTGAAGACAAAGCCCTTTCTGACACTTATTGTTTACATGAAAAAGTTTTTTTTTTTTGCAAAAAAATTACTTTGAACCCCCAAACATTATATATTTTTTTTAAAGCAAATGCCCTACAGATTAAAATGGTGGGTGTTTCATTTTTTTTTTTCACACAGTAATTGCGCAGCGATTTTTCAAACGCATTTTTTGGGGAAAAAACACACTTTTTTAAATTTTAATGCACTAAAACACACTATATTGCCCAAATGTTTGATGAAATAAAAAAGATGATCTTAGGCCGAGTACATGGATACCAAACATGACATGCTTTAAAATTGCGCACAAACGTGCAGTGGCAACAAAATAAATACATGTTTAAAAGCCTTCAAAAGCCTTTACAGGTTACCACTTTAGATTTACAGAGGAGGTCTACTGGAAAAATTACTGCACTCGATCTGGCCTTCGCGGTGATACCTCACATGCATGGTGCAATTGCTGTTTACATATGACGCCAGACCGCCGCTTGCGTTCGCCTTAGCGCGAGAGCAGGGGGCGACAGGGGTGCTTTTTTTTTTTTTTTTTTTTTTCTTTATTATTTTTTTGCTTTTTTAATCTTACTTTTAAACTGTTCCTTTCATATTTTTTTTTTTAATCATTTTTATTGTTATCTCGGGGAATGTAAATATCCCCTATGATAGCAATAGGTAGTGACAGGTACTCTTTTTTGAAAAAATTGTGGTCTATTAGACCCTAGATCTCTCCTCTGCCCTCAAAGCATCTGACCACACCAAGATCGGTGTGATAAAATGCTTCCCCAATTTCCCAATGGCGCTATTTACATCCGGCGAAATCTAAGTCATGAAATACTCGTAGCTTCCGGTTTCTTAGGCCATAGAGATGTTTGGAGCCACTCTGGTCTCTGATCAGCTCTATGGTCAGCTGGCTGAATCACCGGCTGCATTCTCAGGTTCCCTGTTGAGACAGGAGAGCCAGAGAAAAACACGGTAGACGGTGGGGGTGGGGGGGGCATTCCCTCCCACGGCTTGTAAAGGCAGTCTAGAGGCTAATTAGCCGCTAGGATTGCTTTTACATGAAAGCCGACCGCTGGCTGAAAAGAATGATACCAAGATGATACCTAAACCTGCAAGCATCATTCTGGTATAACCACTCAAAGTCGTGAATGGCGTACCTGAAGACAAAAAAATGGTTAACAATGGTTAACAATAAAGCACAGTAAACAGTAAAGTATAAATAATTACACACCTGAAAAACAAACATGATAAAACATAATAACAATAACAATAACAATAAAACATTGCAGAATAGAATACAGTAAAAAAGAGCAGAACAATAGAGAGAGAGAATAGAGAGAGAGAGAACAATAAAACGACAACTATTTTTTTTTTATTTCATATTTTTTTTTTTTTTTACACTTTTTTTGTAACTAACTTTTATAACGGTAACCGGTTCCAGGTTCGGGTCTCTCAAAATGCGATGGCATCTTGGGAGACCCTGTGAAAGTGTGCCTAGTCTGTGCAATGCTGTACTCTACGCTAATACTCAACTAGTGAATGGTAGCGTTCAAAACATTCACCAATGCAAAGACCAGGATTGTCAGGACAGGAGGGACAATAATAGCGGGTGTCACGCCTATATCCGCGCTTGCTGCAGACACAACATCTTTTTTGGGGGGTTCGCTGGGTAGGGGTACTCGGGAGGACATAAAGAAAATGCTTCTCATGCAGCCGACTGCATTTGGTTGGGGATGTGAATGGGGGAAGTATGGGCGCTGCAGAAGCGGTGGGTTCCCAATTAGGATTGGCGAATGCAGCAGGAAGGGCATTATGGGCACGACGGGCCTGTGTTTGTCTTTTTGGTGGCAGCGGGACACTACTTGTGCTTGCCACCCCACCAGCTTGAACTGCACTTATGGGACTCGCCACGTCACCACGTGTTACTGCAGTGCTGGTTTGACTACGACCGGGGTGTACTAGGCCGCTGGCGCTTGCCAGTTCCCCAAAACGCTACCAAAAAACTGTTAGCGATCGCAGGGATCAGGCCTGACTCTGCGAACGCTGCAGTTATGCGTTTAGTGTTTTGTAAGTGACAGTGATCAATCGATACTGCACTTGGGTGGGCTGGGCTGGGCCGGGCGGAGGGGCAAAACGCAGGTGCTAGCAGGTATCTGGGCTGATCCCGCTAACACTGCGTTTTTGGGAACCCTAAACTGCTGGTGACGCTAGTATAGATCTGATCGGATCAGATATTGATGCGATCAGATACTATACCACTAAGGGAGGTGTACGGTGCGTGCGTGGGTGTTAGCGGTACTGGCGCTAACCTGACGCTGCCTGGGGCTGGTGCTTGCCAGTTCACCAAAACGCTACAAAAAAAACTGTTAGCGATCGCAGGGATCAGGCCTGACTCTGCGAACGCTGCAGTTATGCGTTTAGTGTTCTGTAAGTGACAGTGATCGATCGATACTGCACTTGGGTGCGCTGGGCTGGGCCGGGCGGAGGGGCAAAACGCAGGTGCTAGCAGGTATCTGGGCTGATCCCGCTAACACTGCGTTTTTGGGAACCCTAAACTGCTGGTGACGCTAGTATAGATCTGATCGGATCAGATATTGATCCGTTCAGATACTATACCACTAAGGGAGGTGTACGGTGCGTGCGTGGGTGTTAGCGGTACTGGCGCTAACCTGACGCTGCCTGGGGCTGGTGCTTGCCAGTTCACCAAAATGCTACCAAAAAAACTGTTAGCAATCGCAGGGATCAGGCCTGACTCTGCGAACGCTGCAGTTATGCGTTTAGTGCCTTGTAAGTGACAGTGATCGATCGATACTGCACTTGGGTGGGCTGGGCGGAGGGGCAAAACGCAGGTGCTAGCAGGTATCTGGGCTGATCCCGCTAACACTGCGTTTTTGGGAACCCTAAACTGCTGGGGACGCTAGTATAGATCTGATCGGATCAGATATTGATGCGATCAGATACTATACCACTAAGGGAGGCGTATGCTGTGTGCGTGGGTGTTAGCGGTACTGGCGCTAATCTGACGCTGCCTGGGGCGACGCATATCACCGCCGGGCGATCGGGGGGCTAAACCTTTATTCGGTAATAAACGGCGGGTGCCCTGACACTATAAAAAATAAACAAACTAACCAGCGTCACCCGTAACGGTTATACAGTGATCAGTGGTGAAAGGGTTAACTAGGGGGCAATCAAGGGGTTAAAACATTTATTAGGTAGTATATGGGGGTCCCTGACGCTATAAAACGCTGACGGCGAACCTAAATATTTACCTCACTAACTAGCGTCACCAGCGACACTAATACAGCGATCACAAAAATGATCGCTTAGCGACACTGGTGACAGGGGGTGATCAAGGGGTTAAAACTTTATTAGGGGGGGTTAGGGGGGTACCCTAGACCTACAGGGGGGTAACAGTAACTGTGCTAACACAGTAACTGTCACAAACTGACACAGCAGTAATCAGAAAAAAAAAAAACTGCTGGTGTCAGTTTGTGACAGGGGGGGGGTGATTGGGGGGGGATCGGGGGGCGATCGAGGGGGGGGATCGGGGTGTAATGTGTGCCTGGCATGTTCTACTGTGTGTGTGTGTGTTGGTGCACTCACTCACATGTCGTCTCTCCTCGGGCCGGAACGGAAACTACCGACCCGAGGGGAGATTACATCACTTCCTTTGCTGCTGTTTAGCATACAGCAGCAAAGGAGTGTTCCCATTGGCCGGCGGCGATCGCGAGGGGGGGGCCACGAACGGATGGCCTCCCCCTCGTCTCTGATCGCCGGGGGACAGAACGGGACCGCCTCGGGTGGCGGGGGGGGGTCTGATCGGACCCCCCACCCGCGGAAGGCAAATCACGTACCCTGTACGTGATTTTGCCTGTCCGTGCCGCCTTGCCGACGTACATCGGCGTGAGGCGGTCGTCAAGTGGTTAAATACAGCTTTTTTTTTTTTTCTTCCTGCTAATCAAGGGGGTGGTTAATTGTTCAAAGGTGTATAAAAGTATTTATACAAACTCCCCTAGGAGCTTGCTCTCTGATGGTGGCTTGCATGTGAATTTTGTGAACATAAGTGGAATTTTGAACTAAAGTGGAGAGTTAATAACCAGAAGTTGTGCTTCTGACTGCTTCTGCTTGCAAGTGTTGTTTTGGGTTTTTTTTCCTCCTTTATTTGATACGTTTGCTAGCAGTTTTTAAAATACTTTTTTCCCCTCTTTTTTTCTGACACTTTTTAAACCGCTTTTTTTTTTTCTTGCTAATCAAGGGGGGTGGTTAATTGTTCACAGGTGTATAAAAGTATTTCCTGACGCCACCATGGCAGCATACTAGTGATAGGCTCCGTCTTTCTCCCCTCCCTCAGGACCAATTAAATAGAATAAATTAAAGGCCAGTTAGGCCCCGCCCCATTCTTCTTTTTGTCCTCATACCTCCACGCACCAGTGAAGAGTAAGCAGTACTATGATCCCCCCTCTGCCTCCAGGCAGCTGCCGGCTGGGTTAAGCCTCTCCCAGTGCGAAGTCCCAGTATCAGGCTGCTAAAAGAGCCAGAGTAGCTTGGGAGCTCCTTCTGTGGGTCTCAATGGAGCTGAGCAGTTTTTCCTATTTAGGAATGAGATCTGCCTTTAAGGTTGGTGTCTGCAACGCTTGTTGGGCTTGGGGAGGCCAGCTTTGCATCCTTCTTACCTTTTCCTTTGTTTGTCTCCTGTCATTTTCTCATTTTCTGCACCTCCTGTTCTTTTCCCCCTGCAGTGGCACTGGTCTGGGTACATTACTCCCCCTAGACAGGTTCTCTGTCCTTTGCTGTCCTAGGCCGGCTGTAGGTATAGCTTATGTTTGTAGGTTGTGTATGTATAGGTTTGGGGCAGGTGGGTGGGTGTATATGTATGTGTATGTATATATATATATATATATATATATATTATATGTGTGGATGTGTGTATTGTAGGGGATCAGAGGGGTGGACAGCTGGCTCAGAGACAGTCCATTAAAAAAAAAAGTGGCTTTTTGCAGCAAAATAAACATAAGATAAGACAGACTTGTCTTGTCACATCGTGGTGCACACAGGTACAGCTCACAGTTCAGCAGCACACAGGCTTATAGATAATAGTTCATGGCTACAGTCTTTATGTGATTAAGCTCACCCAGCACACCATCCAGCAATGGACATTTTCACACAGCATGCTCCTGTGTCTCTCTCTCCTACTCAAACAGCTCCTCTCTGAGACTTTCAGCCCAGCTGACAATTAGCAGGTCTGAAGGGGAAATACCTGCCCTCTTCGATTGACCCTTTCTTGATCCTGCCCCAGGCTGACCCTCTGCGGTATGTATATATGTTTGTGTATACATGTGTGTGTTCTTATGTTGGTATGTATGTATGTATGTATGGGGGGGGGGGGGGGGTTATATGGAGCTGTATGTGCATATATTTATATATGCATGCATATTGTTTAAAAAAAAAAAAAAAAGGGAAAGGAGAGAGAGTGTGTGTGTGTGTGTGTGTGTGTGTGTGTGTGTGTGTGTGTGTGTGTGTATATATATATTTATATATATTTTTAGATATACATTATTAGAGGGAGAAGCAAAGTCGCTATTGCCTTATCTATTTTTCCTCTTTTCTGTCTTTCTGTGGCTGTCCGTCTCTCAGCTGGTCGTCCCATTTCTCCACAATTTAAGTATCAGTCACCACCCATACAAAAGACCCTCAACACTTAGGGTGGGGACCACCGTGTTGGTAAGTTTTCAGGAAAAGAGTGCCCTCTCATGCAGATTGCTTTGATTTGCTTCAGCTCCGCGCACCCATGCTCTCAAAGGCCAGAGCCAGAGGCCATAGAAAGGTGGACGTTCTTCAGAGAAGCATAGCTCGGGTGCCGCTCCCACTCAAGAGAGAGGTTCCAGGGAAAACGTCTTAGCTCTTCTTTCCCAAACCCAGCACCCCAACAAGAGTCCTGCAGGACCTGTGGCGCAGTGCCTATGCCCAGGAGGCTGGTGAGTGAAGAAGTCGGCCTGGTTGAAGTTTGCAGCTGACAGGTAATACTGAATGTCTTTATTACTTATAAGGTGGCACAAAACTTCTGTTTTAAACTCACTGTAATTACTCTAGCTAGTCAGCCCCCTTGTTGCAGGTCTAGCCACTAGCAGAACAACCTGCCTCATGGATCACTCATCCTCTCAGTACTCCTGATGAGGGGGCGCAGCCTGCAAATGATTTTAGCTCCCTTGCACCAGAGGAAGGTCTGGAGCTACTTGGTGTCAGTTTTGATTTGGAGAACTGTGTATCCAGGCAGTCATGCAGACCATTACATGGGTTAAAAGACAGTCATATTTCCTAGTGCATCATGGCAGCACACATATGGGTTGTGACTCCGCCCCCACAACCTGATAGGACTGGTTAACTATAAATCAAAGACAGACCCGGCTCACAGCATTCTCCTTTTTTTCCTCACCTGATCAAGACTGGAGTCGCGAGGAATCCCTTACCGCTTGTCGCCCCAGCCAGGTTCAGCCTCTCCTGGGTGGAAGTCCTTCCTGTACAGCCTCTAAACGAAGCTATATGGTTGGAGCCCCATTCTGGTGGTGCAGGCTTCTCAAAGAAAGCTTTAAACAAGCTTTGACATAAGTGACAGCGTTTCCTTTTGCATTCCATATGCTTTTTACTTCTTTTCTCTGTGTTATGGGCGTTTGCCATTTCCAAGATGGCTGCAGCAGCGCAAGTACACTCTGAGCATGAGACGTAGGAAGTGATGCGGCCTCTGTTTCCTGGTTAGAGCTTTTCCAGGATGGTGATCTGATCATGCTCAAGCACTGATATCATCGCTAATGGCAAATGTGAGTTCTAAATGGTTTTATGGCATTTTTGGGCAACAAATGGTGGAGCTCTCTACTCATGCATGCTGGATGCTTATGTTGTCATTGTTTGCAAGAATGTTTTCCTTTTTATGGCATTCACCTGTGTTTTTCCTATCTCCTTCTCAGTGTTGCTCTAGGATCATTATGCTATTTATGGCCTTCACCTGGGCTCTTCCTATCCCCTTTTCTATGCTTTCTCTGGGATCACTGTGTTGGGCTCAGTTTCCACTAGTGCGACTTGTCACTGCAAAGTCGCATGACAAGCCATACCCCATGATTTCCAATGAGTACCGTTCATATCTGTATTCATAGACCTTAGGAATACACAGGCATTGCTTCAAGTCGCATCAAATTGCAGCAAAATCTTGCGACTTTCAGGTCGCAATAGTGGAGACTTGGCTTATGCTGTTTTTCATTTCAGTCTGCTGCTTTGCTCTGTTTCTATGGGAAACGCTGTCCAGCCAGACCACCCATTGCTTTTAAGGTATAGGGATTAGGTAAGTAGTGAAGATTGAGAAAAAGAGAGCCAACATCTATAGTCCTAAAAGGACTACAAGATGGAGGGAGCCTTCTGACAGTCAAGACAAAGTCACCATCTAAGAACAGACATCTAGGCAATGTTGAAAAAACTCATCAACTCACCCCTCATTATCATTGCTCCCCGTTTACAAACATCACAAGTTACCAGCCCTAATAGTCGCTGCATTTGTGATGGAAGGTCATTTGCCTGCCAGGCTAGTATGTCAAATCTGCCTGGAGCAAGCACTATACAGCCCTGCAAGGACCTCAAGGTGAAGAGACCCTGCTAAAAGCCAGAACAGCCACCGTTCAAAAAACAGACATACAGGCAACTTTGATCAATGTCATCTTCTCACCTCTCATTTTGTTTGCTCCCCGTTTACGAACACCACAGATTACCAGCCCTAATGTTTGCTGCATTCATGGTGGAAAGTCATTGCTTGACAAGCTACAGTGCATAAATTGCCTAGCACTTCCAACCAGAACCAGTAGGTGGTGTCCAAATAGGAAAGCTTTCACAAGCTTTGAAGATTTCCCAATAGAGACCTTTTTTGCAAGGACCGCTAAGGACCCAATTGCCTGGGTTGAAGTAGAGGAAACTCTCCACAAGGTTAGAAAGTACTAATTTCCTTCACTGAACAACTGGATGAGTTAATCCAGGAAGAATTGAAGGGGTCAGAGAAAAATGCCCTTATAAACAGGCTGTCAAAACTGTATACCCTGAAAAAGCTAAAGGTCAACCTGCTGCAGTCTTCTCCGATGATGGATGCATCATGAATGTAGCTGGCAAGACATGGCACATTCAAGGAGGCTCTAGTCCGAAAATTAGATCTAGATCTGAAGTGCTACTTCATACTGTAGCATCTGCAGGTGCTGGCACACCAGCAATAACCAGCCCATGCACTGAATGAGTCTTAATGGGAGTGGTTTCATAATTGTCAACCAGCTGCTGTACCTGCAGGACTCTGAGGAAAGTGGCAGGGTCTGCATTCCTTTAGACGTGATTCCCTTTTGGGAGTATCTTATCAAAAATTAAATTTTTATTGTGGTGGATGCCAAGGAATCTGACTTTTATCTTCGTGCAGACTTCTGGGAAATTATGTTTAGTGGGTAGTTATGTACACATTCTGTGTGCAGCACACCTCCAGATGGTCATGTTTAATTGCAATTTACAGAAAACTGCAGCCCAAAAAAAAAAAAAAAAAAAAGTGGTGTAACCCTTTAAATAAGCCCATCTTGAAAAAGTGAAGAGACAAGGTGGTAACAGCTTTGTAAGAGCTGAAATTGGTGGCATACTCCTGTGGTGGATGTGTCAGACATTAATTGATGTTTTTCAAGAGCGGTGTTCCCTGCGGTCACGGCAAGGAGTGCATTATGGCTGAAGCCATGGTTGGTGGATCCCACCAAAAAAAAAAAATGGTGCAAGACACCAGAACACAGTTCCTTTTCAAAATATTTTATTGAGTTTTCAACAAAAAAAAACATACAAATCATTAGCGTTAAATGAGGGAGTACAAAGCAGAAAGATTCGAACCCCTTAAGGGTTACAAGTCAAACTTACGACAGTCAGAACACAGTTCCAATCTATTTGGGAGTAGACAGGATACAGCCACCTCAAGGGTGACCATTAGCAGGTCAGGGCAAATATCATCTGACAAAAAACTGAAAATTCAAAGGTCCAGCATACAGGTGGCGACTCCCAAGTAGACACCAGGAGGCAAGATCCTACAGACCGGGAAAAAGATTAGTAAACGAACCGGAGAAGTACCCAATCTTCATTATTGAAGCCTTAAAGCTCTAAGGCTCCTGTCTTAGGAGAACAGTGGAAGTCCCTTTTAAGGGTGCACTAATCCAGGAGGTGCCTGTGCAAAGCTTTATGCACACACCTGGAGGGAAAACCTTCAGGATTAGTGGGCCATATCAGCTATATTGGTGTGACATTGGCAGAAGTTTAAGGGAGGTCCGCTTTTCTGGTACAATAATTTTTTATTGAAAAAGTATAGCATGACAAACTCACCCATGCAGGGGCATAATTCAGTGAGCATACCGATCATATAACATTGACAGGTGGGAAGTCCACCTTTCAATCTCTTCCAGTCAGCCAGGCTACCAGAGTTGATGGGAAAGTAAAAATTCTGTTCCCGTTTGTAGCTGGATAGAAAAAAAAAAAAGCAATCGTGAAGGTTCCAGTTACCCATGGGAGATGAGGATTTGGTTCACCTCTGTTCCTAGCAAAAATAAAAAATGAAAATCAGGTAATCTGTGCCCAGTGCTAAAGTTTAAAAAAAAAAATTGACAATCAGCACAGGAAGTTAGAGTCGTGCAAGATGGAGAACCTCCAATCAATTATAATATTCATAAATCTGGGAGACTGGATTCTCCTGTAGGTTTATCAGACACCTACTTGTCCCAATTCATCCTCAAGGGAATTTCCATCCTCTGATAGAGAAAGCCAAAGGTACTTTGGGAGTGAAGTCTCTTCCAGCAGAACAGTGCCGGAATATCCTTGGCTCTTCGTAACTGACCAATTATTTTCAGATGGAACATTATCACATCAGACCCCAGCTAGAAAGGTTGGGGGACTAATTTCAAAGACCAGGCTGCTTAAGGTCATGGGATTTTAAGCTTATGAGGAATAGTATTGAATTTCTTGAACCGAGTAGTGTTCAAAGCACTTCTGTCATTCACTCCTTTTAGCAAGAGGAGCAAGATTTGTACTGTGCCTAGGCAGCAGTGGAAGGGTAGAATTCTTAGGCCGTCAGTGGAGCTTTCTGTATCAATAATTGCAAATGTACCATTTTGGCTTAGAAGGTTCTAGTGTCTCTCTCTCCCACTCTTAAGCATTGAATCACCACTGCCCCTTCCAGTGATGACAGATTTGCTCTCTCATGGACAGTTTTGCCATCCAGCTCCAAGAGACTACTTTTGATGGCATGGAAGTTGAGGCAGTGGCTACCAAGTCAAGTATGCTCAGTGCAGGTAGTGCCTACCTTGTGTCAAACCAGAGAGGTCTTCATGAAGATTTACCTAAGAATATGAGAAAATGATGCAGATCTCACACAGCAAAAGCTTGGAGTCCTTTATCACCTAAACCAGCCAAGGTTCCACAGTTCTTACAACTGGGGCTGAACAGGGGCCTAGGTTCAAATATGTTTAAAGTTTGAAGTTCACCTTTGTCTACACTTGCAGGGGTTTAAGGAGTCCTTAACCCTAATTGATACAATTCTTAAAAGGCTTGCATGAAGTTAAAGGCCTCCAAGGAAACCATTGTTCCCTTTGTGAAACTTGTTTATGGTCCCCATTTCTATTAAAGACTCATTTCTATCCTACAGAATGACTACACTCTGCAAACCCTAAAGGCCGTATTTCTGGTTGCTACAACCTCTGTGAAGAAGGATGTCAGAACTACAGGCTTTGCACTCAAGGAGCCTCACTTAACATTATACACGGACAGAACAGAATAGTCCTAAAACTCCAGACTGCTTTTATCCATGTGGTGTCTTTCTCCTTCCAATTTAACCAGGAAGTCAATTTCCCGTCTTTCTGGGTTGAGTGGGAACCACATCCCCTGTAGGTTGAGCTAAAGCTGGTGACCTGCTTGGCAGCTACCCTTTCATTCAGGAAAGCTGAAATATGTACTTGGTTCCAGCATGGCTTAAGGAAGGGTCAGTCAGCATCAACACGTTCAGTCACCTCCTAGATTGTTCAAACAATTAAAAGAGCCTACTCTTCAAGGCCTTCCTGTTTTGGAGGTCTTAAGAGCACATTTAACTAGGGCAGTGCCAGCTCTGTGGACAGCTCAGCGCTGAGTGTCTCCTGAGGTTATTTGCAAGTCAGCAATATAGTCCTCCCAGGACACCTTCATTACACTTTTATAGGTGAACCCGGCTCGCGACAGTAAAATTTAGAAAAATTCATGGTGCATACTTGCGCTACTGATGATTACAAAATTTTTCTTGCACCCTCCCATATAGCGAGTTAGTCCCCATATGTGTGCTGCCATGATGCACCAGGAAAACGGAAAATTGTATACTCCCCTTTCCGTAAATTTCCTTTCCTGGTACATCTTCATGGCAGCATACAGATACCCATCCAAATGGTGAGAGTTACAGAGAATGCTGTGAGCCGGGTCTGTCTTTGATTTATAGTTAACCAGTCCTATCAGGTTGTGGGGGCGGAGTCACAACCCATATGTATGCTGCCATGAAGATGCACCAGGAAAGGAAAATTACGGAAAGGGGAGTATACAATTTTCCGTTTTACTCTTTCAGTGAGCAATCACTTCTCCATTAGGAAACTGGTTTAATTCAAGGCGGATATAGCATCGCTGATATCCATGCCTACAGTGGGACCGGCTGTTGTCCAATAGGGTGGCGGCTGGGAAGGGCCTGCCACTCAACAGAGGCCCTTACCTTGGTGACGGGTACTTTGTTTCTGCTCCCATGGCTGTGTTTGGCTTCCTAGAAACAAAATTGGAATAGTCACTTTATAGTGCAAGATCTCTGTTTGATATGAAACCAGAGACAGCCATGTCGGAAGTGACAGGAGGAGGGTCCGTTCTCCCATAACAGAAAGCAGGAAAGTAAAAAAAAAAAATATATAACTAAAAATAAATAACAAATAAAGGGAGAAATAGGTTTCTCCGGCTAGGTTCCGCTCCTCTAGGGGCAACCTTTCATAAGGTCCATAAATGAAAATCTTTGGGTGTACCGCAGGTACCCATAAAACCCTTTTACCGGGTGTATCCGCAGACTTTTAAGGTAAGTCCCAGTGGGCACGCATCATGGTTTACTGGACAGTGGATTGTGCAGATCCTTGGAGGATAGGCACTCATGGTCACTTTGGTGGATTCCTCGCTGTTCCTTCTCTGGACCTTTTTCTCCCCCTTGGAGCTGCCAGATCCACTGCAACCACGGCGGTTACAATACTTACAGACACTTCAGACTCAGAGGGGAGCTGTCCTGGTCCCATCTCACAGGAGAGACTGTAGGTTTCCTAACCACCCGTTTGTAGGTCACGGGGGTTCGAGAGAAGCATTCGCTTGCAGCAGATGGCTGGAGGCTTTCGCTAGATCATCAGGATTCTTAGCCTTACATCCCAAAATTTTTTCCTTTCTTTTTTTATTCCAAAGTAAATTTGGCGATTGGTTGGACACATCTCCGCTTTATCAGCCTACCTTTTAACCTATAAATATCTCTAAGAATATTCACAGACGTTTCAGTGCCGTGTCAGTTCCTCTTGGAGAACGAGGTCTCCAGATTCGCCACTACCTGGGAGTCATTCCTTTCTACAAAAAAAAAAAAAAAAAAAAAAGGCCAACTTTTGCTTTCCAACAGTTAAAGTGCCTGTGTGGGCTCTACTGGTTCCTCTGGTTTGCTTCCATCAGAAAAGGACGGTGACCGTCATAAGGAGAATTCTGAGATCAGGTGCCTCTACTTCCTAGGTGTCTCTGGACTTCTAGGTGTCTCAGCCTTCTGGCCGTAATGTTGTCATTCATACCGATGATTCCTTGGGTGCATGGGCACCGGTGCTAGTTTCAACTACAACGGAGAAAACCGAATCCGGTGCAGCTATGATCAGTGTCACGCAGTATGTATAGCGGTCCGCACTGATGGAAAGACCTTGAGGATGTCACGAACCAGCTGACTGGATCAATGTGATGAATCATATCGGCAAGACAGCCTGGAAGGTGCACTGCGAGGGTCTGTCGGTCAAGGCAAGCGGAGATTGCTAGCCAAGGAAGGTAGTCTCAAAAGCGCTGGAAGGTCAGGCAGCCCTTTTTATCACTTTGACCTTGCTACACAGAATCAAGAGTGACCAGTCATCTTGCGGTTGAGCAACAGGACAACAATTGCGTATTTTTAGCTCCAGGGAGGATCTTGCGGCAATATGCTATTGAGAGATGTAGAACACAGAATGTCTGGGTAGGAAGATCACCAGCAAATTCCGGAAGCAATTTACCTCCTAGGGGACTGGAATACACGGACATACTGTCTATCATGCAAGCTTGCCAGAGCATGAGGAGGAGGCTTGTCCACAGGTGGTTTGCTTCTCGCAGCAAATGCCAATGTAAGAAGAGGTCTGACTCGGTTTCCACTCCCCAAAGCAGAGAACAGAAGCTGAGTTTCTCCATGAAACTGCAATCAAGCCTACGGTATATGTTTTTCCCCAACTTCTCTCGTAATGAAATTCCTCTGGAAGCTGTCAAGAATGAGCATGGTAGTCATGACCACCCCTCCATTCTGACCATAGGAGTCTTGGTGCTTCCTGGCTATCTACTTCAGAATACAGAAGTCGATTCCCCTTCACACATGCACAGACCAGAGATGCAAGCATAATGGCGGGAAGGGGAAGCTGCAGAACCTAGATTGCTCCAGAGTTGCTCCAAGAGTGAGCTCTACTTTGGGGGGTGCGAAAGGCACTCCACTAACAGCCTCTATGCCAAGATCTGGAACAAACTTGTCTTTTTTTTTCTATTTTGCATGGCAAGATATTATTCTTACTGCACCTCTGGTGGCAGCTGTTCTGGTCTTCTTGTAGGTCAGATTGGACATGAACCTTACCCTATACTCTTTTGAGGTTGCAGGTGTCAACAAGAACAAGGTTTAATTTGGCCAAAGGCCCTTTAGTTTACAAAATTTTGAAGACAGTCAGGAGGTTTCGTCAACCGCGAGAGAGAATCTTTTACAATTAAAATCTTTCGATGCTGTTGGGGTTTATTTCAATTGTTTACTCCAACAGGGCAATGTTCAGTTTAAGACATCGCTTACTAACCAGTATTTAGCGCAAATCGTCAAACAGAAGTCGGTTTGAGTTTCAAGCCCTTTAGAGCTTCAGAAAAGCATATTGCTTTTGTTACAGGAGTTGAGCTGCATCCTGTAGTTCAGCTTATATCAGAGCTGGCGACAGCCCTCCATCTATCAATCATCTGTCCATTGCCTAACTTTCCAGACGTTCAAGCAAGAAAACCACACAAATTGATCATTCCCAAAGCTTGAAAGAAGTTTCTGTCCACAATTGCTCTTTTCAGTTCATATGATAAGTCTTTCACTGTTCCAGATGGAATTCATCAGGCAAGAGAGGTTGCATCCTAGACTTTAGCAAGATTGGTTGTGCAGATGGGAAATGGGTCATGAGCCTCCTTCAGTGGTAGGATGCATCCTCTTCCAGAGGGTTTGAGGCCTCATAGGCGGCCCAGTTGAAAGCATCTATGGATTCATTCTCCAGGAAAGTGGCATGCTTTTCCCAGCACACCTTTACAGAATAGATCTGGGTGCCTTGTCATCAGTGGGCTTCGGAGGAATGACTGTTCAGTCTTCTGTCCCATTTAAAAATATATATAAAATAATTATTTTGGTTTAAGTAGAACCCACCCTGTCAGCTAGGATATGTATCACTAGTATGCTGCCATGGTGGCGTCAGGAAAATGGAAAATTGTATCATACTTACCGTAATTTTCCTTTCCTGACGCTAATCCACGGCAGCATACGGACCCACCCTTGTGTGTTTCGGTATCTAGCTAATTCCGAAGAATGGGGCAGGGCCTAACTGGCCTTTAATTTATGCTATTTAATTGGTCCTGAGGGAGGGGAGAAAGGCGGAGCCTATCACTAGTGTGCTGCCATGGATTGGCGTCAGGAAAGGAAAATTACGGTAAGAATGATAAAATTTTCCGTTTTATACAAACTCCCCTAGGAGCTTGCTCCCTGATGGTGGCTTGTATGTGAATTTTGTGAACATAAGTAGAATTTTGAACTAAAGTGGAGAGTTAATAACCAGGAGTTGTGCTTCTGACTGCTTCTGCTTGCAAGTGTTGTTTTGTTTTTTGTTTTTCCTCCTTTATTTGATACGTTTGCTAGCAGTTTTTAAAATACTTTTTTCCCCTCTTTTTTTTCTAAAACTTTTTAAACAGCTTTTTTTTCCTGCTAATCAAGGGGGTGGTTAATTGTTCACAGGTGTATAAAAGTATTTATACAAACTCCCCTAGGAGTTTGCTCCCTGATGGTGGCTTGCATGTGGATTTTGTGAACATAAGTGGAATTTTGAACTAAAGTGGAGAGATAATAACCAGGAGTTGAAAACCGGAGTTAAGACAGGAGTCTTCTAACCTGTAAGTAACATCTTAAATTTCATTTAAGTAATTGTATTGTACCTGGAAAATGAGTGCTAGCAGGGTTGAAGGTTTTGCTCAGTGCACAGTGTGCCACATGTATGCAAAATTGGTGCAACAGCTCCAGGATGGATACCGCTGTGACAGATGTGAGCAGGTTGCCCTTCTGGAAGCTCGCATTAGAGATCTGGAGGAGCAAGTTGCAACACTGGGCAGAAAGGACAACCTTAAAAGGTGGTCAGTAGGGTTGATATGGAGGGTGGATGGGCAAGTCAGGATTATCAGATAGGAAGATGGGTTAATGTAGTTAGAGGGAGTGGAAGGGGCTCACAGAAAAGGAAGGCCAGTCCTGTATTTGTGCATCAAAACAAATTTGCCAAGTTGGGTGAAGATGTGGAGGTGGCAAACAGAGGCCCTAGATGTCACTGCTACCCCTAACAGTCGGGAGAGCAGCCCTTCTAGTAGAGGTGGCGAGGGGAGTGCAGGTAGGCCTAGACAGTTGGTGGTTATAGGGGATTCTATAATCAGAAGGACTGATGGAATAATTTGTCGCCAGGATCGCCTCAACCGAATGGTTTGCTGTCTCCCTAGTGCTAGGGTTGGGCATGTGGTGGACCGGGTGGATAAATTACTGGGAGGCCCTGGGCATAACCCAGCTGTCTTGGTCCACGTTGGAACCAATGACAGTATACATGGAAGGTGGAGGCTCCTCAAGAATCAATTTAAAGAACTAGGCTGCAAGTTGAAGGGAAGGACCTCCAAGGTGATATTCTCTGAAATATTGCCTGTGCCATAGGAAAGGCAGGGGGTGATTAGAGAGCTGAATGCATGGCTAAAGACCTGGTGTAGGGAGGGGGGTGGTTTGGGTTTCTAGAGCACTGGGCTGACTTTTCATTGGGGTGCAACCTATATGCTAAAGATGGTTTGCACTTGAATGGAAGGGGGTCTGCTGTGCTGGGGGAGAGGTTTATGGGATGGCTGGAGGAGTATTTAAACTAGGATTGAGGGGGGAGGGTGAACTAGAGTTACAACGGGCAGACAGGTCAGTTAGAGGTCAGACATTAATGGAGGGTGGAACGGGGATAGATGGGGGGGGAGGGTTATGGCAGGTGACAAGAAATTTTCCATGTTGCAAACAAGCACTGGAAACTATAGTGCCATTTGTACAACTAAAAATGATATAAAAAACACCAGAGCAAAATGTAACAATGCATTGAAGTGTTTGTACACCAATTCCAGAAGTCTGCCAAGCAAAATGGGTGAGTTGGAAGCTCTGGTGCATGAGGAGAGCTATGATGTAATCGGTATTGCTGCAACTTGGCTTTAATCCTCACATGACTGGGCTATTAATATTCCTGGCTATGCACACTTTCGGAGAGACAGGGTAAAAAGGAAAGGCGGTGGGGTCTGTCTCTATGTGAGAAGTGATCTCAAAGCAAGTGTGAATGAGGACCTGGTTGATGGAGAGATAATTTAACAGAATATGTAAAAAGGTAATCAAGGATGCAAAAATTCAAAACGAACGACAGATTGCAAAAGATAGTAGGACAAACCCCAAAAAATTCTTCAAACATAATAGTAAAAAGGTCAGGTCTGAGCATGTAGGCCCTTTACAAAATAATCTACAGTGGGTGATTGGGGACAAAGAGAAGGCAAATTTATTAAATACTTTCTTCAACTCTTTGTATACAAAAGAGCATGGGGGAGTTCATGTCCATAATGGGGGTGGTAGTGACACAGCCACGAATGATCCACAATGACTCAAAAGTGATATGGTCCAGAAATATATAGACAGAATAAAGATGGATAAAGCACCTGGACCTGATGGCATCCACCCAGGGATCTTAAAAGAATTGAGCTCTGTAATTTCAAAGCCATTGTATCTAACTTTTAGGGACTCATTAATGACGGAAATGGTACCACTGGATAGGCACAGGGCGAACGTGGTGCCTATATTTAAAAAGGGATCAAAGTCTTTACCAAGTAACTATAGACCTGTTAGTTTAACTTCTATAGTCAGGAAGATACTGGAGCGTTTAATAAAAGACCACATAGACGAGTTCTTGCTGGAAAAAAAACATTTTAAGCAGATAGCATGGATTCATGAAAGACAGAAGTTGTCAGACAAACCTGATTTCTTTTTATAAAGAGGTAAGTAAAACCTTGGACAGAGGGATGGCTGTGGACCTGGTATATTTGGATTTTGCAAAAGCGTTGGACACAGTTCCCCACACGCGGCTCATGTGTAAGGTAAAGTCTACAGGCTTGGAAATATTAGTTTGTAAATGGATAGAAAACTGGCTAAAAGACAGAATTCAGAGAGTAGTGGTTAATGATTCTTGCTCTGAATGGTCTAAGGTTATCAGTGGTGTACCCCAAGGTTCAGTGCTGGGACCCTTACTTTTTAATATCTTTATAAATGATATTGGGTCTGGGATCAAAAGTAACATATCTGTCCTTACAGGATGTCTCCAATTTACAAGCCGACCTCAATGCACTGTCTAATTGGGCGACTATGTGGCAGATGAGGTTTAATGTTGAGAAATGTAAAGTTCTGCACTTGGGGGCTAAGAATATGCATGCATCATACATGCTAGTGAGAATACAACTGGGGGAATCCGTGATGGAGAAGGATCTGGGGGTTTTGGTAGATCATAAGCTCAATAATAGCATGTAATGCCAAGCTGCGGTTTCCAAAGCGAGCAAAGTCCTTTCTTGTATTAAGAGAGGTATGGACTCCAGAGAGAGAGATATAATTTTTCCCCTGTTCAAATCATTAGTAAGACCTCATCTGGAATATGCAGTTCAGTTTTGGGCACCAGTTCTCAAAAAGGATACCGGGGAACTGGAGAAAGTGCAGAGAAGGGCAACCAAACTGATAAGAGGCATGGAGGAGCTCAGCTATGAGGAAAGATTAGCGGAACTGAATTTATTCACTCTTGAGAAGAGGAGAATAAGGGAGGATATGATCAACATGTTCAAATATATAAGGGGTCCATATAGTGAACTTAGTGTTGAGTTATTCTCTTTACAGTCAACCCAGAGGACACGGGGGCATTCTTTACATCTAGAGGAAAAGAGATTTCATCTCCAAATACGCAAAGGTTTCTTCACAGTACGAGCTGTGAAAATGTGGAATAGACTCCTGCCAGAGGTGGTTCTGGCCGGCTCAGTAGATTGCTTTAAGAAAGGCCAGGATACTTTCCTAAATGTACATAATATAACTGTTTACTAAAATTTATAGGTAAAGTTGATCTAGGGAAAATCTGATTGCCTCTTGGGGGATCAGGAAGGAATTTTTTACCCTGCTGTAGCAAATTGGAGCATGCTCTGCTGGGGTTTTTTGCCTTCCTCAACTGAGAGTATAAAATTGGGTATATTGGATTGTACGATATTTTTTATTTTATTTATTTATTGTTTTTAAGGTTAAACTGGATGGACTTGTGTCTTTTTTCAACCTGACTAACTATGTAGCTGGAGTGGCGGCATCATAGCGCATGCACACATCGTAGGAGGGTTTTTTCGACGGGCGATACCATTTCACAGTCACACAATTGAAAGCTACGCAAAGAGCGGAGGGACACCGTAGGTGTCAGATTGTGCCTCGGTGTAAGCCTGTGGAGCAGCAGTGAGGCACAACGTGACAACTTGGGCACTTTTCGAAGGCGGGCACATATCGATAGAACACCGGTGTTCTAAAAAAATTCTCCACTTATGCAAATCCTCAACCTCGTAACTTCTACTGCAGCTACTTCATAAAACAGCTGTTTGTTGGTCTGGACCTGGGGGATGTGGGTGTGTACACCCCCGAGCTCTGACCAAAAATGCAAGAATTTTTCACAACATGAGCACTGGAATTAAAGAGTCCTCTCTCAAGAAGTGAGGGTCTAAGGGATTATGGGGATTATGGGGGAATAGGTAGGTAGAATGGGAGGGGTTGGAGGTAAGGGGCAGATAGGGGGTATTAGGATAGACATAAAATAAAGGGAGACAGGAGTGGGGGAAATATGGAGGGGGTGGGGGTTGGGGGGGTAATGTTTGTGTTGGCAATGTGCACAGGTTGAAATGTTGAAGTGTTAATGAAGTGCATAATAGATCACACGTGATTTTTGAATGATTTTTTTTTTTTTGAATAGATAAGATTTCACAATATGGGGCGTTTTTTGTTGTGTTTTTTGTTTTGGGCTGTAAATATCTTTTTTTTTTTTGGGGGGGCGTGGTGGACCAAGAACTATGGTCCTTTTCATTACGGAGGTGGGGGCTTATATTGCAGGCATAACGTAGAGATGCTGTGACTGTTCAGAAATTATTATAGTATATACCCCTCTGGGTAAATAAAGGGTGTTATAGACATAATATTAGGGATGCACTGGTGTTAGTATTACATCTCAAATCTCTATCTTGCTTGATTACTCTCCCCACTATAAACACCTCTCCACCAGTGGGTGAGGAATTAGAGGCGTTTTTTTTTTCTTTTTTCCTTTTTTCTTGGGCGGTAAATATTTGTTGTTTTTTTCTCTCTCTTCTTCTCTCCCCCCACTCCCTTTCTTTTGCTTTCCCCCATTGCTGGTTGCTTACTTTCCTCCTCCTGATTTATCGCTTCTTTGAGGGGATAAGATGACTAGGGTAACCTTGACATCATATAATGTAAAGGGTTTAAATAGCCCAGAGAAACGAACTAGGTTACTACATGAATTATGGAGACTTAGATCTCATATCATTTTTCTCCAGGAGACACATTTCAGAAAAGATAAAATTAGCCTACTAATGCCCTGTCATAACAGGGCCTTAAAACGGGGATAGGAATAGATTCAGAAATCATTGATTCCTGGCGGTGTATCATGGTGGCTCTCAGTCATCTAAATCAAGTTTGGTTTCAATTCCTATTTCTAAACAGATCCCATGGAAAGAATTAAAAGTAATCACAGATGATAAGGGATGTCTCCTCATCATCAGAGAGCTTCTTTGTGAGCAAAAAGTTACTCTTGTTAACTTTTATATCTGCCAAACGAGGATCAGGTCTCCACATTGGAGACATATCTTCACCTTGTACAACAACACAAGGAGGGCCTCTTGCTGATTGGAGGAGATCTTAATATAGCGATTGATCCTTTGATGGATGGGTCGAAAGGAGTTTCTCATCTGTCAAATGCCAAATTGCGTAAAGTTAAAAAAAATCCTTTATGATTCCCAGTTGGTGGATACGTGGAGAACTTTACACGTACATGATAGGGATTATACATTTTTTTTCAGCCAAACATAAGACATACACTAGAATTGATTATATCTTTCTTCTACAGAATGTTTTGATAGACATATCGGAGGCCTACATAGGCTCATTTACCCTATCGGATCATGCACTGACGAGCTGTATTATTGAAGTAGGGAAATCAATGCCTCGTGAATGGCATTGGAAAATTAATTAGACACTACTGAAAGACCCGGAATATGAGCGACAGATAGCACAAGAGTTGGAATCCTTTTTTGAAACTAACGACACAGGGGAAGTAACACCTCTGTGCCTATGGGAAACACATAAATGTGTTATAAGAGGGTTCTTGATATCTCTGGGGGGCGAATAGGAACCGTCTGACAGCACAGATAGATTCGCTACCTAGAGATATCCGGACATGGCAAACTACTCACAAGAGATTACAAACCCCACAGATAGAGAAAAAGCTTGTGTGACTACATGAAGATTTAAACTCACTACTTCTAGATAAGGCAAGGGCTAAATTAACCCAATGTAGACGAACATTTTATGAATTTGGGAACAAAACAAGTAGGATTCTGGCTAATGCCCTGAGAGAGACGAGGGCACGGAATTACATATCCCATATTAAAACACAAGGTGATGTGTTAGTTGACTCTTCACAAAAGATAGCATGAGCTTTTAGGGACTACTATGAAAATCTATATTAGCTGGAGGGGCAGTACTCCCCTGCGTCCAGTAGACTGGATTGATGCAGGAAGATACTTTCAAGCCTCAGGAATGCCGAGGTTACCGAAAGATATAGGGAAAGAGCTGGAGGCCCCAATAACGACTGAGGAGTTTCAGGCAGCTCTCAAGTCTCTGAAATTGGGTAAGGCCCCCGGCCCGGATGGCTACACCCTATCTTGTTTTCAGAGAAACTGGCACAGAGATTTGACCGCCTTTAACTCATTACGAGAAGGGCAGATAATACCAGCAGAGACACTACTAGCCCACATAGGCAGTCATACCTAAGGAGGGGAAAGTCCCTTCTATCTGCTCTAGCTACCACCAAATTTCCTTGCTCAATGTTGATCTAAAAATCTTTACGAAGATCATAGCAATGAGATTAATGCCCCACATCCCTATGCTGATAGATCCTGATCAAGTGGGCTTTACTCCAGATAGAGAGGGTAGAGAGAATACTCAGTGCGTGCTGAGTGCTATACATCTCTCCCAAACTCATCACATCCCCCTAGTGCTGTTATCCACAGATGCGGAGAAGGCATTTGATAGGGTTGACTGGAGATTTTTAAAAGCTATGATACAACATATTGGACTGGGGGCGGGGATGCAGAGCTGATTCTCAAATTCAGCATATATTCAACACCGACGGCACGAGTTAAGATCAATGATATATTGTCAGATCCCTTCCCAATAGGAAATGGGACTTGCCAGGGGTGCCCATTGTCTCCTATCATTTTTGTTCTTACCTTTAGAACCACTTTTGAGAATGATACAAGCCAACTGGGATATTAGAGGTATTTTAACAAAAGGCAGAGAACATAATATTGCCGCTTATGCGGATTATTTGATGTTCTTTGTTTCTTTCCACGAATATCCCTTCCATCCCTACTACAGGAACTGCGCACATATGGGGCACTGTCTAATTTCAAGGTGAATTAGGAAAAGTCAGAAGCGATGGGGGTGGAGCTGGATACTGCTCTTCAACACCAGATCGCTTCCCAATTTGCGTTTAAATGGACAAATTCTCATGTTTGTTACCTAGGAAAAAAGATACCGAAGAAACTGTCGAGGGCCTTTGAACTTAACTTTGCCCCTATGATGCATCAGTTTAAATTAGATTTTCAGTGATGGAATAGGGAGGTTTTTACATGGTTATCAATCAAAGGATCAATATTATCAAAATGAATGTTATGCCAAGGCTGTTATACCTATTCCAGACATTACCCATAAAAATCCGCATGGGCTTTCTGAAAGATATTAGATCAGAGTTTGTGAAGTTCATTTGGGACGGAAATGTGTAGAAATATTCTATCGCTTCCAAAGGAGAAAGGGGGTGTGGGAGTCCCGGACCCAGTTAAATACTATGAGGCCCCGCATCTGGCACGGGTAGTGGATTGGTGTGTGCATCTAAAGAAATCATGGTCCCAATTGGAACAGGCAACTATTGAATTACCTTTGGAGGGGCTTGTCTGGCTTCCAGACAGGGACATTCCGCAATCTGCGAAGAGACACCCAATGGTGGGTGTGACCCTACGAACAGTTAAGAAGATCTTTAAAACCACCACTATCTCGCCTGATCCGACTCCTATGGTTCCAGTTCTGGGCACATCGACTTTTCAGCCAGGAATTACAGATCCCCGTTTTAAGGCCCTGTTATGACAGGGCATTAGTAGGCTTTTTAATTTTTCAACAGAAGGGAGAGTGATGACAAATAGAGATTGAAGGCAATTTCTCAGAAGACCTAGATTTCCTTTGCCAGTTGCAGTTGAGTATGTATATTCGATCTCAGTTAAGAATCCTTACTTTAATACATGACCCCTTGACTTTTGAACAGATATGTTTAAAGGGGGAATCATTGAAACATTCACTCTCATATCTATATACCCTGCTAATTGAAATAGAGCCCCCACATGAATTGCCTTTTCTGCAATGTTGGGAAAGAGATCTGGGAGTATTTTTCTGATAGGAAAGGATAGGATTTTATTTTTCGCTCACAAAGCCTCACTGGTGAGTAGATATCAAGAAGGAGGCTATAAAATCCTTACAAGGTGGTATAGAACACCGGCAGCATTGCATCCTCAAGTATCGGATGTATGCTGGAGATGTCAGGAATCGGAAGTGTCCAATGTTGAGTGAATTCTGGAAGATGGTTGAGAAGAACCATTGAAACGATTACGGGTGTGTCTCTTGGAGAGAATCCGGCAGCCTTTCTCTTGCATGACACCCCATTGTCAAATGATAAATCTAAAAACTCACTGTTAAAACATTTGTTCACTGCAGCAAAGGCATGTATTCCAGTATTGTGGAAAAGTAATGTATCCCCAACGAGATTACAGTAGATGGCAAGGGTTTTGGAAATTCAACAAATGGAAGATCTGACTATGACACTGAAAGAATGGGAGGAAAAATATTGGAGGATCTGGAATCCCTACTTACAATATAGGGAACAGACTCTCCTATCTGAATAATGTTGGTCAATCCTGACATAGTTATTTGTAAAATAAAAGTTAGAGACTGGGCAGTGAATATGGCTGAGATGGGCCTTATGGGGGGGGAGGTGGGAGGGGGTGACAGATGAGGGGGAGGACGATTCAATGTTTTTTTTTTTTTGTCCTTTTTTTTTCTCTCTCTGCTTTATAGAGGCAAAATCAGGTTCTTGGAAAGGTAAAAGAAATGGTGCTTATTTTGTTAAGAGATTGAGTATGTAACATGATAATTAATATCAAATAGGATTAGGATAAGAAGAAAAAACATATATATAACTGTGGTGTTGTGCACTATGAATCCTTATTTGATATGATTGTATAATGTTTTGATATATGAAAAAATAAAAATATAGAATTTATAAAAAAATAAAATAAAACAGCTGTTCGCGCGGCTTCACATCGGCTTGCGCAGACGCTATTTTGGGGTCCAGAAAAATCATAGACTCGAGGGGGCGGGCGGAGCGGCGAGTTGCTTAATTACATCAGCAGCAGCACCGTGTCCAGCCCCGCCCCTAACACACCTTCTCCCCTGGGGACAGGGATCCCCTTCTCCCCTGGGGACAGGGATCCCCTTCTCCCCTGAGGACAGGGATCCCCTTCTCCCCTGAGGACAGGGTCACCCCTTCTCCCCTGACAGAGACCCCTTCTCCCCTGGGGACAGGGACACTATCTCCCTTGGGGACAGGGACCTCATTCTCCTCTGGGAACAGGGACACTCTTCCCCCTGGGGATAGAGTCCTCCCTTCTCCCCCGAGGACACAGACACTCTTCTCCCCTCTGGGCCACTCACCTGGGGACAGGGACCCTCGTTCTCCTCTGGGGACAGAGTCTCCCCAAGGACAGGGACACCCTTTTTCCCCCCGAGGACAGGGACACCCCCCCCCAAGGACAGGGACACCCTTTCCCCCCCACCGAGGACAGGGACACTCTTCTCCCCCGGGGATGGGGACCCCATCTCCCCTGGCAAAGGTGACTCCATCTCACCTAGGGACCCCATCTTCCCTGGGGACCAGGACCCCACCTCCCCTTAGAAGAGGAATCTGATCACCCTGAGTGTGCTAAACTCACTGCCCTGCCTGATCACCCTGAGTGTGCCAACCTCACCGCCCTGCCTGATCACCCTGAGTGTGCCAACCTCACCGCCCTGCCTGATCACGCTGAGTGTGCAAACCTTACCGCCCATGCCTGATCACCCTGAGTGTGCCAACCTCACCACCCTGCCTGCCATGTGTCCTGTGTGAGGGCCCTCCTGTGACAGCTCTTATCAGGACTTCACCCCACTGTGTGCTCCCCCTACATGGATACATGGATGTGCTCCCACTACATGACTGACCCCTCTGTGTGCTCCCACTACACGACTGACCCCTCTGTGTGCTCCCACTACACGACTGACCCCTCTGTGTGCTCCCACTACACGACTGACCCCTCTGTGTGCTCCCACTACATGACTGACCCCTCTGTGTGCTCCCACTACACGACTGACCCCTCTGTGTTCTCCTCCTAATTGACTGACCCCTCTGTGTGCTCCCCCCACATGGGGAACCCCTCTGTTTGCTCTCCTTACATGTCTGCATACTCTGAGCGCCTCCTATATCCTGTGCGCATACTCACCTAGATGAGGTCCCTAGGTGAGACGGAAACTACATTGCCAGGGGAGATGGGGTTCCTGTCCATAGGCAAGATGGGGTCTCCATCCCCAGGGGAGATGGGTCTCCATCCCTAGGGGAGAAGAGTGTCCCTGTTCTCGGGGGAGAAGGGTGTCCCTGTTCTCGGGGGAGAAGGGTGTCCCTGTTCTCGGGGGAGAAGGGTGTCCCTGTTCTCGGGGGAGAAGGGTGTCCCTGTCTTTGGGGGAGAAGGGGTCCCTGTCTCAGAGGGAGAAGGGGGTCCCTGTCCCCAGGGGAGAAGGGGGTCCCTGTCCCGAGTTGAGTGGCCCAAAGGGCCCCTGTCCTCCAGGGGAGAAGGGGGGACTCTGTCCTGGAAATTTTAAGTTTCTCCTTATAAGCAAATAATTTCTTTGTGCTTAAAAGCGCAAATACAGCTCTCTTGTATAACGCTGGGAAAGCGCGCTTGTATATCTCCAAGTAACACAGACACAGATGCTGGTATCACGTTGAGCTTAGCAGAATCCTGGAATTGAATTCTCTGCTGCTTTTATTTATACTGTAAACATGAATAAACAAAGGAAGGTGGTGGCTTCAGAATCAGCCAATCAGATACTTGTATTCTTTCAAAAGAACCAATCACACACATGTATATATTCAAACAGAATTACAGCAGTGACGTGTGCAGATGGTTGTGTGCAGAGCCATGCGGCAAGCATCCTGTGAGACAAAAGTGTCTCATAATTTTAACACTAACTACATGGCTCTGAACACGCTCATGTGCACACTCCTACTGTTGCCAATGACACGAGCCATACTGTCAGGGAATCAGCAGCAGGAGAAGGGCTCTAGGACCCAGCATCTCTACCAGCACTTATGGCAGGAGAAGGACTTTAGGACCCAGCATCTCTGGCAGGAGAAGGACTTTAGGACCCAGTATCTCTACCAGCAGGTCACATGGGCCTATATAAGGAAGTCTGCTAGTGTCTGCAATTGCTGGTTTGTCTTCAGCTCCCCGTGTTCCTGTGCCCTGTATTATCTGCTGATCTGACCTCCTGTGTACCGGCCCAGCTTGTTTTGACCTGCTCTTCCTGATCCTCTGGCTTGACCCTTTGGCTTGCACCTGGCTTCCTCCTTCCTGCTCCCAGCATCTGACCCCGGCCTGGCTTTTGGACTCTGCTTATCTTGCTCTCTGTACTAAGATGCAGCTGATCTTACGTCATTCTGATCCTGGACTGTCTCTCTGTGAATGACCCCTGGCCTGACTCCCGGCTCCGCTATTCAGTTATTCCACTGGACTCTGTCTCCTGGACCTTTCAAGCACGCCTGTCTCCAGCAACCCAGCACCCGTGCTTCTGTGGGCACCACACCTGCTGTTCCACCTGCAGTGGTGTGCTGTGCTCGGCCGCAAGGGGAGCCCTCCCAGCATCTCTGCCTCCTACCAAGTTACTGACACATACTCTATCATGGCTCACTGGGCCATAATTTTGTATGGTTATGCTATGGTTCCCATGTATGCAGATCTGCTTGCTAGGAGTGTTAATGCAGTCACCATAAAGTAGCCAGTCCCTTGGTGAGGCATGAACGAACATCCTTAAAAGAGCAAACAGATCTGCCGTGTCCACGGGAAGGTTTCTGCAGCCAATGGTCTTCCACCAACGTCTGTATGTGCGAATACGCTCGCATGAGTATATTACAGAAAAACTGACACTGGGGGACATCTGACAACATACATTAATAAAAATTTCCACAACAGTTCCTTTGTCATATGCTCCTATGTGTCCCTCAATGAATCTTAATCTTCTTCTTATACCTGAAAAAGAATCCAACCCACATCGTAACACGTTTCTCTGGCGTGCAAATAACTACATACTTCATCACGATAATTATGCACCAGAGATCTCTGATCACATAGCAGAAGTTTTCTCACTAAACAAAGGCTCGGTATCTGATCCTGGCATGGTGTGGAGTGCACACAAAGCTTTCATGAGAGAAGTGTGGATTAAATTAAGCTCTTTTCACAAAAAGAAGAGGACGCAGAGTCTAGATAAGCTAACATCTCAGATAGCGATCTTAGAATTACTACACAAATCCAATCCACAGGCCTCTCAGACAAATCAACTATTGTTCCTTAGACAAGAACTAAAAACACTGCTCTTCCACTCCTTTGAATTCCTTCAATGTAAACTGAAAGCCACTACATACTCCACCTCTAACAAAGCAGGGAAAAGACTGGCACAACGCCTCAAAAGGCAAAAGATCCCAAACTAAAATAAACAAACTTTACCACCCCCACACTAAGCACCCACTGTCGAACCCACAAGACATTGCCAACTCATTCAGCGACCTATACAACCTAAAACAGGACCCTCAAACTCCACAACCCTCCTAGGATGAAATTAATCAATTTCTCCAAAATATACACTTACCGACTTTGATGGAAACTCAATTAGTGACCCTCAATATCCCATTCACAGAACAAGAAATTAAGGCAACGATTAACTCTCTCCCTAGCGGGAAAGCTACAGGACCTGATGGTCTGATGGGAGAATACTATAAACAATTCTCCGTACATTTAATCCCACATCTAGTAGAAGTCTTCAATAACGCTGCCTCCTCTTCTAAATTTCCAAACAAATATTTAAATGCACTGATAATAACGATACTGAAGCCAGGGAAGGAGCCGAACATTCCCCAAAACTTCCGCCCTACATCCCTACTCAACCTTGATCTGAAAATATACGCTAAAACTATAGCAGCGAGACTGCTAGACATCATGCTCATCCTCATACACAGAGACCAGACGGGTTTCACTAAGGGTAGACAGGCACTGGATGCCATTAGGACGATCAATCTAATCCACCATGCAGAATTCAGCGAAACGCCTTCTCTGCTTCTATCTCTGGATGCAGAGAAGGCGTTCGATAGGGTGCATTGGTCTTACCTCGAAATGGTTCTACAAAAATTTGGTTTTAGAGATCACATTCTAATGCCGTGTACACCATGATCGGAATTTGGGTCGGAAAAAGGTATGATGGTTTTTCTGACGGGATTCCGCTCAAGCTTGTCTTGCATACGCACAGTCACACCAAATTCCGATCGTCAAGAACGCGGTGACATACCAAACGTACGATGGCACTATAAAAAGGAAGTTCAATAGCCAGTGCGCCACCCTTTGGGCTCCTTCTGCTAATCTCGTGTTTATCTCGTGTTAGTAGAAGTTTGGTGAGAGACGATTTGCGCTTTTCAGCCTCATGCTTTTCAGTCCGTTACTGCTCTTCAGTTTGTGCCTGTGGGTTTGTATCTGGTTTTCAGTGCGTGTAGTCAGTTTGTATCTGTCTTTCAGTATGTTCTTGTCCGCTCGTTTCTGATTTTCAGCTTGCTCTTCACAGGCCTTTCTGTTCTTCAGTGCGTTCTGTTAGTTCGTTCTGACCAGCTGACCGTTTTGAAGCCATGTTGCGGGTACAGGCTCATCGTAGAGTTTGTGCTATGCGGGGGCTTGGTGTTGGGGTTCTTGCTGTGACCCAAGCCCAGTCCATGAACAGGGTGGGGAGGAGTTCATGGACCAAGAATTGGTTGCTCCAGCGTGACCAATTCTCTCATATGACTTTGCTGCGTGAGATCCAGGAGAATAACCCTTATGATTTCAGGAATTTTCTCCGGATGACGGACCCCGTTTTTCACCATCTGTTGGCTTTGCTGTCCCCTTATATTATGAAGCAGGACACCTGCATGCGGCAAGCCATCAGTCTACAGGACCTCAAGTTCTCTACAGGCATCTACCCCCAGGCTCTGGGGATCATTATTCCAGAGACCTGTTCTGCCATCATTCAGGTCCTGCAGAAGGACTATATTAAGGTAAGTTTTCCCCTTTAACATCACATTCTATGTATTTAATGTATGCTAATGTTTCTTTCATCGTTCCCTAATTACCATGATTGTAATATGCTGTGAATGTCCCCTTTGTGCCCATGCATGCTGTAAGCTTTTAATGCTCCTTTTTTGTCCTTCATGCATATTTCCCTTCACTAACCTCCCCAGCATGCTATCCTGGGCCCATATACACCTAGCCTAGTCAATTAACAATGTATTTTTCAGCTCCATAGTAGTGCTTTACCTTAAACACCCCCTAAAATGTGTACAAATGTTATTGTTGATTGTTGTCCTTAAATTTAGGCAGAGTGCCAGAGGCTTTTTGTTGGCTCCCAAATTCATTTATAACCCCCCTAAAATTTTTCCAATGGGCCATCAGAGGGGGTGAGGAATCTGATAAGTGGACCTTATATATTTGTCTTTAAATACTCCTTAAAATAAATGTTATACTGATGTTGGCCAAGAATGTTTGTGTCTAATCTGCTTGCAATGTTATGTGCAAAAGTACTATTTTTTTTTTTTTTTTATGTTTTGACTCCAGTTTCCTTCAACGCCACAGGAATGGCAGACTGTGGCATCCCACTTTGCTGACCATTGGGACTTTCCCAACTGTGGAGGGGCAATTGATGGGAAGCACATCCACATCTTCCCACCACCCCATTCGGGGGTCATACTATTTTAACTATAAGGGGTTTCATAGTATCGTGTTAATGGAGGTGGTGTCGGTGACATTTGAGTTTCTCTATGTGGACGTGGGGAAGAATGGCTGGTTGTCGGATGGTGGAGTCTTTGCCCAGACGGAGTTCTACACACGTCTCCAGTATGGTGGCTTGGGATTGCCACCTGCGGAAGAGAACGTGGAAGGACTCCCATTTGTTTTTATTGCTGATGAAGCATTTGGTCTGGGTGATCACATGATGAGGCCATTCCCCCAGAGGACTCTCACCCTGGAGAAGAGGGTTTTTAATTACCGGCTGGCCAGAGCCAGAAGAGTCATGGAGAATACCTTTGGGATAATGGCCAGCTGGTTCCGCCTATTTCAAACGGCAATAAATATGGCGGAGTACAAACTTAACCACATTGTGTTATCATGCTGCATACTGCACAACTTTTTAAAGCGAAATGCTACTAATTATGCAGCCTCAGTTGGGCCTGAGGCCGGACTTCATGAAACAATGACGGCCCTGGAAGCTGGCCATCCTGGCTTGCCCCCCCAAAGCCCCCATGAAGTGCATCAAAAATATGTCGATTATTTTACGGGTGGGGGGGCCATTGCTATGCCAGCAAATTTTTAAATATTTTAAAAATAAAAAAAAAATGATATGATAAAATCTTGAATTTGATTTACTGCTTGTGTTTCTTTTAGCTGTCTCCTAGGTTCTCCTAGTGCACTTGTAGTGCCAAGTGGTTTTTCCATTATTAAATAACACCCATTGTCACTGTAAACACCAACTTAATACAAAAACTGGTATTGAGCATTGAAAGAAGCAGCCACACATTGTTGAGTATAAAACCTTTTACTTTGTGCACAGTCACATGTGCATTGTAAAACATTTAAAAAAAAACGAACATCTTAGTTTTATAAAGTTTTACCTTGAATTTTTTTTTGCACATAAACAGGCCTGTTTCAAAAACTTAACACACAACTCAGGAACTTAAAGTTCAACAATGAAAAACTGAAGGCAATATCAGACATTATAGTGTCAAAAATGTGTTGATATTGCCTTCATCAGATGGAATGATATCACCCCTGTAAAAGCCAAATTTAGAAGATGCACACAAATTGGGAGTCAAACTGGGGATCCCATGCCTAATGTCAACATGTGCTATCTCCCATCATGGGGGATCAATGGACGTGTTTTGGGGGTGCAACCACTTCCTCTCACCTACTTGAGTTACGAAGAAGGGGTTGCACCCACAAAATGTGTACATTTATATCCCCTGATGGCAGATAGCACATGTTGACACACTGTGTGCATCTTCCAAATTTGGCTTTTAAAATGTATTAAAGCGTTATTTAAATTTTCTTGTAAAAAAAAAAGTAATATTTTTTGGATTTAGATTCTCCCTAATACATCAATCATGTTCTTCATTCTTTGTTCAATCTCCTTGGTTTTTTTCCTTTATGATGTCTAAATCCCGACTACAAAACATTATGTCCTGGATTAGCCTTTGTGCACGGTCAGTGGTGAAATGAGGAGATTGTTCTTCAACAACATGCACATCACCTAAAATAAAAATACACACCATGTATTATAAATATGCAGGCATACATCTATTACCTGAATCTGTGTTCTCAGACACTCACCTGTTGTGACAATTTCAACCACCTCTACTTCCTCCACATCCCCAGGTTGTGGTGTCCTCTGTTCCTCTTCTTCAGGGGGTGGGGGGTTCCTGGTGTCCTCAGACGTCCCGAGTCTTTTCTCCCCTATGAGAATGAAAAAAAAGGTATACTTAGCACACAGATATTTGCGGCCAGAAATATGAATGTGAAACCTTGCTTGGAAGTGGGGTCCAATTGTCTGTTTGGGCAGAGTTCCAAGTTGAAGACATGATTTATTCCCTTAATAAAGCTGGAATACTTACCTTTTTTGGACAACTTTCACACATGTAGACACCCCTAATATCCACTGGAGCACCCGTGTGGGACACCCTAAAAAGTTTGTTCTTGTGTCCCACACTAGTGCTCCTGAGTCCAGATGTGTAAACAGCTGCTGAGTGTCCTCTCCTTACATTACACTGAATCAAGTTTGCATTTCATTCTAGTTACAAACACATCTAGACAACAATGTCCTAAACTTCTTTTAATACAAATTAGCATGACCAAATGTAGTTAACCCTGCATCTGCCAAAAACATTGTATTTAGTTGGCGAACGAATGATGTTTACTGCGAACGATTACTGTGCCCACGAGCCTGAAAGTTGCCATTTTAAACTGTACAACAGTAAAGAAAAGCACATGGGAGCAGCATGCAAGTAATAATAATAATAATGGGAACACGCAATAACTAATTACTTTTTAGAAGCACTCTCTTCTGTACTGATCCTGCTCCCTCAATTTCAGGTCTGACCAGCGTTTCCTTAATTGCTCCTTGGATCGTCGTACCCCAAAATTCTGGTGCAGACTCTTCATAACTTTAGTCATGATCTTGGCCTTTCTCACATTTGGTTTTAGGTAAGGTCCATACTTCCCATCATAGTCGTCCCTCATCTCTACAAAGGCCATATTTGAGGCCTTAAATCGTCTCCTGCAGGATCGTGACGTTTCTGGCTCCGGGCTTTCCTCCTCGTTACTGCTATTATGCATCTGCTGTGTCTCCACAATGTCATCTCCCACTGCACCGAAAGAGAAGGGGTGGGGAATATTCTAGAAAGAACGACAGGGGCGGGCGACATGGGCGGAGTCTCACGCAGGCGCAGTGTATATAAAGCTAACATGCGTGTGTCGTACCTACGTTCTGTGTGCATAGGAAGGAGGACCGGAAGCGCCGAACGTTCTAACGAAGGTAACGTTTTAACTTGGAACATCAGTGGCCTATACTGATACAAGATTGAGGCCTATATTGGGATAAGATTAGGAGAGTTTAGCCTGATATTAGTGTTTTTGTCTTGTGTTTTGTCTTGCAGCAAATATGAAAGAATTCAAAGACACTGAATTCATGTGCCAGTTCATTGACAAATACAGGGATATGTGAAATTTGTGGGAGGTTAAAAACCCCTTAAATCGCAATAAACCAGCTAGGAAGGCATCGCTGGAGAAACTGCTGCAATTTGTGAAGGCACAGGTCCCCGACGCAGACATCAAGTTTGTGGAGAAGAAAATTGGTAGCTTGAGAAGCACGTATAGGAAGGAGCTTAATAAGGTCTAGGCTTCCATAAGGTTAGGAGCAGCAGCAGAGGATGGGTATGTACCCAGTCTGTAGTACTACAACAGGATGCGGTTTCTGGAAGACCAGATGGAAGCCAGGGAATCACTTTCTACACTTCCATCCAGCCTTCCCTCAACCCCAGGTGAGGCTTCCGAGGACCAACCTGGCCTTCCATCCTGGAAGAAGTTGAGGAGCCCAGCTGGAGCCAGGTATAGTATTTTTTAACATATTTATTGTCCGAAAATTAGTGTTATTAACTAGATATTATTGATCACAAATGAATGATTTAATTAAAAGTGTTTGACATATCAATAGACAGTAGGGGCCAAAAATGATTGTGACAAGAATGAAAAATGCTGGGGTCAGAATGATAGTCTTTTCTATTTATTAACATTCAATTTGCAACAGCCATGAGCTGAAAATTGTGTGTGATTGATGAACCAAAAACTAAAACTATGTCCCTTTTTCATACACAGGAAGACCTCAGCCAGGACGAGGCTCTGGAATGTGGCAGACAGGAGGAGGTGGGGGTAAGTGTCAGCCAGGAGGTGGCCGGGCCCTGTAGGAGCCTCACCTAATCCTAGGTGCCTCCCCTCCGCCTTACAATGAAAAGGGCCAGGAAGGGGAGTAACATGGAGGAGGCAGCACCGGGCCTCATTAAGGACGCTAATGCGGCCCTGAAAACCCCCCGACGCTGAAGAGGCCTATGGCTGCTATGTAGCTGCCAAATTGCAGCAAATGGAGGAGGGCCAACGCTTCATGTGAGAATCTAATTTTTCAGGCCCTTCAGAGGGGGTTGAGGGGCCAAATTTGGGAGAAAATGCACTTATGTGTGCTCGCCCATCCTCCTCCTCCAGAGCCACAGCCTCCAAGGAATGCTGCAGGGAAGATAAGAAAGTGATGGCCTGGGTTCAGTCTGGTCTGACAGAAGACTTGTAGTACCACAGCCTGGGGACATATATGTCATCTGCTGCTGTTCGTGATCTCTGGGAGTCCTGGACCAGATTGTGCTCCCTATTATATCGACTTCTCAGGCTACCAATTTTAATTTACAAAGAGTTGATGTCTGCCCTGGGGGCCAAAGGCTTTGCAAATTCAAGCAGTTTCTCCAGCGTTGCCTTCCTCTTTATTTTATGATTATGAGCCATAATAAATGGAGATTTTTTTATATGTTTTTCTTCAAATAGGACAGTTTGTTTGTGAGTAGTCAGGTACATTTCCAAAATACAATGTCAAATTAACAAGGGACACCAACCAACCTCCTTGAGCTTTAGAAAAATACAAGATGATAATGTTGTTGTGGAAACTTGACGCACCAAAAAAAAAATAAATTATGGAGATCACTAGAAACGAATTTAAAAATAATCCAAAAAATAGGAGATCTTGATTTAAAAAAAAAAAAAAATGCCTATAAAAAAAAAAAAAAAATTCTAAACCTTAATATGGAGATCTGGCTTTAAAAACAAAACATTTTATTCATGAGATCACAAGAAATAATAAAGAAATCAGTTTGTCAGAACTCTGTGTGAATATCAGTAGCAAAACAAGTTCATTATTCTAGTATTATAAAGAACAAAAGAATGCGCTGCAGATTAAAAGATCCAATAATTTGCAGCGTGACGAATGTGCCATCTCCATTACAAGCGCTAGTTTTACCAGACCGAGCGCTTCCATCTCGTACTTGATTCTGAGCATGCGTCCTTTTTTGGGCACCGGAATTGCATACAGACGATCGCATTTTTGACTAGGAACTTTTTCCAACCGAAAAATAGAAAACCTGCTCTCAATCTTTTGCTGGCTGGAATTCCACCAGCAAAAGGCCAATGGAGCATACACATGGTCGCATTTTCCGACCAAAAGCTCTCAGAGTTTTGCTGGCGGCATTTCTGATCGTGTGTACAGGGCATAAGCGACCTCATGGCACTCTATTCTACCCCGTCAGCCCAAGTGTTCACAGAAGGCATGATATCTCGGCCATTCCCCGTTACCAACGGCACGTGTCAAGGAAGCCCATTATCCCCGCTTATTTTTAATCTGCTCATGGAGCCTCTGGCAGAACACATCCGATCCAACCCCGCCATCTCAGGTCTACAAATAGGCAACTCTTCTCACAAAATCAGCCTCTTTGCAGATGTCATACTGATCCTCACTAATCCGGCTTCCTCCCTGGCAGAAGTACAAAACACCCTAAAATGGTTCAGTAAGGTTTCTTAATATAAAGTAAACATGACCAAATAATTCATACTAGACATAACGCTAGACGCCATGACAAAAAACCTACTCCAACTACAACACTCCTTCGCATGGGCAGATAAAGACATCTACTACCTAGGAGTTCAACTTACAAGATCAGTTAGGCCGCGTACACACGACCGGTTTTACCGTCGGAATAAACTCCAAAGGCTTCTCCGACGGAACTCCGACGGAATTCCGCTCCAGCGGTCTTGCCTACACACGGTCACACCAAAGTCCGACCGTCCAGAACGAGGTGACGTAAAACATGTACGATGGGACTAGAAAAAGGAAGTTCAATAGCTAGTAGCCAATAGCTTCCATCTCGTACTTGCTTCAGAGCATGCGTCGTTTTTGGTCCGTCGGAACAGCATACAGACGAGCAGTTTTCCTGATAGGAATGGGTTCCGTTGGAAATATTTAGAATATGTTCTATTTCTAGGTCCATCAGAATTTAAAAAAAAAAAAAAAGTCTGATGAGGCATACACACGATCGGAACAGACGATGAAAAGCCTCCTTCGGACTTTTTCTGTCGGACATTCCGCTCATGTGTACGCGGCATTAGAAATCTCTACTCCTCCAACTTCTTACCACTTCTTCAGAAAATCCAAACAGACTCCCTTCAGATAGCGAAACATGAACTCTCCTGGTCAGGGAGGCTAGCAGCCTTTAAAATGACATGTCTCCCTCAAATTCTGTATTTCTTTCGAACCCTTACCATCCCCATACCCTCCTCATTTTTCAGATCCCTCCAAACAATCTTCAACAAATTTCTCTGGAAAAGTAAAAGACCCAGATGTGCCCACCTAAAACTGATTAAACACAAATTGGCGGGAGGCACGGGTTCCATAGACTTTGAGGATTACTATATAGCAGCCATACTCGCTCAACTACCTGGTTGGTTCCAACCCCTCCTAAACTCTTTGGGGCCAAATAGAGAATTTTTTTCGCTCATCCGTCCTACTCTAAAGAACTTGTTATTGAGTACCCCTCTAGGATCCATCATTCCATCCACCATCTCAACAACTATGAAGGCTTCAGTCCAAGCATGGAAAAAACTGACTACCCTCTCTAAATACACCCCCACTACGCCACATAACCACATACCCTTAGAGTCTCTTCACTACTTATCACCAGATCTAAACTTCTCACACTGGACCCTCAGGGGGATCCATTCCCTACAAAATCTACTACACGGCAATAAACTCAAATCATTCTTCCAATTGCAAACAGAACATGATATACACTCCTCAGAACACTTCATGTTCTTGCACATCCACCACTGCCTAGGTAAACTACCCCTTCCCCTCTACAACATCCACCCAAAGACCTGGGACTATTTAACGAACCCTACTTCTAAAACCAAAGGCATCTCTTACTTCTATAATCTCCTCCGTCAAAAGTACACCTTCACCATGTTGACCCTACATCACCAATGGAAATCTGGTTTAGCGCACAGCTACACTGACACACAATGGCAATACGCATTCAAAAACATCTACAGAGCCACGAAATGCTCGACCCTCTGGAAACTTACTCGGAAAATCTCGTTATGGTGGTACATGACACCAGCTAAGATAGCAGCCTTTAACCCCCAAACCCCCAATATGTGTTGGAGATTTAAATTAGACAAAGGAGACATGCTCCATATTTATTGGACTTGCCCCTGCATCCAGAGATACTGGGGACACATCTTTAAACTTATCTCAGACATAACCAACCACACAATTCCCCTCTCGCCCGAACTTGCAATACTAAATCTAAACATAGAAAACATCCCCCACCCCTTCAAACATATTACAACCCACATAATTTTGGCCTCCAGACTCAACATAACGAGGCAATGGAAGTCTGACAAAACCCCAACCATAGCACAAACTATTGACCTGGTTGCCCTACACTACAGCTATGAGACAATGAAGGCCGCCAGTAATGATCAGGCCGCAAAAACCCGTGAAGCATGGCAACCCTGGGCAGACTGGTCTAATGCTGCGACTGCCATCTAATACTTCTTACCTTACCCTAATGTCTTTCTTGAACGAGCAATATGTACGAATTGCACATGTTTGTTTTGATTAAGTATATAGACTTATACATACAAGTTGCAGGGAACTTTACCCTTGCCAAGCATGTACACATTGGGTCCTCTCCCCTCCTGTGGCACAAAAGTGTTCCCATCTGGGGTGTCGCAACAGGAGAGAGGATCGATAATACCAATATCTACTTTCTGTTTGACATACATGCAAACTGTTAGTTGTTATTGAGTTCCTAATGTTCCTACTATGTGTTCAACAACGTCGTTGTACGACGTACAATACTTAAATTGTACTCTGTATTTACCTATGCAAAATTCAATAAAAACAATTGAACAAAAAAAAAAAAAAAAGGAAGAAGAAGAAGAAGAAGTATCCGATGTGTCCGCCATAATATCGCAGTCACGATAAAAATCGCAGATCGCCGCCATTACTAGTAAAAAAAAAAAATAATAATAATAAAATTGCTATAAATATATCCCCTATTTTGTAGATGCTATAACTTTTGCGCAAACCAATCAATATAGGCTTATTGAGATTTTTACAAAAAATATGTAGAATAATACGGTACATATCGGCCTAAACTGAGGAAAAATTAGCTTTTTTTTTTTTTAAAAAAAAGGGGGGATATTTATTATAGCAAAAAGTACAAAATATTGTGTTTTTTCAAAATTGTTGCTCTTTTTTTGTTTAGTGCACAAAAAATAAAAACCACAGAGATGACCAAATACCACCAAAAGAAAGCTCTATTTGTGGGAAAAAAAGGATGTAAATTTTGTTTGGGTGCAACGTCGCACAACAGCGCAATTGTCAGTTAAAGCAACGCAGTGCCGAATCTCAAAACATGGCCTGGTCATTCAGCAGCCAAATCTTCCGGGGCTGAAGCGGTTAAAAGAGCAAATGGATCTGCCGTGTCCACTGGAAGGTTTCCGCAGCCATGGTCTTCCACCAATGTCTGTATGTGTGAATACGATCGCATGAGCATATTACAGCAAAGCTGACACTGGGGGACATCTGACAATATACATTAATAAAAATTTCCAAAACAGTCCTCGGGAGAAGGGGGGACTCTGTTCTCAGAGAAGAAGGAGAGTCCCTGTCCCCAGGGGAGATAGAGCGGGGTATGGGATGGTCTCACTCACCATGACCAAGTCTGCAGGGCCCTCATTCATGGTAGCCTGGGTTCCCTCCAGCAGCAGCACGGATGGGCGATCAGCATATCCCCAGGGAGCACAGCTACGGCTTGACATGCGCTATCTAATGGACACTTATCAAAAGAATGAGTAGACAGCTATAAACTGTATGGCATTTCAATAGATTGCAAGCTGCTGGGCTTTCTTAAATTGGATCTCTTACACATACACAGCTATTCACGGCCCCGCCCCAGCCCCCCTCTCAAAGCACAGACCTTGACCCTCCCACTGGCATTGCTCTGTCAATCCGATCTCCCCTGACAAATACACTGCATACTCTGCTTATTCGGGGGGCCGCCCCCTTTTTCTAGAGCAGCCTAGGGGCGTGTTAGTGGCGGGGCTGGTGCTCTAGCTGACTTAATTAAAAACTTGCCGCTCTGCCCGCCCAATGCCCTCTTCATTCAGGACAGCACACACTGGCATGGGCAGTGGCACTGGGAGGGGGGCTGAGGAGAGCTGGAGCCCCAAGTGGGCCCCAAAAAAGTTCCGGGTCTCGGGCATTCACAATTCTATTATGAACCCCAAGCCTGAGCTGGGACCGATCCGAGCATGGCCGAGTAACATAGCAGGTCCTGCCTTCTGGAGCCTGCAGCGACATGCACTGACCTACCTGACCATTACATGTCAGACTTCAGGTGACCTCCTTCTGCAGCTAAGCCGTAGTTTGCAGTGCGCCCATCTCAGTAGATAGCAGGCAGCCAGAGACAGAACAGGAAAGGAGAGGAGAGGAAAGCTGCCCACCCAAGCTCAGTGACCGCGTTGTAACTACCGCCTTCTGGAGCCTGCAGCACCTATGATGGATGTCACATGTCCCACGGGGTCATGCACTGCTCACTACGGCTGAGCTGCAGGAGGAGGTCACCTGAAGTCTGACGTGTAATGGTCAGGTAGGTCAGTGTGAGTCAGGTAGGTCAGTGTGCGTCAGGTAGGTCAGTGTAATGGTCAGTGTGAGTCAGGTAGGTCAGTGTGGGTCAGGTAGGTCAGTGTAATGGTCATTGTGGGTCGGTCAGTGTAGGTCAGTGTATCGATCAGTTTGGGTCAGGTAGGTCAGTGTGGGCCAGTGTAATGGTCAGTGTGTGTCAGGTAGGACAGTGTAATGGTCCGTGTGGGTCAGGTAGGTTAGTATGTGTAAGGTAGGTCAGTGTGAGTAAGGTCGGTCAGTGTAATAGTCAGTGTGGGTCAGGTAGGTCAATGTGGGTCAGGTAGGTCAGTGTAATAGTGAGTGTGGGTCAGGTCAGGTTAGTGTGTGTGTGTGTAAGGTAGGTCAGTGTGGGTCAGGTAGGTCAGGGTGGGTCAGTGTGTAAGGTAGGTCAGTGTAATGGTCAGTGTGTGTCAGCTAGGTCAGTGTAATGGTCAGTGTGTGTCAGGTAGGTCAGTGTGGGTCAGGCAAGTCAGTGTGGGTCAGGTAAGTCAGTGTAATGGTCAGTGTGTGTCAGGTAGGTCAGTGTAGGTCAGGGTGGGTCAGGTAGGTCAGTGGGGGTCAGGGTGGGTCAGTGGGGGTCAGGGTGGGTCAGTGTAATGGTCAGTGTGTCAGGTAGGTCAGTGTAATGATCAGTGTGTGTCAGGTATGTCAGTGTGGGTCAGATAGGTCGGTCCAATGGTCAGTATGTGTCAGGTAGGTTGATGTAATGGTCAGTGTGTGTCAGGTAGGTCGGTGTAATGGTCGGTGTGTGTCAGGTAGGTCAGTGTGGGTCAGGTAGGTCAGTGTAATGGTCAGTGTGTATCAGGTAGGTCAGGTAGGTTAGTTTAGTGGTCAGTATTGATGGGCCCTGGTAAGCCAGGCAGCAACCAGCAAGTGAGCTTACCTCCCCTCCCGCCACACAACACCCCCCCCCCCCGGTGCGGGCTCAGATTTTTCCCACCTAGCAATGCCCCTGGGCATAGGCCTATATTAATGGTAGTGGCATTAAGCTGCAGCTCCAATGGCCCCTACTTTAGGCCAGCCCTGTGTCCATATTACGTGGTAAACCCTGCACAAGACATGGTGGGCACTGCACGGCACAGCCCATTACATGATGGACACTGGACAGCACATGACATGGTGGGTATAGCACATGACATGGTGGGCACAGCACATTACATTGTGAACACTGCACATGACATGGTGGGCACTGCACATGGCAGGGTGGGCACTGCACAGCACATTACATGGTGGGTACAGCACGTTACATGTGGGTAGGGATGAGCTTCGAGTTCGAGTCGAACGTAAGTTCAACTCTAACATCGACCGCTCGTCAAATTATGAACATTATAGGCCGTTCGCGCCAAATTCGAATGGCGCATCACGGCCCATAATTCACTGCGGCATCGCAGTGCATTGCTGGCTGATAATTGGCCAAGCATGTACTATGACCCGCATGCTTTGGCCAATAACAGCGCGGTAAGAACGGAAAGCCATAATTGGCCAAAGGCACCCTGCCTTTGGCCAATTATGCCTCAGGGGATTTAGTACACACCCCACACTATATAAGGCCGCCTGGAAGTCGGCCTTATGTAGTGTGTTCCAGCATGCTGATAGATAGAGAGAGACAGTGTCATTTAATTTGAGTTAGATAGAGCAGGCAGACGAGTTAGTTAGCTGCAGTCAGTGTATTGTGTATATATATGCATCCCAGGTGTTGTGTGTGTGTATATATACATATACACATATATATATATATATATATATATATATATATATATATATATATATATATACATATATATACATACATATATACACACACACACACACACACTGTATTCAGTTTAGCTAGATCCATTCCTGTTATTCTCTTCCTAATATACTCTTACAGGCAGGCAGCTGCAGTATTTATTTTTAGTCAGTGTACTGTATCCTGTGCACATTGTGCAACTAAAGCTAACTGTAGATAATTGCTGGTGTTTTCTTCCTAATAATACCTTAGGCAGGCAGCTGCAGTATTTTCAGCCAGTGTACTGTATCCTGTACAAAGTGTGCAGCTAAAGCTAACTGCAGACAATTGCTGGTGTTCACCTCTTAATAATACTTCAGGCAGGCAGCTGTAGTATTTTCAGTCAGTGTACTGTATCCTGTGCACAGTGTGCAACTAAAGTTAACTACAGACAATAGCTGGTGTTCTCTTCCTAATAATACTACAAGCAGGCAGGCGATTCAGCTAGCTGCAGTATAATCAGTATATATATATACATCCCAGCTTTGTGTGCAGCTACATCTCACTGCAGGCCATTCCTTGTGTACCTATTCCAATGCATCAAAGACAGTATGTCTGGAAGGCCAACAAGGAGAGGCAGACAGTTACAGGCCAATAAAAGAGGGCAAGCAGGCTCTGTGTCTAGAGGCAACAGTGCTGGTCGCGGACACGGTGCATCCTCACCAGCACATGGCCACGGGGCACACATGTCCTTTTTCTCGGCAGCTGGCCTTGTTTAGCCACAACATGCTGAAGAGTTGGTAGAGTGGATGACCAAGGTGTCCTCATCCCCCTCATCCTCTGTCACCCAGGCTACCTTGGCTGCCAATGTAGGTGCCAAAGCGGCCTATTCCTCGGACTCGAGGTCATCATTAGTTACTCCTTCCCTAGCCCCACTGGAGGAGTCCCCCGAACTGTTCAACCACAGTGTCGGGTACATGCTGCAGGAGGATGCGCAGCGTTTTGAAGGCTCCGATGATGGTACCCAGCTTGAGGTAGGCAGTAACGTAAGCCTAGAGAGAGGGGTTGCCCAAGAAGGACAACAAACTGGCAGTCATGTTCCCCCAGCTGCAGCATACTGCCAGGTTTGCTCCAGTGACGAGGAGGGGGGGGATGATGAGCTCACTGACTCTATGTGGGTGCCTGATAGGAGAGAGGAGGAGGAGGAGGCAGAGGAGGAGGAGGCACATCTCCAACGAGGCAGGGTGCCCTCCAGGGGCCAGCTTAAGGGTAGCCAACCAACTGCATCACACTGCAGAGCTCTGCAAGTGCAGGGTGCTGGTGACTCCGCACGTTATTCCAAAAGTTCTTTGTGTGGGCCTTTTTTGAGACGTGTGCAGCAGATCGCACCATTGCTATTTGCAACATATATCTGAAGCGTATCAAGCGTGGACTAGACAGCAAGCGCTTGGGCACCACATGCTTAATCAGGCATATGTTGAGCTCCCATGCAGCCCGTTGGCAACACTACCTAAAAGACCCACACTAAAGAACAAGGAAGACATCTCCTTGCTCCTCATCAGCTGGGATCTCCAACCCCACTATATCTTCAGTCCTCTCAGAAACCTGCACTGAGAGGAATGAAGGTGTAGAATCAGGTGTGCCACTGCCAAGTACTTGCGGGCAATCTGCTATCGGTACACCAACGTCCGATTCTAGCAGGCAAATTTCCCTGCCCCAGTTGCTCCACCGGCAAAAGAAGTTCGCTCACAGCCATCCACATGCCCATCGGGAGTATGCTAGCTTGGCTAAATTGCTAGCACTTCAACTGCTGCCTTTTCAGTTGGTAGACTCTGCCCCCTTCCGTGAGTTTGTGGAATGTGCGGTACCTCAGTGGCAGGTTCCCAAACGCCACTTTTTTCATGGAAGGCGATTCCGACTCTCTACCGGCATGTGGAAGGCAATATCCATGCCTCACTGGACAGGGCGGTCAGCGGTAAGGTGCATATTACTGCTGACTCATGGTACAGCAGGCATGGACAGGGATGTTACCTATCTTTCACAGTGCACGGGGTGACTCTGCTGGCAGCTGGGAAGGATGCAGGACAGGGTGCAGTAGTGTTGGAGGTTGTTCCACCACCACGCCTCCAAAATTCTACTAGTGGTGATTCTGCCACACCTCTTTCCTCCAACCCCTCCTCCTCTTCTTCCTCCATGGCCTCTTCCTGTGCTGATTTGTCCTCTGAACCAGCGGTGCTCCGTAAGCGTTCAAGGGGCTACGCAAGCACACAGGCAAAAAGATGAAATGCGGTGCTTGAGCTGGTGTGCTTGGGGGACAGGAGCCACACTGGGGCAGAGATTCTGTCAGCTCTGCAGGGGCAGGCACGGAGGTGGTTAAAGGTAATACTTTAAGAATGGTCAAGTTCAGGCAGAGGTTTGGCAACAGAGGAATCCGGGGCTAAGGCAGAAGAATGGTCAAGCAGGCCGAGGTCAGGAATGAAGAGAGTCACAGTAGTCAGGAAGCCAGGTATGATCAGATCATGGAAGGGTAGAGGAACAGGATACAGGTGGGAGCTACAGATCAGACAGCAAAGGCCCTAGTACATCTGCCATCCTTATATACTACAAAAGGGGCTCCAAAACTAGTGGGGGGCGTGTCCTCATGCACCTGGGCGCGCACACGTGTGCGCATGTGCATAGGCATTCGCCTGAGCCCACGGATCTGCCTGTCAGGAGGGAGAACATTGGTATTGTGCTACTGCATGCACACTGGCCTCTGTCTCTGCGCATCTGCTCTGCTATGGCCAGCGAGTTCCTGACACAGGCACTGACAGAAACAGGACTCGACTGCAGTGGCTGAGACTTGTCTCCTCCATTTGTGCAGTGCACAGTGGGCCCCTCTTCCTTCAGGACACCACATATGGATAATGATACCCCACTGGCATGGGCCTATATTAATGGTAGGGAACTGGAGCTGCAGCTCCAAAATCGCCTACTTTAATCCAACCCTGTGTCTCTCTGACTTGTGTTCCATGGATCCCAATTCCTTACCCGCCTGCTTGTTCCTACTCCCGTATACCCTCTCCCTGTCCTGGCTTGCTCCCTGCTCCTCCTGCCTGATCTTCAGTGTATGACCCTCTCTCTCACACTGACTACTTTTCTCATATCCTGCTGTCCATATATACTTGGTATAGGGAGTTGCTCATTGTTTGTTCACTCACTTATTAGATTCCTTGGTTTATGCAGTTCTGGTGTATTAAAGGTGCGTTTATATTTTTTTATTTACTTTAATATATATATATATATATATATATATATATCACAGGGTACCAGCACTCAGTATCCTTGACAATTCAAAAAATGCTTTCCTGTGCTCAAGTGGTATGCTTTAAGGCTAATTTGTATCAACTCTTCATCAGCGCCAATATGCCTTGCTGCCCCCTCAGGACAATGGGTATCATTATATAACAACAACAAAAATAAGAGGACGCACTGACCTTAATTAGGGATGAGCCGAACACCCCCCTGTTTGGTTCACACCAGAACATGCGAACAGGCAAAAAACTTGTTCGAACATGCGAACACCGTTAAAATCTATCGGACAGGAACATGAAGAATCAAAAGTGCTAATTTTAAAGGCTTATATGCAAGTTATTGTCATAAAAAGTGTTTGGGGACCTGGATCAATGCAAAATTTATGCAGTTCTGGTATATTAAAAAGGTGCATTTATATTTTTTTTATTTACTTTAAGAAATATATATATATATGTGTGTGTGTGTGTGTGTGTGTGTGTGTGTGTGTGTGTGTGTGTGTGTGTGTGTGTGTGTGTGTGTATATATATATATATATATATATATATATATATATATATATATATATATATTATAAAATAACTTTATTTTTTATTATCCTTGTACCTGGTGTTCTCTGTGCAAGTCCACACAGTTCTGGTCACGCCTGTTTCACAAGGTACCATCACTCAGTATCCTTGGCAATTCAAAAAACACTCATCTTCACTCGAGTGGTATGCTTTGAGGCTAATATTGTATTGTTGTGGAAATGTTACGAAGGATGTATTTTAATATGTATTGTCATATTGTCTCCCAGTGTTAGTTCTCCCGCAACCCGCTCTAAAGAGCTGACTGGGGCAGACCGACGCTGGTTAAGATCCGTTAGGTAGTGGAAAACTTCCTGAGGTTGGAGATTGGTGTTTGCGAAGTGAGGATATGTCTGCCGGCGAAAGGGCCCCTGTGTGATGCACAGACGTTCATCTGAGGGGGATGTGTTCGCTCTGCAAAGACATTATTGGTTTAGCAGATGTGCGCTTGTGTCACCCCTGTATGCCTGATCAACATATTTGAGGTGCCATGACGTACACCTGCAGATAAGCTCCCATCAGCGGGAAGTTTAGTCATTGGTTGTTGTATAAACTCATATCCTGTGTTGACATTCACATCCTGTGTTGTCATATCCTGTGTTGACATTCACATCTTGTGTTACATCCTGTGTTGTCACATCCTGTGTTGTCACATGAGGAGGAAGCAATTGGCTGTTGGAGCCAGGGCTTCCTGTTTGTGACTTCTTTTGTGTGTGCAAATAGAGCCAGCGCACTGCTCAGGAGACAGAGATGAGGACGTAAGCATGGTCATGTCTCTTTACTGGGGAAATGTGGGAGACATGGGTTAAGTAACATGTATTATACCATTAGACTGAAAGGGCGCGTGTTAGTGCAGGTGAGATTGATTATAGCCAAATCTCCACCACAGATGGCGGGCCAGGACCTTAGGAGTGAACAGAACCTCCTTCGCAATCTGTTCAGTAGGTTGTCTGATGTGTTTAGGTAGGTTCTGCTTTGCAAAAGAACACATTTTTCATCTTTTGGTATAATACTAGGATTTTTCTTTGTATGTTAGTTATGTGTAAGGAACCATATGTTGTGTAATAATTTATGATGTATATGAGAAATAGAAATGTATGAATTGGGATTATATGCCTCCGCTTATGGGACCTATTCAATGAAACCTGGAATGTGTGTGTGACTGAGCAGTTTGTAAGTAACTGATGATTGTTTGTAAGTGCCATGAGGTTTAGCGGGGGAGGGGCGGCCAGGCATGGCTGTCCCAGCACTTACAATGGGGAAAGTTGGCTACTCCCTGTGGACAATAGCATGAGGGGAGCTCTCTCTGTTTTATGAAAAGATCACGATGCAAGCATCACTGTGGGTATTTCTGAAATGTCTTGTTCCTATGGGTTGCTGATGCCAGGATAAGTGTGAACTTTGTTTGGGACAAGAGTGTATGTTTGAGCCATGTTATTGTGTGTTTTATGTAATGTTGTTGTGTGCCAAGGTCCCTAGTGGTATGTAGCCTAAAATGTTTGTACGTGTTCATTTGGTGTCTCAAATGTGTAATTGTGGGGAGAAGTTTATGTTTCTAGTGAAGAAATCTCGATTTTGGTGGGATCAACAACTACATTTCATGTGTTAATGGCGCCATTTTGTTGTGGCCTGGCTTTCGTTGGCCATTTTCTATTCCTTTGTGTGTGTGTGTGTGTAGCCATGCAGTCTGAGCTACCTTTTCTCTTGGCACCATTTTCCTTTTAAGTAAAAATATCTACTTTGCACTTAATTTACTAGCTTTAACTGAGTTTTTATACTTTTAGCGGTGTGTGTTATTTTTATTTTTAATGGTTTTGGTTTTTATCACTAGAGCTGAGATTTGTATTGTATAGCCTGCAGTAGGAAAGAAAGGCCTGTTTAGTAGGAATGGGTGGAAGGCGCGTGATCAGACGCTTACATCAGGAAATGTATGGTTTATTTATGTAAAAGAATACAGACATATAGTCATATAGATATAAAATCATACAAATACTACATAATATTATATAAAAAAAAGGAAAAACAGGTAATAAAATAAGTACTAGGAAGTTAAAATTGGGGTGTGCCCATATTGAGGCAGGTATCTAAGAAAGGCTGACGCGTTTCGAGGAAAACCTCTTCATCAGAGCCAGGAGAACTGGAGCACAGTCTGTATGGGCCGGTAGGCCGACATGTGTACATGGGGAGAGGTGGTGTTGCTAGTAGGAGGATGTGTCCTGTGATGGACAATTGATTATTCCAAGTTCCATACCCAGGTGTTCTATGGATGTAAATAGATTGTATTTTCTTTTTGCGGTGCTGTTAGGCTGTCAGATGTGCCTGTCTCAGGAGAAGTGTGTAAACACAGCTGCAAACTGTAGAGATCCTTTTGGAGTGGAGAGCCGTGTGATCCTGGCAGCAGGAGGGGGGGAGGAGGAGGGAGGAGGTGTCCTTGAGGCAGCTGATGCCTGGATAGAAAGCGTCTTGCTGCCTAGGGATAGGAAAGAAAGGCTTTGGTTGACCTCCTTGAGCCATCTTTTTGCAGGAGTTTTTTGTTGCGCTGTTGTGTGGTATTTCGGTCTCAAAACTTGTGGTTTGACTGCCCAGGGGATATGTGAGTCAAGGGGGATTCCCTCCCATGCAATGTGCAATATGGGGGTTATTCCACCCTTTCCTGCACAAAGTTTTTTAAATTGTTGAAGTGTATTTGATGTTAGATAATGGAAAAGACCTGCGCAGATTTCTAACACAAAGATATTATAGTGAAATAATCCAAAATGTGTGTATACGGTAAACACTATTGATAAAATCCAAAATGAAATTTGTTTAAATCAAAAAGTCCAAATCCAAGTGGTTAATTATTGACAACAATCAACAGTGACCATATTAGTGGTGAATCTTCTAATAAACATCTATGTTGTGAAAATAATGTTGATCTTCGTGACTGAACAGTCACGCAATGCTCACAGAGCTCTTACCTCCAAAACGGAGAAAAATAAGCCTCAGATCAATATCATGCGGTGGGATCAGATGTGTGGAGTCGGTGTTAAAAATCGATGTCCGTGTAGTAGTGTTGCCAACCGTCCGTGTTTTTACGGGCAGCCCGTAAAAACAGGGCTATTTTTTCATGTCCGTGAAAATCCGTAAAAAAAAAAATCTTGCCAGTAAAAATATGACAGTCCCGGCTCGGAACTGCACATGTGCAGTTCCGAAGCATGGCGAGAGTCTCCGATCATCCCAATGATCTTTCTGACACTGCTGCGCCTGCTACTTGTGTGTCTTGTACCCCCCCCCCTTCCTTCCACAGTGCGCCTTATTCAATTTCTGCACAGGAGATGCTGGGAGGGGGAGGAGTGGAGTCAGCCTGCAGTGGAGCTGGACGCACTGTCTTCAGCCTAGCAGAGAAGGGTAAGCTAGTGATTAGCTAAATGTCTCTCATTGCCTTGTCTTAGTGGGCAGGAGGAGGGGGCAGAGAATGGGCTGTGTAGCAGGCTTGTTGATTACAGTAGATCATTTTTTGTGTCAGATCTGCTTTGCTTCTAAACTGACTAGGAAGGATGTTTTCTGAGATCTCCCCCAGTCTCTAACTATTACCTGCAGTGCTCACCAGTCCAGGCACAGCCTCCTCAGTCCTCTCCAGAGTTACCACTTCATGTGTTTGGGGCACTACAAATCCAAGCATGCCAGGAGGGGAGGCAGCAGCAGCAATATGATTTAGTTGATTTTCTGATGAAAAGTGCTGCTGTAACAGGAGATAAGACTGAATGATCATTGCACTGGTGACGATGGACATGATGCGGACGTGACCTGCACGCGTTAGGAGAGGGGCCTGATGGTGGCACCTGTGTGGGTGTATGGAGGAGGCTCCATTGAACCAGCGGGAGCCGAGCAGGGTGAGAGACTGCAAGCCCCGGTGGATGATAGCCTCTGAGACCCACAGACATGAGCGGAGGATCGGAACGGGCCGGAAGGGGAAATGGGTTCCAGCCAGTCCGGGTGGGTTCTCGGTGTACTTCTCCGCTCACCTCTCGGTGAGCGGAGGAGTACACCGAGAACCAGCCCGGACTGGCTGGAACCCGACACCTCTCCTCCCCTTCCACTCTCCTGGACAACCCCTGGCATGTCATAGGACTGGGTTGGAGACAGAGGGACAGCGGTATTTGCCTAAGGAATGTGGGGACTGAACAACGAGCAGACAAGGATGCTCCGGGAGCCACACATGGTAGCCAGAAGCACCCGGAGGTGGAGTGAGAGACCCCCCTGGAGGATTAAAGACAGCTACTGGAAAGTGAATGGGGGAATCATCTGTCCCAGGTAAAACGGCCTCTGAACTGTTAATAGCTTGTGCCATATTGCTGCCCTGTGACTCTGGACTTGTTTCTTATTATTATCGCCCTGTGTCCAGGTCGCTTGTCACTTGCTGTGCTGAATTGCTCCCTTGTGATTGCTGCCTGTCCCTTGATTGAGCCAGATTCCTGCCTGGGACCCTGGACTTAATCTTTGCTATACAATATTGCTGCCTGACCATTATTGTGTCTGGATGTTTGCTCTGTGACTCTGGACTTTTCCCTTGTTTTGCCATATTCCCATATTGGGGCCCTGTGCTCTTGCTACCTGATGCTTCACTGTGTCTGCATCACAGCTTTGTGGACTTTCCCTTTTTGGAATTCTCTGTTAGTAAAACTCCTCTATAAAGAACCCCCTCTCCAACAGGTCTTAAAACCATACTTGCTTGTTAAATGCTCAGCCAGAGGGACACAATCTATGTGGTCTTTCCTTTAAACATATGAAAAAGGAGTCTGCTGAAGGTCTGAAGGGATGATCAGTATGCTATAAACTGTTTATATACAACGGAGCAGGAATAGGCTAAGTCTAGAAGCTACGGTAAAGACTTTGAAAGACTGTGGTCCTTTTTTTTTTGTGCATCTCTGCTGACCAAAAAATTACCTCTATTAATGTTTCTCCTTGGCCTACACATGAAATAGTGGATTATGAAAGCATATGGAGATGCAGATGACTGTATAATAGATGCAAATCCCCTTTGAAGGTAGAAAGGAGGGGATAAGGACTGTACCTAAAGAGTATACCCTCTCAATAAGTGCCGGGTAAAGACACATATACCCGTGTGAGTCGGTAAAAGTCACATACCCCGGTATGCCCACTTAAGAGGGGATCAATCTGGGGAGAAAGAAAGTAAGTAATAAAAGTGAATATGAAAGGCTGGACTCAAAGTGACGGAGCCTAAGACCCCAAAAGAGAGCTTAAACTCAAGTACGATTCAGAAATACTTAACAAAAGAGGTGAACTCCAAAAGTCCAGGAGTGGAAAAAAAAAGCAGCAAGGTGCAAAAGAGAAAAATAAAGAGTCGGCAAAACAAAAAGGGGACCAAGGAGATAAAACCAGGGAAGATATTGGAACGGAAAGGGAACTGGATTCAAGTAATATGGAAGAACAAAGGAACATATCTCAAATGCCAACTAAAACAGAAATGATGGAAATGTTGGCTAAACTGGAAAAAAGTCGATTAAAAGTGAGATTACTAATGTAAGGATGGATATGGGCCATCTGCTGAAGAGAGTAGAAGAAGCAGAGGAAAAAAACAGGAAAACAAGCCCAAGAAATTTTAGAACTAAAACTGCAAGTAAGAAATCTGCAAACTGACCACAAGGATATCCTATATAAGCTGGAAGACCAAGAAAATTAAAATAGACGCCAAAACCTAAGGATCAGAGCACTACCAGAGCAGAACGGGGAAGACCTAGAGAAAAAAATATTTAACCCAGTTCTTGTTAGAGGAGAAGGAGACAAACTTAAAGATAGATCGAGTTCATAGGGTGAGAAAACCCTTGGGTCTGAAAGAGGTTGTACCCCGAGATGTAATCATTAAATTCCATCAGTACAAGGACAAAGCTAAAATATGGAATAAACTTAGAGGAATGCCCCGTCATCCTCTCCACCCATAGTTTGGGACGCCTTCGAGGCGTTCACTAGAGGACACTATATGTCAGCAATTAAGGCGGTGAAAGCAAATCAACAAGCCAGCACAAGGCGGTTGGAAGGAGAGATTGAGGCAGCATCAGCCATTAATGGGTCTGACCCCTCGGTTTCCAATTTCGAACTGCTGCAGTCCACAAAGAGAGATCTCCAACTCCATCTCACTGAGCTTAGAGTTATTCCACACCAAAGATTCTTTAAGCAGGGTGATAGAAATGGCAGACTACTGGCAATGATGTCCCATCATGACACTCCCATAACTCTGATCCCCAAATTGATCTCTCCCACGGGTGAATCTATTACGTCCCAAGAAGATATCCTAAAAGGAGTTTCAGTCCTTTTATCAGACACTATACAGTACCACGCTCCCTCGGGATGTGACTCCTGGCGAGATGGCACCTCTCCTGGACCCCCTGGCTCTGGGGTGGCTCTCAGATGAGGAGAGGTCCCATCTGGTTAGGCCTATCACTGCGGAAGAGGTACAGGCTATCATTAACACACTGGCAGCTGGGAAGGCCCCAGGTCTTTATGGTCTACCCATCAAATTTTATCGGTCTCATGCGGATCTACTGGCCCCCCTGTTGGCAGACTTGTATACCCGATGTCTGGAGGAGGGAGTGCTCCCACCCTCTATGGCAGATGCGCACATTATTCTAATCCTTAAGCACAATAAAGATCCCAAACAGTGCCCCTCATACAGGCCCATTGCACTTCTTAATATTGATTTCAAAATCTTATCTAAACAAATTACTGTTAGACTCAACCCACTTCTGCCCTCTATTGTAGACACAGATCAGACTGGGTTCATGGCACATAAATCAACGGATATTAACCTCCGCAGATTATTCACCTACTTACATGCCATACATGACAATGTGGGCACTAGAACGGTTGCCTCCTTCAATATCGAAAAGGCATTCGATTCGATCGAATGGCCATTTCTCTGGGAAACTCTGTGGAGGATGGGATTTTCGTTGGTTTTATTGCCTGGCTGCAAACTTTATACAAATCCCCGAAGGCGACAATCAGATTGGGAGGTAATGTTTCTCCCCCCTTCCCGCTGTCCAGGGGTACCAGGCAGGGCTGCCCCCTCTCTCCGGCATTGTTCGCAATAGCTATGGAACCAGTGGCGGAGGCACTGCGGGTCTCGCCCCATATAAAAGGATTAAAAATAGCGTGGCTGGAGGAGAGGGTAGCTCTGTATGCGGACGACCTCCTGCTCTTTCTGAATGACGTGGACTCCTCTCTTAGAGGAGCGCTGCAAGTATTGACTGAATTTTCCAAGGTAACAGGATTACGGGTGAACTGGACAAAATCCCAGTTGCTGGCTATTGACCCTGAGGCAAAAAGACTGGCCCCGGAGGATCTGCAGATGCAATGGGTGGACGAAAGGGTGTACTTGGGGGTACGCGTCTCAAGAGACGCATCCAGCTTTATCCCCCTTAACCTAGACCCGGTGGTCCAAGTAGTCGAGGCTAAACTAAAAGCCTGGGAGAACCTTCCTCTATCCCTATTAGGCCGCATTAACTTAATTAAAATGAAAATCATACCTAAATTTACATACCTATTTTGTTATTTCCCACAATGGATACCTTGCTCATTTTTCACGAAATTGAACCAAATTTTCTCCTCCTTCCTCTGGGGTCCTAACCCCCCTAGATTTAAACTCTCCACACTGATGCGTCCGGTGACGCAGGGGGGGCTGGCATTTCCAGACTGCCAGAAATATTTTCTGGCAGCCCAGCTGGTCACGGCAGTTTGGTGGCTGGTACCGGATGCGTCCAACCACGCTGCGGTTCTGGAGGCTGCGGTGGTCCACTCTGTGGAAGCCCTTACATATTTGCCCCTTCAAGGTCCCAAGGCTCCATATGATTTGACCACCTCCATGCACACGACTCCAAGGGCCTGGAGGGCGGGACTGGGACTTGAGAAGTTCCCACGGAATGCAGTCTCCCCGCACCCCCCATGGAACAACTCTACCCTACCCCATCTCTACTCACTACCAGACCCTAAAATATAGGCCAAATGTGGTATTAAACTGTTATCTGACCTCACCACCGGCACCGCCATAACCCATTCAGTCACCTAGTATCCCACAACAATGTGCCTCCCTTGCATGTATTTCGCTATATGCAACTGTCTCATGCGTTTAAAGCCCAAATAATACCCAACGACAGGCAAATAGTGCTATCTGATCTGGAGAGGGTCACAAGATATGAATGCACCAGGAAACCGACCTCGGTCTTTAATGCACATCTCCTCAGAGTTTCCTCTCCAAATCTGTCAAAGCTCCGGCAGCGATGGACACAGGATATCCCGGCACTAGACTCCGAGGATTGGGAGGACATGTGGGATTTCCCCTTCAAAATCCTGGTCTCACTTTGAGACCGTCTCATACAATACAAAATACTACACTGGGCATATCTCACCCCGTATAGATTGCATAAAATGAGAACCTCCCTGTCCTCAGAGTGTTGGAGATGTACTGGGGATCCGGGTGATTTTATACACATTTTCTGGTCCTGTCCAGCAATTAAAAACTACTGGTCACAAGTACTATTTGTATTACAAGAGGTGGTGGGAACAGATTTAGCCCCAACCCCGCAGATCTGCCTTCTAGGTTTAGTGGAAGAATTAGCCCTCAGGATAGCAGAGAGAACCCTCATAGGACTCTTGCTCTTTTATGTCAGGAAAATGAACGCTCTCTGCTATACAAAACGTGCCCGCCATCCATATTGTTATGGAAAACACATGTCAATAAAGTACTACCACTCTATAAGGAAACCTACCAAAATAGGGGATGCCCCAAAAAATACGATGGAGTGTGGGCCAAATGGTTAGCTGAGGCCTCCATGACAACCGCAGACTGATTGAACAGGTACATAATACCACTCTATGGGAGAAAGTGATACATTGGTTGATTTTTTTGGTAATGTAATCTCTGATATGGGTTTATTTGATATCTATTATTGTCCCTTGGGTCTCAACTGATAGATCTGATCCTGAAATACTTTAATTGAGCAAGAGCCAATACAACACTAGGTTTGTTTGTTTGCTGTTCTTTTCTTTCGGACGTGCTACAGCTGTATGATATTAAATGCTGGAAGCAGCCCAATGGCCGGCTGGCACTGACTCCTGCGTGGGTCTAGTCCCAATGCTGTGGCAGGTTTACTGTTATTTGTTTGTATGTCTTATACTCAATAAAAAGTTTAAAAAAAAAAAAAAAAAACTTAGAGGAATGCCCCCATTACAATATGAGAGAGTGGATCTCCAGGTGTTCATATTTATCGGTAGGAACCTTGGCACGAAAATGACAATTAAAACCTCTATTGGAACAATTGAGAGGGGCTAATATCAAATACAGCTGGGGGTTCCCAGCATCATTAATTGTCCAGAAGGAAGGAAGAACAGTGAGAATTAAAAGGGGGACGGAGCGGGATGGTGAGGGTGGTTGGAAGGGAGGGGGTGGGGGTGGAGAGAAATTGGGAAGGTGGGGGGAGGTTACAACCTAGACCTGGCAGAGTATGGCCTCAAATATGGGTTCTAGTCTACCTACAAGAAAACAGGGCGCTCTCCTTAACCCAATATAACAATACATTTTTTGATCTATAATGTCAGAGGGTTAAATATGCCAGCTAAGAGGCACAAAATTCTGAAAGAGATCGAGCACTATGGGGCAGGGGTGGTCTTTCTTCAGGAGGCCCACCTGTCACATGAAACATAAGTAAAACTGTACTCCCCACGGTACCCAGTGTGGTACTATGGTGACTCGATGTCAAATAAATCAAAGGGGGTAGCTATTGGGATAGATAGAGGGGTACGTTTCTCTCTGGAGGACAGATTATGTGATCAGGAGGGAAGGTTCCTCTTTCTTAAGGGGAGGTTATGGGAAATGGAGTGCACCCTGGTAAATATATACTGCCCAAATAGATGCCCAACAATATTCCTAGGTGAAATTATGAGAAAATTATGGGAGTTTAAAAATGGAAGAAGGGTAATAATTGCAGGTGATTTGAACTTCTGTATGTACCCTGAACAGGATAGTACGTCCCATGCACAGGGTATAAGGAATATTCAATAAAAGGAAAAAAGCACCATCTACACCAACTTCAGTTGGTAGATGCGTGGAGAATACAACACCCTAAGTCACTTGATTTTACGTTCTATTCCCCTGTGCATGGGACATACACAAGGATCAACTATTGGTTAATTGAACATAGGATGTTAGATTTGGTGATATCTACAAATATAGAAATAACATAATTATCGGTCCACGCCCCTGTGACTATGAAAATTAGAATCCCGGAAGTACAGAAGCAACCATACTCATGGAAGCTCAATAAAGATCTCCTAGATAAACAAGGGGAGGAAACATTGAAAAGGGAGTTAGAACAATTCTTCCTCTTTAATGAGACAGCTGAGATCGCAGAGAATACCTTGTGGGAGGCCCATAAAGCCTATACTAGGGGGATCTTGATATCAATGGGAGCAAGGAAAAAGGAGAGGAGTAAGAAGAGGGGGGAACTAATTGAGCAAATATTTAAATTAGAACAAGGCCAAAAAGAGAATAACTACAACAAAAGACATGACAGGGAGTTGCAGCATGAATTGGTATTGAAAAGAGATGAGTTAAAGGACCTCTTAGAGTTGGAAATGAGGAGAACCTTCAGCAGAGTAGCGAAAGATAGATACCTATGGGGGAATAAAAACAATAAGACCTTAGCGAGGATGTTGAGGAAAGAAAAAAATCAATAAACTTTATAGAGAGAATACAAAATAAAAGTGGGAAAATGGTATATTCAGTCAGGCAGGAGGGGGGGCAAGGACAACAGGAGGCCCGTAAAAAAGAAAAAATTAAAGAATACGTTCAAAAAGCTAACTGGATTATCAGAGGAAGTCGCACTAACACTTGAGAGCCCAATTACAACAGAGGAGATAAATAAAGTATTAAAAGAGTCATCAACCGGGAAAAGTCCAGGGCCAGATGGCTTTACGATGGAGTACCTTAAAGAATTTAGGGAAATATTATCTACAAGGCTCTGCACATATTTTAATGGGTTGGGAGTGAAGTATGGACTGAGTAAAGAAGCTTCAATGGCCACAATGACAACTATTTTGAAACAGGGTAAAGAGAGCACATTATGCTCATGCTATAGGCAGATATCGCTGATGAACACCCACACCAAGGTGTTTGCAAAAGTGTTGGCAACAAGGATGAGAGATTTAATGTCGGAACTGGTCCATCTCGACCAGGTGGGCTTCCTACCAGGAAGGGAGGGTAAAGACAATGGGGTAAGAACCCTACTGCTGCTCCAGAAAGTAAGAGAAGGGAGAACCCCCATACTATTCCTGTCGATTGATGCTGAAAAAGCTTTCAACCGAGTAGACTGGGGGTTCATGATGGGAGTGTTGGGATTGGCCCAAGGATGAGGGAGTGGATACAAGTACTCTATAAGGGCCCTAGGGCGGCCATAAAGGTAAATGGAATATTGTCCGCCCCCTTTAGGATGTACAACGGTATGAGACAGGGTTGCCCCTGTCTCCGCTGTTGTTCGTGCTGGCGCTGGAGCCACTCTTGGCGACTGTGAGGGGAAACGTTGATATAGGGGGTGTGGAGATAGGAGACACACAAGTTGGCTGAATTTGCAGATGATGTTTTGTTCTATATCTCTAATCCCGTGTTTCTCTCCCTAATCTGTTGAAGGTTTTAAAGGAATATGGTGAGTTATCCAACTTCGAGATTAACCCAAGTAAATTGGAGATTTTAAATATAAACATAAACTTAAAAGAAGAATCTAGCCTCCAACAGGAATTCCAGTTTCCTTGGAGGAAGGCAGGAATAAAATACTTGGGGATAAAATTAACAGCATCCTTGGGGAAGATTTTGAAGGCAAACTATATACCTTTATTGGAGGAATTAAAAGTAGAGGTAAGGAGAATAGCATCACGACCCTTGTCCTGGATGGGCCAGATTAATGCTCTAAAAATGATTATTTTACCCAAAATTTTGTATAAGTTTCAGATGCTCCCCATTTATATACCCCCAGCATATTTTAGGGTGTTTAAAAGTCTAATATTAAAACTAATTTGGAGGAATAAAAAACCCAGGATTTCCCTCTCAATTTTACAGAGAGGGAAAGACCAGGGTGGATTAAGTGTACCAGATCTCAAAAAGTACTATGAAGCGGTGGTTTTACAGTTTTTCTCCATTGTTTTGGCTCATTTCTTGAAACAGAAATGACATTCTCAAAACAACATGGACAAATCTCCAAACCACTTGGTAATTGTTCACAACTGAATTGAATTTCTCACTCATTTCATCAAATTGCAAATGTCTCAGTACATGTCTCAATGCATCTTTCAAATGATTAAGTACAAGTAGCCTACATTTAGCACAATTTCCAAGTGAATAGATCTTGTTGATCTAAACTGATTGTCAATTCTCAGTCTAATGGTTGATCTTTCCAAAACGTGTCAGCGTCAATTCATTGTTTAAGTTATCACATGCACAATAGTCTGTTCAATTGTCAAAATTATTCAGGAACATAATACCATGAATACCAAGTGATGTGAATGTGATGAGATGTGAATCTCTTGAAACATTTGATAAAATGATTACAGCAATTGACAGTCAAGTGCAACTAGAACTTGACTAACGAAGGAGGAATTGGAGTTGGTCTCAGATGACCAATGAAACAGTATGCTTAGTTACCTGACAGGTGCTGTCCATGATTGTGAATGCTGTCAAATATGTATATATAGAGGTTGACCATGCAGGACCAGTACAATTTCTGAACATGGAGGCACCTGGCCAAGTAAATGAACAAGGGCAACTGCCTGCTCAAGGAAGAGGAAGAAAAAGAGGAGGAGGAGTAAGGGTGCATGGTGGTGGAATAGGGGGAAGAGGCCGAGGAGCACGAAGACACCATGCTGTCCCTGATGAAATTTGGGCCACAATTATAGACCATGTCATCAACCATGGCCTCACAATGGCGGAGGCAGGTCGCTGAGTGCAGCCTAATGTGCCTCGCTCTACAGTCTCCTCTATCATCCAAACCTTTCGCAGCACCGACGCGCACCCGCACATGCCCGCGCGCACCTGCACACCAGCATCCACTGGATGATGCGAACCAGTGCCCAAAGGAATGTGCGTGCCAACGCGCAACCGCGCACGTGTCTGAACACCAGTGCGCACACTAGGGCCAGCCGAGTCGCACACACCAGTGCCCGCAGAAGCATGCATGACAGGACGAACAGGAACATGCACGCCAGCGCGCGCACCAGCGCACCCCGCACACTACAGCGAGCAACACCATGTCCACCGAGGTAAGCTCTCTGACACAGTCACTATGCAGTGATGCATTAGAATTGTGGTATAGTTACTGTAAGTAAAACAACAATACGATTACATTGGTAACTCATTCTGTACGGAATATCTAAGGTATAAATTACGAATGGAGTGTTATCCTTTGAATTCTATGTCTAGGATTGGACGTCAACCATATTCCAAAATGTCAACTCTATAAGCATCTCCACAATAGCCCGCATATTGAAGAAGCATCAGATGACAATGAAGCAAATTTACATGGTACCATTTGAGAGAAACTCTGACAGAGTGAAAGAGCTGCGGTACCATTATGTACATGTAAGTCAGTCACTGGTTGTCCATCAAGATAACCTTTTTACAATAACCGTAAGCAGTGGTTCCCAAAATGTATTGGTTTCAATACCCACTTTACCTGATTTCTGAATCCAGGTATGAAAGTATTTGATTTACATATCTGATTTATAAACATTTTGCCTAAAAACTGCAGCTTACTGTATGATGCAATTATCATTATAATCCTTATTTTGAAGAATATAACATACAATACAGTAAGAAAAAAAGGTCAAACAGCTGCAATTACAGTAGTGCCTCCCATGTAAATCTATCTAATACTGTGGGTTTTACTGTAACATTGAAGTCTACTCTTGATAATTTTTCCCCTCCTCTTTCTGTCAAATACCCCCTGTAGTATCTATGCATAGGGTACATGTACCCCAGGTTTGGAACCACTGGAATACTGGCCAGTAGTATATTGAACTTGTGTAGAACATAGAACATTCCTATGTAACTGTCTGTAACTGTAGTGTATGACTCTTCTGTATGACCGATTTGATGTTTTCTTTTTTTACTCTATTGTAGAGAATAATGGCATTGGAAGAAAACAAGACTGTGACAGACCTAGCCGGGAAAGAGACTTTTGGAGGGGACTGTATGCTAGCCTCTTGCCGATCGATCGGGGGCCCTTGCATTTGGGGGAACGGTGCTCTTTGTGAGCTGTATGGCTGGGGACCCTGGATTTGCCCTATTGGAATAGTGGCTGATTCATAATGCTGGGACAGATACTGTTAGGAGATGCTGATGTAAATTCCAACACCTGTCTGTCTATTGTCTGCAAAAATGTGTATTGTAAATAAGTCTACTATGGGATCTAAGAGTCATTAGATCCCCATTGCTATTTGTGTTAATTAACTCTGCTATTGTGTGAAGAAGAGTCTATGTTGATTGTGATAATGTTGATTGGATTTTCTGAACTACAAGGCGGCCAGTCTGGCCTAACGGTCATGTCTGAGTCATCTAGTCTGTCTAAAGGGATTAGTTAATTAGCTCATGTTAATTAGGTTAATTAGGTTACAGCTGTATTGTTAGAGTAATCTCTCACATACTCGTGTATGTGGATGGAGGCTGTCTTCAACCTGGCCAAGGGCCGAAAACGTGGCTGTAATTTTATTGGCCTCCGGGCCACGGTGGATGTCCCAGGCCAGCGAGGGGGCAATATAACTGTGTGCTGCCATTTCTGAGAATGGTGTGGCCACTCACATTCCCAGTCTTGGCCCATACAATACACAGAAGCTCATCTTGGACCGCCTTCATTTGGCTTTGATCCCTGAAAATGAGAGAGGTCTCATAGGGCCTCACCTACCACAATATATAATTGTATGGGGCAATGTGAATTTCCACCATTGCCCACTTATCAGGGCCTGGTTCACTGCTCATCCAAGGATGGATATGGTGTTCCTACCACCTTACTCTCCTTTCCTAAATCCTATTGAGGAGTTTTTCTTCGCTTGGAGAGTGTATGAGCATCGGGCTCAAGATGAGAGGTCCCTGCTCCATGCAATGGACGCTGCCTGTGAGGATATTACAGGAGATCAGTGTAAGGGGTGGTTGCGACATTCACGCCGTTTCTTCCCTCGTTGCATCGCAAGGGAGGATATACGCTGCGATGTTGACAAGAATCTGTGGCTAGACAGACAGCAGCGTGTGGATGGGCAGGAGGATGAGGACGGTGGCCAGTGAAGAGATGTTACAGTAGTTGTGAAACTCCAGCTTTATTTGCAGCATTGTAGGCTAAATGTAATTTTCCTTGGTTTTTGTTTGTGTGTTTATATTTCCATATATTATGCTGTATACATTTTCTTTTTACTCTGATATATGGAAGTTACTTTGTGTGTGAATGATAATGGTTACAATACTGTAAAGTAATTTTTCCTTGGCAGTATGAGTGCAATGTGTGATGTCAAACCTTGGAGGCTACTCTTACCCTAAAATCTTTTCTTTTCAGTTTTATACACAATTGTATTCAGTTAGCTAGACAAAAGGCATAGTTAGACTTACCAGTGACGGTATTTCTAAGAGCCTTTCAGGACAACCTTGGAGAGAGCGTAGCTCCGCCTTCTTCACAGGAAACACATGCAGCCTTTAATTCCCTCCTCTTCCACCATGGCCTCAGTTATTGTGGTATCTGACAACCGGAAAACAAAACACAGAAAACCACCAAACAACCATGATAGATACTTAAAACCACTTCTAAGATAAACAAAGGAAGGGAAGTAACAGTTGTCCTGAAAGGCTCTTAGAAATACCGTCACCGGAAAGTCTGACTATGCCTTTCTCAACTTGCCTTTCAGTACAACCTTGGAGAGGATAACCGAGAAATGTACCCTAGGGTGGGACTACTGCCTGCAGTACCTTCCTGCCGAAGGCTTGATCTGTGGCGGACAGTAAATCCAACCGATAATGTTGGAGAAACTTTGAATAATTGGGACCAGGTAGCAGCCTTACATATTTGTTAAGGCGTAGCACTGACTCTTCCAGCCCAGGAAACTCGCGTAGGTCTTGTGGAATGAGCAGAAACACCTGCAGGGGGTATTTCTCCTTTTGCTTTATAGGCCTCTGTGATTGCCGATCTAAGTCATCTGCCCAATGTACTTTTGGAAGCTTTCTCTCCCTTGCGTGAGTCTGAGAAAACCACAAAGAGAGTGTAACGAGCCCCTTGCTCGCTCGGTTCCACTCTCCTGACACTCCTCTGCGTCTATAGAATCAGACTGTAGATCGCAACATCTGATGGTTCGGTCATACGATACTCCGGGACTAGAACTACAGCTATGTGCCATTCTAATCCAGTTGTGTAGCTCAGAACAAACACCAGGCAGGCTGTATGTAAGTTCAACCAGGAATCTCTTTTATTGAAAAATACAGGCTCTTTCTATACACTAAAAGTGGAGGTGCATACCTCCAGCTCATATTACTCTAACAATACACCTGTAACCTAATTACCATGTGCTAATTAACTAATCCCTTTAGACAGCCTAGATGATTCAGACATGACCTTTAGGCCAGACTGGCCATCTTGTAGCTCAGAAAACCCAATCAACATTATCACAATAGCAGAGTTAATTAACACAAACAACAATGGGGATCTAATGACTCTTAGATCCCATACTAGAGACTTATTTACAATACACATTCTAGCAGGCAACAGACAGACAGGTGGCTGGAATTTACATCAGCATCTCCTAACAGTATCTGTCCCAGCATTATGAATCAGCCACTATTTCTAATATGGCAAATCCAGGGTCCCCAGAGTCTGTGTGTCCTGGGGGACCAGGACCCGAATCCACAGTAGTACCACCTCGAGGGTCCCCAGGCATACAGCTCACAAAGAGCACCGTTCCCCCAAATGCCCGGGCCCACGATCGATAAGGGGCTAGCAGTCAGTCCCCTCCAATAGTCTCTCTCCCGGCTAGGTCTGTCACAGAGAGTATACGATTTTCTGAATTCTTTGGTTACTGTAAGAAAGCGTAACAAACATCTCTTCACATCCAGAGTATGAAAAACTTCTTCTCCTGGATTGGTCGGATTTGGAGAGAAAGTGGGCAGGATTATTTCTTGTGACCGACGAAAGGTAGAAGAAACATTAGGAAGAAACACTGGGTCCGTTTGAAGGACCACTCTGTCTGCGAAAACTTTCAGAAAAGGTTCTGTAACTGCCAGAGCTAGAAGCTCACTTATTCTTCTTGCAGAGGTGATGGCCACCAGAAAAATTGTTTTGAGAACCAAATTCTGCAAGGATGCTTCTTGTAAAGGGTTCAAACGGAGCTCCCGAGAGACCCTGTAAAACAATAACTGGGAAAATCTTTAAGGGCTACTGGCCTATTTTGTGCGAGTGCCCTGAATAATTTTGAAATTAAAGCTTCTTTGGATAAAGTTCTTTCAAAATAAACAGATAAAGCCACCACCTGAGTTTTCAGGGTGCTGGCTGCCAGTCCCTTCTCCAATCCCTCATGGAGAAATTCAAGAACGGATACTAAACTCTTCACCTGGAGGCCCTTAGACGCACACCAGGAGTTGAATTTTTTTCTAGACCTTCATGTATATTGCCCGAGTGACCTCTTTTCTACTTGAAAGAAGGGTCATTACTACTTTGTCAGAGAGTCTTTTTGCCTTCAGAAGGTCTTCTTCAGAAACCAAGCTGTTAACTGAAAATATTCTGGATGGTTCACTGACCCTTGGGATAGAAGATCTTTCCTGAACGGTAACTTCCAAGGAGGTTTCCGTGGCTAGATTTAATAGAGCCGAGAATCATGGCCTTTTTGGCCAGAAAGGAGTGACCAGGATCAGATTGGTCTTTTCTTCTCTGAACTTTCTTAAGACTAGTGGTATCAGTGGAAAAGGGGGGGAAAAGCATAGCACAGCTGGTAATGCCACGGATGGGCGAAAGCATCTATGCCTACCGCTTGATCTCCTCGGTGGAGAGAGAAGAATTTGCGTACTTTTGCGTTTTGTTGGTTGGCAAACAGATCTATTTGGGGTTGCGCCCAGGCTTTGGAGATCATCAGGAAGACTTCTTGATTTAAGCTCCATTCTGCTTCCACCAACTTCCGTCTGCTTAGAAGATCTGCTAGCAGATTCTGAGATCCTTTCAGGTGGACTGCTGATAATGAGGTGACGTTCTGTTCCGCCCAGGTCAGTAATTGACTGGCCAACTCTAGGAGCCTTTTGCTCCTGGTTCCCCCTTGTTTCATTATGTAGGCTACTACAGTTGTGTTGTCTGATAGTACCTGAACATAATGGCCCTTCACTAAATCTTGAAAGGCTGAGACCCAGAAAAATTGCCTTCAGTTCCCGCCAGTTTGAGGAATTTTGGCTTCCGACTTGGACCAGACCCCCTTAGAGGTCTGACCCTCCAGGTGAGCTCCTCAGCCTCAGGAACTTGCATCCATCGTTAGACGCTTGTCCAGGGGAAAGACCCAAGAGAGGCATTTGTCAGGTTGGGTGGATTTCTCCACCACCAGAGAGCCCTCTTGACCTTTGAGAAAAGGCTTACCTGTTACCTGTTGCTTTCCTGGTATGACCAACTGCACAGAATGTTTAAGTGGAGGGGCCTTGAATGCAATCTGGCCCACTGAATGGCGGGAATCGATGCTGTAAGAAGACCCAATACCGCCATAGCTGATCTGACCAATTGGTTGTTCTGAACCTGTTTCACCGCTGATTGGATTTTTTCCTGCGGTAAAAAGACCTTTTGAAGCACAGAGTTTATGGTGTACCCCAAGAACTTCATCTCCTGTGAGGGTTCCAGATTGGATTTTTCCAAATTTAGGAGCCACCCTAAGTTCTTCAAGTGATCCTGGGCCATCTGGAGATTTGATAGGACTTGTTCTGTGGAATCTGCGAAGAACAACAGGTCGTCCAGATAGGGGACAACTGAAATCCCTTTCAACTTCAGAGGTTTCAGAGCTTCCGCCATAATTCTTGGGAAGATCCTGGGGGAGGATTAAAGTCTGAATGGTAGAGCTCTGAATTGGAGGTGCCATGCAGAGTTCCCCAGATCCACTGCCAGGCGCAGAAACCGCTGAGAAGACTGATTTATCGGAACATGAAGATAAGCATCTCTTAAATCCAGAGATGCCATAAACAGCCTAGAGTCAGTAATCTTGAAATTGGAAAGATTGTATCCATCCTGAAATGTTTGTACTGTATTGATTTGTTCAAGATTTTTAAGTTCAAGATCAAGCAGTACTTCCCTGAAGGCTTCTTTACCAGGAATATATGAGAGTAGAAGCCCCTGCCCTCCTGATTTTTTGGGACCTGGATGATTACTTCTTGCTGGATCAGATCCTGTAGTAGGTTCATTATTACAGAAGCTTTTTCCCAATCTCTTGGTAGGGCTGTAACATAAAATCTGCTCGGGGTGGCTCTGAAAATTCCAGCCTGTTTTCCTGAGCTATGATGCTTTTCACAAACAGACTTGGAGATGTAATGTTCCACTGTAGGTAAAAAGCTGACAATCTTCCCCCTACTGGGGTGAGATTGTCACTTACTTTTAGAGGGCTGGTCTGGGGGAGATCTGAAGAGAACTTCTCCTCTTCCCTTACCCCTTTGGGAGACCCAACAGGTCTTGCGGTCCTGCTCCTTACTCTTATGGGGCTGTTGAACAGCACAAAAATTATTTTTAATCGGCTGTTTCTTTTTGGCAGGGAAAGCCTTTTTTTGTCAGCTGTCCTATCTAAGACTGTTTCAAGGTCTGAACCAAAAAGCAAATCGCCTGAAAAAGGTAAACTGCACAGCTTAACCTTGGAAGCTGTATCACCAGACCAGGTCTTTAGCCAGACTGCACGTCTGGCTAAGTTCACCAGAGCTGATGACCTTGCTGCCAACTTAACTGACTCAGCTGATGCATCAGCCATATACTTAGAATCTTTTCCCTTGATACTAAAAGCTGTTAACAAACCTTTATGCGGCATACCTGCCTCAACATGGCTTCTCAGCTTTTCCACCCAGCATTCCAGGTTCCTTGCTACAACCGTGGAAGCCATAGCAGGTTTGAGACTGACTGATGCAGCATCCCAAGCTTTTTTAAGAAGGAAGTATGCCTTATTGTCCATTGGGTCCTTCAGTACCCCCCATGTCCTCAAACGCAAGGTCTGTGCGTCTAGAAACCTGCAAGAAGGCCACATCTACCCATGGTTTCTTGTTCCAAGCTTCAGAGTCTTTATCTCTGAATGGATACTTTCTCCTAAGGGTCTTGGAGAAAAAAGCAGCTCTCTCAGGGTCCTGCCATTCTTTCTTTACTGACTCTGATAGGACCCTATGAACTGGAAACACTCTGTGTTTAGATTCATCCAGACCCTGGTACATTTTATCGTGTACTGACAATTGTACCTTTTCTTCCTGAATTTCAAGAGTAGTGTAGATTGCACTTAGGAGGTCATCCACTTCCTCTAGAGATAGCTTGTGCCGAAAGGTTCTGCTATCGTCTTCCTCTTCATCTGAGTCCCTGAGTGAGAAGAGTGTACTTCCTCCATCGTCACCTGAGTTCTCCATTTCCACTAGTCTGGATGAGGATGCTTTTGGACTAGGTGGTGGATTCTGGGGCTCAACCTGAGCTGCTAGGTTCTGTACCAAAATGGACCTAACGGAACTCAAACAAGTTTGTAAATTCCCTTACAGAGGAGAACAAGTCCTTGTATTGCTGGGATGTTTCTTCCTCCACCAGGTCTTTAATACAGGATCTGCACATAGCCTTCTGCCACGAATCTCTAAGAGGGTTCTTGCAAGAAGGACATTTCCTCTGGCTTGGTGGATTTACATGCTTAGTTTTTCCTAATGCTTTTTCCTGCAACGACAAACAATTTAAACTAAACTTAGTGTCCCTAACAATACAGAACACTAGTGCCTAACAGACTCTACCACCAGGCCAGAGAAAAAAACAGAAAAAAACCCAAGCAGAATTGAAAGTGAGTCACCCAGTCCATGCTGCAGGGTCCGAGTGAAGTAACCTCTGACCCTGCAGCTACAGGCTCCCCTCAGGGAGGAAACAAACAAATCACACAAAGCCCATAAGGATCAGAAAAAGGCACCACTGTACCTCACTTACCTGGGCTTGACCAGTGCTAAGGGCGCCTGCATCCGCCATGGCTGTTTTGCTCTCCTCCATTGTAAAGGGAAAACAACAGCCAGAAAAAGAAACCCACAGGATTTTTAAATTTTCCTGGCCCCCGCGTCATCAGCGAGGGCTGGAAACGAAAGCGCCGGTCATATGACCCGCCCTCTGGTCTCTGCGTTCTAGGCGCTTGGAACCAGCAGCGCCACACCCCCTCAGGAAGCCGCGTCACCGGAACTGACGATGTCGCCGGCCTGGTCCAGGAGCCGAAATGCGGCCCCCGCTCAAGCACCAGAGCCATCTCCAGAGCTGACAGATACAGCGGACTCCGGGCACAGAGACGCCGCACCTCCTGAGGGCCCTAACTCCCCTGAGATGGAGAGACCAAGGACACCGGGGGGGGGTTGCTGGATGGTCTGAAGAAGAAAGCAAAAAGGTAAGCCTGACACTCAACCTTGGAGAGAGCGCAGCTCCCTGGCTCCTTGCACATGCTTCCACCATGGCGGAGGAAACAATAACTGAGGTCATGGTGGAAGAGGAGGGATTTAAAGGCTGTATGAGTTTCCTGGGAAGAAGGCAGAGCTACGCTCTCTCCAAGGTTGTCCTGAAAGGCGGGTTGAGAAAACTGTACAGTAACCATTACAGTCAATGAAGGACTGGGCTAAGACTGAAAGGTAGACATGAGGGATATTTCAATGGTCCTCTGCCATAGAGACAAAACATCTAAACATTTTGACTTGCAGTGCTTACACAATGCCAAAGGGACAAAGTATTTTGGGGGCACTGACTGTTTGAATGAGAAGGAAATTTTTGACACATGAGTGAACTGTTTTGGGAAAGATTCTTCTGATCCTATTAGTACAGTACCGCAGGCAGCTGCAGTATTTACAGTTAGTGTAGTGCGTCCGCTGCACAGTGTGCACCTAAAGCTACCTGGAGACAATTGCTGTTGTTCTGCTCCTATTAATACCACAGGCAGGCAACTACAGTATTTACAGTTAGTGCACTGTGTCCTCTGCACAGTGTGCACCCAAAGCTACCTGAAGACAATTGCTGTTGTTCTCATACTAATAATACTACAGGCAGGCAGTTGATTCTGCTAGCTGCAGTATGTGTATATATATATATATACATACACACACACACACACACACACACACACACATATATATATATATATATACATATATATATACACACACACACACACACACACACACACACACATCCCAGCTTTGTGCAGCTACATTTCACTGCAGGCCATTAGTATGTCTGGAAGAGGCAGACAGTCACAAGCCAATAAAAGAGGACAAGCAGGCTCTGTGTCTAGAGGCAACAGTGCTGGTCGTGGAGACGGTGCATCCTCATCAGCACGTGGCCGTGGGACACGCTTGTCCTTTTTTTCGGCAGCTGGCCGTGTTGAGCCGCAACATGCGGAAGACTTGGTAGAGTGGATGACCAAGCCGTCCTCATCTTCCTCATCCTCTCTCACCCAGGCTCAGGGTACTTTCTCTGGCAAAGCAGCTGCCAACACGGCCTCTTCCCTCGGCTCAATGGCATCAGTCACTCCTTCCCTAGCCCCACCATGTCCTCCTGAGGAGTCCCCTGAACTGTTTGACCACAGTGTTGGGTACATGCTCCAGGAGGATGCCCAGCGTTTTGAAGGTTCCGATGATGGTACCCAGCTAGAGGAAGGCAGTAACGCGAGCGCAGAGAGAGGGGGTGCCCAAGAAGGACAGCAATCTTGCAGTCATGTTCCTCCAGCTGCAGCATACTGCCAGCTTTGCTCCGGTGATGAGGAGGGAGGGGATGATGAGGTCACTGACTCCATGTGGGTGCCTGAGAGGAGGAGGAGGCACATCACCAATGAGGTAGGATGCCCTCCAGGGGCCAGCTTAAGGGCAGCACACCGACTGCATCACACTGCAGAGCTCCGCTGCTGTCTGCACGTTATTCCAAAAGTTCTTTGGTGTGGGCCTTTTTTGAGACGAGTGCATCAGATCCCACCGCTGCTATTTGCAACATATGTCTCAAGCGTATCTCTCGTGGCCAAAACATCTCCCGCTTGGGCACCACATGCTTGACCAGACATATGTTGACCTGTCATTCAGTTCGTTGGCAGGCGTACCTAAAAGACCCACACCAAAGAACAAAGAGGATCTCTCCTTGCTCCTCATCAGCTGGGATCTCCAACCCCACTATACCTTCAGTCCTCTCTGAGACCTGCACTGAGAGGAATGAAGGTGTAGAATTAGGTGTGTCACAGCCAAGTACTTGGGAGCAATCTGCTATCGGTACACCGACGTCAGATTGTACCAGGCAAATTTCCCTGCCCCAGCTGCTGCACCGCCGAAAGAAGTTCGCTCCCAGCCACCCACATGCCCAGCGGTTGAATGCTAGCTTGGCTAAATTGCTAGCACTTCAACTGCTGCCTTTTCAGTTGGTAGACTCTGCCCCATTCCGTGAATTTGTGGAATGTGCAGTTCCTCAGTGGCAGGTTCCCAAACGCCACTTTTTCTCACAGAAGGCGATTCCGGCTCTCTACCGGCATGTGGAAGGCAATGTCTTTACCTCGCTGGACAGGGCAGTCAGTGGTAAGGTGCATATTACCGCTGACTCATGGTCCAGCAGGCATGGACAGGGACGTTACCTATCTTTCACCGCACACTGGGTGACTCTTCTGGCAGCTGGGAAGGATGCAGGACAAGGTGCAGTAGTGTTGGAGGTTGTTCTGCCACCACGCCTCCAAAACACTAGTGGTGATTCTGACAAACCTTTCTACTCCACCCCCTCCTCTTCTTCCTCCATGGCCTCTTCCTGTGCTGATTTGACTTTGGAACCAGTGGTGCTCTGTAGGCGTTCAAGGGGCTACGCAAGCACGCAGGCCAAAAGATGCCATGCGGTGCTTGAGCTGGTGTGCTTTGGGGACAGGAGCCACACTGGGGCAGAGATTCTATCAGCTCTGCAGGGGCAGGTTCAGAGGTGGTTGACGCCATGCCAGCTTAAGGCAGGTGTGGTGGTTTGCGACAATGGCACCAACCTCCTCTCCGCCCTCCGACAGGGACAACTGACCCATGTGCCCTGTTTAGCTCACGTCCTTAACTTGGTGGTGCAGCGGTTCTTGGGCAGGTACCCGGGCTTACAGGATGTCCTGAGGCAGGCCGGGAAAGGCTGTGTGCATTTCTGCAGGTCATATAATGCCATTACTCAGCTGGCTGACCTCCAAAAGGAATTTAACCTGCCCAAGAACCGCCTAATCTGTGACATGCCCACCAGGTGGAACTCAACGTTGGCCATGCTGCAGCGGCTGCACATGCATGCAGAGGGCCATCAATGAGTACCTGTGTGACTATGGCACCAGGACAGGGTCAGGGGAGCTTGTTTTTTTTCCCCACGCCAGTGGGCCATGATCAGGGATGCATGCACTGTCCTATCACCATTTGAGGAGGCCACGAGGATGGTGAGCAGTGAAAGTGCATGCATCAGTGACACTGTCCCCCTTGTCCACCTGTTGGAGCACATGCTGCATGGAATAATGGACAGGGCACTTGAGTCAGAACAGAGGCAGTAAGAGGAGGTCTTCCTTAGCTCTCAAGGCCCCCTTTATCCAGACAGTGTTCCTGCGTGCCCGCCGATCACACAGGAAGAGGACGAGGAGGAGGATTGTGTCAGCATGGAGGTGGAGCCTGGCACTCAGCATCAGCAGCAGTCTTTAAGGGATCATTTACAGTCCCAAGAAACCCATGGACTTGTACGTGGCTGGGAGGAGGTGGCTGCGGATCATGTCGTCCTTAGTGACCTAGAGGACTCCGGACCGAATGCCTCAGCAAACCTACGCTGCATGGCCTCCCTGATCCTGTAAAGCCTGCAGAAGGATCCTTGTATTCGTGGTATCAAGGAGAGGGATCAATACTGGCTATGGTACTTCAAGATGGTAACCCACATGAAATAGTTTTGTCCATAAACCCATCTTCAGATTGGAGAAGCCGCACTAGGCCAAACTATCTCCAATGCCAATTGTAATCCACAGGATGAATTTTAACTCTTGGCGAATGTCATGTCTGAAAGCTGTCAGTGACAAGCTCTACGTTATGTACTGTGTCAGCATCATAACAGAAATACCTGTTCAAAGGAGAACAATAACATCCGAAACTGGTCTGGCGTACACTTTAACAGTCCCTTGTTTTGTCACTTTGACTTCAACCTTTCTGACATTATCATCTTTACTTGACAATGTATTTGTAACAATTCCCATAGGCCAGTTGTTTCTGCTTTCTTGACTATCTTGGCTTGTGAAAGTTCTTCTAAACTAACTCTTTCATGAAAAACTCCCCAGGTTCCGGGTCGATCATTGGTTTTCTTCTGGAAGCTTTTCGCAACATGAATTAGTCTTGCTATGACCCTGCTTAGTCTCTTCCAGTTGGAAAATCTTTCGAAGCAATGTAACTGCAGTCTAGTGTCAACAGCTTTAGTACCGAAGCTTAATACTTCTGACCTAATTTCAGGATCAGCTTCGGGTTCCACTAAAGAGTAAACATTGGTATTATCAGGATTATCTACAACTGTCTGATACAGAAAAGGTGGACCTGAGAACCATATAGAGTTCTGAAGGCAAGCCATCTGTGTAGGCCTGGCAGCATAATCTGCAGGATTTTGTTCCAAGGGCATATAGAACCCTTGCTCTGGACAGGTTGCTTGTCTGATCCTATTCACCCGATTGGAAACATATAAGAAGAATCTCTTGGTAGTGTTACAGATATAGCCTAAGACTGTTTTACTGTCTGTAAAGAATTTCACAGCATCTAGGCTTAGGTCCATCTCGTCTCTCACTCGTTCATACAGTTCAACCGCTAGCACAGCTGCACATAACTCTAGGTGTGGAATTGTATGTGCCGGCCTAGGACTCAGTTTGGATTTTCCCATAACAAATCCAACATGACAGACATTTCCTGCATTGCTTACCTTCAAGTAAGCAACTGCACCTATTGCTGTAACAGATGCATCTGAAAAAATGTACAGTTCTCTTTTGCAGGCTTGTGACAATGAAACAGGAACATAACATCTGGGTATTTGTAAACATTGTAAGGCTTGTAAAGACTCTGTCCATTGGACCCACTCATGGAGTCCCTCTTGTGGAAGTAAGGCATCCCACTCACTTTCTTCACTTGACAGTTCACAAACTAAGGCCTTACCTTTTATGGTGACAGGTGCTACAAACCCGAGAGAATCCTAGAGACTGTTCAGTGGATAGAATTCCTCCTCTTGTGAATGGCTTTTCTACTGAAGAAACCTGAAAAACAAAACAGTCTTTCTCTATATCCCAGCTTAGGCCTAAACTCTTCTGTAAAGGAAGGGTGTCTGTTCCCAGGCAAGGGTCTTTGAGATTCTTAGCTCTGTCTTCTGCGGTGAAAGCTTCCATGACTTGTTTGCTGTTAGAGGCTATCTTATGTAGTCGCAGATTAGACTCTGCCAGCATTTGTTTTGCTTTGTTAAGAATGTTAATTGCCCCTTCAGGTGTGCTAGCTGAAGCAAGTCCATCATCTACATAGAAATGTCTCATCACAAGGTGTTTGGCATCTTGACCATAATGTTCTGCACCTTTCTGGGCAGCTTTGCGCATGCAGTATATGGCAGGAGAAGGGCTATTACCAAAAACATGTACCCTCATTCTATACTCTGTCACCTCTTTATCTGTGTCGTTATCCTTGTACCACAGGAAACGCAGGTAATCACGATGGTCCTCTCTAACTAGAAAACAATAAAACATCTGTTGCACATCCCCTGTGAAGGCAATGGGCTCTTTCCTGAAGCGTAAGAGGACACCCAGAAGTGTGTTGTTTAGATCTGGGCCACTCAGCAGAACATTATTTAATGAAACCCCTTTATGTTGAGCACTGGAATCAAACACAACTCTTATTTGTTCTGGCTTGTGTGGATGGTAAACACCAAACATTGGCAAATACCAGTGTTCTTTACCTTTGTCCAGTGATCGCGCTACTTCAGCATGATTGTTGTCAAGCATCCTTTTGATGAATTCTATAAAGTCTTTTTTCACTTCAGGTTTTCTTTGCAAAGTTTTACGTAGTGCGTTCAGGCGCTTCATGGCTTGCTCTGTTACTAGGTAAATAACACCTGGGTGTGCGAAAAGGTAAAGGAGCTACCCAATTGTTGTTTTCATCTTGGAAAGTCTCTTTATCCATGATATTGAGAAAGGCTTGATCATCTATAGACATTGCTTGTTTGTTATCATCTTTTGTTCTCTGGAACACTGAGTTCCCTAAAGTGTCAGTCTTCATGCCACTACTAATGTCTCTATTGTAATTAGAAGGAGAGTCACAGTATGGTTTTAGGGTTTCTTTGACGACAAAGCTGTTCTGACATGGACTAAGAAGGGATGTGCGCCCATTCACTAGCACTGATGTCTTTGAAGTGTTGACGCTGTCAGGCCGATGTGTTGCTCCTAGACAAACTTCTCCTACTATAACCCACCCTAGGTCAAGTCTTTGAGCATAGGGGGCATTAAAGGGCCCATTAATTTGTTGGCGTACCTTATGTACCTGTACAATGTCTCTTCCAAGAAGTAGAAGAATAGAGGCATCTTTCTGGATAGCTGGAATAAGGTGTGATATCGAATTGAGATGAGGATGATGAAGGGCCACTTCTGGCGAAGGGATCTCAGCTTTATTGTCTGGTAACATATCACACTCTATCAAGGTGGGAAGTGAGAGATGGACTCTCTTGCCAAGAAACTCGATAGTAAAGTCGGTAGTTCTTCCTGCAAAGTCTGTAGCTCTTCCTTCTTCCCTCACTCCTGCACATGTCTTTAGGGTGTATGGAACTGAACTCGATGTAATGTTGAAAGCATCAAAAAAGTCTGACCTTGCCAGTGACCTGTTAACTCTGTTCATCCAGAACCACATACATCTTAACTGCTTTTTGCTTTTCCCCTGTGGGGTACACTGTTGCTAGGCAGATCTTGGAACATGAACGTGGAGTTATACTGTCACCACAGATTTCCGTGCATTTGGACATCACTGGGGTAGATGAATTATCTTTTTGCTCCTTGTCTCCACCTTTCGGGATTTCTGTGACCTCTAATGGTTGGTGCAAAGTATCAGGGTGTAAAGCAGTGATGTGTCTATTACTGCCACATTCTGAGCAATCCGCTTGTATTTTGCAGTCTTTGGCTACATGTTTAGTTTATCCACAACACTAAAAGCAGATGCCGTTTTGTCTAAGAAAGGCTATCCTTTCCTTGACAGGTTTACTTTTGAACCCTTTGCACTTGTTTAGGGGGTGGGGCTTTTTATGAAGTGGGCAAAGTCTGTCAGGGTCTTCAAAGGTGTTTACCTAGTAGCTACTTAGACAGGGTTACTGGGTCTTGAGGATGGATCACTGGCCAGAGCTTGCACAGTATGCAATTGAGCTACTGGCCTGTCCTGCATCCAGCGTTCTTTCGGAACGCACATTCAGTGCTGCTGGAGGTTTTGTAACTGATCACAGGGTGCGCCTGTCCACCAACTCGGTCGAAAGACTGACCTTAATAAAAAATGAATCAGTCTTGGATCACCACCAGCTACCAAGCACCTGATGCTGATGTAACCGAATAATTTTTTTTTAAATGTCAGATCCCTTCAAGACTGCCTATGCTGAGTGATTATCCTGTTATGCTGAGTGACCTCTTCCTCCTCTATGATCATGCTGATAGCTTGTAATAGCTTGCAATATTTTACAGGAGGGTTCATTCCAGCGCTCCAACTAGAGTATCTGTGAGGGGTTGCAGTGTTGTGGCACCAGTGCCTAAGGCCCAATTTTTCTGACCCTGTTCAACAGGGGCATGTAATTACAATTCTTCATCTAATATTTCACAGCAGAGCCCGTTCCTGCGCCCACCAAGAGTAACTGTGAGGGCTTACAGTGTTGTGGCAACACCAACACCTAAGGCCGCAATTTCTGCTGAGTATATAGGGCAGGCCCCTACTTTCAAACATCCAACTTACAAATGACTCCTACTTGCAAACGGAAGGAGACAACAGGAAGTGAGATGAAATCTATCCCTAGGAAGGGAAATTCTCTCCTGTAAGAGTTAATATGGCAAAAACATGTCTTCTCTCCACTGATGCTTTATCACCAATCCTTGTTTCACTAAAAACCCCAAATTGTCAAAAAACATTTGTCATTGGGACAGAAAGTGGAGGTAAAATCTTCTGAAGTGGTGCACAGACAGTAAAACAAATGTCACAGGGGTGATAACCCTTCCCTATGTTTTCCAAAAAGCTTAAAAATAGATTTTTTGGCTGGAGCTGCACTTTAAAAATGTACCAGTTCAAAATTACAAACAGATTCTACTTAACAACAAACCTACAGTCCCTGTCTTGTTTGCACTGCCTATATATACTGCTGTTCAGAGGGCCTGGGTCCCCTTGCCATTCCTTTTTTTTTAATTGGGGTGCGGGGTTCCCCTTAATATCCATACAAGACCCAAAGGGCCTGGTAATGTACTGGGGGGGTACCCATGCCGTTTGTCTCACTGATTTTCATCCATATTACCGGGACCGGACATTACATTAAAGCCGTAAGCAATTTTAAATGACTTTTATTACTTTAAAAATGTAATTTGTGCAGGGACTGTTCTAAGCACGGGAAACACATGCCACTTTACAGGCATACTATAGACACCCCCCCAGGTACGATATTTAAAGGAATATTTCACACTTTTTTTTTTCACTTTAAGCATCATTAAAATTACTGTTCCTGAAAAAACGGCCGTTTTTAAAACTTTTTTTTGCATTGATACATGTCCCCTGGGGCAGGACCCGGGTCCCCAAACCATTTTTAGGACAATACCATGCAAATTAGCCTTTAAAATGAGCACTTTTGATTTTGAACTTTCGAGTCCCATAGATTTCAATGGGGTTCTAACGTTCGTGCAAATTTTCGGTCCGTTCGCAGGTTCTGGTGCGAACCGAACCGAGGGGGGGGTGTTCGGCTCATCCCTAATTGTAAGTAATATTTATACAGATAGGTGGCGCATTCAAGCGTCAATTCAAAAAGATACAATAAAAGTGAAATGGGTTAGAAGAAACGGCCATAAAGGATTCATGAATGTATACACATATCAGTGCTTGTTAGCTCTATGCGTTTCGAGGCCTTATAGCCACTCATCAGGAGCAACACCGTAGTGATTATCTATCAGTAAGAACAGTCATATTTAATGATCTGAAGAAATCATGTGGGTAAAGGCAAAAACATGAGAGCTGTTTTTTATTCTATCCATATTGTTGCTTCCGTATGCTTCATGCAAAGTCCCGCCTCTTGCCTTCTCTTTTTAATATATAGAACTGGGATGGAGGAGGGGACATGAACGGCCCCTGTTACCTCATGCAAAGTCCCCAAAAAAACCCCTTCTTTCTTTAATTAGGGATGGAGGCACACGGAGGCGCTAACAATAAGTATATTTCATTTTTGAATGAACTCTAATTACACATGGCTGCTTATTACTTGTTCCTCTTTACCATTTTTCTGGTCTTTTTGACAACAACAATCTAATTTCTGTTATTCCCATGTTATATTGCAGTTGTTTTTTCTATCCCCTTAGTCCACTTCTGCCTATTCAAACATGTGTGCCTTGATGATTCCGGCCATGTTGTTTCGCTGGACTTGGCCTTTCCTGTCCCTATTGGGAGCTGCGACATGCACTGCCGGTCTCCTCCCCGCCCTGCTCCGACACAGGGTGGGCGGGTCTCTGTCACTGCGCGTCGACATCACACTTCCCAGGCCTGAGCTGCAGCGTCCTTGTGGCACTGCATTTCTGGCTTGTGTGACTCTCCACCTGTCAGTACATCGAAGTCAGGTCTGTTTGGTGCCTCTTGCCGGGCGGCCGGGGTGGCTTGGCCCCCCGGTCAGTTCCGCCTTCCTTTCCCCCCTCTGTGCTCTGACGTGACGTTGGGGGCGTGGTTTGCGGTGGCATCCCCTTATGATCCTCCCCCCTTGCTGGGCCTCATACACACCATCAGTCACTACACTTTCCCTGTGGAACATGACGCATAATGACATCCTCATCCCTACTTCACATTTCACAGGTAATCACCCTCCCTCACCATCTTTCCACCCTCTGGTCTCTTCAATCTTTCCATGTTCCTCCCTTGTCTCTTTCCCCACTTATTCGCTCCTCTTTTCCACTCTGTCCTCCCCTTTTGTTCCCTTCTTTCTTTTACTTCCCTCTTTCAACCCTTCTTTTTGACACAGTTTTGTATCACTTTCTCTTCATTTAATTTTTATTTCACATAGATTCCCCCTTTATGGGGTCATCACATTCTGCCCACACCCTTGCCACTTCAGCTGCACTGGCCCACTTGGGGTGCTGTTTGTATAGGTTGCTGTTGCCCTACCGTGCCCCCTCAGCTCCCGAAGGTGGCATTGATGGCGAGTCTGGGATTTTCATGGCCGCACCACCATTGCGCAGATGTACATGCAAGTGTGCTGGTCAAGCAGATATATGGGGGTTCCTCTCATGTTTTTGCCTTTACCCACATGATTTCTTCAGATCATTAAATATGACTGTTCTTACTTATAGATAATCACTACGGTGTTGCTCCTGATGAGTGGCTATAAGGCCTCGAAACGCGTAGAGCTAGCAACCACCGATGTGTATATATTCATGAATCCTTTATGGCCATTTCTTCTAACCCATTTCACCTTTATTGTATCTTTTTAAATTGACGCTTGAAGTCCTATGGACGATACGCGTGCGAGAGTTCATCTTAATGTCACTACGGCCACCTTATCAGCTTTGCTGTTACCAGTCCTTTTATGCTTTATATCCTAGCACTTGGATTAAGTGCTTTTTATGTGAGTACCCATCTTATATTAAATGATACCTTTTACAAATCATACAGAGAGCACTAGATTTTTTCTTTGTATTATATGTTGCTACGGGAGAGTTACAAGGCTTATCTGCGGAGTTCGAGAGGTGCCCAGCTTCCATCCACAAGTTTACCATTACCACCAGAGGTGGTGAAAGCTCTTATGACCTTCCTGTTAGCTCAGGGGTCTAATAAGCAAGGTGAGCAGTTTGGCTAAACATATGGTGTGAGCACGGATCAAGGAGCACCCCAAACTTTTGCATGAAGCACCCTTTACCACCATTGACGTCTGTGTGCCTCTCTATCTACATGTGTGTTTCAACATACGAACATATGAACTTTTTATCTATTGAATTTTGATTCATTAATCGTTTTTAGTTATCAATTTAGCGCTGCACTGATTTATTTACAATGCGCCACCTATCTTTATAAGTATTAGTTACAATACATATAATCATGTTTTATAATGACTGATGTATTTGTATAATACTATTTAAAGATTCAATAACCCTTGGCATATGTACATATTCATGAACCTTTTATGGCCGTTCCTTCATACTCATTTTACTTGCTCTGTATCTTTTTCAATTGACGCTTTAATGCGCCAGCTATCCGTCTAAGTATTATTTACAATACATATAATCATGTATCATATTGACCGATGTATTTGTATAATACTATTTTAAACTCCATGTTGGAGGATCAATTTATGTGCAATATCTGGTCCCATTGAATTATATATAAAAATATTGATATACAGCACTATGTAATAATAATTGAATATAAAATGATTCTTTTGATGTATTGAACCTATTAAAAGCTGTTTATTCTATCCATATTGTTGCTTCCGTGTGCTTCATGCAAAGTCCCGCCTCTTGCTTTCTCTTTTTAATATATCGAACTGGGATGGAGGAGGGGACATGAATGGCCCGTTACCTCATGCAAAGTCCAAAAAAACCCCCCTTCTTACGTGAGTTATAGTGTTGTGCTGAACTGTTATGCCCCGTACACACGATCGGACATTGATCGGACATTCCGACAACAAAATCCATGGATTTTTTCCGACGGATGTTGGCTCAAACTTGTTTTGCGTACACACGGTCGCACAAAGTAGTCGGAATTTCCAATCGCCAAGAACGCGGTGATGTACACCACTTACGACGAGACTAGAAAAGGCCAGTTCAGAACCAAGCGCGGCACCCTTTGGGTTCCTTTTGCTGATCTCGTGTTAGTAAAAGTTTGGTGAGAGATGATTCGTGCTTTTTCAGACTCGTGGTTTTCAGATCATTTTCTGCTGTTCAGTTTGTGCTTGTGGATTTGTATCTGCTCTTCAGTGCGTGCAGTCAGTTCGTATTGTACTATTCAGTGCGATCTTGTCCGCTCGTTACCGTTTTTTAGGTCGCTCTTCACAGGCCTTGCTGTTCTTCAGTGTGTTCTGTTACTTCGTTCTGACCAGCCGACCGTTTTCTAGCCATGTTGCGTATACGTACTCCTCATAGAGTTCGTGCTGTGCAGGGGCTTGGTGTTGGGGTCCTTACCTTGACACAAGTCCAGTCCATGAACAGGGTGGGGAGGAGTTCATGGACCAAGAATTGGTTGCTTCAGCGTGACCAGTTCTGTCACATGCCTTTGCTCCGTGAGATCTGTGAGAATAATCCTGATGATTTCAGGAACTTTCTCCGGATGACAGACCCCGTATTTCACAGTTTGTTGGCTTTGCTGACACCCTATATCAGCAGGCAGGATACCTGCATGAGGCAAGCCATCACTCCGGAGCAGAGTCTCGTCGCCACACTGCGGTAATTGGCGACGGGAGAAGCCTGCAGGACTTGAAGTTCTCGACAGGCATCTCCCCCAGGCTCTGGGGATCATTATCCCAGAGCCCTGTTCTGCCATCATTCAGGTCCTGCAGAAGGAGTATATTAAGGTAAGATTTTTATCCTTTAATATCACATTTTATTGTATTTAATGTTTGCTAATGTATTGTATTTCTTTCCTCATTCCCTAATTACCAAGATTGTAATATGCTGTGAATGTCCCCTTTGTCCTCATGCATGCTGGATTTTTATGTAATTATTTTTGTTGTCCTTCATACATATTTGCCTTCACTTACCTCCCCAGCATGGTCTCCTGGCCCTATATTCACCTCATGTAGTCACTTAATGTATTTTATCAGCTCCATAGTAGTGCTTTACCCCAAACACCCCCTAAAATGTTTTGAAATGTGATTTGGGCTTTAAATTCAGGCAGAGTGACAGAGGCTTTTTTTGGGGGGTCCCCAAATCATTTTTAACCCTCCCTCCCCCCAACTGCTAAGTCAGCTGATAACAATTCTCTATCTAATCTTAATCATCTATCTTCTGACTTTGCCAAACCCATACAAACTATACCCATCTCTTTTGTGGTCAGATTTATGGATGAATTCCCCAAAGCATGTAGTGCAAGGGCCTGCCTGAATACTTTCTACTATTATTATCTTGATAGGTAATAGCAGAATGTCCAAATGTGCTCAAATGTGTACAATGTGTATTTACATCTTTGTATTATGACACTTCTTACCTGTCCAGTGGGCTGCCAATAGTGTAACTAAGGAGGGGCTGTTCAAAGTAATACCCATTATTTAGGCATTTATCTCTCAATGAAGTGGTGAGGGTTACCTGTCCAAGAGTCCCCCCCATAAATGTTAGAAATGGCCCATGAGAGGGGGGGAGGGGGAATCTGATAGGTGTACCTTATACTTTGGTCTTAAAAAACTCCCTCAAATAAATGTTATCTTGATGTTGGCCAAGAATGTTTGTGTCTAATCAGCTTTCCCTGTTTATGTGCAAAATGACTAATTTTTTTTTTGTTTGACTCGACAGTTTCCTTCCATGCCACAGGAATGGCAGACTGTGGCCTCCCACTTTGCCCAGTGGTGGGACTTTCCTAACTGCGGAGGGGCAATTGATGGGAAACACGTCCACATCGTCCCACCACCCAACTCGGGGTCGTACTATTATACATTATAAGGGGTTCAATAGTATTGTGATGTTGGCGGTGGTGTCGGCTACTTACGAGTTCCTGTATGTGGACGTGGAGAAGAATGGCCAGATGTCCGATGGTGGAGTCATCGCCCAGATGGAGTTCTACAGGCATCTCCAGAATGGCAGCTTGGATTTGCCACCTCCAGAAGACAATGTGGAAGGACTCCCTCCCATTCGTCTTCATTGCGGATGAAGCGTTTGTGCTGGGGGACCATCTTATGCGGCCATTCCCAATGAGGACCCTCACCCCGGACCAGAGGGTTTTTAATTACCGGCTGGCCAAAGCCAGAAGAGTGGTGGAGAACACGTTTGGAATCATGGCCAGCCAGTTCCGCCTATTTCTTACACCCATACATATGGCGGAGTATAAACTGAATCATATAATCCTGGCGTGCTGTGTTCTACACAACTTTTTACAGCAACATTCTGCCAACTATGCTGGCTCAGTTGGGCCTGAGGCTGGAATTCAAAATGAAACAACCCTGACGGCGCTTGAAAGTGGCCGTCCTGGCTTGCCCCCCTGAGTGCCCGTGATGTCCGGCTAAGATACCTTGAATACTTTGCGGGTAGGGGGGCTATCAATATGCCAGACAATGTCTGAAACCTTTTTCAAATAAAAAAAAACAAATAACTACTCAAATCCTTGGTGACATTTACTGCTTGTGTTTCTTGTAGCTGACCCTGACAGAAATGTGGTGAGTCCTGAAAATGGTGTGATTGTGTAACATTACAAAGCATTGTTGGGTGTTATTTACTAAAGGCAAAGACACTTTGCACTACAAGTGCACTTGAAACTGCACTTGTAGTGCAAAGTGGATTTGCCCTTAGGAAATAACCCCCATTGTCACAGAAAACACCAAATTAGAGCACAACAAAAGTGTTGGAGCGTTGAAACAATAATCCACACATTCTTGATTAACAATCTTTTTAATACCAGCACAATCACATGTGCATTTAGAAAAGGTTTTTAAAAACAAACCAACATGTTTGTTGTATAACAATTTTTGGGGTCACATTAGAAAAAGTAGCAATGTCCATTTAAGATAAAACAGGCATGTTTAAAACCAAAAAGAAAGACACAAATCTTGAACTTACAAAGTTCACATTTGTTAGAACTTGAAGGCAATATCAGACATGAGTATTTACAAACTGTGTTTGATATTGCCTTCAGATGGGGTGAAGTCACCCCTAGAAAAGCCAAATTTTGAAGATGCACACCAATTGCCGAATGTCAACATGTGCTAGCTGCCATCATGGGGGATCAAGGGATGTGTTTTTGGGGTGTAACCCCTTCCTCACAGCTACTTTATTATTGAGGAAGGGGTTGCACCCCCAAAACACATCCATTGATCTCCTGTGATGGCAGATAGCACATGTTGACACACTGTGTGCCTCTTCAAAATTTGGTTTTTCGCAAATATGTAAAAAAAAAAAATGGTAAAAATTTTGAGCTCAAAAAAAGTGCAAAAAAAATAAAAATAAAGGGATTTTGAGGGGTTTTAAACTCTCCCTAAAACATCAATGATGTTCTTCATTTTTTGTTGAACATCATTGATGTTTTTAAGGATGTTTTTCCTATTACACCCCATGATCTCCCCGATCAGGATCTGTGCACTTTCCGAGGTGAAAGGATCTGGATCCACAACATCACGATCACCTAAAAAGATAGAAACAAAAACACACCATGTATTATAAATATGCCGGCATCCATCTCTTACCTGAGCCTGTGGTCGCAGACACTCACCTGTTGTGGTGCCAATTTCCACCACGTCTTCCTTCTCCTGCTCTGCTTGGCTTGGGTGGATTTCCCCTTCTTCTAGAGGTGGGGGGGTCTGTGGTCTCCTCGGATGAGGGGTGTCATCCGAGTCTTTTATCCCCTATGTAAAAAAAATTATATATATATATATATATATATATATATATATATATATATATATATATATATATATATATATATATATATATATATATACTTAGCACACAGATATTTGATGGCAGAAATAGGAATATGAAACATTGCTTGGAAGTGGGGTACAATTGTCTATTTTGGCAGAGTTCCAAGATGTACAATTTTAGTGTCCTTTGTCAAGCTTCAATACTTTACCTGTTTAGTACAAGCTTCACAGATGGAGACACCCCTATAGTATACACTGGAGCACCTGTGTGGGATCCCCTAATAAAAAGGGTGTTCTTGTGTCCCACACTAGTTCTCCAGCGTCCAGATGTGAAAACTGCTGAGTGTCCTCTCCTTACACAGAATCTAGTTTGCATTTCATTCGAGTTACAAACCCATCTAGACAACCAAATTATTTTCAGGCAAGTAGGCCATAAAAAATGTTGGCGAATGCATATGGCCAAAACAATGGGGTTTTCTAGGCTGAACGAACAATGTTTTATATGAACGAATAATGTGCCCATGAACATGAAAGTTGCCTTTTGAAACTAGATAACAGTTAAGAAAAGCACATGGAGCAGCACGAACGTAATAAGCATAAAGAATAGGAACAAAGGACAACTACTTACTTGTTTGCAGCACTCTCCGGATCTTTCAGTACTGCTCGTGCTCTCTTAATTTCAGGTCTGACCACTGCTTCCTGAGCTGATCTTTCGATCGTCGTACCCTGAAATTCCGGTGCAGACTCTTGACCACTTTCGCCATGATCTTGGCCTTTCTGACATTGGGGTTGGGGTAAGATCCATACTTCCCGTCATAATCGGCCCTTTTCAGGATGTCCACCATCTCCTCAAAGGACATATTCGATGCCTTAAATCTTCTCCTTCTGGATTGGGACGTTTCCGGCTCCGGGCTTTCCTCCTTCTCCTCGTTGCTGTAATTAGCACGCACCTGTTGTGTCTCTGCCATGTGCTCTTCCTCCACTGCGCCGAACGAGAAGGGGCGGGGAATAGACTAGAAAGAACGTCAGGGGTGGGCGGAGTTACACGCATGCGCAGTGTCTATAAAGCATAACACGCGTGCGTAGTACTACAATCTGTGAGCGGAGGAAGGAGTATCGGAGGCACCGATCGTGATAAGGAAGGTAAGATCTAAACTTGGGCCTATACTGCTTCTAGATTGAGGCCTATATTGTAACAAGATTAGGAGAGTTTTGCCTGACATTAGGGTTTGTGTTGCAGAGAAAATGGATGGCTTCAATGACCACAACTTCCTCCCCCTGTTCATAGACAAGTACAGGGAGCTGCCCTGTCTGTGGCAGGTGAAATATCCACATTACAATAATAAACAAAAGAGGCAGGCAGCGCTGGAGAAACTGCTGGAGTTGGTGAAGCCGGTGGTCCCCACGGCAAACATCCCCTATTTAAAAGCCAAAATTGGTGGCCTGAGGAGCATATATCTTAGGCAGCGCAAGAAGGTCATGGATTCCCAGAGATCCGGAGCTGCAGCAGATGACGTTTATGTACCCAGACTATGGTACTATGAGAGACTGCGATTTCTGTCAGACCAGACTGAAATCAGGGAATCCCTCTCAACCCTTCCTTCCACTCTTCCTTCCACCCCAGCTGAGGCTTCCGATGTCCAACCTGGGACTTCCAGAAAGGAAGAAGTGGAGGAGCCCAGATGGAGTCAGGTATAGCATTCTTCTACAGATTTCTGGTCAATAAAGAAATGATGTTTACTAGATGTTATTATTGATCACCAATTGCTGATTTAATACAGGTTTTTTACATATCAATAGACCGTAGTGGGCAAAAATAATTGGGACAAGAATGAAAAATGCTGGGCTCAGAAGGATAGTCTGTTATATTTGTTAACATTCAATTTGCAACAGTCATGAGATGAAAATTGTGTGTGATTGATGAATAAAAAACTAAAACTATGTCCCTTTTTCATACACAGGAAGACCTCGGCCAGGACGAGGCTGTGGAATGTGGCACACAGGAGGAGGCGGGGGTTAGTGGCAGCCAGGAGAAGCATGGGACCAGTAGGAGCCTGACCGAATCACAGGTCCCTCCCCTCCGCCTTCCAAACAAAAGACCCAGGAAGGGGAGTCACGTGCAGGATTCAGCGCTCAGGCTCATTCAGGAGGCTTCTGCCTCCCTCAGAGCCTTATCCACTTCTGAAGAGGCCTTTGCCTGCATGGCTGCCACCAAACTGAAGGGCATGCAGGAGGGTCAATGCCAGCTGTGTGAGAAACTTCTTTATAAAGTCCTAACTAAAGGGGTGAGTGGCGAAATCACACCCAATACCCACCTGAGTGAGTTGGACCATCCTCCTCCTCCTGCCACAACTACACCACCACAGCCACAGCATGGAAGGAAGCGTAGAAGGAAGACCAGAGAGTGATGACCCTGGGTTCAGTCTGGTCTGACAAAAGATGCAGTCTCTTGTATGACCACAGCCTGGGGACACAGATGTCATCTGCTGCTTTCCGGATCTCTGGGACTTCTGGACCAGACTGCACTCCCTTAGATATGGACTCCTCAGGCCATCAATTTTGCAGTAAAATAATTTATGTGTGCCCTGGGGGCCAAAGGCTTTGCCAATTTCTGCTGTTTCTCCAGCGTTACCTCCCACTTTGTTTCGTTCTGAGCCCTTAATAAAAGGAATTTGTTTCAACTATACTCGTCTATGTGTGTTTTCCTTCAAAAAGGACAGTTTGTTTGTGAGGAGGCAGGTACATTTCAAAAATACAATGTGAAATTAACAAGAGACACCAACACCAAGCAATCTCCTTGAGATTAAATAATACAAGATATCAATGGTGTTGTGGTAACTTGACACACAAAAACATTATGGAGTAAAACCCCCCAAAAAAAAAAAAAAAAAATCAGCCTTGAAAAAAAACACCAAACAAAAATAAAACAAAAAATAAATTTTGTCAGATGTGCCAAATCAAAATATATTGAGGGAATCCCGATAAATAATAAAGAAATAAGTTTGTGAGAAGTCTGTGTGAATATGAGCAGCAAAACGACTTCATTCTTCTCACATTATTAAGAAGAAGAGAGTGCGCTGTATTAAACAATTTAAAACATTGCAGCGTGACAAAAGTGCTCTATCCATTCCGAACGCTAATTTTACCAGACCGAGCTGTTCCGTCTCGGAATTTCTTCTGAGCATGCGTGGCACTTTGTGCGTCGGAATTGTCCACACACGGTCGGAATTGACGCGATTGGATTTTGTTGTCGGAAAATTTTATAGCCTGCTCTCAAACTTTGTGCGTCGGAAAATCCGATGGAAAATGTCCGATGGAACCCACACGCGGTCGGAATTTCCGAAAACACGCTCCGATCGCACATTTTCCGTCGGAAAATCCGACCGTGTGTACGGGGCATAAGACTGTTTTGCCAAATGATCTTAGAGTTTTGAGAATGTAATTTCTGTTTCAAGAAATGAGCCAAAACAATGGAGAAAAGCTGTAACACGTATGGTAGAATGGACTAAATTAAGGAGTGAGAAAAGATGGGTTAAAATAGAGTACACTATGGCGGATACAAATTTAGGGAGAAACATTTGGACACCTCCACAACACAGGGCACTCAGAGTAAATACACTTATGTTAACTAAAAATGTTATGAGGATATGGGATTTGTTGCACAAACAGAATAAATGGGAATATAATTCACCACTAATGGCACTAAAAGAGAATAATTATTTTGCACCAGGTAAAAGTTCGATAGGGGGAAATTGGATTAAAAAAAGATAACATAAAACTACTAACACAAAGAGGGAAAATTTTTTCACTGCACGATATAAAAAGGAAAAAAGATTGGTTTGTAATGAATGAATGGCACTGCCACGCCCTTTGAGAGGAGGGGAGGACCTGACAGCAATAGAGCGACTGTGCGATACGGAAACAGCACGGGATGGCATTTCGCGGATACATAAAATCCTCGCAGAGGGAAGGGAGTTTGAAGTTCCGACGTATATTTAAAAAATGGAAGAGTGAAATTGGACAACGCGGGGAGAATCAAGAGATAGGAAAAATTTGGAGATTGGTACATGGATCCTCAGTAAATATTAGAATAATAGAAATTAATTATAACTAGGTGGTATAGGACACCAGACATAGTAGGAAAATACCAAAAGGGGCAAACAACGGAATATTGGAGGGGATGCAAACAGATAGTATCTATGGCCCATATCTGGTGGAGCTGTCCCAAGATCAAAACATATTGGAGGGAAATGAGGTATATCAGGGAAATTACTTGTGTCGAGTTGCCTGAGGATCCTTGGCTTTGTCTATTCCATGGAGTAGATATCCCAATGAAAGAATACAGAAACTCGATACTGATACATCTGATAGATGCAGCCAAGAGTCTGATCCCGAAAAAATGGAAGGTAGTAGATAGGCCAAGAATAAGCTAATGGTTCGATAGAACAGTTGAAGTCTATAGTATGGAAGGACTTAGATTCTCAGAAGGTGGGAGAGAGGGGTTCAACAAAAGATGGGAAAAATGGAAATTGTTCAAACTGACTAAAGAATATAGTGAGGTATAAAGGGTCTAGGGGTGGGGGGAAAGGGGGGTGTGGGTGGGAGAGGAGATAAGGTAGGGTTAATTATAGAGGAGGAAAGGGGAAGGAAGAGGGAGAATTGCATTGTAATTTATTATGTATTATTATCCCTGTTGTGAATACAGGCGTAAAAAGGATGTTTCCTTACTCCTCTTTTGTATATGAAACATTTTGATAAAAAAAAAAAGTGCTGCTGTATATTGCGTGTGTACTGTTTGTTCATCATATAATTGATTATGTATTGTGCTTGATGGTCTTGAAGTGTTTATTCATATATTTTTATGTGAATAAGTAGGAGTGAGCACATTTGGTCTCCTGTATCATGTCTGCAGTCTCTGACCGTCTCCTGTAGTATATCCGCAGTCTCTGACCGTCTCTTGTACTATGTCTGCAGTCTATGACCATCTCCTGTATCCTGTCTGCAGCCTCTGACCATCTCGTGTAGGATAAAACCCAGAGCCACCAAGCTGGAGCCTTTTGACTGATCCCTGCACTGTGCAACTGAGAGGTCGTCAGTGACAGCTCCGCCAGGCCAGTCTGGGGGGGGGGGGTCACTGATGTAAGGGGGGAGTGACTACAATAATGTAAGGGGGCAGTGATATAAAGGTTTCCCCCCTATATTAGTAACCCCCCTTACCTTCGTGTATTCCCTCTATGGAAGGTGGTCTCTGGTCACCAGAGTGCCCCCACATCAGAGTTCCTGGCGTTCCCCTTTACATCAGAGTCTGCAGAATTCCCCCTTACAGTGCAAGGGGAACTCAATCTGCAGGCCCTGATGTAATTGGGAACTCTGATGTAAAGAGAACACAGTGGACTCTAATATAAGGTGGACTCTGGTCACCAGAGCCCCCCCTCTACATCAGAGTTCCACCTTAGATCATGATTTGCAGCGTTCCCCTTTACATAACAGTTTTGTTTCACTTGAAGGGGGAACTCTGTGCTGGCCAGGTTCTAGTAACCTGACCTTCATGTCAATGCAGAAATATGTTTTTTTACTTTTGTTTAACTTAAACACATTGTTAATAGCACTAGATATATGTTTATAGTTTAAATATTGATATTTGCAATGTTTAGCACTGAAAACTGCAATTTTAGGTACTTTTTTGCAGTGTCATTAAAAAAAATGTGGCTGCCAGTAAATTGCATGATTATTTGCCAGTAAAAAAAAAATTGGTGCCGTTTGTAAATTTTGGCGTCCAGCTAGTAAATTTTGCTCTGTTGTAAGCTGGGTTAGCTTCCAAGTCTCATGGTTCCATGGTAAACGTTCAGTATTCACCATTAGGGAGAGTAAAAGAAAACAGGCCTCCCATAGCGTAATATGTAAAGATTTATGCCCAAAGTAAGGCTAATATAGCCAAAATGAATACGTGGTTTAGAGGCCAAGTATGCATACACATGGAACTGTCATAATAGTCACTAGGAGGAGAAAAACTAGTTTTGGGTTAGGGATATATATATTAAATTTCTCTTATATCTTTCTGTTATATACGATTGTATGTGTTGGGGGTAAAGGATATTCTTCAGTCTTTAGATGTTAGCTAAGACTCTGAAAATAGACTCCTGGAATGTCAGGGGCCTAGGTACACCACTTAAAAGATTGGCAGTGTTCTCTATGATGGAGAGATGTGGGGCTGATCTGGTCTGTCTGCAGGAAATCCACCTAACCAAGGAAACTATTCATCACTTACAGATGTAGAAATTTCAAACCCAATTTCATGCGGTTCACTCCTCCTACAGTAGGGGAGTGAGTGTTTTGGTAAAGTCTGGGGTGAAGTTTTCCTGCAGCCAGGTCAGGATAGACGAGTTGGGTAGATACATCTTTTTATTATGTTCTATTGAAAACGCCAGGTATGTGGTGGCAAATATATATATCCCTCCGCCCTTTAATCTGGATGTCTTGCTTAAACTGTACGAATTTCTGCTAGATAAAAAAAGAGGTGCCGATTGTAGCAATTGGGGACTTCAACGAGGTTCTAGATAAGGGACTGGACAGATTCCCACTACGAAAATGCTCAGAGGACTCAGTAAGGAGTCGGTTAAGCTTTTTTCTGGAAGAAGTGAGATTAATGGATTTGTGGAGGGCACGGAACCCAGGTGTGCTGCAATACACTTGCTGTTCTGCATCATACTCCGTGCTTTCAAGGATAGATCTAGCCCTAGGAAATGATAGGGCTCTCCAGATGGTAGAAAAAATAACATACTGGCCAAGAGGCATCTCAGACCACTCACCTATGGTAGCCATTTTAAATCTTGGGGAGCCTAGGCCCCGGAAGTACTGGAGTATAAGCCCGTACTGGTTTGAAATTATTAAAAAGCCGGATGGGATACTTTCCTCCTTAAGGGAGTTTGTTGAGATTAATCAGGGAACGGTGTCCCCCTCTATGCTATGGGACGCCCTTAAGGCTTTTTTTAGGGGGGTCCTGATACAGCAGATAGCTACATTCAACAAAGAGGCTGGAAGGGAGGAGGAGAGTCTGTTGAGAGACGCTCTTGAAGCAGAAAATAACTAACTATACTTGCAACCCAACCCCGGAGACGGAAAGTATCTGGCAAGAGAAACAACAAGCATATAAATCAGTGGTTATACAGAAAGCAGAAACCAGGCGGTTACTCCAAAGACAGGAATCTATGGTGGAGGGCGAGAGAATGAGAAGGACATTGGCTATGCTAGCAAAATCAAATGCAGCTCCATCCACGGTCCTCGCGATTAGATCCCAGAGCGGTGAGGTAGTATCAAGCACCTTAAAAATAGTACAAGCCTTCAGGGATTACTATAAAAAACTGTATTCCTCCCAGAAGAGGGGTAAGGAGGCCAAGATGGAGGACTTCCTAAGGGGGTTAGATATCCCCACCATATCACAAGAAGAAAGAGATATATTAGATGCCCCAATATCTATAGCAGAATTACACCAAGCAGTAGCAGGCATGGCAACCCATAAGTCGCCCGGGCCAGATGGTCTTCCAATTGAGACCTACAAACACTATGGTGAAGTGTTGATCCCCGAACTGCTGAAAGTTTTGGGGGGGGCGCTTGAGGGGGGCCCACTACCTGCCTCAATGCTAGAAGAAGTAGAAGCAGCTATTATTGTATTACAGAAAGAAGGGAAAGACCCCTTGGATATGGCCGCCTATAGACCAATTTCTCTCTTATGCATGGACGTAAAAATTCTGGCCAAAGTGCTGGCAGCAAGATTGAATGGGGTTATCCATAAGCTGATCCACGAGGACCAGGCGGGCTTCATAGCCAATAGATCCACGAGCCTGAATATTAGAAGGGCGTTTTTGAATGTACAGACCCCAACGGTGAACGAGGGTTCGAGAGCGTTGATGACCCTTGATGTATCCAAGGCTTTTGATAGCGTGGAGTGGGGCTATATGTGGCGCGTGTTGGAGAACTTTGGATTCGGCCCTGCCTTTATAGGGTGGATTAGAATGCTATATACTCGACCCAAGGCAAGATTAAAAATTAACAACGAATTGTCGGACTGGTTTGAGCTGGAGAGGGGGACGAGGCAGGGGTGCCCACTCTCCCCTCTGTTTGCACTGGCGATGGAACCCCTGGCCATTTCCATAAGGGGAAGTCGAGCGATAACCGGCTTCCAGAGAAAAACAGGCGAGGAAAGAATCGCATTGTATGCGGATGACATTCTGCTATTTTTGGGAGACTCGAGAAAATCGCTACCGGGAGCAATGAGGATAGTGGAGGACTTCGGCAGTTTTTCTGGCTTAGAGATAAACTGGGAGAAATCTGAGTTTCTACCGATAGACCCCATAAATGAGACAATAGCATGTGGTATGCCTCAGGTGGTAATAGTGGAAGCTCTGAAGTACCTAGGGATTGTCCTGACGAAGGACCCTGTTCTATACATTAGTAAAAACCTTGTTCCTCTATTAACAAAATTTAAACGAAAAATAGGAATTTGGAGATGCCTGCCTCTATCAGTTGCAGGAAGATGTAGCTTAATAAAAATGATATGGATGCCACAACTGCTATACGTCTTGCACAATTCCCCTGTCTGGATAGGCAAGAAGTGGTTTAAAAAAATTGATAGTCTCTTTAGGGAATTGATTTGGAAGGGGAAACAAGCCAGGATTCGTCTTGGAGTGCTCCAGCTCCCTACCCAGGAGGGGGGCTTTGCCCTCCCACATCCCGAGAGTTATTTTTACTCAACTCAGTTGCAGCAATTATTGGGCTGTGGGATACCGAAAGGAGGCACCCCTAGTGGCAAGTTACTGTTGTTGAGCTCCACACATAATACAATTATTGAAGCCCTAGAGGCGGATGCGTTCCATGATAAATCTCCAACAATTAAATTGATAATCAAACTTTGGAAAACAGTTAAGAAAAAGATGGGGTATGGAGTCTTAACAGCTTACTCTCCTATTTGGAACAACCGTAATTTGCAGGAAGTTCTTAAGATCTGGTTAGGGAGTTTAAGCTTCCCCGGGGGTCTTTCTTCCTATATGTCCGGTTGGAACATGCCCTTAAAGCAAAATTTAAAGCCCAGATTCCGAGATGGGAAGAGATGCCTCTATTTCAGTGCATAACTCAAATAACCCCCACTAGAGGGGTAATTTCAAGAATTTATGACCAATTAAGCAAATCGGTTAATAGCAGCGAAATACTCCTTGGGGTAAAGGCTAAATGGGAAGAGGAGGTGGGAGGAATGACCCAGGAACAATGGGCGAAAATCTTGGAGTTGGGAGCGCAGGTTTCTGTGACCCCTTCACAGAGACTCTCACACTTAATGCTGTTAAACAGAGCCTATTATACTCCTAAAAGACTTTTTAAATTTGGGAGAAGGCCCAATGACAACTGCCCCAGGTGTCGAATGACGGGAGATCTTATCCACATGGTGTGGAGGTGCCCCAAGCTGTTTAGATACTGGGAGGAGGTGACTGGGAACTTGGGAAATATTTTCGGTACGACAGTGGCAAAGGAGGCCTTGGCTTGTAATCTGGGGCATAGAAGAGTGATGGGAGAAAGGTTGAGTACTACCTTAGCTGTCACGCGGGCCCTTTTCCAGGCTAGAAAGTTGATAGCACTTAGATGGCAGGTAAAGGAGCCCCCCACTGTGAAAGACTGGATCTCTATAATGAATGAAACCCTGGGTAGGGAAAGAATGGAGTACATAAAAAGGGGCAATCTTCAGGAATTTGAAAGTATGTGGAAGATGTGGATAGAGAAAGTGAAGCGTCAATAATAGCGGGATCGGCATAGGCACGGAATAGACTGAGGGATGGGCTTAATATAGGTATATAGGTAACTGGTATCCTTGCAGGCAAAGGATGCTATAATAAAGTGTTTCTGGATATGAACATTTTTAGTTAAATATATAGTTTAGTAGGACACAGGATAAATATATAAGGAGCGGGTGGGGGGGGGGGGATCGGGGTATTAGGGCATAGGCAATTCGGTGCACAATGCAGGCTGGGTCAGTAGAAGATGGGCACGGGGAGCCCACAAGTTCATTTTTACAAACCTCTCTTTTTGTATTTTTTGTTGGTGTTGTCCTTTTTCTTTCTCCTTACCGGTCCCCTCTCTCTCTAAACTGAGTTGGAAAAGGATGGGTCCCTTTGGTTATCGAGTCCTAGTTGGTGGGGCTTACGAGATGGAAGTGACAGAGGACTTGATGGTAAAGAGGTGTAATGGAATCCTTTGGTCATTATGACTATATAAAAAGCAATGAGAAAAAGTATAAAAAAAAAAAAAAAAAAAAAAGTCTGCAGAATTCCCCCTTACAGTGCAAGGGGAACTCAATCTGCAGGCCCTGATGTAATTGGGAACTCTGATGTAAAGAGAACACAGTGGACTCTAATATAAGGTGGACTCTGGTCACCAGAGCCCCCCCTCTACATCAGAGTTCCACCTTAGATCATGATTTGCAGCGTTCCCCTTTACATAACAGTTTTGTTTCACTTGAAGGGGGAACTCTGTGCTGGCCAGGTTCTAGTAACCTGACCTTCATGTCAATGCAGAAATATGTTTTTTTACTTTTGTTTAACTTAAACACATTGTTAATAGCACTAGATATATGTTTATAGTTTAAATATTGATATTTGCAATGTTTAGCACTGAAAACTGCAATTTTAGGTACTTTTTTGCAGTGTCATTAAAAAAAATGTGGCTGCCAGTAAATTGCATGATTATTTGCCAGTAAAAAAAAATTGGTGCCGTTTGTAAATTTTGGCGTCCCGCTAGTAAATTTTGCTCTGTTGTAAGCTGGGTTAGCTTCCAAGTCTCATGGTTCCATGGTAAACGTTCAGTATTCACCATTAGGGAGAGTAAAAGAAAACAGGCCTCCCATAGTGTAATATGTAAAGATTGTGCAATTAAAGATACTAAATGGCCTCTTACATTAAAAAAGTTAACAAGCTTATCTGTGTACAGCCACATTTTAAACATGCTCCTTGCGTCACTTCCAGTTTCTTGGCCGGAAGTTCAAGAAAATGGAAGTAACCACTTGGGGCGTGACCACGCCTGGCCATCTGCAGGGCACAGTAGGGACCATGACAGTTCCCCCCCTTAGGAATACCCTCTGGGCGTGAACAGATAGTTCATCAAAAACATCCATACTATATGAATCAATAGAAGAGTTAGAAAACTTTTCCTTATTCCCTTTGGGCTTTGTTTTAAAAGTTCTTGCTGGGGAGACTTTTGTCGCTTGCAAAGCTCTTTCAAAAATCTCCAGATCCTGCTTACGGACCATGCCATTCGAGGCATACATACAGTCAGGAAGTAGAACTTCAAGCGGGGACAAAGTCACAGGATCTTCAAGCGGGGACGCAGGCACGGGAACTTCAAGTGGGGACGCAGGCACAGGAACTTCAAGCGGGGACGCAGGAACAGGAACTTCAAGCGGGGACGCAGGCACTTCAAGCGGGGACACAGGCACAGGAACTTCAAGCTGGATAGCAGGCACGAGATTCAGGGGCAGCAGGAAGGATCCCAATAGTACCCACTTGGGAGAACCTTTGGCCGAGGTGGGCGAGTTGGGCAGAGAGAGATAAAGTGCCCTCTTTCTCCACAGTAGAAACAAAGACCACAGTCTCTCCTCCGCTCTCTTTCACCTTCAGACAACTTGGACCGAATGGCCCCAATCTCCATGGGTTCCACATCTTCCAGGGTAGGTGTGTGTATATCCTCAGGAATGTCAAGAGTTTGTGAGGTTAGAGCTTCATAGCTTGGCACATGCTGGGAAGGCTTGGAGTAATAACTGTACAGGGTATTCCTGTCCCTGGATACCCGTAGGCCACATGAACTGAGAGCAGACTTGGGAATACTGGTTTTCTTAGAAACAGGAATGTGAGAGTCCAGAGCATACACAAATGCTTCCCAGCTGTCCAAGACTGGACTCCTATCCTGTAAAAGCTGAAGAGCCCATGTCTTGATTTGCCCAGTGAGCAGGTTGATGGAAGCACAAAACTTTATAGGCCCTAGGCTTAAGAGCAAACAACAGCTCACAATTCATCTTAAAGTTCAAGAATGAGGCACGGCTACCATCAAACCTCTCTGGCATCACCACAAATGGCTCAGGACATGTTGGTTCCGGGGCTGGGCCTACTGTGCCTTTAAATAACTGAACTACTTGCTGCAGCTCTGAAACGGTCTGGCCCAGGCTGGAGATTTGCAGAGCAAGGGAGGTAAGAATCTTGTAGATGTCTGCGGACTCCATGTTGGTCAGTTCATTATGTAAGGGCTTACCTTGGTTAGAGTCCATATTGCAGAGATGTATGCTCACCCTTGCAAATACAAACAGCTCACGGTAACAAGGTAAAAGGCTACCTGAGCTGTGAATCTGTGCACGGGGGCTTAAGAGGAATTTGCCAAGGGATAGTCGAGGTAAAGCCATAGTCAGGGATTCCAGAAGTCAGGATAAACGATAAACAGAGCCAGGGTCTGAAGCCGGGGTCAGTCTAGGAACACAGAAAACAGAAACACTTGGCAAAACATGAGACACAGGAACCTTTGGTAATTATAGAGACAAGAGACAATGAACTGACCAAGCCCTCAGAGTGAGGCAGTGTTATATACCCAGCTGATAGATAACCTGCCTCAGCTGATCCGGGAGTGACAAGTACTGATTGCAAGGAAAGTATGGACCTAGTATTTCATGCAGAACTAGGCAAGCTGGAAAGCAGGCTGAATAAGGAACTGAGGTGTGGCTCAGAGGCAAAGAAACAGGAGCACTAAACAGGCAGTCATGAGTTCAATAAGTCCTTGAGCCACTTGGGGCGTGACCACACCTAGCCATCTGCAGGGCATGGTAGGCACCGTGACAATTATACCTTGGGCTCTTAATCTGGCTAGAGGAGGGGCCAGGACCCTTGTAAACACTTGAGGTGCAGTAGCTAGACCGAAAGGCAGAGCTACAAACTGAAAATGAAGATTTTCTACCTAGAAACGTAGATATTTCTGGTGAGCGGGGAAAATAGGCACATGGGAGGTATGCATCCTTGATGTTGATTGACGCCAGAAGTTCTCCTCCTTGTAGGATGGAGACTACTGATCGGATTGACTCCATGCAAAAAGAGCGGATATTCAGGAACTGGTTTAGATCTTTGAGATCTAGAATGGGTCTGACATCTCCATTTGGTTTTGGCACCGTGAAAAGGTTTGAATAAAACCCCAATCCCTGCTCTTCCATGGGGACCACAAGATCACTTTTTGAGACAAAAGACGATCCAATGCTTGAAAGAGAGACTTCTTTTTCTCTGGATCCTTGGGAACGTTTGATCTGAGAAAACGAGGAGACGGGGACTCTCGAAACCTCCTCGAAGCCCCAATGACTCACTCTAACCAGCCACCCCAGATCTCTCAGGAGAGGATGCCATTGTAGAGATGAGACCAAGCTTCTTAGAGCTTGAGGGAGACCCTTTTGAGCCCTTTTTTGGGGTGTTTCTACCTCTCTTTCTGACCATAGCCCGATGCACAAATGCAGAGGTACTACCAGAAGAAATTGCACCCACTGCTTGAGCAAATAGTCCAGTTATTAATAGTCTACTATTAATGCTCAGCCTGATGCTCAGTAAATGTGCCAAGGGAATGCCTGTGTCACCACTTACATGCCCCCTTCTACTCTTGTGTCCCTCCGACAGCTGCAGTAAACCAAATGGAGCTTTTTATAATGCACTCCCGCGCTGGACGTTGCTACACGCTAACGCCGCACCAAGCCACGCCCCCTCCGTCTTCCCATCGGCATTTGTGTGTGGGGGGGGTGGTGGCGAGGAGGAGAGCAGATGACAAACCGCCATACAGAGGCGGTGGAAGAATGGAGCGGTATCCGCCGATCGTTCTGGACTTCCCCCTACCTATCCAGGAGAGGAGGAGAGCTTCCGTCCAGGTGGGGGTGTTTTTGGAAATAATATCCCCCCAACATCTTACCAGAGGCCTGAGACTGTTTAGCCGGAGGAAGCCTGCAGCTTCTGCTGACACAGAGCGATCTATGGAAAGCATGAACAAGGTACATTCTCTATACAGCCCCCAGTGGTGACTTTACGCATGACAACATTTACTTTAGAAGGAGACAATCCATAAGGAAATTTAAAATTCCTTAGGAATCTCCACTTACCTTATCCCACCACAGGGATTCTGTGGTAAAAGCAACAGACCCAATCTTCACCCCTCACGGTGGGCTCAGTTAAAAAACCTTCAGGGACCGGGGGCCCCTTTTTATCGGGGGTTCCACTCCCCTGGACCAGTAAAGCACCCCACCAGGAAACTTTATGGCTGAAAAAACCAAAGCACTGGATCCTGGGCTAAACCTCCTTTCTTCTGCCACAAGGCCCGGGTACCATTCAATTCGGCCGGAAAAGACACTTTGAATGGATCCGGCTGCATAGCTTGCCCCAGCAAAGAAATATTCCAGTGGAGCTCAGCCTAGCACATCTTTAATCATGACCAACACTTAAGACACTGGCAAAAAAAACTGAGGTACTCCCAGTAGTGGGAGGGATTATATAGGGAGTGAACTTCCTGTCTTAGGGTGTGCCAGTGTCCATCACCTAAAAGGTGGCCTATTACCCACATAATAACTACTATGGTTCTGTGTCCCGTGATGTACGATAAAGTTTCACTGTCCACAGTTCAAACACCACTTTCAGATGTTCTTGACATACATTTTTTTTTTGCACACACAACAAACTGTTTGAGTTTTTCTGTCTTTGCTGTTAGGGCAGATACTGCAACATGCTTAATTTCTTGGTGGTTCTTCTGAGGTAGAAGTTTGAGAAACGTCAGGCACCTCATACTCCAGTCAGTGCCATCTTCTGGTCATTCATTTAGTACTGTAACCATCTGATCCAACATATCAACGCTCTATTTGTCTCATTGTATGACTGAATTACCTCTGTTTTGTTGTCTTCTCAGCTTTGAACAGTTTGAATGTATAGAGCTCAAGAGGTTAACAACTTTTCTTGGGACAGTATGATACAATCATCACGTCTTTCTGGAAACCAAACAGAGTAGAGTAGACATTTTGGTGTTTTGTGGTCACAAATTCTTTGGGCACTTCTTAGTTTTTACCAATTGTTCCAACAACTGATTTTTTTTCTCCAGTAATTTTTTTTAGCTAACTGCAGGCTTGTGAAGAAGTTATCACAAGTGATGTTTCTTCCAGAATGTAATATTCCTTGAGCCAAATCCATTACCACTCGCTCCCCCTCATTCACTTCCCTTCCTTGGTCTTGACAGTAAATAGTTCTATTCCCAGATGAAGATGGCAAATACCAAAAATTCATGCTTTAAAATTTATATCTGTCTAATAACAGTAAAAAAAGTCATAGGTTCTTATCAAACAATAATAAATTCCATTAAAAAAACACAACACAAACTACCTACAGGGTCCATTGAACCCTGCCAGTAGACCGAGGGTTAATGTCGCCTTATGCCACGTACACGCGGTCGGAATTTCCGACAACAAATGTTCGATGGGAGCTCATTGTCGGAAATTCCAACCGCGTGTAGGCTCCATCGAACATTTTTTGTCTGATTTTTTGAGACAACAAAAATTTGAGAGCTGGTTCTCAAATTTTCCAACAACAAAATACGTTTTCGGAAATTCCGAGCGTGTGTACACAATTCCGACTCACCAAATTCCATGCATGCTCTGAATCAAGTACGAGATGGAAGCGCTTGTAAAACTCGTAAAACTAGCGTACGTAATGGAGATAGCACATTCGTCACTCTGCAAATTATAATGAAGTTGTTTTGCTGCTGATATTCAAACAGAGTTCGGACAAAGTGATTTCATTATTTCTCCTGACCTCCTGAATAAATATTTTTTATTTTTTTGTCAGATCTCCATAATAATGTTTAGAATTTATTTTTATAGTGATCTTTTTTATTTTTTTTTAGCAAGATCTCCTGTTTTTTTTTTTATTGTGATCTCCATAATATTTTTTGTTGTTTTGTGTGTCAAGTTACCACAACACCATTATCTTGTATTTTTTAACCTCAAGGAGGTTGGTTGGGGTTGGTGTCCTTTGTTAATTTGACATTGTATTTTAGAAATGTACCTGCCTACTCACAAACAAACTGTCCTTTTTGAAGTAAAACACATAGGCAAGTATTTGTGAAAAAAAACCTTAGTTAGACTTACCGGTGATGGTATTTCTACGAGCCTTTCAGGACAGCACCTTGGAGAGAGCGCAGCTCCACCTCTTGACAGGAAACACTGCGTGACAACGCCCCTTTAATAAGCAGCTGCTTCCACCATGCCGTCAGTTGTTACCGAGAAATCCTCCGACATGCTGGAAAATATAATCAGACAATTACCAGGTCCTATAATTATACTTTACATATGATAACCAAGGGAGAGATGTAGGCTTCTGTCCTGAAAGGCTCATAGAAATACCGTCACCGGTAAGTCTAACTAAGGTTTTCTCCCTTCGCCTTTCAGGACAGCACCTTGGAGAGGATAACCGAGAAACTTACTTCAGGGTGGGACTACTGCCTGCAAAACCTTCCTACCAAATGATTGGTCTGAGGCTGATAGTAGATCCAAGCGGTAGTGCCTCATGAAGGTCGAAAAACTGGACCATGTGGCAGCCTTGCCGATTTGCTCAGGAGATGCCCCGGCCCTTTCTGCCCATGATGCCGCCACTGCTTGAGTAGAATGAGGTAATACCCCTTCCGGAGGTTCCAGACCCAAAAGATTTGTATGCCTCTTTAATGGCTTGCTTTAACCATCTTCTGAGGGTGCTCTTGGAAGCTTTACCTCCTTTGTGAGTACCTTCCATTAAAACAAAGAGTGAAGAAGATGACTTTCTGATTTCCTTTGTTCTTTCCAGATATTTAAGCAGACACCTCCTGACATCAAGAGTATGAAAAAGCTTCTTCTCCTGCCCCCGAGGGTAAAGGACAAAAAGTAGGGAGAACGATTTCCTGTGTACGGTGAAAAACTGAAGCCACCTTTGGTAGAAATGCTGGATCCATCCTTAAGACTACCCTATCCTGTAGACATCTCATAAAGGGCTCTTTAATTGAAAGGGCTTGTAACTCACTAATTCTATGTGCGGAAGTTACTGCTACCAGTAAAATAGTCTTTAACGTCAAACAACTTAATGATGCTTCTTCTATGGGTTCAAACAGTGCCTTAGTCAGTCCCTGAAGAACTAAAGATAAATCCCATTTGGGAAAACTAACAACAGGTCTAGGCTTTACTTTTGCTATTGCCCTAAAAAATCTGATTATTAAAAAAGGTTCCCCTGACAGGGTTCTTTCCAAAAAAACTGATAAAGCAGCTACCTGCATCTTGAGCGTACTTGCTGCTAACCCCTTCTCCAATCCCTCTTGAAGAAATTCCAAAACTGAAAATGTGGTACGAAAATCAAAGTTTTTACTGGAACACCAAGAATTATAGATCTTCCAGACTTTAAAGTAAATGTCTCTCGTCACTTTCTTTCTACTTGCAAGAAGGGTAGAAATAAGCTTCTCTGATAAACCCTTCTGTCTTAAGATTTGTTGTTCAGAAACCAAGCTGTTAGTTTGGAATAAGCTGGATCTGGATGGAGAATTTGGCCCTGACTCAACAGATCTGCCCTGATTGGTAATCTCCAAGCAGGTTTCACTGAGAGGCTCATCAAGATTGAAAACCAGGGTCTTTTTGGCCAATAAGGAGCTATTAATATTAGCTCCGTGGACTCCAATCTTAACTTTGCTAACACCTTTGGTATCAGTTGAAACGGGGGGAAAAGCGTAGGACAGATGGAAGTCCCACTTGTGAGCTAACGCATCTACTCCGAGAGCTTGATCCTGTCTCTGAAGAGAGAAGACTGGTATTTTTGTATTTTCCTGTTTTGCAAAGAGGTCCACCTGGGGATAATCCCAACTCCTGGAAATTGTTTCGAATAATTCCTGATTGAGAGACCACTCTGCTTCCCTTATTTCTTTCTTGCTGAGGAGATCTGCTAAGGTGTTTTCCGTCCCTTTCAAATGGACTGCTGATAGAGAGGCCACATTGTTCTCTGCCCATCTTAGGATCTGATGAGCTAGACCCATTAGGGTTCTGCTTTTTGTGCCCCCTTGCTTTGTTAAATATAATACTGCCGTCATATTATCTGACAATATTTGGACATGTTGATTCACTAGAAATTCCCGGAAGGAGAGGAGGCTTAGGTGAACAGCCTTTAACTCTCTCCAATGTGAAGATCTTCTTGCCTCTGGTTTGGACCAAACTCCCTGAATTTGTTTTTTCTTCCAGATCAGCTCCCCATCCCCATGCGCTGGCATCTGTAATCAGCCTTCTGGTTACCGGAAAGGCCCAAGGAAGCCCTTTCGAAAGGTTTCCTTGGTTCCTCCACCACCAGAGCGATCTTTTTGCTCTTGCCCCCATGTTGAATTTCTTCTCCAGAGGTTCCTGGTATGACCAGTTCATCAGAATATCTGATTGCAGTGGACGGGCATGTAACCTGGCCCACTGTACCGAAGGAATTGCCGCTGTCAACAGTCCCAGAGCGGACATGGCTTGTCTTACAGAGATCTCTGCGTTGGATTGAAGTGTTTTCAGAGTCAACTGCATCTTCTCTATTTTCTCCTGGGGTAGAAAAATTCTCTGTTCTATCGAGTCTATTTTGTACCCCAGAAACCTTACCCTTTGAGATGGTATTAAGTTTGACTTCTGAAGATTGAGAAGCCATCCCAAACTTTTTAGATGTGTTTGAACTGTCTGTAGGTTGACCTCTACTTGACCCTTTGAGTCGGCAAACAGTAGCAGGTCGTCCAAATAGGGTACTATTGAAATCCCCTTCAGCCTCAGGGGCTCCAAAGATTCCGCCATCACCTTTGTGAATACCCTGGGAGAGGAGGAAAGTCCGAAAGGCAGAGCCCGAAACTGCAGGTGCCAAATATCCCCCCCAGATTGACTGCGAGACGCAGGAATCTTTGTGATGGGGGCGCTATTGGTATATGGAGATAGGCATCTCTCAAATCGATGGAAGCCATATGACATTTGGGGGTTAGCAAGTTCCTCACTGAGAAAATTGTATCCATCCTGAATTTTTTTGTATTTTATGGATCGATTTAGAACCTTCAAATTGAGAATCAGGCAGAACTTTCCTGATGGCTTTTTGACCAGAAAAATGTGGGAGTAAAACCTCTTCCCCTCTTGATCTTTCGGAACCTGGGAAATGACCTTCTGTATCAGTTCCTGTAACAGAGACTTCATGGCCAGAGCCTTTTCCCGATCCTTTGGCAGGTTTGTGATGTAAAACCAATTTGGGGGGCTTTGTGAGAATTCCAATTGATAACCCTTTTTGATTAACCCCAGAACAAAAGGACTCTTTGTTGTTTTTTCCCAAATTGGTAAGAAGTCCTGTAGTCTTCCCCCTACTAGATGGTCATTGTTTTTTAGGGGTTTGTTCTGGGGTTCTAAAAAGTACCCCACCTCTACCTCTTCCTTTCCTTATCGGCTTGTCGAAAAGGACGAAAATTTTTCCTCTGCTGTACCATTTTCTTCTTCTGTGGGAAAGCTTTCTTATCTGCTGTCCTGTCAAGGACAGTCTCCAGTTCTGGCCCGAACATCAGGTCTGCTGAAAAGGGAATTCCGCTCAGTTTTACTTTAGAAGCTGAATCCCCTGACCAGGTCTTTAGCCAGAGTGCTCTTCTTGCTGAGTTAACAAGCACAGAGGACCTGGCTGACATCCTGATAGATTCTGCAGAGGCATCTGCCATATATTTTACCGCCTTAAGCAGGATAGGGAAGGACTACAACAAGTCTTTTCTGGAGGTACCTGCAACTACATGATTTTTAAGTTGATCTAACCAACACTCCAAATTCCTAGCTACAACTGTAGCTGCCATTGCTGGCTTAAGATTAGCTAGAGATGAGTCCCAGGCTTTTTTCAGTAGCCCATCTGCCCTCTTATCCATAGCATCTTCGAGAATACCCATGTCCTCAAAAGCTAAATCAGTTTTCCTAGATACTTGAGAAAAAGCAGCATCTATCTTTGTTTTTTATTCCACAACAGTTCCTCATTCTCCTCAATCCGGTCCAGCACTCCAAGAGATCAAGAACAGCAGCAGATGACATATGTCCCCAGGCTGTGGTCTGTGGTCATACAACAGCCTGCGTCTTTTGTCAGACCAGACTGAACCCAGGCCATCACACTCTTGTCTTCCTTACACGCTTCCTTCCAGGCTGTGGCTGTGGTGTTGGAGTTGTGGCAGGAGGTGGAGGAGGAGGACGATGGTCAAACTCACAAACTTGGCTTTTGCTTGTGAGTTCGTCCCTGCCACTTACCCCCGCCACCTCCTGGCTGCCACATTCCACAGCCTCCTCCTGGCTGAGGCTTTCCTGTGTATTAAAAAGGGATATAGTTTTAGTTTTTTGGTCATCAATCACACACAATTTTTAGCTCATGACTGTTGCAAATTGAATGTTAATAAATATAAAAGACTATCATTCTGACCCCAGCATTTTTCATTCTTGTCCCAATAATTTTTTGTCACTGCTTTCTATTGATATGTAAACCACTTTTTAAATCAGAAATTAGTGATCATTAATAACATCTAGTTAACATCATTCATTTTTGGACAAGAAATATGTTGAACAATGCTATACCTGGCTCAAGCTGGGCTGCTCCACGTCTTTCTGGCTGGAAGGCCCAAGTTGGACGTCGGGAGCCTCAGCCGGAGTGGAAGAAAGCATTGAAGAGTGGAGAGTGCTGGCCTGGGTTCACTCTGGTCTGACAGAAAACGCAGTCTGTCATAGTACCACAGCCTGGGGACATAAACGTCATCTGCTGCTGCTCCTGATCTCTGGGAATCCTGGACCTTCTTGTGCTCCAGTGGATACTAGGGGTGTCTCCATGTGTGAAACTTGACCAAAACAGGTAAGTATTGCAGCTTTAGAAAGGGAAATAAAAAAATGTCTTCAGCTTGGAGCTCTGACAAAAAAGACAAATTGTATGACACTTCCAAGCAATGTTTCATATTCCTATTTCTGGCCTCAAATATCTGTGTGCCAAGTATACCTTTTTATATTCACATAGGGGAGAAAAGACTCAGGACATCAAAGGACACCAGGGACCCACAACCTCCTAAAGAAGGGGAAATCCCAACACCACAACCAGAGGATGTGGAGGAAGGAGAGGTTTACGAAGTGGGTGAAATAGTGACCACAACAGGTGAGTATCTGAGAACACAGCTTCTTCAGGTAATAGATGTATGCCTGCATATTTATAATACATGGTGTTTTTTTAAATTTTAGGTGATGTGGATGTTGTGGAAGAAGAATCTCATTTCACAAGTGCACAAGTCCTCATCGGGGAGATCATGGTGTGCAATCGGGATTTACAGAAGATCAAGGAAGACATCAATGATGTTGAAAAAAGACTCAAAAACATCATTGATGTTTTAGGCAGAATCTAAAACACCCCAAAATTAGTAAATGTGTTTATATTTTATTATTTTTCTAACTTTTTTAAAGTATATTGAAAGCCAAATTTTGAAAATGCACAGTGTGTCAACATGTGCTATCTGCCATCACGGGTAGGGATGAGCCGAACACCCCCCTGTTCGGTTCGCACCAGAACATGCGAACAGGAAAAAAGTTCGTTCGAACATGCGAACACCGTTAAAGTCTATGGGACACGAACATGAATAATCAAAAGTGCTAATTTTAAAGGCTTATATGCAAGTTATTGTCATAAAAAGTGTTTGGGGACCTGGGTCCTGCCCCAGGGGACATGGATCAATGCAAAAAAAAGTTTTAAAAACAGCCGTTTTTTCAGGAGCAGTGATTTTAATAATGCTTAAAGTCAAACAATAAAAGTGTAATATCCCTTTAAATTTCGTACCTGGGGGGTGTCTATAGTATGCCTGTAAAGGGGCGCATGTTTCCTGTGTTTAGAACAGTCTGACAGCAAAATGACATTTTGAAGGAAAAAACTCATTTAAAACTACCCGCGGCTATTGCATTGCCGACAATACACATAGAAGTTCATTGATAAAAACGGCATGGGATTTCCCCAAAGGGGAACCCCGAACCAAAATTAAAAAAAAAAAATGACGTGGGAGTCCTCCTAAATTCCATACCAGGCCCTTCAGGTCTGGTATGGATATTAAGGGGAACCCCGGCCAAAATTTAAAAAAAAAAATGACGTGGGGTTCCCCCTAAATTCCATACCAGACCCTTCAGGTCTGGTATGGATTTTAAGGGGAACCCCGCGCCAAAAAAAAAAAAAAAAAACGGCGTGGGTTCCCCCCAAAAATCCATACCAGACCCTTATCCGAGCACGCAACCTGGCAGGCCGCAGGAAAAGAGGGGGGGGACGAGAGTGCGGCCCCCCCTCCCTCCTGAACCGTACCAGGCCACATGCCCTCAACATTGGGAGGGTGCTTTGGGGTAGCCCCCCAAAACACCTTGTCCCCATGTTGATGAGGACAAGGGCCTCATCCCCACAACCCTGGCCGGTGGTTGTGGGGGTCTGCGGGCGGGGGGCTTATCGGAATCTGGAAGCCCCCTTTAACAAGGTGACCCCCAGATCCCGGCCCCCCCCCTGTGTGAAATGGTAAGGGGGTACATAAGTACCCCTACCATTTCACGAAAAAAGTGTCAAAAATGTTAAAAATGACAAGAGACAGTTTTTGACAATTCCTTTATTTAAATGCTTCTTCTTTCTTCTATTTTCCTTCACCTTCTGGTTCTTCTGGCTCTTCTGGTTCTTCTGGTTCTTCCTCCGGCGTTCTCGTCCAGCATCTCCTCCGCGGCGTCTTCTGTCTTCTTCTCCTCGGGCCGCTCCGCACCCATGGCATGGGGGGAGGCTCCCGCTCTTCTCTTCTTCTCTTCTTCTCTTCTTCTCCGGGCCGCTCCGCAATCCATGCTGGCATGGAGGGAGGCTCCCGCTGTGTGACGGCGCTCCTCGTCTGACAGTTCTTAAATAATGGGGGGCGGGGCCACCCGGTGACCCCGCCCCCCTCTGACGCACGGTGACTTGACGGGACTTCCCTGTGGCATTCCCCGTGACGTCACAGGGAAGTCCCGTCAAGTCACCGTGCGTCAGAGGGGGGCGGGGTCACCGGGTGGCCCCGCCCCCCCGTTATTTAAGAACTGTCAGACGAGGAGCGCCGTCACACAGCGGGAGCCTCCCTCCATGCCAGCATGGATTGCGGAGCGGCCCGGAGAAGAAAATGAAGAAGAGAAGAAGAGAAGAAAAGAAGAAGAGAAGAAGAGAAGAAGAGAAGAAGAGAAGAGCGGGAGCCTCCCCCCCATGCCATGGGTGCGGAGCGGCCCGAGGAGAAGAAGATAGAAGACGCCGCGGAGGAGATGCTGGACGAGAACGCCGGAGGAAGAACCAGAAGAGTCAGAAGAGCCAGAAGAACCAGAAGATGAAGGAAGATAGAAGAAGCATTTAAATAAAGGAATTGTCAAAAACTGTCTCTTGTCATTTTTAACATTTTTGACACTTTTTTCGTGAAATGGTAGGGGTACTTATGTACCCCCTTACCATTTCACACAGGGGGGGGGGCCGGGATCTGGGGGTCACCTTGTTAAAGGGGGCTTCCAGATTCCGATAAGCCCCCCGCCCGCAGACCCCCACAACCACCGGCCAGGGTTGTGGGGATGAGGCCCTTGTCCTCATCAACATGGGGACAAGGTGTTTTGGGGGGCTACCCCAAAACACCCTCCCAATGTTGAGGGCATGTGGCCTGGTACGGTTCAGGAGGGAGGGGGGGCCGCACTCTCGTCCCCCCTCTTTTCCTGCGGCCTGCCAGGTTGCGTGCTCGGATAAGGGTCTGGTATGGATTTTTGGGGGGACCCCACGCCGTTTTTTTTTTTTTTTTTTGGCGCGGGGTTCCCCTTAAAATCCATACCAGACCTGAAGGGTCTGGTATGGAATTTAGGGGGAACCCCACGTCATTTTTTTTTTTTTTAATTTTGGCCGGGGTTCCCCTTAATATCCATACCAGACCTGAAGGGCCTGGTATGGAATTTAGGGGGACCCCCACGTCATTTTTTTTTTTTAATTTTGGTTCGGGGTTCCCCTTTGGGGAATTCCCATGCCGTTTTTATCAATGAACTTCTATGTGTATTGTCGGCAATGCAATAGCCGCGGGTAGTTTTAAATGAGTTTTTTCCTTCAAAATGTCATTTTGCTGTCAGACTGTTCTAAACACAGGAAACATGCGCCCCTTTACAGGCACACTATAGACACCCCCCAGGTACGAAATTTAAAGGGATATTACACTTTTATTGATTGACTTTAAGCATTATTAAAATCACTGCTCCTGAAAAAACGGCCGTTTTTAAAACTTTTTTTTGCATTGATCCATGTCCCCTGGGGCAGGACCCGGGTCCCCAAACACTTTTTATGACAATAACTTGCATATTAGCCTTTAAAATTAGCACTTTTGATTTCTCCCATAGACTTTTAAAGGGTGTTCCGCGGCATTCGAATTTGCCGCGAACACCCCAAATTGTTCGCTGTTCGGTGAACTTGCGAACAGCCAATGTTCGAGTCGAACATGAGTTCGACTCGAACTCGAAGCTCATCCCTAATCACGGGATATCAATGTATGCGTTTTGTGGGTGCAACCCCTTCCTCACAACTAAAGTAGCTGAGAGGAAGTGGTTGCACCCCCGAAACATGTCCATTGATCCCCCATGATTGGAGCTAGCACATGTTGACATTATGCATGGGATCAGGAGCGAAATCCCCATTTTGAATCTCAATTTGTGTGCATCTTCAAAATTTGTCTTTCACAGGAGTGACATCACCCCATCTGATGAAAGCAAGAGCAACACAGTTTGGACATACTAATTTCTGATATTGCCTTCAATTTATCAAAGTTGAACTTTGTAAGTTCCTGAGTTGTGTATTGTTTTATGGTTTTAAACATGCCGTTTACCCCAAAAGAGGATATTTCTACTGTCAAAAAAAAAAAAAAAAAAATTATAATATGTTATTCCAACAATATGTTGGTTGGTTCAAAAACCATTTTCTAAAAGCACATGTGAATGTGCACAGAGTAAAAAGTTTTCTACTTAACAATGTGTGGCTTCTTTCAATGCTCAATACCATTTTTTGAGTAAGTTGGTGTTTACAGTCACATTGGGGGTTATTTACTAAAGGCAAATCCACTTTGCACTACAAGTGCACTTTCAGTGCAGTTTCAAGTGCACTTTTGCAGTGCACTTGTAGTGCAAAGTGGATTTTCCTTTAGTAAAAAACACCCACAGTGCTTTAAAATTAGCCGCAATCAGGCCATTTTTGTGACTCAAAAAAAAATGTATTCATGTATTCAATGTATTCATGGTGCTGAAAATTATGAATATTTTTATCAGTAATGCATTACATAAACAACAAACAAGGTGTGTGGTGTAGCAGACCCACAACATCATACTTGTCACCTCATGTATCAAAGAAATTACGTTGCACTATTGAAGAAAATGGCCAAAAACAAAAGCCCATTGGATAAGCTAAAAGAAACACAAGCAGTAAATCAAAGAAAATATTATTTCAGTTAAAATTAAAAATGTATTTTAAAAAGGTTTCTTAAACATTTTCTGGCATATCAATGGCCCCCCCTACCCGCAAAGTACTCCATATATTTTAGACGGACCTCGCGGGTGCTTTGGGGGGGCAAGCCAGGACGGCCAGCTTCAAGCGCTGTCAGGATTTGTTCTTGAAATCCGGCCTCAGGCCCAACTGAGGCCACATAGTTCATAGAATTTCTCCTTAAAAAGTTGTGTAGAATGCAGCATGCAAGCATTATATGATTAAGTTTATATTCCTCCATGTTGATTGGCGTAAGGAATAGGCGGAATCAGATGGCCATTATCACGAAAAGCATTCTCCACCACTCTTCTGGCTCTGGCCAGCCGGTAGTTAAAAACCCTCTGCTCCGGGGTGAGGGTCCTCATCGGGAACAGCCGCATCAGGTGTTCACCAAGCCCAAATGCTTCATCAGCAACAAAGATGAATGGCAGAGCAGCCACGTTGTCTTCCAGAGGTGGCAATCCCAAGCCACCAGTCTGGAGCCTTCTGTAGAACTCAGTCTGGGCGATGACTCCACCATCCTACATCCGGACATTCTTCCCCACGTCCACATAGAGAAACTCGTTTGTCGCAGACACCACCGTATTAGTATGTTGTAATAGTATGACCCTGAGTTGGGGGGGGTGGGACTATGTGGACGTGTTTCCCATCAATTGCCCCTCCGCAGTTGGGAAAGTTCCACCGCTGGGAAAATTGGAAAGCCACAATCTGCCATTCCTGTATGAAGGAAACTGGAGTCAAACAAGAAAATAAAAAAATAATACTTTTGCACATAACATTGCAAGCAGATTAAAACACAAAAATTCTTGGCCAACATCAGTATAACATTTATTTGCAGGAGTATTTAAAGACAAATATATAAAGTCCACTTATCAGATTCCTCACCCCCCCCCCCCCCACGATGGCCCAGTGTATACATTTTAGTGGGGTGATGTTTTGGACAGGTAACCCTCTCCACTTCATTGAGAGCTGAATGCATAAATATTGTGTTTTACTTTGGCCAGCCCCTCCTTACTTACACTATTGGCAGCCCACTGGACAGGTAAGAAGTGTCATAATACAAAAATATGAATACACACTGTCCAAATTGAAGCACTTTTTCACATTCTGCAATTACCTATCAAGATAATAGGGGAACAAAATCTTAAACAGTACCATTTGAAAGTATTCAGGCAGGCCCTTTCACTACATGCTTTGGTAAATTCATCCATAAATATGACCACAAAAGAGGTAGGTATAGTGTGTATGGGTTTGGCAAAGTCAGTAGATAGAGGATTGGTATCGGTTGACTTAGCGGTTGGGGGGAAGGGTTCCAAATGATTTTGTGACAAAAAAAAAAAAAAAAGGCTTCTGGCACTTTGCATGAATTTAAGGACACAAATAACATTTGTACACATTTTAGGGGGTTTTTAGGGTAAAGCACCACTATGGAGCTGACAAAATACATTGTTAAGTGACTAGGCCAGGTGTGTATGGGCCCAGGATAGCATGCTGTGGAGGTTAGTGAAGGCAAATATGTTTGAAGAACAAAAAAGGAACTTTAAAAACTTCCAGTATGTATGAGGATAAAGAGGACATTCACAGCATATTACAATCATGGTAATTAGGGAATGATGAAATAAATACAAATACATTAGCAAACAATACATAGAATGTGATGTTAAAGGAGAAATCTTACCTTAATAAAGTCCTTCTGCAGGACCTGTATGATGACAGAACAGGACTCTGGAATAATGATTCCCAGAGCCTGGGGGGAGATGCCTGTCGAAACTTGATGTCTTAGAGATTTCTCCTCGTCGCCAAGTACCGCAAGGTGGCGATGAGCCTCTGCTCGGGAGTGATGGCTTGCAGGTGTCCTGCTTCGTAATATAAGGGGACAGCAAAGCCAACAAACGGTGAAAAACGGTGTCCGTCATCTGGAGATAAAATTCCTGAAATCATCAGGATTATTCTCACGGATCTCCCGCAACAAAGGCATAAGAGAATTGGTCACATTGGAGTAACCAATTCTTCGTACATGAGCTCCTCCCCGCCCTGTTCACGGACTGGGCTTGGGTCAAAGTAAGAACCCCAACGCCAAGCCCCTGCACAGCACGAACTCTACGATGAGTACGTACCTGCAAAGTGGCTTTAAAACTGTCGGCCCGTCAGAACAAACAGAACGCACTGAAAATCAGAAAGGCCTGAGAAGAGCGAGCTAAAAATCATAAACGAGCTGACAAGAATGCACTGTAAATCAAATATGTACTATAAAAATATGCACTGAAAAACAGATGCAAACTGACTACACGCACTGAAAACCAGATACGAACCCACAAGCACAAACTGAAGAGCAGTAACGATCTGAAAAGCACAAGGCTGAAAAGCGCGAATCGTCTCTCACTTCTACTAACACGATATTAGCAGAAGGAGCCCAAAGGGTGGCGCACTTGGTATTAAACTTCCCTTTTATAGTGCCGTCGTACATGTTGTACGTCAGCGCGTTCTTGACAATCAGAATTTCCGACAACATTTGTGCGACCGTGTGTATGCAAGACAAGTTTGAGCCAACATCCGTCTGAAAAAAAATCCAGGATATCGTTGTCGGTATGTCCGATTGTGTGTACATGGCATTACAGTTTACTGGGGCTATGCTTTACTGACTGCATCAATAACCTCCCCATGTATATGCTCGGAAGATTACGCGATGGCTCTACTTCCCCGCACCTTTATTATGCCAGGGCTTGGTTCCTAAATATTTTTTCCTTCCTTGAGAGGGTGACACCTCTTCCTGTTTTTCAGAGGAGAACTCGTTGGTACCTATTTCTTGGTGGATGGACTGTGGCCCTCCATAGAAGTGTTGATGAGCGACTCTGGCCCCTTTCAGCTTTACTTTTGGACTGCACTCCAACTACGACACTTTCTCTACCAAACCCACAGCATTTTAGCCATCCTCTGATGACCTTTGAAGAATACTGTTTCGATGATGGCACCCTCACACAAGTTCTATCTAAAACATATAGTCTCTTGAACTGCCCAGCTGAACAATCACATTTAGCAAATGGGAAAAGGAACTGGAACTACATTTTCCATGATGCTCAACTACACTGCAGAGGGCATGAGCATCATGGGAAATGTAGTTGCAAAACATCTGGGGTGCCAAAGTTCGCCATCACTGAACTATAAGCTTTTGACGAGGTGGTACCTCACTCCCGACCTCTTACACAAATATTACCAGGGAGATGCCAAGGGGACAGAAGAATGATGCTCCACATATTTTGGTTGTGCCCTAAGTTTACCCACTTCTGGGAAACAGTCAGAGAAATCACTCAGAAACTCACGGAATACAAGATTCCTGTTGGTCCTGCCTTTTTCCCGTTACATGTTTCCACCATCTCAGCCAACCTATATAAAAAAATCCATTGTGCGACACCTTTTGAACACTGCAAAGTCTTGCATCCTGCTCCACTGGAAGAAACAACTACCACCAACTATTGCTGGGTGGTCTTCATAAAGGTGGAGGATATTAATAAAATGGAAGATCTAGTACTTACTGTGCAACATCTCGCTTTTCGTTCTATACCACCTACTCTGATCAACATTTTTCATTCAAAAAGATTTTTAGAAAGCATTGGGGAATTCTAAAAAAAAAAAAATTACAGAATACTAGGTCCTTTGCTCCCTGAACTACCTAGGGTCACCTACAGAGGTGTACCCCCATTGAAACTTCAGGTAGCCCCAAATATAATTCCACCCCCAGTAAAACCAAGTTTTTTCAGTGATTTTAAGGGCTACTATCGATGTAGTAAATGTGAAGTTTGTTTAAATAATTGATGTGGAATCTTATCACCTGTTCAACCAAGAACATGGTTTATATGATTACGTGTCCTTGCAGCCTACATTATGTGGGTTGCACTATCCGTATGTTAGAAACTAGGCTCAAGGAGCACCTGGCGAATATTCGTAAGGGCTTATTGAACCATAGTTTATCAAAACATTATGCCTTATGCCATGATAAGAGTCCAAAAGGTACATCTTTTATGGACATAGACAAGTTTGGTCCTCATTGGAGAGGTAGCCATATTGGGACAGATATTTTAAATATGCAGACCTGGTGGATTTTCTGTTTAAAATCGTATAGCCCATTCGGTTTGAACATAGAATGGGATGTGAATGCCTTTATTAACAACAACATTTGAATCCCCATATTGCTTCTCCTTTTTAAAATTATTTTTTTTACATTTGTATTTTCTGTATGTTGTTTTTATATATTTGATTTTCCTGTATTACCCGTTTTCAAACACAAGATGGCGGCATTATGTCCACTATAGAGGCAGTTTTTTGATTAAGCTGTAATTCTATGAATTATTCTTAGTATTTTTATTTCCATTTTTGGATTCTTTAAGTACACTTATTTTTCTATATATTTATTTGTTATCTCTGTTTCCAATCTGGCCTGGTTTTTTTCCTCCCCCCTTTCAGAGAGTATATAGATACACTATATAGTGTTCCCTATTTAGTCTCCCTAAACATGGCCGCCGTGGGTGTTTCTAGCCATGTATTCTGAGACCTGGATGTAAACATCTGGTCGTCTGTGGTTCCTCTTCCTGGCGGATGAGAGAGAGGCTTGGAACACAGGGGAATGGGCATGTCTATTTCTGCCCATTCTCCTATATAAAGAAGTCATTAATTACTCTATCCATGCCCCTGACGACGTTCAATTGGACAAAAGGCTGAACGCTGTTCTGACATAATGATGCTGCAATGCGTCGACCGCGGCCATCTTTGTATTTGGAAACAAATGCTGCTTACACAGATCGCTGCTTTCTGTACATGTTCGTTTTTATTCGATGAAATATGAGTACCCTGGATTTTTCTTTAAATAAATTGTACTCTGGTTTTATAGACTACACCATGAGGAGTCCCTTCTTTTATATTTTATGCAAGGACCTCTGATTACAAGACCCAGCCATCTGTGATCTCCATTAATGGTTTCCTGGCTCTGTGGATTTATCATGACTGTTTGACTATCTGTGAATAAGTGGTCCATGCTTTTTGGTAAGAGGCCTGGTGTGTTGATGTTCGGTGGAGGATAAGTCCGTATTCACCTAATTTGTATTTCTGTCTACACTGTGGGTGATTCCAGCTTTTTCCCCTGAATAAGGACCTAAAACAAACACTATGGACTTTTATTTGTAATACTATATTTGTAGCACTGCGTACCATTATATTTTTTAGGAAAAATACTCTAAAACTTGGGGCCTTTGGAATCAGTTTGTCCTTTCTGCAGAGGGTATGGCCCTTCTCAGAACATATCTCACCTAGGTGTTGTGGCTCTTAGTTATCCTGAACCAATGCCATCTCAGCCTTCCCCCCTCCTCTTTTCCCTTTTCCTTCCTTCTCTTCTTTCTCTTTTTCTTTTAAATTCTCTAGACTAGGGATAAGCCGAACACCGAGAACAGGCAAAAGATTAGTGCGAAAATGCGAACACCGTTCAAGTCTATGGGACACGAACATGAAAAATCAAGATGCTCATTTTAAAGGCTTATATGCAAGTTATTGCCATAAAAAAAAAAAAGGAGTATGAGGACCTGGGTACTGCCCCAGGGGACATGTATCAATGCAAAAAAAGTTTTAAAAACTACAGTTTTTTCAGGAGCAGTGATTTTAAGAATGCTTAAAGTAAAATAAAAATTAAATATTCCTTTAAATATTATGTCTGGGGGTCCCTTAGTCTGCCTGCAAAGTGGTGCATCTGTGTGATGTGTTTTACAGTCTCGCAGCAAAATTATATTTCTAAAAGGAAAAAAAATGTAATTTAAACTTGCTCGTGGCTATAATGTATTCATTGGTAATATAGATAAAAAAAATACGACACGGGTCCCCCCCCCAGTTCATACCAGGCCCTTTGAGTCTGGTATGGATATTAAGGGGAACTCCGCGCCAAAAAAAAAAAAAAAAAAACCCAGTGTGGGGTCCCCCCCCAAAATCCATACCAGGCCCTTTAGGTCTGGTATAGATTTTGAGGGGAACTTGATAGGGTTGAAATAATGACTTAGAGTTCCACTTTAATTGTTTCTGCTTTTTCTTACCTGTGTACGTATCAATTGTTCTATTTAAATTGTTTGTGCTCCTTTCTTACCTGTGTACGTATCAATTGTTCTATTTAAATTGTTTGTGCTCCTTTCTTACCTGTGTACGTATCAATTGTTCTATTTAAATTGTTTGTGCTCTTTTCTCTTCTGTGTACGTATCAATCTGTATCTAGATGGAATTTGGAACTGCTGAATAATCATTACATGTTCGCTGATAAGAAACTCTTTGTACCTTAACCTCATTTGGTAATGCCGATAAGATTACTGCTTGTAGAACTGCCTATAAAAGAAGTAAAGGGAGCAGTCCTTTATGCTCAGAACTGTGATACAGACATACCTGACTCCGTGTCATCTTTCTTATAGAAGCAATAATTTGACAAAGCAATATAAACTTAAAGCAACTTATTAAAAAGTTGAACCTAACATTTTGGCGCCCGGAGCAGGGACTCACCAAGTTGCTACAAGAGGTGGCTGAGCTACGCTGACGGAACAAAAAGGAATAGGCATTCCGGGAACCACAGATCAAAAAACCTGGCCAGGTAAGAAAAAGCTTTATTTTTTCTTATATTCTGTGCTCCCCTGATTTGTGCCTATCCGTTCTGTCAGTTACGGTTCTCCTGGTTTTAAAACACCAGCCTCTGTAGTGGTGAGTCTAGAATTACTGCATATTTTAGTTTATATTGCTGGAATTATTTGTTTGTTTTGTTGTCTGTGTCTGTCTTGTCTGTCTTGTTGAGAAAGTGAATGAGCCTTGTCAAGGATGGTATGAGATAGAAGAACAAAAAATGTCGAGGCTCCCAGCTCAGCCATCCCACCCCCATACACTGACGTAGAACGCAAACCACACAAGATATATCCTGTACTTGAGGGGAGAGGATGGGTTTGTCAGGATTGTGGAGCACAAAACCCAGAATGGGCAGTAGAATGTGTGCATTGTGGGGCACAAAAACCTCATCCAGAAACTGTAGCTCCCGTACGCACTGATACACGCATTGTTCAGGTAAACAATCCAGAATTTGGACAAGCAGCCCATCCAAATGCCCCGCCTACTGTCACTCGTAGAATGCAAATAAGGACTTGGGCACCATGGTCGGCAGACACCCTTATGGCATTAATACAGAGCGCCCCAGACCCGGTAGCAAAGCCAGCTGCTTTTTGTAGATTTGTGACACAGTTAATGAATACACATGAAGCGACCTGGCAGGATGGGGAGGATCTATGCAGACACAAAATGACTCTGACCCTGTTTAACCAGTTTATGACAGAAATAGGTCCACACAGACCTGCAGGACAAGTTGATGGGGATGGCAACCTGGAGGCAGGACATGTCAGACATATAGACTCAAGGGTCCCTTTTATTGCTAGATTAGAAGCTTTTTGTCAAGCAAAACAACAGGAGAGGGGGTCCATATCACCCATGAAGCAAATGCCAGGACAGACTGTATCGGAATTTTACTTATCTATGGAAAGTATGATGGCAGATGAGGGATTGGACTTGGCCCTGCCAGTCACAATCCGAGCCTTCAATAGACAATTTATGGAGGGATTAATTCCACAGATAAGTGAGAGACTGAAAGCCTGCACACCAGAGTGGAGGGCAACTAGAGATAGAGGGACGTTGTTACAAAAAGCGCAAGGCATAGAGGCGGACTTAGCAGAAACCAAAGGGAGGAAATCTCATGCTATCAACGCACTCGGGGGTTTCCAAGAGCAAGGTAGAGGTTCCTTTCGCAAACCCCTTACCTGTCACTACTGTAACAAGATTGGTCACATCAGACGCAACTGTAGGAAAAGAATAAGGGATGAAGGAGAGGAAGGTGTTGATTCTCCAGTTAATCAGAGAAGGAACCAGCCCAGGGACAACAAAAATAGTCATATCAGGCAGCAGGGAGATGGTCCACGAGCATGACTCGCCCCGGTTTTAGAAAAATCCAAAACAACAATGCTTAAGACAAATATAACATTTGGTAATAAGAAAATCTCTTGTTTAGTCGATACAGGAGCTTCACGCTCGTTACTTTTTGACTCCGAACTACTCCCTGGCCAAAAATCACCTGACACTTTACTAATAACTGGATATGATGGCATTTTAGCCGACGCCCCGCTTACAAAACCTCTGAGAGTTAAAGTAGGAAACCACATGTTCCTTTCACGCTTTCTGGTATCCAGAGGAGCCCCCACTAATTTGTTAGGAGCTGACATTTTGCAGAAAATAGGAGCTAACATTACCTATCACCCAGATGGCACTGTCACCTTAGCTATAGGGGATAATCAAGAACACATGGAGATGTGTAACCTGATACAATAACTAGAGGAGGAATCGGAATTGTCCGGCCCACCTCCTTCAGACTTAGATCAGATTTTGTCGTCCCTTCCAGGAGAACTATGGGAGAAACATTCAGCTGATGTTGGACTTTTGCCCATACCTCCGGTTACCCTACAGCTGATTCCAGGAGCAGTGCTTCCCCAACAAAAGCAGTATCCACTTAGTGCACCCCAAGAGACGGCCATAGAAATGCAGGTCCAATCCTTCTTAAAAAGTGGAGTTCTAAAAGAGGTAAAATCACCGGCAAACACTCCCTTGTACCCGGTTAAAAAGAAATCAGTAGCCGGTAGTCCGGTTAAGTATAGAATGGTCCAAGACCTTAGAGCGGTCAACAAAATACTAGCCCCGATGACACCTTTAGTACCCAATCCACATACATTACTGTCACAAATACCATCAACCAGTATGTACTTTACGGTTATAGATTTAGCGAATGCTTTCTTTTCCGTCCCGCTTGCTGAAGAATGCCAACTTTGGTTCGCATTTTCAATCAAAAATCGGCAACTAACCTGGACACGCCTACCTCAGGGTATGGCGCATTCACCTACCTTGTATTCGCAAGCATTGCAAACGGTGTTGGGAGAATGGGTACCACCAGATTCCTGTGTATTGTTACAATATGTGGATGATTTATTGTTTCCTGACAAGGAAACTTGTTTGGCCACCACCTGACAAGGAAACTTGTTTGGCCACCACCCTTAATTTGTTGCGATTTTTTGGCAGAAAAAGGTTGCAAGGTTAATAAGAAAAAGTTACAAGTGTGTCAGGAAAAAGTTATCTTTTTGGGACATTGTATATCACAGGGTACAAGACATCTCACTGAGGAGAGGGTTCAAGTGATAAAGGGAATGTTACCCCCACGGAATTTCAAACAATTGCGTATGTTTTTAGGTATCGTGTCATATTGTAGACAGTGGATACCACATGCTAGCGCTTTGATGCAGCCATTATACGATTGTTTGAAAATTGTACCGTATATGCTTACAGAAGTAGCTTATGAGTCGTTTGTCACTTTGAAAAAGTTGTTGATTTCTGCCCCGGCTATTGGTATACCAGATTACACCAAGATATTTAATCTGTACATTGCTGAGATCGCTGGACACGCCACAGGTGTTCTGACACAGGCACATGTAAAACAAAGACCAGTCGCTTACTTTTCAGCAGCATTAGATCCAGTATCTAGAGGTTCACCGTCCTGTGTACGGGCGGTAGCTGCAGTGTCAATTATCATAGATAAGTCATCAGAGATTGTTCTAGACAATCCAGTCGTAGTGCATACCACACATGACATACATGCAATCTTGTCTCAGGTACAGCCCAAACACATTTCAATGGCTAGGCAATTAAGGTTACAGTGTACTTTACTCTTACCTCCAAATGTTACTTTTCAGCGCTGTACAACCTTAAATTTGGCCACCTTTTTGCCTCTTCAGTCACCAGATTTGGCAAGGGGGAATGATAGTGCTAATAGTACTAGTGAGAAAAGAAATGAGGACACTGACACTCTTTTGTTTAAAGAAGTAGATCAGCACGATTGTTTTCAGCTCATGGAACAGGAGACAATGGGATTCCCACACGTTACAGATACACCAATTTTAAACGCTGAGTACACCTTGTATATAGATGGTAGTAGGTTTGCTGATGACAAAGGTAAATATCACACAGGGTATGCTGTAGTGACTGATACACAGGTAATTGAAGCACAGGCCTTACCAGCCCACATGTCAGCACAGGAAGCAGAATTAAAAGCTTTAGAACAAGCCTTAGAATACTTAAAAGGACGAGAAGGGAATATTTACACTGACTCTGCCTACGCTTATGGTGTAGCGCACGATTATGGCCACATATGGAGGGCTAGAGGTTATCTGACAGCAGCAGGTACACCTGTAAAACATGGAGAAGGGATTAGGAGAGTCCTGAACAATCTTCAAAAGGTTAAACGAATAGCCATTATGAAGATAGCGGCACACACGAGCGCAAAAACAATTGAGGCAAAAGGAAATGCATTTGCAGATTTGACTGCAAAACAGGCAGCTCTAGGGGAAGGAAGCCCTAAGACCTTAGCAGCGGTAGAGGTGAGTATCCCAGAACCAACATGGCAGCAGCTGAGTAAATTACAGGAACAAGCAGGGGAGAGCGAGAAAGATAAGTGGGTCAGGATGGGAGCAACACCAGACCTTGACAATGTATGGAGGGAAGGAGGCAAAATATGCCTACCTGCCTCTCTGTACCCAGCAATGACAGCGGCAGTTCACCTACCCACACATGTCAGTTCCAATTCCGTGTATAGGATTGTGAACCAAGGATGGCTTGCCCCTGGACTCAGTAGCACTGCAAGAAACTACTGTGCAGCCTGCCAAACCTGTCTCCTGAATAACCCAGGACAGAGAGTAAAAACCCCACGAAAACACCAGGTCCGGGCCCAATACCCCTTCCAGAGACTGCAAATTGATTACATACAAATGCCTAAGAGCGGCCCCTTTGAATTTGTCCTCGTGTGTATCAATTTATTCTCAGGTTGGCCCGAAAGTTATCCAGTAAAATCAGCTACAGCTAAAGCCACAGCTAAGAAACTGATCACTGAGTTAATACCTAGGTTTGGTCTTCCTGAAACCATAGAATCAAATAGGGGGACACACTTTACAGGAGAAATCATGCAGAATGTGATGACCATGTTAGGGGTTCAACAAAGTTTCCACACCCCTTACCACCCACAGAGTTCAGGATCAGTGGAGAGAGTAAATGGGACAATAAAGCTAAAAATACAAAAAGCTATGCAAGAGTTGAACAAACCATGGCCAGAATGCTTGCCTTTGGCTTTATTCTCTATAAGGTACACTCCAACAGGAAAAACAGGATTATACCCATACGAAATACTTTTTGGGAATGCACCTAGATAAGGTTTATACTTTCCACAGAGTATGCAATTGCAATGTGATAGTTTGACTGCATATGTGATACAATTACAACAACGTCTAACTAAGATCCACAAAAGTGTGTATTCTTCTCTTCCAGACCCTAATTCAATAACAGGTACACATACGCTGCTACCAGGGGATTATGTATATGTAAAGTAACACACCAGAAAGACATTGGAACCCAGGTTTGAAGGTCCTTATCAAGTACTCCTGACCACAGCCACTTCAGTAAAGCTGGAAGGAAAGCCAACCTGGATACACGCATCGCACTGCAAGAAACAACCTAAGAAAACTCCATCATGAAAATGCTGTTTCTCTATAGTTTGTTTGCACTTATCACCTTACAAGTATGTGCCTGGACTCCTGGTATTAATGTACTTGAAGTAGAGGAAACAACAACTTTCGAATGGGCTATAGATGATCCTAAAGTAGCAAATGATTATTGACAAAGGTAGACTAGTACATCTTTCCTCACAGATACAACAGGATACTGTACCACATTGGTGGGATATATTTAGTGGAATGTCTTCTACAGCAACCAATACCTTTCACTGGTTGTTAAGTCCAATGGTAATTATTATTCTAATATTAATATCACTTACAATCACAAATATATGTGTATACAGGAAAATAAATAGGAAAATTAGGAGAATAGACAGGGCATACCGATAAATGTGTATTGACATCACCCTACTCCTATAAAACTCCTCTTCTTGAATTTTAAGATGTTGGTAATACCTAGGGGGATGGGTTCTACCCCTCTGACAACTCGCGGTCAGGGAAAGGACTCTGGGGAAAAACTGACTAGAACTTATTCATGAGGACCCAGGGGGAAGGAGAGGATGATGTCAAAGGGGGAAATTGATAGGGTTGAAATAATGACTTAAAGTTCCACTTTAATTGTTTCTGCTTTTTCTTACCTGTGTACGTATAAATTGTTCTATTTAAATTGTTTGTGCTCCTTTCTTACCTGTGTACGTATCAATTGTTCTATTTAAATTGTTTGTGCTCTTTTCTCTTCTGTGTACGTATCAATCTGTATCTAGATGGAATTTGGAACTGCTGAATAATCATTACATGTTCGCTGATAAGAAACTCTTTGTACCTTAACCTCATTTGGTAATGCCGATAAGATTACTGCTTGTAGAACTGCCTATAAAAGAAGTAAAGGGAGCAGTCCTTTATGCTCAGAACTGTAATACAGACATACCTGACTCCGTGTCATCTTTCTTATAGAAGCAATAATTTGACAAAGCAATATAAACTTAAAGCAACTTATTAAAAAGTTGAACCTAACAAACTCCACGCCAAAATTAAAAAAAAAAAAAAAAAAAATTGGCGTGGGCCCCCCCCCCCAAAATCCATACCAGATCCTTATCCAAGCATGCAGCCTGGAGGATAGGATGGGGGGGGGGGATGAGTGAGCTCCCCCCCTCCTGAACCATACCAGGCCACATGCCCTCAACATCACCCCCACAGCACCCCCCATGTTGAGGGCATGTCGCCCTTGTCTATATAACAGCTGTCACAGCAAAAAGACAGCAGTCGTCGGAACGCCTCCCATCGAGGCAGAGGTTGGGTTTTTTATGTTTTTCGGGTCCTCTGGTGGTGTGATTGAAGATAGATGGACATCGCAAGACACTTTTCTTTTCTTTTTTTAATAAAGGAATTGTCAAAAAACTGTTTTGTGGTTTTTACTTTGACACTTTTTGGTGAATGGGTCCCCCCAAAGCACCTTGTCCCCATTTTAATGGGGACAAGGGCCTCATCCCCATAACCCTTGCCCAGTGGTTGTGGGGGTCTGTGGGTGGGGGGCGCTTATCGGAATCTGGAAGCCCCCTTTAACAAGAGGGTCCCCAGATCCTGCCCCCCCTGTGTGAATGGGTATCGGGTACCCCTACCCATTCAAAAAAAAAAAAAAAAAAAAAAAAAAAAGAAAAGTGTCAAAAAGTAAATACCGCAAAAGATAGTTTGACAATTTGTTTATTAAAAGGTCCCACAATGTACATACATCTTCAATCACGCTGCTGGCGGACCCGAAAAATAGAAAAAAAAAAAAAAAAAAAAAAACACACTCTGCCTCCATGGGAGGCCTCCAGGCGACTGCTGTTTCTTGTCAAAAACTGTTTTGTGGTTTTTACTTTGACACTTTTTTGGTGAATGGGTAGGGGTACAATGTATGTATTCACATGAGGGGACGGGATCTGGGGGCCCCCTTGTTAAAGAGGGCTTCCAGATTCTGATAAGCCCCCTGCCCCCAGACCCTCACAACCACCGGGCAAGGGTTATGGGGCTGAGGCCCTTATCCCCATCAACCTGGGGACAAGGTGCTTTTGGGGGACCAAAGCACCCTCCCTATGCTGAGGGCAAGCAGACTGGTATGGTTCTCAAATGTAGAGCTTGAAGGACACCGCCACTCACTGGTTGTTCTTTTTAAGGGCTTCGTTTGCCCATTTTTATTAAAAGAAAGTTCAACAAAGATATGTTTCCCTAGCAGGGGTTTCAGCATTCCTCTTCATCAACAAAACTACATTCACCCTAGTTGGCTCTCACTTGTAGCACTGCAGCTCTGGCCTTACACTCCAGGCCCTTGTCTGTCTCATACAGACTGTTTCACCAACTATCTTGGTGCACACAGCTTTGAAGCCCTTCAACGCACAGTTTCTGGCTCCCTGGACGCACACAGCTAACAGCCTCTTGCTGCACTGGCTCCAACGTGGAGCCCTCCTGACTCCTGGTACTCAGACTTCCTATCTGCCGGGTGGAGCCCAGAACCATGGCCAGGTTACTACTAAAAGCCCAGCACACACCTGACCAAGCAGTATGCTAGCTGTTCTCAAAATCAGGACCCAGGACTAGGGATTTCATCCCACCCAGATCTCTCAGAAATCCCCACGCTCCAGGTCCCAAAGTGGACTTTACAAAATACTGGAGGAAACTGAAAGGCCAGTTTCTTCTTCATGTTACATGCTCCCTGGAGCCCCTCAACCCGTCTGGTTGAGAATTCTGGGTCACATCCTTCTTCTAGACCCTGGCACGGCAACGCTCTGCCACATATCCTCCCCCCCTGTTTCGACCCCGGTGGGGGTGTAACACACCAGCCAAACTTTTTTTAAATTGGCACCCCTGTGCCAGCTATTACCCACAAGGGTCACACCCAGTCTTATCAGGTGACTTTTCCTACGTCCCCCTGCTACACTAAAAAGACACCCCAGTGACTTTTTACGGGTGCACTTCCAAAAACGCCATCTGCCCATTTTCCTTGGTCACACCTTCAAACACTTTAACACTAAGGGACTTACCAAGGACTTTGATATTGTTCCTCAACCTTTTTCTCTCTACTTCTAAAGTGTTCACATTTTTAAACACGTTTTTAGCCATAAGTGTGGGCACCTTTATTTGGGAATTTTTTACTCTTGCGACTTGGGAGGGTCCTGGACCTCTGGAAATCCTTCCCAGAATTACACCCCTGAACCTGTAGGGGGCCCAAATCTACTGCACCTATTCCCTCTTCTGTGTCTGTCATACCATTCATCTTCCTGTATTTTTTTAAATCAAGAGCAACCATGTCACCTTGACCATCAGGTCTTCCCTTATTTTTGCTGTTACCCATGGTAACCAAAACATTTATCAGTGTGTTGCACTTTTCCTCATTGTCCAAAGTATCGACACATTTATAAGAACTCTTTTCACCAGTGTTCTGCAAGGCAGTGTCTGGAGGAGAATCTCACAAAGTGGAGTGGTTGTCTACCATGGCAACATCACCAACCATCAACTCCACTGCCACATGACGCTCCTTCAGCGACTGTCCTGATACCTGATCCTCACTATCCAATTTCATCTTTGGATTGATGGCCTCAAACACATTACATGTACTTGTGCCCTCTGGCACTTCCACCCAGATTTCTGTCCTGTCCAACAGTACTCCAGAGTGCCTCTCATATGCAACCTCTGTATGACGCAATCCAGCACACTGTGAGACAATTTTCCATAATAACAACGATTGCATTACATGCTTCCAAAATTGCAGAGATTGCGATAGTACAGCCTGTAATATCCAGCTCCATTTATGCATACCCCATGGTACAA